>NC_081249.1:174622289-175325789 GCF_030490865.1 Poecile atricapillus
GGTGAAAGTATCACCACTGCTGACTGAGGGTAGGGGGAAAGCCACTATTTTTCTGTGCTAGGAGTTTATGGGAAAGACTGAAAAAGTAGAACTTAGCAGCGTGGAAGCTTTCTTAGCCCAGTCTTTTAAATCATTCTGACAAGCAGAAAGTGAAAATGTCAGAAGAAAAAAAAATGCTCTTTTGTTTCTAGCTGGTCAGGATGAATGAAAAATTGCCTTTTAATAGAGGATTCAAACTATACTCAGCCATGGTTTTGAAAATAATCCAAATCAAACCAAAGCTTTACATATACTCCAGAATTCTACCTAAATCCCCTGGACGCACACAGAACCCTAAAACCAGATGTTTTAACCAAACCCTGGAAAATCTGAAGCTGGTGCCCAGCAGTCACCTGTTCTGTGCACGGAGTGAGGGAGCTGCTGGAGCAGGAGAGGCAGCAGGCAGAGCTGCTCTGCAGACACACCCCAGGGAAGGGGACTGGGGGATGGCAGCAGCAATGTCACCACCTTACCTGGCAATCAGCAAGCTGCGGCTCCACCATCTGCTGCCTTTGGGGGGTCTGAGGGTCTGACCTCAAGGACATTTTAGTTTTGTCTAGCCATTGTTCCAGCTCTGCCACCTGGGCCTGGCACACCAGGAGGATGGATTCTGGCTCGAGCCTGGCTCCATCCAGCGCTGTCGGCGAGCCCAGGGCGGCGTTGGGGACTGGAGGCGGCTGGTGGCTCTGGAGCAAAGCACATCAAAGCAGCCTGGTGAGCGACCTGCTTTTGTAATTTCCCTCCCCTCCCCTCCCCTTTCCAGTGAGAGATGATTAACTTCCACACTCACAGAGCCCCAAAACAACTCTGTTGCCGCGTTCCCACACTTGGTGGGGGGGGGAAAAAAGCCACAAACCAAGAAGGAAAAAAGGAAAGAAAGGGAAACTCAGCAGGCAGGCGATCCAGGATCTGGTGTAACAGGTTTCCAGGCAGCAATTTGCATCTGCAGGGATCTACCTGGGCACAGCAGCTATACCTGAGCACACAGGAAGTGATGATTCACCATTAACCTGCTCTCCCCTGAGGAGAGATGTTTTTCTGTGGGAGTTACACACAAAAGCAATGCAGCTGGAAGCTGCAGAACAAGCTCTTGGACAACGCTTACAAGCTACTGGTGCGCGTTCAGTTCAGCAGTTAAATATACTTTACTCGGGATCTAGGTCACACAATAAAAACATGGTGTATTTTTAAAGACATCTTGTGCAATTCTTCTTAAATGCACTCCTTGAAGAAGCAATACTGCATTGCACATGTCCATAACAAAAGTCCAAAGTACTTGGAGATAAAGAGCAGTGACTTGGAAGGCTGCACAGGTCTGTATGTGCCTCCGCACATGCAAACACACTGGTACTTAGTAAGTAAATGAAGCATAACACCACAAGAACAGAGCTACCTGAATGCTCCCGTGGCTCCAGAGCACACATTCATGCAACTGAGATGACAAGTGCTAGTGCATAAGCTTCGTATTTAAATGAGATTTTGGCAGAAAAAAAAAGTGTCAAAATGCATTGTTCCAGCTATCAGTGTCATCACAGAATGATAGAATAGTTTGGCTAGGAAGGAGCCAATGGGCATCTAGTTCCAAGCCCCCTGCCACAGGATATTGAAAAAAAATTCTTCACTGAAAGGGTTGTCAGGAATTGGAACAGGCTGCTCAGGGAAGTGGTGGAATCAGCATCCCTAAAGTGTTCAAAAAATGTGTAGATGTGGGACTTAGAAATATGGTTTAGTGCTGAACACGGTGGTGCTGGGTTAATGGTTGGACTCTGATCCTGGAGGTGTCTTCCAACCTTAACAGTTCCAGGATTCTGCAATGCTAAAAGCTGAAGCTGCTCTGCCACCAGACTGCTGCTCCCAGCCTTCCTGGAGCACTCATGCCACCATACACTTTTGTATTTAACCTACTGGCTGCTGCTCACTCTTCTCTTAGCCTTGGCATGACTTCCACAGAGCAGCAACACATGTCAAGCTCCTTAATTCCTCCTCTAACCACCATTTAAAATTTCTGTGGTTGATGGAACCCCTCCATTCATGCCTGTCTGAATGACAGCAGCTTCTCTGCTGAAAATACTCCATTTTGTTCCCTAGAAAATTGTACTTTCAAGTAGCAATTGAAAATTTATCACCCAGAGCACCAATATGAAGAGGCCCACACAGGGCTGCAAGTATCACACCACATCATACTGCAGCAAACTCCAGTAGCAAAACCACAATGGACCAGGGCCTCTGCCCACTAGGTAATTCACAAAACTCACTCAGGAGGTCTTCTTGTTCAGTCCTTCAAACTCACCATAGCCAGACTGCCTGTGGCAGGACCTTCAGTGCCCTCCAAAGCTTGCAGAGATGTTTCTTCATCATGTTTACTGTGTGATTCAGTTATAACATCCTCATCCTGGAGAGAGAAAGGCAGCAGTGGAAATATTTCTTATCTTCCATACAGATGTGCAGTAGTGGAGATGTGGCACTTTGGGACATGGTTTAGTGGAGGACCTGGCAGTGTTTGACTTACGGCTGGACTCGATATTAAAGGTCTTTTCCAACCTAAATGACTTTCTGATTCTATGCTCCCCTGCCTTGTTGTGCTACAGAAGCCTGAAAGAGCAGCAACCACTCAACCTATTGTGGTCCTGCCCCAAAATATTCACAGACAGCAATTTTGTTATGCCTTCTGATGTACAGAAATTAACAACTGCAGCTGTGACAACATTACTGAGGCACCATGAAGAACAGAACAGAAAGGCATCACAACTGTAGCTGATTGAGTGTTCTAGACACTGATTTTCTCATGTACAAAGAGAATCTCTTCCACAAATCATCTCCCCACATTTTTAGAGCCTTTCCAGGAATCAGTGAAACAAGTTGCTTCTACTAAATGTACCTTTCTAGCTTTGGGGGTTTTGTGAAGCTAAAAGGGATTAGAATCATTGAATCATTTAGACTGGAAAAGCACTTAAGATCACTGAGTCAAGCTAATATGTACAACAGAAAAAGATTCTATATGGCAAGATTTAGTGTGAGATGGAAGATATGAGTATGGCCACCTTGTCCTGCAGTCCTACAGTTCTCTTGCATTGCAGGCTTCAGCAATACTTAGGACTTTTCCACAAAGATGAATTCCCATCTCCACAGAGATAAAGCTGAGTGCATTACCTGAACAATGCCATCTGACAAGGTACCAGAAGACCAGGAGGTTGCACTGTCTTCCTTGAGTCTTCCATCATCTCTTTCTGAAGGCCAAAAGGTTGCATCTTTCTCCGTGGCTGTACTTCCCTTTAAAAGCAGTAACAGCTCAGCTTTAGCTTGTGACCAGGAAGCTCAGATATTCCTCCAGGCAATGTGAAGCACTGCAAGCTTCTAATAACACTTGGCTCTATTTCTGCCTTGTTTATCTATCTGTATTTATGTTTCCCAAGTCCCACCCCCTCTTCTTGCTCTATAGCTCTTCTGCAAGATGGATGGCAGCTGGATGACACTGATAATGTTCTTTAGAGACTGCAGAATATTCTCATTTTTTTACAATATTAAAAAAAGACAAAAAAAACCCCAAACAAACCAACAACCACCAAACCAACAAGAAGACACTATCTATATTTCTCCTGTCCTGTCCCCTAAAAAGTCATACATGTAAAGAAAATTGCAGCAGTGAGGGTGAAGAGTGAAAAACCCTGAACCTGACGTGCTTGGATCAATAGTGAGGCACAAGCTCTCCAAGCTGTTTGGACTTCTTTGCACTGTCTTGCCACAGAGTTTTTTCCCAAAAGCAATTAGCTTTGCTCCTGTGCAGTTCACCTGGGCATTCAGACCTCTCATATTCAGAGCAGCTTGTAGGGCAGCATCCCCCAGCTTCTCCCAGTCTCCCAGAAATCTCTTCTATCTGAACTTCACTCCCAATAGTCTAATCACATCTTTTTTACTTAAATTCAAAGATACAAATAAATTTTGTTGTTTCTTTTATGTTTTGGCATTTCAGAGGCTAATTCTTTCTGACACCCACTTCCACATGGAAACATTGCTATTTAAGGCCATATTTCGCCATTACCACTTCCATAAAGGGGGCATTATTAAATAGGCAGTCCCACCAAAAGCAGGATTACACCTCACAGGACAAGATGCTGTGTCATATAGGCACCAGAATATTGGTACACTGGCTTGAGTGTAATTCCTTCATATCCTGGAGTGATAACAGATGTTTTAAGTTGTTCTGAAATATTTCAGGTTTTCACATTTTTCATAATTTCTCCTTTACCAAAATCTTCTTACATACACAGTTGTATATCTATAAAATGCACTGGACTCACCTTGCTGTGTAAAGAACAGTCTTCTGATTCTTCATCTAAGGAAGGTAGAAGAGATATCACTCCTCTTTTTTTCAACTACAAAAATAAACACAGAAAGACAACACAATTAATCATGGCAAGAACAGCAGAAGCCTCTTCACTTCTGCCTGTAAACCAAAACAAATTTACCACTTGAGATCCACTTTTGGAGAAGCATTGAACATCTGGCAACCTACATTAAAGTAGCTGAAATCTGCAGGTTCTAAGCACCTCTGAAAATTGGGATTTGAGGCTGTTAGGCTTCAACAGCACAGCTACAAAAGGGGCAAATTTCATTTTGCCTCATGAAAATAATTTACTGAAAATCCCAGAACAACTGACGATCAACAAAACTACACATGGAACATTTTGTTGTTGATTGATGCAAAATTCATGTCAAAAGAGAAAAATGCTAAGAACCAGAGGCACACTTCTCCTACCCTCTCCTAGACATGCCTCACACTCAGTCCTTCTGAACACTAAGGGGAGGAGAGACAGTATTGATTCACAGGGCAGGGGTGCTCCTCTCTCACATGCCACTCCTCCAGGAGCAGCAAGGGTTATTTACCTCCCCTCTTTGGCCCTCAGGTGAGTGATCACTTACCTGCTGACCAGAAACATCAGTCCCAATCAGGTCACTCTGTGCTGGAGGTTCATCTGCTGCTTCAGGCACTTCTTGCTGTAGGCGCTGGTGAAGCTCAGACATGGAATTCTTCATCCCGGTAAGGAAATCTTCCTTTCTTTGGCACAGCTTTATGATTTCTTCTTTTACAGCTTCCATCTCTCCCTAAGGAGCAACAACATCTATAAGCATCTGTTTTTCTTATTTAACCAAACAGCAATGTAACAGATGACACTAGGGATGCATCTTACTGGTACTGGGGCTACTTCCCCCCTTTCCTTTTTCTGGGCTTTGGGACAGTTCCCCATGGTCACTGCAGGAGATGTCCAGGTACATGCAAACCAACAGAACAGATTCAGCTCAGGACAGCACTTGCCACTTGTGATGCAGAACTCGGTAGTGTGGAAGGAAATGTGGCAGGCTGGAATGAATTCTAGCTAGGTCCTGCATATCCATGAGAATACCAGCTTCCTCCAGGACAAAGGGAATGCAGATGGGTTACATTACTCCGTGTGTCAGAGCAGGGCATGTTGCTTCCAACTACCTTCCCTGGCAGCCTGACACTGCACACTTGGGAAAGCCCTGAGGAGGGCAAAGACAGAAAATGAGGGATGCTCAGGGCTCAGCCTTTGGTGAAGCTGGCCCAAAGGAAACAAACCACTTGGTGGGTGTTGGGGATGTGGCTAGGGCCAAAATTACCCCATGACTTTGAATGGGATACTGGGAGAAATGGACCCCAGCACAGCTTAAGGAAAATATTTAAAGTTCCACAGAGACTAAACAATAACTCAAGTAACAGCACTAACAGGGGGAAATAAATCTGTCTTTGTCTCCTTCTTGGCCATAACTATTGCTCCAGCCAGTGTTCTGCCCTAAGAGTTTTTTCTTAGGGCTTTCCTTACCACCCAGCCTCCAGGTGAACCAAGAAACCCCAGCAAATAACAGAGTAAGACAGGACATGGCAAGAATTGCCCTACTCCCTTCATTACTGAAAGTGCTAAAGCTCTTTGAAGCATTGTTACTTGCTCAGAAGACTGAAATCTGGCTAAATATCCCTTTGCACACTGGGCTCAGTTGATCAGAGCAAGCTTTGATGCCAGGCTTGAAGTGAGAACAGCGCTGGCTCCACACCATGCTCTGTCATTAGTGATGTTATGCAAGTAATAATCTGTGGCAGATGAAAGCTGTGAGACTGCTGGACCTGTCTCCTCTACAGCTTCTGTTCATAGCTCCAGGGTGGCAGCATTACAAGAAAGGTGGAGGAGGAACTCCAGCAAATTTTCAGAGGACATGGGAACTCTGCTCTGACAATGCTTTTTTTCCTTTTGTACACGCAAAACCACAAGATAAAATCATCCAAAGGTAAAGGAAAGAAAACGTCATTGAAATGAAGAAACAGTCATCCATGACAATTTGGCAAGTTTTTATGTACATCCACTAGGAACAGTATATCTACTTATTTCACTACAGGAGACTTGCCAGCATAGATTTGCCAGATATTTCACAAACTTAATTAGCCATAACCTCCACAGAAACCAAATATTTCTTAAAATCGCTTATTTTTCTGCAATCCCTCAGTAAGATGGGCAATTCCACTGCCCACTTCTATTCATGCAGTGCTGCATCTGCCAAGTTTTCTGCTAAAACAAGAACTATTAAACATAAAATCCTACACTCAGAGACAAAAACAAGGAAGAATCAGGAAATGAGTCACGCTGAGCACTACATCAAGCCTCCAACATCCAACCAGCTGACAGCAGAGCAGCTATGTACTTAGGAGCCTACTGAGTGATTATAGTTATTAGGCAAGTACAATGTAAGTGTATTAACTTTACTGTGACTGACTGGAAAAAACTGAACATTTCAGAGGCACTTTATAAATAGTTATTACATTTAATTAGAAATTTCCTGACTTCTGCAGTGCTATCTTTAAAACACATCTTATTTTTGCATTAAGAAAAACAATTCATCCATTACAGAAAGCAGCTGACTGTAGAGAGAAAAGCAACACGTGTTTACCAGTGATAAAAACACAGTGTGGCAGAGAGGGCAAGGAAAGGAGTCTAATGAATCTAACCCTAACCAGAATACCCATAAGTAGTACTGCATGACCAGTCATCAGAAGGAGACTCAGTTCTCTCCTTAGGCACTATCCCAAGCTGCCACCTCAGGAAAATTAGCAGGATGCTAAGCACAGGTAAGCTCTCAGTGCTGCATATTGTTTCAGCAAAACAGCTGTTGTGAAAACAGCACCCAGTTTTTTCTTCCAAGTTGATCAGGGTACAAATGACACATCAAAATCAGTAAAGGAGTATACATTGAAAGATATACCCAACTTGCAAAGTAATATTAATTGTAATTAATTGCATGGTCACACTATGGCATTCAATTGCCTGCTTGAGTGTGGCGGGGAAGGGGAGCACACCACTATTTCTTGGTGCTCTGCATCATCATGATTAATGTTAGTCAGGATAAGGATGACACATGAGAGAGGAAAATAATGAGACCCACCTCTGGACAAGGAGTCTTCTGAGCCTGTGGTTGATCTTCATGTGATATTTCGACCAAATGGTTCTTTAGGAGTTGTTTCAACTTTTCAATTTCTTCCTCACATTCTTCTGTTTTCTTTACAGTTTCCTGTGAAATAGCAATCTCCATAAATGATTTTGAAATAAGGAGTACATAAACAAACAAGTCAGTAAGGAAACAAAGTTGAACTGAAGAGTACTGAAGCCTCCTTTGTACCTGCAGTTATGTGTAACAGAATCTGTGTTTGTTCTGCTAACTTTGCACAACCCATCCCTCACTAAGTTTATTATTCACTTGCTGAAGACAAACAATCTGCTCTACCCACAAGTTGAAGTATGGTGGAGTCTTCTGTGTTGGAGCTCTAGAGCAGAACTATGAATTTGGCTATCGAATGGAAATAGAGCAGATTTCATCACATTCATTACAATTTAGAAAAGGTTGTGAAAAAGAGAGAAGATAAAGGGTTTCATATCAAGTAGAAAGCCCAACTGTTTTTTACTGCTGCTCAAGTCTTTACTGCCAGCTAGTTCTGCGCTGACCAAGAATGAACTGTGCTGTGCACCAGGAAAACACTGCAGCTCAGAGGATACCCCAACCACACTGTCCAACTGTTTGAATACTCCCAATAAAAGTGATAAGCATTCCTACCATGTGAACTTTTCCTGATTACATGGCTTATAGGAAAACATATATTATTAACAGTCAAATTCAATTTTACTCATTTGACAGTGACAGCAAAATCTCATTGCCCCCTCCCAGGCTTTGCTGTTCATGCAGAAATGGGCAATCTCCTCACACACTCATATTTGTCAGACACAGCCTGTCATGATGTCTCAGGTCATTAAGAAATTGTCACATCTACAAGTCAGAATATTTTGTGAAAACACTGAATATGCACAGCACTTGGTGGCTCTGTTTCTGGACTCACAGACTGAGAACAAAAAATATCAAAGGACTGTTCCTCAGGTGCCTGCAAAAGGTAATAAAGGGACAGTGAAGTCAACAGGCTTGATCCTACAGTGCTGACAGCAGCACCTGAATGACCCAACAGGTCAAAGATCTCACTGCAAAGTGTTCACAGACTGCCTTTCAGAGCAGGGTCTCTCCTACTATGAACAGCAACAGTGCCATTTCTTCAGTCACTTCTTCATAGCAGCACCCCCTCTCAAGAAAATGCAGGCTAACAAGGTTCTAAATAACCATTATTATTTTACAGGTCTTAAAAGTGTGAAGAAACTATTTTCCTCATTTAGAAAAGAAAGGCAATTTGAAGGGGAAGATATTTGTGGCCTATACTCTTAATGTCACAGGCAAAGAATCAGAGAAGAAAGAAAAAGGAATAGGTGGTCTTTGCTCAGCTTTAATGAGTAATTAAAAGAAGACCTCCTAAAAGGAAGATTCTCTTACTCACACCTTCAACTCCATATGAATAGGACTATGTAGTAATAAATTGAGTCCTACCTCAAATTTCCTTGACTAACTAAAGAGTCTGAATATTTCATACACAGACTCCAATGTATTCTGGCATGGACCAATATGTGAATATAGTCACTTACCTGAAGACAATTAATTTGTTTCTGCCTTCTACTCAGAGAAAAGAAAATCTGATTCTATCCTTTATCCAGTATAACAAATTATGCCATATATGTGGGACTGAATTTCTTCTTACAAGTGCTGCCTTGCTTTCAAATTATTTCCTGTTTAACAGTTGCTCCTTACTTTTCATATTGCGGTAGCTGCTGAAGACCTACCCATGGAAAAGGCCCACCTACCCACAGTGTATTTGTTTTGGAAGAGCTTAGTGAAAATGAGGTCAGTTAATCATCAGATATGCAAATAATACCACTCTCTTGCACTGAAAACCAGTAGAAGCAGATGTGGCTTCCAAACCTTCCTCCTGATGATGTTATTTAGGTGTGAAACTTAGGCCATAATAAAAAAAACAGAGGGCAACATTCAACAGAGAACTAAGTCACTTAAACTCCTGTCCCAGAGCATTTTCAATACCTATTACAGGCTTTGTTTCTGACTTACTGTTTCAGGTGTTACAATGCAACTCAATTATACAAAAGTTACTCATGCAATATTCCACTGCCTCATCCATAGCAAATTATGGGTGAACTCATCCAAAGATTAATCCCTGGGGGAAAAAAATGTATATATTTGTACAGGAAGCTTGGCTCCCATTTACTTTCCTCTGTAGCAGGATTCTTACCACCTTTTTAATGCAGCACTCAAAATGCCACAGTTTAATGGCTTTATCCTTTCTTACACCTTAGCTGGTGCTAGACTTGCATTGTAGTACTGCTGCTTTCAACCCATTCAACTCCACTGGAAAATCTATTTTGCACAGTTTGATACACTAGCTGCCAAGAATTGCAATTTTTCCAATCTGTTTTCTCACAAAGAAATTTCATTCAGCTACAGATTGTTGGGTGTCTACAAGATAAAGGCAAATGCTGAGCACAAAAAGGTCACAGCTTTACAAAAAGGATAAAAATCTAAAATTTGAGTTAATACTGCACAAAGACCAGTTACAAGTGTCATGACAACAACTGATAATTGGAAAGCACCCTGTTTCTGATGCTTTGAAAGTGTTTTGAAAATTCTCCATTATTTGATCTGGTAACTCAGGAAAAGGTACATTTTACCATATCCATTTTTTGGACACAAGAAGTTATATGGACTTAAAAAAACCAACAAAACCAACAAAAACCAAACTCTAGGGTTTATACAAATCTAATATAGTCACTGCTTTTATCCAACTCCAAGCATGCACTAGTCATGTGGCATGTTTGAGTTTTTCTCTGTGTTCTGCTCTTAATTTCACAAAGTGCAAATCAAAAATGGACATTCCTGTTTTAGCTCTCACTTGTCTGCCTGGCCCCTGAAGTGCCCAGTTAGATGTTTTAAAGCATTCTGCTTTACCCTATTAGCTTAGGAAAACCAAATCAGCAAAGATAATGTAACATTTTTCTAGGTGCTGTCAGCATCCTGCCAAGAAATGGATGGGTCACACGAGAACTTTAATTCCTCCGCTGCCGTGGGAACCTACGTTACCAAACTCCAGATTTCCTCCAGCCTGAGCAATGGAGCATGACCAGGTCCTGAATTAAAACTTCCCTGAGCTGGTACAACCACATTGCTCACTGAAGTGCTGCAGGTTTGCAGACTCCTTCAGGTTTGGAGCTGTTCCATGACTCTCCCTGCACAATTAACACTTTCTGACCCACCAGCATTGCCTTCTCCTGTTGTTTTCCTCCTGTTTCCACAGCTGGCCTGGCCAACAGCATCTCCAAGACCCCTGCCACACACTGGCCTGCCTCAAAACTGTGAATTAACCACAACACAGCTGTAGGGAATGGGCACTTTCATGGCTCACTGATTTGGATTAGTAAGAAGACATTCTGCTGTTAGCAGTTGCTATCTAATGGCTGTCAACAAGAATTTCCATGGTCAAGGTCAAGGTGAGTTTCAGGAGCTGAAGATGTGAGCACCTGCATCTAACACTGGACTTCAATCAGCAGTGCAAACCTGGGGCATGGAACACCTGAGCCTTCACTCCTACAGTATGTTGTCAGCTGTGAGTGAATTGGAAAACTGAAATGTATGTCAAGACTATGCAGTGTGCTTTGTTGCAGGATCAAATTAAATAGGTAAAAAAACAAAAAAGAAACCAGAACAAAAAAAAAAATCCCCAAATCATTACACAGAAGACACAATAGGTGTAACTACATGGCTGCAAAAGCAATACTGTTTAAAGATCAGAATTACTTAAAAAAAAGGTAGTTCAGGTGACTGAAAAAAAAAAATCAAAAATATTCAATTACCTCCAGTAGCTCATTTTGTTCCTTGGTAATTTTTTCTAATTTCTTCAATTCTCTCAAGAGTTGTCTTGCTCTTTGGAAGACTGAGAAAGGTTGCATTTTCAGCCCTGGCACCTGAAGAGCATCTTCATAGGACTGTATACGAACAATAGTTTTCTGCATGGGACCAACATGCTCAAGAATAACCTGTCAGGATAGAACAGAGATGATGGATGTGATACTGAGTTAGAAAAATCAACACCATAAGTTTATATTACACTAATAATGAGCAAAAGCTCTCTTTGGTGAGTTTCCCATTTAACACGGAAGAAATTTTAATCCCCACGTGGGCCACTCATTTAGGAGTCAGACTATGATCCTTGTGGGTCCCTTGGAATATTCTGTAATTCTTGTTCTTGGAACTACTAAGTGAAAATCCACAGTGAAGTTGTCTAAAGCAAGACAAAGTTGTAAGTTTATTTACAATATTGTTTTTTTCTGCATATACAAAGTTTGCACAGTGACAAAAAAAGGCTCACATTCAGATTAGTTGCTATTTACTAAGCAGCTCATTTCAAAGCAGAACATCATTGGCAGTGAAGACATTTAAAGTGGTGCAAATTCTTTGATGTCACTGTAGGCAAATTCTGGGTTTTGTCTTTTGTCCAGCAAACCAATCATTTTACGATGGTCCTAAAAGGAGTGTTATCAACAGAGATGAGATAATGAATCAAGATGGAAGTCAGCAGAAACCCCTGAAGATGGCTCTCCTGTCAAGGACAGCATTTCATATCACAATACTTGCAGTGAATGCACAGTTTACAACCACCTTGATCAGTCTGGGATGAACAGAAATGTGCAGTTTCATAGCACAATGCATGTTTTGTGGAAGACTCTGATCAATTTATGAAGACAGAACGGCAATAGCAACTTGTAACTTCTTGGTTCTCCTCAAGAAATATCAAATCCTACTGCAACCTCATTCAGCAGGGCACTCCAGAATTAAAAAATAATATAAATACAAATCACCTACAGGCCTTTTAATTACTAACATTTTTGTTAAACTCCCTGTCAAGGAGATATTGTTTTAAAATGCCCCAGTGGAAATATAGATGCTTATTCTCTCATTCATAACCAGACTATATCAGGATTTTTTTGCCCTATCCAGGCTTTGATTTACAGTAAGGAAGTAGGTGAACATTATTTTCCAGAAGAAATATTACTGTAGTTTTTCCATGTAATGTAGCTATTACAAGCTGCATGGTTTTGTTATGAGAGTTACCCTGCTATGAGAGGTATGATGACATTTTTATTCCTCACCTGAAACTGAACCCATGCTTTTTGTATTTTAGGCAGATAACACTGTTGACTGTATGTATATGGTGTGAAATAAAAGAATCATCAGCTAAATTTTGTCTCCATTTTTGGAAGAACAAGGCCTAATTTTCTAACTTCCATTTGGTGCCAAGTGGAGTGGTGTGCAGCAAGTGTCTCTTGAAAATCAGGCCATAAACTTCCCAAAAAATGGAGATCTCAAAAGCGGCAGCTATGCCTGACATGTGCTGAAGTTACACCCTCGAATTCTCTGGGGGCATATTCTCAACAGTGCTTTAATTTCAAGTGTTTTGTGTTCAAACCATGACCGTGCTCCTTGAAAAGGTCTCTCAACACTCTCACCTCAGGGTTTACATTGATCAGGAAAAAAAGCCTATGTAGGAGTTTTCACAGACCTGTCCATGTTTAAGTTGGTCTTTAGGAGAAAATTCTAACAGATCTTTTGATGACAGGATTGTCTTCATTTCTGCAACATCCTTCTCAAACACTTTCACGTGAGATTCGATGGCATCCAACTCCTAGATTTTGGGAGCAAGAAGGGTATTTGTAGGTAGCCCAAATAACAAAGCCAACTTGCATTTCTGTCTTTCACTTAAATTTAAAAAGAAATATTGAGAAATGAGTGCAGCATATGCAGGATATACAAATGGTGCTATCGCTCACAAGGCTAGTTATTATAAATTAGTTTTAGTCATAACTTCTAAAGGAATTAAGTATTCAAGATCATCTGGTCTGTTTTAAACCCTAAATACAGAACTAAAACATCCTTAAAAATTCACATTATAAATCACCAGGCAGTTTTCCAGGGGTGATAGTTATCAGAATAGGAAAGTGCTGTAATTACACTGTTTCAACTTCCAGTAGGAATAGACTTGTGTCAGATGGAAAAGGACTCCACAGACAGCTGTTTGTGAACTCTCACAGAGACAGTCACAGTAGTTTAGGCTGAAAGGTCTCTGGTACCCATCAAACCAGGGCATTTGGGCTGTGATCCTGTTGAGATTTGGTATCTCTTGAGGTGGGACTATTACTCCTGATCTAGTGTTTGACCAATTTCACTGCAAAAAAAAAAAAGTGAATCTTTCCTACTATGTAGATGTAATTTCCTTTGTTACTTGACTTGAGTTCTGTTACTGCTCATCTTTTTCCTGAACACCCCAAGAAGAGCCTGGCCCAATCCTGTCTGTAATCTCCAATCATGTAACAACAACCAGCAGCAATATCAACCTCTCACCCCCAAGCTTCTCTGTGCTGAACCAACCCAGGCTCTCACAGCCTTTCCTCCTACATCCTGCGCTAATCCTGAACTTTACAGCTTAATTAGTTACCAAATGCCTTCTGATGGCTTGTTTCCAAACAATTTCCTCACTTGGCACACCTACAGAAACCAGCACGACACCCTGTTTTCCATGCAGGTGATATAATCTGCATTTCCTAACATATGATGAAGCTCTGATAAAAGGCTTTTGGGTCACCCAGACTTACATCAGCCACATGCAGGATTTGTGGAAGGATCTCTGCTATCTCATGCTGTAAAGTTGCTACTTGAACATCCATTTCATTCAGCTGCTGTATTACACTGTCAGTTTCAAAGACAGGTGACAGCTCCTCCAGCTCCATGAAGATACCTTGCAGAAGATTTTGCTTTTGCTCTGAGTCTTCCAAAGCCATCTGGAGACAAAATAGGAGCTTAGTACAAAATAGGAGCTTATACATCCCTGCTGAACATTATAGTTATAAAGGAAAGGATTTAAAAGGAACAAAATGCTCCAAAAAATATCAGAGCAGTTGTGTGTGATGTGAAATCTCCTCCCCTGCAATGAACTGGTTGAGCTTTTGGATTAACTGCAGTGAACACTGCCATGAAGAACAGTGAGGGCTACAAGAAATGCACATGATCAATTTGTCTGGGTGGTGTGTGAAGGAAAGGACTGAATGCACCTTTCCACCCTAATGCAAGCCCAGAGTGCATTTCCAAATCCACTCGTTTCACAGCCCATGAAAACAAAACATTCCATTTCACAAACACAGGAGACAATAACCTTTTGCCACAGAAAATGGCTTTTGGAAATCACATTCTCCCCACTGTGGCTACATGCTTTTGTAATGTATCACCTACTTCCCGTCAAGAATTCTTACTACAGAAGTCTATTTAGAACACAAACTTTCTCACTTGGTCTAAGCCAGGAGTGGATACATAGAAAACTCAAATTTTAAGTACAAAATTACCTAATATTTTTTTTGGCACTGGCCCTAATCTTCCCTATAATATTACAAACATTCAATTTTTGAAATTACCAATCAGAATTACCTTCAAGAAACAGTGAGCACAGCCTTCCAAACCACAGCTCACTTCAAAGTTTCCATCTAACACACAGACATCAAAAAAATAGCATTTTGCCTTTTTGGCTTATGTACAATATGGAAAGAATCCTATATATACAGGCAGTAAAAACTGACCATAGCCACTCAGCAGGGTTACAGAAGACAATCACACATTTCTGGAAGTTTTACAACAGTTCAGCATCTGCACAAGATACGTATGTCCAGCACCAAAAAACATCTGTATTCCATGAGTGTCAACTATAACTACTTTTCACTTAAAAAATTTACTGAAAATGGTAAACTACTTATATCAGTAACAATTAAGAATGGAAAACTGCATCTGCTCTTAGCAACAAGTGCTAACAGGAGCATTTACCTGCATCAACTCTTACCTGGAGCTCATCAGTATGCTTGTGTAAGCTTTTTGCAGAGTCGTGCTGAGCATCAGCTCTTAGCAAACTGTTGGTGCTTTCTATCCAATCTTTCACATTCTTCAAGTGCTCCTCATATTCTTCCATCTTGTTGGTGGCCTAGGAAATGACAGAATTTTACAGAAAGTCACAAGTTAGTTGCTTCATTGTGTAAGATAGATGCATCTATGAACAAGATTAAAAGAAAACAGGATGCATTTGTACCATGGTCAGTTAAATTAGCATGATGAAATACAAAACACTTTTCTGAAACAGTTTCACGATTTCAGGCTTCCCCCTCTCACCGAAGTCATTGTGGTGCTTGCATGTTTACATTTCATGGGGGCACTGTTGCAATTTATACAGCAATAGCCACTGCCTGTTAGCAGAGTCTGAGAAAACCACCTCAACACCCACACAGGGCAAGAACTCCCCACATAAACCCCTCAACCATGGCTTGAGCCAGTCCTTTCTTCATAGGAATTTTTTTATAGGATTGGATTTTTTAGAGAAGTGATCCATTTGCACCCACCTTGTTGAGAATGGCAGTTCTGCGCTCAGCACGCTGTGAGACCTGCTGGTACTGCTGCAGGGGGGCCACCAGGATATCCATCAACTCCTGAGCCTGGCAGGAGTTCTGCTCCACTATATCCTGCACTTCTGCATCCAGCTCATTGAGTTTGTAATGCCAAAGGTCCAGCATATCCCAAATTTGCTGCATGTGGAGAGAAGGGAAATGAGAAAAAAGGTCAGGCTCAAAGATACCAGCAGCTTTATTTGTTCTTCATGTGGGACATGAATTACAAAGGTTTCAGAACTGATATGATGAGAACAGAACACTTTATATCTACATGTGTGATTCACAGTTGAAAAAAACATGGATTTTCCTGTGAGAAAGAATTGATAAATATTCACCAGTTAAATGCTTGCTCATATTTCTCCTTTTACAGACATAAAATGAATGGAAGAGCACTTTGTGCTATAAAACAGTCACTGTAAAAACAACCTAAAATCTTTTAACACCCGCGGATTATTTTTTTGGCAAGTTTACCTTCTGAAGTTCTTTGGCTTTTCCAATGTTTTCACTCTTCTGTTGCAACATCTTTTCAATAGCTTGAAGGCCATTGTTAATAGTTTCTGCTTTTCTTTTCAGCACATACTGAGGAGAGTTCTGCAAGATTTCAGAGCTAACCTGCCACAGCAAAGAGAAAAAAAATCAGGCAGATTACAAAGATCTGCTTGTTTCTGTGCACCACCTTACCAAAAATATTCCAATTTTTTTTGTTTCTCTTGACAAGTCCGTTAAAAACACTGGAATTGAGCTACATTTGCAGGACAAAGCATTAACATGAGCAGGTTCAACATCTACATGTTGTTCACTAATTTGTTCTCATTAAAAATGCCTGGCTGAGAAAAGCAGCCCCTGGGGAAACAAGCACTGAGGAACTGCAGCTCTCTGGGTGCTTTGCTTCACCCTGCTCTCATCTCTAACAGAGATTGCATGGTGGGAAGGGTCACATTTGGATTTATGTGTGGATTTTTGGATTTATGCTGTAAGAAACACAGAATGACACCTTCATGTCTCGGCGGACAGCTGGGACTTCCATGTAACAAATAAGGAAAAATCAAAGTACATCAATGCACAGAAAATTTCTCAATATAAACTTGGAGATTTATTACTAAAACAAAAGCTCTGAGGAACTTAATTTCACTCTGCAGGACTCCACAGAAATGAAAAACTGGTGCAGTGGAGGGCCTGATTTTCTGTGTAAAGAGAAAAACTCTCAAAGCTGAAGCTGAGTAATTGCCTGAGCACAGGACTGAGCAACACAGCATAAGCTACCAGGTTACTCCAGACTGGATAGAGTGCAGGGAGTGAGAAAAGTCCTTGATCTTGCCCAAAAGTGACATCTTTTCTCACTAAATCCTGCTGGCTGCCAGGGTCAGCCAAGCACCTGAAAATAGTGGTAAATTCTTTTGTGTGCAGCAACCCTAGGATTTAGGGGGCAAATGCACACTGGACAGTTTCATGCTGCCTTGATACCAAATATTTTTAAATTGTTATTTTAGTTTGAAGCTCCTAGTACTGAAATACTTTACCCTTGTTGTGGGATGAGGAATTAAGACCATTTTTAGTTAACAAATTATCTACTAATTTCTTAATTTTATTAACATAATTTCTAGATTCCAACACAACCCCTCTAAGAAGTACCCACAGTACAATGTTGTATCGATAAAATTTCATTTTATCGAAATAAATATCTATAAAAAGAACTAGAGGGCTCCTCTGAAATACTTCTACTTACACTACAAAAACCTGTGAAGTCAGTCTGTACTTAGTGCCTAAGAACTTATTGGAAAAAGGAATTCAAGGCTGTAATCACTGAACACTTGACCATTACTATCCTGGAATATACCAAAGATGAAAAATGGTCATGCCAGCTTCCAAAATAAAAAACAATCATGTAAGAGCGATGTGACACAGCTGGAAATGAGTAAAGAGATCAAGCTCTGACTTCCTCTATTTCTTCAGGATAAAAACACTACATCTGTCAATGCTCTGATCATCAGCAAAGCAGGATTTTAATTTCAATATTTCTTACTGGGATAAAGTTTATTATTTATGGCACCAAATGTACAATTTATTTTTTATTTTCTGGTTTGCAGATTTAGAAGAAAGCAGAGTGACTTTAGAACTTGACAACTCAATTTACCACATGCTGGTATCACCTGATATGTAACTGCACTGACCTCCAGTTCCACCATGATTTTTTTTGATTCTTAAACACATTTTGAAAAATTCCAAGATAGTTTTTATTGTTTTAAATGTGAAAAGCAAATGTTATCTAGCTTCCAGGACCAGTTTTTTCACTCCAACAGGTAATGTGTGCTTTGGGATAATCTTTTATATCTTGGTAAATCAATCAGTAAACAAAAAAGAACCCCAAAGCATAAATACTGTTTTGTTTTTCTTCTCTCCTCCCAGTTGTTGGTTCTGAAAAGACTAGTCCCATTTTGAAACAGAATCTATAAAGTTAACCAAATTAAAACTCATAAACTTTAGTTAACATGCTGCTAAATATTTTATGTAAGATAAAATGAGTCATTTGATAGACACTAAAAGGTAACTGGATTTCAAAACTCTTTTATTACACTTTCAAATTTTATCAAATTAATTGAGATTTAACCTTAAAAATTAGCACTGAACATCATTAGTTCTGAAATATGAGAACTGAAAGGGGTTTCTTTTTCATTTTTAAAATAACACAAATGAGTAAGTAACAACAATAATTGCATCAGGCTAAAAATGTGACCCCAAACTGGGTGTATTACTCTGTTTTCCCTTAATTTTGCTTTCAGCTGACTGCTTAGATAGAATATATTGCAAAAAACCAATGCAATGGGATTCAGTTATTTAAATTCCCGGATTTTAAAGGAAGGCAACCGTATTCTCAGGGGTGGTAAAAAAAAACATGTCCTGATACCCTACATGTGCAAGTTACATTTAAAAAAAATCCTATTTCAAAGCCCTTTTTTTAACCTAGTTCTGAAAATATTTTCTCGTTTTAGCTGTACAAGCTCTGCAATCAACTTCGACTACTGGCTCCCAATTTAAGGATGAGATTGGATAGAAGACAGCATCCACATCACATTAAAAATTAATGCTCAAGATTCTGCCACGTCCATTTTTAACATAAACTAAAAATGTTATATTCACATTGCTTACCATAAGATGATTCAAAAAGGAGACCTAGGTGTGAGGAATGATTTATACATTGCAAATAGATAAATATGAAAACCACATCAACAATTACCTTCTCTTCTAGGTCTTGCAGTAGTTTCTTGCAGTCCTCCAGCTGTGTTTCGATCTCTGCAGGGACTATTGTGTACATTTCAGAATACTTGATCCGAAGTTTCTCCATTATATCCTCCAGAGCTTGGCTCTCTCTGCCAATCACACTCTGAAGCTCCTACAAAATTAAGAATAACTTCATCAGTTTTATCCAGTTTTTAGTGCGTGCATGTATGCGTAGGTACATAAATATGTGTATATACACACACACGTAACGTGTTTTATATTTCCTACCGTGATTATGGTTTGGAAAAATTGGGTTTGGGATATCAAATCTGATTTGATTACCTCTGCAAGCAGATAAACTCTAAGCAATACTGACTCATTTAATCAAATGATGCTCTTCAATCTGTAAGAATTAATTAAACCTGATACTGCTCCGTGTCGGGGAAGTGACGCACTGATGTTCATTGACAGCCACAGCAAAGGGACCATCTGAAGAGCCCCTATGATTAAACGTTAACCTTTGCACTCTCCCTTCTGCCAAAAGTGCATTTTTCTCTTTGAAAGATGTTTAATAGCCAACGTCCATCCCTTCATTATTATAAACAACACAAAGGCCACAAAAAGCAACAGGTTTCAGGCTGAAGTGTCTGCTTTCAGGCAATTACGCAGAGCAGCACAGCAGGCTCCTCTCAAAACAGTAGTTTCCAGTTCTGCACAAAGAATGTAGGTTTTATGAGATAAAAGAAACTTGAACAACTGTTTACAGCCTGTGGCCTAGAAATAAAATCCGGGCTAAGTCCTCCTGCAGAAAGAATGAAGAAATTCATTTGTTCGGAAGGTTTTCTAGAGTTTCAAGTTGGAAGGTTCTGTTTGCTGGCTTTATGGTTCCTTTCCCCAGTGCTCAGCTGTTTGAGAAACTCAAATGTTAACTCAGGTTATGGGGAAAAATTATCCAGACCTCCTACCAGGCAATGAAAGACACTAAAATTAACTGCCTTTGCTTTTTCAATCAGGAGTAATGGTAATCCACTAATTCATAGGCTACACTTGGGAATCTTTTCCTTCACACAAATGCAACACACAGAAGAAATATGTAAGACACTGAGGCTGATTTATTTCCTGTCATCCCACAGCAACTGGGATTGTTGATATTAAAAAAACCCAAACCCTCAAACCCATGAAACAGCCGTGTGCCTCATTCTCTCAGGGAGAAGGATGCTGTTCTCAAATGGCCCAATTAAGATTGCATCAATATTTATGGGAGTTCACAGATTCCCTGACTTAACTGGAAAGAATCAGTTACAAGTCCTGTCTCTAAAACAAAGAAGGTCTCTGCAAACTGGTTTTTGTGTACTACTGCATGTGCACATTTCACACATTATTTAGCTGGAAAGCAGGTACCTATCAAAGCTGTCCCAATTTTTTTCCTAAGGGATGAGATAATAACACTTTCCCTCTTCATCTGTGTGGGTGAATTTAAAACTTTTGCCACCCAGCTAAATCAGGTTTGTCATCTCAAAATGAAATAGATATTCCACTCAATAGGTGCAGTGGAGTCCTGACTAATGCTATAGATTTCATAGGAACTAGATTTTCTTTGGAAGTAGGAGATGAAATTGCCCTGCAAGTTTTGGCTTATTGGTGTTTGGACAATGTAAAATTAATGAATTCTTCAATCCTTTCAGCTCAATCTTCTCAAAAGGAACAGGCCTGCTGTGAACATAATGCTAAAAAGACATCATTTGATGGGATTGCTGCTAGCATTTGCTTGTGCCATTGCTGCCAGGAACAGGAACAAGGTCTAAACTCACTTTTGGGTGAGTTTTAGGTGCTCGGACTAGCAAAGTTTGTATGTGAGGGAAAAGATCAGGTTTAAAGCACCTGCAGTAGTAGAATTTCCTTCTGGATACAAAGAACTCAGTAAAAAAGCAGACACTCTAAGTTATAATTCTAAATTATAATTCTATCATTAAACTCTAAATTATAATTCTAAATAATTTTAAATAGAAAAGCAGCCCTTTTAGACAAATCCAAGGTCTCACCACAGCAATGCTGGCTCATGGGTTTTCAGAAATTCTTAAACATGTAATAAACATTTCTCTCTCATGCTAATCCCCCATCTGCCACCATGGTCTTTGGCTTCTGCATTTTTCCTAGCCCTTTGCTAGGACACCCAACCAGTTTTTATACAAGACTCAGCAAAGACAGCCCAAATTTGTACTACACTTTAGCAGCCTAAAATAAATAAATTATAAATTCTATAATAATTGGATTAAATATAATTAAGAACAGATTTTTGTTCAGGATTTAAAAAATATTAAAGTAATATAAACAGAATAAGAATAATTTGAAACAAATATAATTCAAATAATAAATAAACATATTCAGGAAGTATTAGGAATATTAGTATTTCATAAAGTCAAAAAATGCAGAAATGTACAGACTGCCGGTGGCTGCTGCTGGGCACTGTGGTCTTGATCAGAATTTGATTTTTAAAAATCATTTACTGGGTTAACCCCCAATTTGGGACATCAAATCCACCGTATCTGAAGCTGCCCTGGGTAGGTATACAGAGGGGAAAGCATGCAGGGTGGACACTAACCAGCCCTTCCTAAAAGGAATGGAGCTGGATGTGAATTTCTCTGCAATCTGGAAATGCTTCTGTGCCTGCCTGCAGATCCCCACAGAGGGAAAAAAAAACAAACCAAGGCCATGGCAGGGCCAGTTGTATTCTGCTGAGCCAGATTCATTGTCTTTAAGTCAACATGCATAGACCTCACCATTAATTTTATCTGGAGCAAGTTCAAGCACCAGCATAAGCCAGAAGATATTCTGAATATCACAATAACAGAGCTGTTACCAACCTCCAGCTGTTCTGCCTTTCCATCAGCATCCTGCAATAACACAGATGCAGCATTCTGTAATGCATTTGTCACAGCACTTATTTCTTCAGTGACCTTGTTCCTCTCTTGAATCTCAGCTTTCACAGAATCTTTATGGTCTTGAGCTTTTTTGTACAACCTATGCAAAAGAATACATTGTTTTAGACTCAACACTAAGAGCAAAGAGCATGCTTAATACAGATATCATGTAGGTCAGAATCACATTTGTCTGTAACTTAGGGTTTTTTTCTGTTAAATCTATTAGTTTTATATCACTTGTTATCTCAGTTTCTTTAAAGTGAGTCCTCAGATAATGCTGTTTGGTAGACCAAACCAGAGTGCAGGCATATTTAATCAGCAGAGGTCAGATTCTCAGTCTGAAGACACTGGCAGAGCAGATGTTGTTCACAAAGATTACCATGTCCAGAAGCAAACCCAGAAAAGGGTGAATACAATCATCAGATTTGTAAAAAATATTTGGGGAGAATTTTAGACAGTGGCACTCACTGAGTAAAATGAAAGTTGCATTGTTGCAAAAAGCATGAGGTCTGATTTTCCTAAAAATGGAAAATCTTAAAATTCACAAGCACTTGGAACCTCTAAAACTGACTATTGTTCCTTGATTCCTACTGTATTTGAACACAAATTGCAGCCCACAAATGATATGGCCACGCTCAGGTCTTCTCTCTAAATAATATTCTCCAATGCCCATACTGGAGACAGCAGATGGGTGAGACAAGAGCATTGGTCTGACCCAGGAGAGGATTTATTGTCTTTTTAACTGCATTACAGCTTTTACATATTCTTTGATCTCCAGTAAAATCCTGTGCTTTTGAATAGTTTTATCTCATATCTTCAACAGCAATTTCACACCACTTACTTTTTACAGCGCTCTTGCATTGCCTTTATCTCACACAAGGCAGGAAGGGCAGCTTCTCCCTCAGCATTTTCAGGTGTATTCAGGATGTTTCTTATCCGGTGAAGAAGCAAGAGTAAGAGGAGCTGCTGCTGGTTGATGTTTTCTTCAAATGAGTTCACAAAATCAAGTAACTCCACTAGTTCCTCTCTGGTGGCCTTTTCCTTCTCTTTAAGGCTTTCTGGCTGTTCTTCCTGGAGCTTATCAAGAATTATTGCTTCTCGTTCCAGCTAAATAAACAACATGGCAAATCATGAGATAAAGTGCTCTTTTATTCCACCATCTGAAGTTACATTATTCATTTACTCACACGGGTGACTAAGTACTGGGAATTACACAGTCAGAACTTAAACCTTTGAAGTGTGACAGAACTTCTGAGCTTGCTTTAACAAAGCACATATAACCCTGTGCAGAGCTGCCCTTGGTTCAGAGGACTGAATAAATATCCCCACCATTTCTGCCTCTGGGTTGAAGAAAGGGTGAAGGTAACTGAGCAGCAGGTGGGAAATGATGTTCTGCCCTGATGTCAGCCCTTCATAGGCCATTTTACTCACAGCCCCATCTCCACCACTTACAGATGTTGAGCAACTCACCTCTTCATTGATGAATTTCCATTCCTGCTTTAGCTCTTCACAGGTAATTTCCAGCCCTTTGGCTGCCTCAAGCAAACCCAGCCAGTTTTCCCACAGCACTTTTACAATCCTGCCCAGAGCCCTGTCACTTCCTCTGCATAACCTCAGCATCTCTCCAGAGATCTGCCTCAGCTTCATGAGATCCTCTTCAGCAGAGTCAATGCTGGAGACTAAAATCTTACAGGAAAAACAAACACATCAATCAGTAAAATGCTACAGTCAAGAGTATTAATGAAGTATTCAGTAACATGATTAGGATCCTCTATGAAAATGGCAATCACTCCACTGAGCTGGTAAAACATGATTTTACACTCATAATGAGGGAGTTCTGTTGGCTAAGACGGTGGAGAAAGATGGAGTAAATAAAATAAGCAGTAAGATATACTCATTTCACGTGGTCTATTATACCTGGTCTTTTAACAAGTATATAAATATATTAATATATTCTGTGGTTTTATATATACATAAATATAGGATAAAGAATTCCACTTCTTTCTACTATGTTATTACATGGTATACATAGCTGAACTAGTTTTGCATGAGCTTTTCAAGTTCTTCAGAGCCTTTCTTACCTTGCTTTCCTCCAAATGCTCCAAAGCTTCCTTATAAGACACTGGAATCTTAGACAGAGACTGTCTAAGCATCTTTTCTAGTTTCTTAAGATTATCACACACTTTATCTTTGGTTTCTGTGTAGCTTTTGTTTTTTTCAAAGTATCTGCATGAAACAATGAATGGATCAATTAAAATTTGTTGTTGTTGCTGCTCTCTCCAACCATAATGCCCAACAGAATAGAAATGTTAAAAAACCTTATGAACTTCTAGTCCTGACTGTTCTGCAAGTTATTGTCAAAGTGTTTGTTAAACACTTAAAGTTTGATACCTGAGATACTGATCAGTGGATCATGATCAAGCAGTTTAAAAACCCTACACTCTCTCTCCCAAACCTTTTCTATACCTGCATCTGAAGGCCCTCCAGATTTCTTCTGTACCTGAAGGAAGGAAACTACATCCTGTGCCTTACTTGAGCTTCACTTTCCCAAGCCACTGGAACAGCCTATGGAAGACATGAATTAGGGACTCTCTGAAAACTATTCTAGCCCCCACCAGCACTGAACTGGAGACTAGAAATGTGCTTTCTTCTGGTTCTGGCACGCTATGACCCTCACTCAAGCCCCACATCTGGGAATATACAAGAAATTACTGCACTGTAAATCAGTAGCAATATGGTTATTGTCTGGCAATTTTCCTTCCTTAACAATCACACCTGAGGACAAAAGGAATGCTTATCCTTCTTTCTACTGGAATTTCTGAATACCTGGATTTCTATCAGAGCAGAAACAGCACTGGATTTATTTTTAGTCAAGCTTCTCACAATAAGGAACAAGATCTATGAAGATCTCTTAAACCCACCTCTGTTCATCAGCTTCCTTTCTTTGAGCCTTCTTCCTTAATGCCAAACTCTTCTCCACCAGATCTCTTAAAGCATTTTCCAGACATACTTTGTCTTCTGGCTTCACTAGGTTTTTCAGCTTGGAGTGCAGGTTTTCTAGGTCAGCCTTTGCAGAGTTGAACTCTTCCTCTTCCCAGTGTGGAGTCTGACAGATCTCCACTGAGCTACACAGCTCTGCTGCAGCCTGGGCTGGAGCTTCACAGTCCTCAAGCAACCTGGCAGCCCTCTGAAGGGCCTTGGTATAGAGCTCACCAGCCCTACATGCCTCCTCCAGGGCATTCTGAAAGCATTAAAAAGAGAAAGGAGCAATAAAATAAGGCTGCTGTGCTCCTCTGGATCACCACATGGCCTTAGAATTTCACACTTGGCTGTCTTTGAGACCAGTGCTCCCAGAACTGGCCAGAGGAGGTGAGGGAAGACATTTGGCAAACACATTTGGTGCTTATTTAGTCACAGAGCAGTGCTGTAACCCATGTATTTATTGCCCTCATATTGCCCTTATGTTCACCATTCCTGATAACATTGGTTTGACCTGTGCTTTAATCCTCCTCATCATTCCCAGCTGGTAATAACAGTAGAAATAAGGCACTTGGTTTTTTTTCATCATAGTCACTATTGAAAATGTTGCCTATAATCACAAAATGACTGCACCCAGTCTCTCTTCAGCTGAATATTTCAACAGAGTACTTTCCTTCCTCTTCTTTACCATTCTTTTCTTGTGCTAATCCCCACTGATTAATTATAAACAAACTTAACACAATTTTCTTTGTATCTTTAATTTCTGTCATGATTCCCACCCTATCCACCAATGCAGAGACAACCACAGGCCAATTCAGCTGTTAGAATAAATGTGGATGTGAGTCATGAAAATAAAAACGCCACAGTCACAGACACCTAATCTTATTGTTGGGGAAAGGCATATGTCAATACTTTACTTTCATTAAATATACTTACAACACGGGCAGCAATGTCTGCCTTCAGTTGTGCTTCATGGCCTTGCAGTGTCTCTATTTCTGCAGCAGCAGCAGATTTTTCTTCTTCTTTTTCCCTCTCTTTCTCCATGATACATTTAAGAGCAGAAAACTTTCCTTCCATCATATTCTGAATTGCTTCCCATCGGAGCTTTTCATCCTGCATTGTACTGATGTCTATCACAAGTGGCTGCTGGAGCTCTAATTGAATATGCTTTATGATGTGGCATATATTTTCTACTTCATTTTGGCTACCTTCCTTGTTTACACTTTGTAGCCCAGAGACCAAGTTTTGAAGAAACTGTTTTAATTCCTCAACATTTTTCTCCAGGCTCTTTATTTCTTTCCTCTTAGATTCTTTGAATGATGTATCAAAGATCTCATTTTTGTTAATTTGATTTGCTGCCTCCTGGGTTAAGTACAAGATTTGTTGAACTGCCTGCAATAGAATCTGTGCAGATATGACATTCTCAGCAGGAGAAGAGCTGGAGCTATCATTTAGGATATTAGCTTCTTTTCTTACACTGGATGTCACAGTTTGGATTTCATTTAGCAATCCTTGAATCTTATCCCATTCCCTAACAATATTTTCCAAGTGTATTATTTTCCCTTTAATTTTATTTTTAATTTCACAAAATTTAGTTTGCAATTCATCCAGCTGCAGTGAGTCCCATTTCAGACCTACACATTCAAATATTTCCTTGTATTTCATTACTTGTGACAAATTTGACTGAAAAGCAAACACTTTTTCTTTCAGTGCTTTGCATTTGTCCTTTAATCCCTGCTTGGCACCTACTAATTCATCATCTTTCAGGTTCATTTCACCATCCTGTAGATCATCAAGATCCTGCTGCAATGAAGCTATTCCTTCAGCAAACTCTCTGGAGACAGCTGCCTTTTGTTGTACTTCATGAAGTTTACTTTGAATTTGCCTTTGTGTCTTCCTTGCCCTATTCTTCAGACTTCTTAACTGATCGATCAAGAACAGTTGTTCAGACAGGCTCAGCTGCCCAGCTGTGACCTGACTCTCTTTACAGTGGGATGAGATAAGCCCCTCTATTTCCTGTATGTCCTTCAGCATCTCCTTTAGAATGGCTTGTTGGCCTTCCAGCTCTGAGCATGTGCTGGTTTGGTGTGGGTCAGGCCTGGCCATCAGCTCAGCTTTGCGAAGCTGAGAGTGAACTTTGTCTATTTCTGCAGTGAGTCTTTGCCTCTCCTCCAGCTGGAGCTCCAAGTGCTGCAATCTTTGAGCAGATTTTAAAACAAGAGCCTTGTATGAATTCTTCAGTGTTTGTAAAAGGAAGGTCATATCAGAGACCTCCTCTGGCTCCAAGCTGGGAAGGACGTGCTGGAGCCCATAATCCAGGGATACAATCACAGGTTCTCTGTTTAGGATATCTGTGTTCATAAGCTGACAATTTCTGATCTGTGATTTGACATCACTGGGGAAAAGTGCTGCTTTCTGATCAAGGTGAGACAGTGAATCTTTGACCCAGGAAATATTTTCTTTTAGCCTCTTCATCATTTCATGTTTCATGAGAGCAGGACCAGTGGTCTGAGTATCCTCTTGAGGAGTTTGTTGTGCTGATAATGCTTCCAATTTGCTCTGCAAATCATGTATGGAGTTCTCCAAAGCAACCTTCTCTTGATCACTCCAAATTCTTTTCATCTGCAGCTCAATCCTTCTTTTTAACAGAGAAAGACCATGTTTAATGTCCTGTAGCTCTGTGGTCCAAATTAGAGGGTCTTTGGCTTTTCCTGCAGCTGAGGAATGTAACTCTGCTTGTAAATATTGTTCTTGTATCAGCCTCTGAATATCCCGTGCTTTATTCATAAGCAGGTTAAACTCATCGATTTCTGCCACAACCTGATCATGTTTCTTTTGCACAGCTTGTTCCATGTGCTGCCACCAGTGCTCCAGCTGCCTCATTTGGCTCTCTGTCAACACTTTATCCATGCATGTCAAATGCTGAGATAAAACTTCTTGCTGACTTTGCAGCTGGTTTAAGACATCTCTTTCTTTTCGTAAGGACTCTATGCATGCCTTAATTTTCTCCAACAGAACTGTGTTGTTCGTAGGCCCCCTGCCAAAAACATGGGTAGTGTTTAAAAATAATGAATTCTCCTTATACCCAGACTTTTTAAAAACAAATGTCACTCTTTAGAGTAATTCACTAACTTTATTCACTTAATCACACGTATCTCTCAGTGCTCTTTTGGGAATTCCCTAACCACCCTTATAGAATAATTTCTTGCTTATCTACAAAGCACTCATTATTCATTGATATCTGTACAAAAATGATACATTCTAATGTATATTCTCTAAAATAGCAGTGTCTACTAACATAGAATGTAGCCCTTGCTTTAAAAATCAGCAGCAGTGTTATGTCAGCTCCAAGTGAATTAACAACATTTTATAGTAATTTCTGGTTGACAGTGAAGATAAAACTTGGTTATAAAAAAATTGAGACATTTTCATTCACACAAGGTAAACACTTCCAAATGAATCTACTCATCTTTTATTTCCAGGAATATTTTTAAATGCCCATCTAAAATGCATTTAGCAGACAGATTTTTATTACATTTTGTAAATTCCTTTGCTGTAAATTAACAACTTGATAGCTTTTAAATGTTTTCAAATTATATTGGTACATTACCATGACAAACTAATTTTGTGTTTTGAAGACTAATTCACAAAACACAGTAAATTTTTTTCTGGCAGTGGTTACCTCTGATTTGGTAACGTAGACTTACTTATTGCCATTAAATTTTTCCTATCAAGTAAGTTAAGTTTTCAGAATAAAGAGATATTTCATTCAGAAAAAAACCTGGAATTAACGAGGCGTTAAAGAAAAATGACTATTTCTTATCTGCCACATTTTAAAAGAAATATTTTAAGATGGATTTTTTATAGGTTTTTGCCCAGCAGCTACTTCTTTGTTTTGCCTAAGGAATAAAGAGAGTAGATGTTGTTTAAGGATAGCAGAGAGCCACCAGAAATTCTTCTGCTTAACTCTGTTCACAAACTTACAAAGTTCTAAGACTTCTCTTGAAGTGGATATAACTCCATATTCTTGACTGAGCATTACTGAAGCATGTCACGAAATTCAGTGTAAAACCATATTTGTTCTGCAACCTCTTAACCAAACCCCTCCACTATACTTACATTTTTATGTTATCTTTTTCTGTTGACAAATTTTTCATGGAGGACTGTGCAGCAGCAAGATTTTTCTGGTATTCATTAATTAAACAGCACTGTTGCTGCTTCACTGCTTTAACAGCTTCCAGTTCCTGGAGCAGCCTGTCCCAGCAGGGCTCCACAGGCTCCATGGTTTGCAGCTCTGCTCCGTTTGGTCCTGTTCCACTGGGAATTGGTTCTTCACTATGGCACAGAGATTTTGCTTTCCACGTTTCCAGCTCAGTTTTTAAGTTCTACAATCAAGCCCATCACAGAGAGAGAGGGGATTAAAGGATGATCTTAAAGACTCTCAGCTTTCACCATGAAATACGGCTAAATGCTGATTCACCTACAAACATATTCCTGCTCATCCACAAAAGCAAAGGAGCACATCATGGAAGCAATCTTATAGGTGTATCTATCACTGCCCTCTGGAAGAGCAGTACAAACTATGGGATTTACTTGGATATGCATCAAGGCATGGTGTTTGCAGACAAACTGACTAATTGTGCAGTTAAAACTCAGATAAGGATATGGGCAACAATTCTGGTTTGCCCAAAAGTGAATCACCATTCTGCAATCTATCACTACATTAAAAATCAGGAATGGCTTTGCAGTTTCCATACCTCCAGCTCTTTTAGTTGCTCATTTATAAGCACCATATCCAGTTCAGCCACTTCATTTTTCAGCTCATTGACCTTTTGTTCCTCTTCAAAATATTCATTGTTTACTTGCACTCTGGGAAACAGTTCCTTCTGGACAACCACTTCTGCACCTGTGTCCTACAACACAAAACAAGATTCTTATTTCTGAAGGGTCTAAACCAGTAAGTTTTCTGACTGCAGCACTTTGCTTCACATGTTTAAGCCATGCTGGGGTTGTTAAATCTTGCTGTGGTTTCCCCCACAGCCTCTGTGGATCAACCAGGACCCAGAAACTGGAAGCTACATCCCTGTCCCCCACCCCTACAGTCAGGGCAGCTCATGCATGAAGCAGCTTGGCTGTGACACAAAGCCCCAGCTGCCACTGTCACAGGTGCTATCCAAAATCTTGGATAAGATGAGAGCAGTAGGGAGTCACATCTCAATCAGGGTGGGGAGGGATTAGAAGGCTCCAGAGCCAGTTCCTACCACTGCCTCTGATTCCCACGACAGAAGGACAAGTCACTTGGGCTGGGACCAAGGTTTAACATCACCTTCAGCTATTGCAGACAGCAATAAATAAAAAAATATATAAAGAAAGCGTAAATGAAAAGTCACAGGCTAGAGTTGGATCATGTTATTATCCCTTAAAAATCTTTCTTTATTTCCCATCTCCCACTTCCTGTCCATAACTGGTGATCTGCATAAAATTTATATGAGTGACTGCATACAAATACACAGATATAACTGCAGTGTGAGATTCTCCATGGTACTAACATCTAAAATCAGTAACAGTAAAAAAATTCTTGTCTGATAAACTTCACATATTGCTGCTTTAGACACTGTTTTACTAGAAGCAGACAGCTATCCCTGCAGCCATGTATCACTTGTAAGCTGTTGCTATCATCTGTCCCTCTGTGGGTCATGAGCTAAGCAAAATACATCTGCCTTCAAGTGTGAGAAACATATAGCACATAGTACACATTATCAGAGAAGAATAGTTCTCTTCAGTTGAACTCTAGGTTATTTTCAGTCAAAACTGAAGAGGCCACTCATGAAGCAGTCAGTTGGAAAACTTTTCAATTTCTCTGTGTACATATCCAAAACAGTTGTATCAATTCAGACATGAGATTTAATCTCCAGAGACTCTGGAGTGCCACAGAACTGAAGTAAGCATTAAAACTCAGCAAAGCTGTCACACAGAAAGGAGGAAATCCACTTCACCAGATTGAAATATCAGCACATCAAAAGACACAAAAATGTCCTGACTTTTAGAAAAACCTTGCTGTGTACTTGTTTTGCTTGTTTGTGTGATGTTCTCATTGCACCTCAAATTCTGTGTCCAGTTTCAGGCCCCCCGCTACATGAAAAACCTTGAGGTGCTGGAATGTGTCCAGAGAAGGGCAATGGAGCTGGGGAAGGATCTGGAGCACCAGTCTGGAGTTGTTTAGCCTGGAGAAAAGGAGGCTCAGAGGAGACCTTACCGCTCTCTACAACTCCCTGACACGAGGGTGTAGCCAGGTGGGGTTGGACTCTTTTGCCATGTAACAAGTGACAGGAGAGGAGGAAACGGCCTCAAGCTCTGCCAGTTGACATTTAGATTGGATTTTAGGAAAGATTCCTTCAACAAAAGGGTGGTCAGGTACTGGAACAGGCTGCCCAGGGCAGTGGTGGGTCACCATCCCTGAAGGGATTTAAAGGAGTGTACCTGTGGCACTTGGTGACATGGTTTAGTGGTGAGCTTGGTGGTGCTGGGTAAATGGTTGGACATGATGGCCCTAGAAGTCTTTTTCTAACTAAATGATTCTATGATGATTGCATTGTTCCTTAAATGCTTTTCAATAGCACCCAGAATGACCTAATTCTTCCAGGAACTGATGTTAGCCTAACAAGCCTGTAGTTTACCGAACCTTCCCTCACATCCTTTTTGTAAATTGGAATAACACTACTAGCTTCCATTCAGCAGGGGCTTCTTCAAAGTCCCAAAACCCTTGGGAGATTTTGTTGGGTTTCCAGGGAGAGCAGATGTGCAAGTGCCAGGTAAGACCTGCCCATGGACAGGCCCTGTGTGGCCCTGCCTACAGATTCACCATGAAGATGAGATATAGCTCTACCTTCAATTTAAGAATGTGGTGTCCGAGATCAGCTCTCACAGGGCACTTGTGATATAACTCCTCTACTCTTAAAGAAGAGTAGAATTAGTAAAGTCATTGAGTAATGTAACTTTTCATTAACCCAGCTTGAATCCTTTCTCCATTTAATTTATTTTCTTATGCTGGATCACCCTTGGATTTCAGTTTTCTGATGGCAAAACCATCATAACTGACTGTAATAACATGGAAAGAAGTTTGTATTGATTGACAGTTTAAAGAAAAAGGTCTAAATATCATAAAGACTGATTATGATGGCTCTAAAAACTAGAGTGAATTCTTATTTCAACAGAACCACTGAAAATTATGATGTGGCAAGGACTTTGGATAAAGTTCAGAATTATCATGGACATAAATAAGAACTATCCACAATGGTCTTGATTTTGATGTGATTAATTGTCTCATCTTTTAAAACACCTTCAGCTGAGACCAATGTGGAAACAAAAATTGAACAACTGGCACATTTCACTTGAACTAACAGACTGTGGTTACCTCATGTGCAGGAGCTGGGGGATTCGACCCCAGACCATCTTTCTCAGCCGCTGCAGATTCCAGAACTTGAACTTTCTGGCACAGCTTCTGTTGAACCTGCCCCCCATCTTCTCTATATGACTGATTCTCTACATCACTAGGTTCCTCCTTTTGGTGTAAGAAAAACAAAAGAAACCAGTAATCAGAAAGCTCTAATCAAACCTGCTGAGTAGTAATTACAGTGCTTGAGAAAGCTATGAAGCCCATAATTATAGGTAGATGAGGAAAACCATAATTACACCTCATAATTTACTGTGAGCAAGGTTATGGCAAAGGAAACCACTTACAAGAAGCAGTGCTGTAATTTTGTTATAAATTTTTAGAATAAATTGCGAGTGTTCTGACCTACACTGTTCATATTTCATTATTCTAAGCAGGGACTTTAAATTGTGTGCTCCTGGACAGAGTTTTGAACGCATTTTTTAAAGGTTTAGCTTTTTCCTGAGGACTTGCACTGTAGACAGAGAGTATTTAGTTAGATACCCAGGCAGGATAGTCCCGTGGGTAACCAGGAAGTTTGCTGGATGTAGGTTTCAGTATCTCACAGAGTTTGCTAAAACTGAAATTCTGAGAAGAGTCTGACTCTATTACACTTCCTCCACTTCAGGGAGGGGATGGCAGCAAGAAGACCCTGTCAGCCTTTTCATCTCCAACAGGAACTTGGCCTCTTCCCAGTCATTATGGTTCCAGCTCCTAAACACTACTCTGGGTGTCAAAATTCCCCTTGTGCCAGGGTGCACCACACAGGGCACAGCATCTCAAATGCAACCTCACACATGCAAAGGAAATATCTAAATAAGGCATCTATACAAATGAAAGCAAGTCAAGCACAATAACAGTATTCAGGCAAAATGGTCAGGAGATTCCACAATACATCCAGGTGACTTGGAATGCAATAATATCCCTTGGAATGATCTTCAGCTAATCACTAAAGAAAAAAGCCTCCCTCTATAGTAATTTTATATGTACAGGAAAGAATTAAACAAGTTACCACGTACTAAGTATCACATCAGACAAAAGTAGCTCAGTGTAAACTTGAGGATTTTCTCACTCATTTTGTAGTAGTATCATCCCCCCTGCAACTAAACTGGATACATACACCCTCAAATTCGACCCCTCTGGTGTAATCTCATGTCCAGTTACCTGTGCTGGATGGGTTTTTTCCCTAGATTGATCACCTTCAATAGCAACACCATCCTGATGTCTTTCCAGTTCTGCTTTACCACCCAGAACTGCATTGTCCAGAATATTCTCTTGGATCCTGTCAGGTTTATCCATATCTGGGCTCTCCTTATCAGTCTCTGCCTGATTTGAAAAATGCAAAATATTTACAATCAGTAAAAGTCATAGTACAAAATTTGCTAAGAAACTTCCCACTCCACAATCTGTCTACTCTATCTTCATTTTAGCTTAATGAATGAAGGAAAAGGCTGAGGTAACCCTAATCCAGAGAGCTGGAATCCCCTGCTTAAATCAGTTTGCCATATTGGGATCTTACCCACTCTCAAGCAGTTTCAGGACAGGGTTAACAGGAATAAGTGCTCACAAGATTTTTTAATATGGTTATAGAAGTTTCTGATTAGACACATTTGGTAATTATTGATTTTGCACCTTCTCCAGAAATCCTAGTATGGACATTTTCCACTGTGATATTTTGATGGTCATCTCTCCCAGGTACTCTTATTACTCCATGGTCAGGTCAATGAGTACTCCAAATCATTCCCTCAGCCTTGCACACATTTACATTTTTACAAGTAATTTACAGCATTAGTGTCCTGAGGTCACATAAAAATCAGCAGTTCCAGGTTAGAGACCTTTCATTACCTGCAGTGATGAAACCTGTTGAATTCCCAGCCCTGGCAGTGTGTAAGGCTGGGCTGGGTGGGGCTCAGGACAACCTGGCCTAGTGAAAGGTGTCCCTGCCCATACAGGGGGTTGGAACTGGATGGACTTTAACATCCTTTCCAAATCAAACCATTTAGTGATAGATTTTATGAAATCACAGGTAGGTGGTGCATTTTGCATCATGGACAAAGTGGTTCCAAGCCCTGGGGGTTTGCAGACACCATCACTTTCATCTCTTGCACACTTGACAAGAGCAAGGCTGAGGGGATGTTTTGAAGAAAACACAATTTATCATTCCTTCCATCAGATAAGGAAAACATGCCTCCATAAAATGAGAAATTTTAAGGAATTACATATGGATTTCTAATGAACACACACATATACACTGACTTATAGTGAAACATATTTGTCAGGTACCTGAACAGCCTGCCCCAATCTGTCCTTGCTGTGATGGATGTCCTGTAATGGGCTGTCTGACAATACACTGCTTTCCTCCAAAACTGGAGCATTCTCTTTCTCAGACATATTTCCATTTACATCTTGACCCTAAGAGAAATGATAGAAAAGAAAATCTGCTTGTGTTACCATAATCATTGTATTTTAACATGAATCTCTGAATGGTAAAAATTATTCTCTCTGAAAACAAACAGGACAAATACTTTGCTGCAGCTCTAAACAAGTCTCATTGGTTTAAGAGAAGCTCTCAACTCTTAGGCAGAGGTGCATCTGCAGATTTCCCATCTCTACACCTTCTCCCTGTCCTGAGCAAGGATACCTGCTCTAGTAAGTGGCAAGAGAAAGTAACATGCATTTAAATGGAATTGTATTTAAATGGAAAATTGTTGTTTTAAGTACGTTATTGGCTTGTTACAGACTTCCTGTAACAAGTTATGAGAGTTCCTTCCACTTCTTTGATTTATACACTTGTATTTATAGGAGGCTTAATTTCAGTGAAATTAAGGATGTGATACACATAAGACATTTGAGATGTCTCTTTAGCCAGCTTCCCATTGTTGTTATAGTCAACAAATAAACTCACATCGCTCATTTCCAAAGGCTTTTTCAGCTCCACTGCTATGGGGGTCTCCCTTCCAGAGATTTGAGTATCAGAAGTGATCTGTGTCTCTCTCTTCAGCACTGTATCTGCCTCATCTTCCTTTTGTGTTTCATTATCAAACTCATCTTTTAACTCAAGGGCTTCACTGAAAATGTTTTCCTTCTTTTGCTTGACATTTTCAAGTCTTTCTTCCAGATTTTTGTGTTCACTTTGAAGTGTTTCAATCTCATCCTTAATAAAATCCTGTTCTGGTGAAGAGGTGTTTTGTTTAACAGTTTCTGTTAAAACCAAACTTTTCTTTACAGAGTCTTCACATCGGCTAAGTGGTCCCTGTTGTTCCTTTAAACACGAAGAGAACATTTTATTTGAAAAGTGTCTTCACTCAGTATACCTAATGACAAGATCTAAGTCAGCCTCTAAAATCATAAATACTTGTTTTGAACAACAAACTGTGTTGAAAGGTACATGCAGACCTATTTGCTACAGAAAGTCAATTACCACTAGTTTTGTCAGCCATTTTTATGCACAGAGAACACCTGGAACTAAAAGCGTTACAGTGATAAAATAATCCCGTAGCACACTGGGATGATGATCCTTCCAAGCTCTGAACAGCTAATTCCCCCCTTGCCTCCTCTCCTATTCCTTTTTCCTTCTTAGAGGTATAGCAAGTTCTGCAGGACAGGGAATTGCAGTTATCCATATCTGAGCTATGATTCCAGCTTACAGCTACGCCCACAGCTACAAGACTCACTTCCACTCTGCCAAAAAGCAAAAGAATGCCTACTTCTACACAAAAGACACTTCTTAAAAATGAAATTGGCTTACTGACTTTTTTAAAAAAATGTTTCAAACTGGCTAAATTAAGGACACTTAGAAATACCAAATTTAATCATATCCTTCCTCATTATGCCCCAAGAGGACAAAACCAAAATCCTAAACAACCTGCATGCCTGAGCTAGGATAATTCCTCCTGAATCTCCTGTTCAGCCAAGGTCCCCCCAACTTAACTTCATTAAGAGTGGTTTGAGTCCTACAAGTTATCTTGATAAAGGAACATTACACTTTTTATTCTAGAAAGGTTTCATAGCTTTTTGGTTTGACACCATGAGCAGCTCTCTTTTACAAATGTGATGGTCTCCAAGATGCAGAAACTGCAACATACCTGTGATTTTAACTGATTTTGCTCAGCTGATGGTTGTTCTGTTGCTGGACCATCACACTCAGACAGCTTCTCAGAGACAGTTTTCAGCTCAGTGCTCAGGCCTGTTACTGTATCCTGGACCTGCTGGTGCTCTTGAACAGGGCTTTCCCATGTCTGCATGATGTTGAGAAACCAAGAAGTTTCTAGATTAGCTCACCATTATCTCTAACAATCATCCACAGACTGTTACACCTTTTCCAGGACCTCACCAGCACAATGAACTTGCTTGTTTCCCATAAAATATCTGGTTAACCACAGGATGAACACAAAACCATTTTGCTCTCTTCCCAGCACATTATGGACTCCCATCATGAACAAAATTTTTATGAATAGCAGGAAGCATAAGGGTTAACATATCATAGAAATGTACTTGTAAAAAGGATGTTTTCTCTTAAAATGGATGAAACATTAGAGACGGAATGCCACACAGTACAAATGCAGTTTGCACTACATTGGGTGAAACCAAGAACAAGCAAGATGCTGGAAAAGAACCTTTCACATGTTTTCCAAATTCATCCTTCCAAAAGGAAGAAAACCTACTGTGGATTGAAGAATGTAAGAGCAAATGCTCCATATTACAGCTATCTAAATCTGTTTATACAGGCACAAAATGTTCTTCACGCTTACTTTGGTCTCAGTTGTTTCAGTATTTATCCCTCAGAGAGAGAGGGGGAGATACTCCCTGCCCTTTTTCAGAGGAACTTCCTCCACTCCCATCTTTACCCATAACCTTCCCACTTGAATGACACCACATCTGAACAGTGAGAAGTGCAACCAACAGGAAAGGACAGAGAGTGAAGGTCCTAACCTGGAGCTGGCTGAGCAGATTTTCATGTTGGTGTTTTAATTCTGACCATTCTGCCTCTGTGAAGCAGGGATCGACAGTGTGGCCCTGTAGATGCTCTTTCTGGCTTTTCAATTTGCTAAACTGGCAAGTCAAGGCTTCTGTTTTCTGCAGGAGGTCAGCATAGTTTGCCACCTGAGCTTGCTTCTCCTCCAAACCAGGCTGAAGGGCAAAAATCTCCTTTTGCTGTTTCTCCAGTTCCATTAGAGCCTGTTTCAGATCTTCTTTGCTTTGGTCATATTGCTCCCTGTTGCACTGAAGTTGCTCTTGAGGGCTAAGGAAAAAATGCTGTGTTTAATAGTGTTAAAAAACCAAATGTATTGATTACCTAGAAAATGTCAAAGTGTGAACAAGTCAACCACTAGAATGAACTTGATTGTACTGAATACTTTTTTCTCCAGATCTTAAATTACTGATCAGAATGGAATTTTCAAGGGGATGAAAAACACTGGTTATTGCAGATGAACTGGACCTAAATGCAGGACAAATGACTAACCCTCTTAAACCTTAACCTATAAACCCACAGTTTCCAACATCTGAGATGTGATGCTTATGCTCAGTATTCTTCTGCTTTTCACTGCAGTAGAAATTCTGTTCAAGAAACTACAATATGGTTATGAGTCTGCTTTCCTTGACTTCCCATGACAGCCTCCTGAAAGGGAATGTTCTGTGGAAGACACACATCACATTTAGTTGGGCGGGGGAGTGTTTTAGAGATACAGACAACAAAGGCAGCATTTACAATATGGGGTACGTTAGTACAATCCAGTGATTACTTTCCTGACCTTTACATTGAATTTCTCTTTGTGTGCTTTATAAGCATGCATGCTGATCTGCTGCAGGTGAACAGGTTGCATTTGTCCACAGGAAGCATGCAGTGAGACAGAAGTAACATTTGTATGTTCACATTTAGTGATGAAGCTCAGATATCTTCCAGATGGAACTTAAATGCCAACATTCAAAAATATGATTCCACACAAACAAATCCAAATAGATAGTCTGGATATAATTCTGTAAAGTACAACAGGATAATTGAGGACAAAAGCAAAGCTTCATTGTTTTGGGTTCTGCCCCTCAACATTCGTATTTTTTGGCAAATAAGCAAAGCACAGCCTCACATAAGTGAAGTGCTCTTGCATCAAGTTCCCTGTTCCAGCTTCTCACTGCTGCTGTTCCTGTGGTACATCTGCTGTCCACAAACCTGATCCTGCAAGGTCCTGAGCATCTCTTCAGACATGCAGAGCACCTTCTCTCCTGTCTATAACAGTGTGAAGAGGATGCTCTGCATTCTGCTGTGCTGGATCCAATGCTCCATCTTCCTGAGCACCTCTTGTGCTGTTTTTACTGAGACCTCAATAATAACAGGAGGAAAGAGAAGATTCTCTGGCTATTCATGGCCACACCAGAAAGGATCTCTGGCTATTCCCCACCTGACCATTCAGGCCAAGCTGTGACCTGCCCCTCCACATCTCTGCAGAAATACCACTATTTATGTGGGTATCTCATTCTGCTCCCAAAGAACAGAAAATTAATGGAACAGATGCAGGAAGAAGAGAAAAAAGTCAATATACCAACTGCTTCTTGGCAAATTCTACATTACCTGCTAAATTCAGTGGCCATCTGACAGATGTTTTCCCACTTTTTCTGGAGCTCAGAAATAGTCTGCTGAACCTCTGGCTTCTTATTTTTCTCATTTCTCAATATAGTTTCTCCTAGAGCCACCATGCTCTGTATTTTGGCCTCACCTTCATCTCTGAGATTTGTGATTTCCTGTATTAAACAAGAAGCAGAAGCAGTGCATACACAATTATTTTTGGTTACAAAATGAAAGGTATTACCATTATTCTTTTCATACTTTTCACACTGCTGTTCAAGACAACAGAAGTCTTCTTCTGATATATTACATAGCTGACACATAAACATATAGATCATCTAATTTTCAAAGTCTGGAACAATTAAGCTAATTTATTCATTATTCTCTACAAAGAAGACCCATATTGTGCTGACAAATTAAAAAAAATGCTAAAATGACAAAATTATAGCCCATGAGCAGTGACAGTATCTCTCAGGTGGTACTGACTCATCAAGCATTAGCTTGAGGTGGAACGTGAAAAAGGAATATATTTAACACAATACCTTTATCTGAATAATCCTTTCATCTGATGGCAACTTGCTTCCTTGTGAACTCATTTTACTGAGAGCCTCCTCAAGCTTTTTGATCCAGCAAGAAACATCCTGGGCAAGGCCTTCAAAATTCTGTCCTTCCACTGGAAGTCTCTCAGTATTCCCTGCCATTTCACTGACACGTGTTATCAGTGCATGGTACCTACTAATAAGATTACTGGCTTCAGAAAGGGTTTCATATTCTGCCAGCCCAGCCTCCCTCAAGGAATTTGATAGCTGAGCCAGGGAGTCAAATGGTTTCCTGAAAAATAATAATAAAAAAATTAATCAGCATCAATTTGTTGTAACAACATGGAAGAATCTTGTTTAGAAGACAGTTCTTAGAAAGAGACCAAAAAACCCAGTACCTCTGCATTAATAATGTTTTATAGATATTTTCAAGTTCTGTATCATCTTTATTGATCTCTTTCACTTTTTCCTCCTGAGCAGAGAGCCATTCTTCCAACGCCATGCTGCTTTCTTCAAGGCTAAAGGAGGTATAAATAGAGACTCAGGTCAAAATAAGAGGCATCACATGGCTAAAAACTGCTGGCAGCAGTGTTTTGCTGAAAAAAATAACATAAATAGAGTGTCTAATCAAGAACAATTTTGAACATAAGCCTAATTTTAACTATCTCTGCTCATGTCGCTGAAATTGTCCATAATTTCCACACAGGCCTGCTATGAAATTGAAAAAAACCCCACATGGAATATACAACAGAACATTTGATTAAAATACCATCTTTTGTAAAAAGAATGGTTGTTTGCCATTCCCTATGGCTGTTTAATAATGAATCATTTGATAACACTTGTGATTAAAATGTCAGACAAGATTAGCTCCCTACCTACTGAGCTGCTGGAGAGAGGCACCAAGCTCCTTCTCCCGTTTTTGGCATTTGGAGATCAACCTTTGTAGTTCTGCCTCTTGATCTCTCACACGACTGTTGAGGTGGTTAATGCTTGCTTTGGGCAAGTAAGGCTTCACTTTATTCAATAAAGCTTTAACCTCTTGGATGTCTCTATCTCTGCCTTCAGATGTTAGGAAGTGCTGAAAAAGAACACAAGCACAAGATGCATTTGTCAAATTTGCTGTAGTGTAATAGATATTTATGTTACAAGAGCTTTTCAGCTACTGTTATCTCCACCAGTATTTTTTTCCAGCAATTTCAGCTCCTGAAAAAGAATTTATGTTAATTCACAGTTTGCTGACTATGGCATATGTAAATGGAAAAGCTGCTGTTTGTAAAATAAGGAGAAAGTGGAATTGATTACTTGTTTTCTCTTCTCTACAGTACTGTTTCACACAGAAACAGGCAAGCAGCATCCAAATCTAGCACTGACATCACTCTATCTCCTGCTGCTGCTTAACTGTGATTGCTTCTTGCAGATGTTGTGGCTTTTCCATCTGTTTTCTGTTCATTCTGTCTGATTTGCAGAGAAAATCTTGCTACAACAAATTAAATGCAATTTTTTCACATGTGAGTCCATTGGGGGTCAAATTTCATGCTATTCTCTACATATTTGACTTTCTGCAGCCTTGCTCTCTGAAGTACTTGGTCAAGGTTCACTGACTTTGATTAACTACTGTCCTGTCTCTCACTTGCCCAAGTTGTCTGAACCTGAGCACTGACAACTTCATTTCAATTTCAATTCAATTCAGTTTTATTTTCATTGCCCTTGTTTTCCTAATGCTTTAAGCTATATGAGATGTTCTTTCAGCCTCCAGTTATAAAACCACTGCAAGCTGAATTCAGTCCCAAGAATAGTCTCGTGGGTAAAAAGAGCAACACTCCAAGAACAATCAGCTTTAGTAATAACAATATTTTAATACTTTACCTTTAGCCTCTGTAGTCTTTCTTCCAGTATGGGTTTTGTTTCTGAGGGCTCAAAGCAGTCCTTCAGAGACAGCTGAGTGCTGCTGAACCAGTCATTAAAATTCTTGCACTGACCTGAAATAAAAAGGTACATTCCAATTTTTTTCATTAACTGCATTCAGTAAAAGAAATTCCTGTTTAACATGAAGATTTCAGACAATTTACAATTACATTTATCAGTGCTACTGTCAAAGGTTGCTTTTTACTACAGAACATGTGACTGAAAATTCTGCAGCTCTTTTTTTTTTTCAGCTAACATTGGTTGACAATCAACACACCTGTTCCCTGAGAACAGAAAAGTCACAGCAGTTTGGGTAAACAAGATCTGGAATAGCCTAGTAGAAACTTTTCTCATTTCCACACAGATTGATACTATTTAAAAAACATTTGAAGACATGAGACTATCTTTGGGCCAAATTTCCTACCTGCATAATTCTGTGTCTGCTTAAAGCAAAGAAAACTATATAAACACTATTATTATTATATATAAACACTATTTATTCTTGTAACTAATTTTAAATTTAAGAAATCACTGGAAAAAAATCAAAACATTGGATTTCTGTATTTTTAAATTAAATACTCTGACAATTGTTCCTGAACTATGCTTTACACTTCTTTATCTAATGTCTTAAATGCAAAGTCATTTAAGTCATGAAAGTGGTGGTCAATGCAAACCTGTAAAGGTAAATAATTGAAATGTGTTCACTTACGATTCAAAACACCCATAAAGTGATCTTGAAGCACATGTTTCTTGTTATTAAATAAATCAGTGACACATTTCAGCTGCTTATTTAATTCATCCACATCAGGACAATCTGTCTCTTCCTGGAGTAATGCCACAAGGTGTTCTTGCTGCAGAATTTTCTGGTGTATCTCCTAAGGTTAAAAAAAACCAACAAAAAACAAAGCAGGAGAAGTTTTAAAAAGTTAGTTTTGAAGGCCAAGCAGACGTTCACTGTACAGAGCTCCTTTAGTACAAATTAGAGTTTTGCAAAAGGGTTTAGCCCTGCCTGTCTGTCAAAATGATTTCTTAAATGGTATTGGCATTAACAAGGCCATCAGTAGGTAGGTATAAGCACTAAACTCTCCTTGAGCAGTGTGATACACCTGTATGCACACATAACCCCACAGAATAGATATGTGAATAGTGCCATTGTGTGCTCCAGAGCATGTAACACTTACAAACTAGAATGCCTCAGCTGCCATTCCACCCCCTAAACTCCTTATTCTGTGTGTCAACACCACATGGGCCTAAAGGTAGCTTAGAGTGAGCTAGAGAATTAATTAAAAACTCTTATGTTTCCTCCAATGGCTGGGATTTCACTGCCCCAAACACTAGAGGTCTGACACCCACAATGCACATAATCCACTCACTGCTCCACAGGAGGTTTAAATCCTGCCAGCCTAAGCCTCCAAGCTTGAGTTTCAGCAAATATTTGGCTGAAATTGGCTACTGGGAGCTCCCCTTGTAGTCAGGATCAGGTGGCACAAAGGCATCCTCTGTATATTACCCAGTCTTGGAAAACAGGCAATCCAAACATGCACTACTGCTTGAACATATCCTGGTGGCAATATTGCTGTTGTGCCTAGGATTAATCATTTCCAACAGCTGCAAGGGTTAAATATATCTGATAATTCCAGTAAAAAGAGGCTTTTCTTCAATGTTTCTGGCAGCTTAAGGAAATATTCAAGCCAGGCTCTTCACTGGAATTATTCCAGCAGTCTACAATTTACACAGGATGAACACTTACATGATGAAGAGAGAGAAATTATGAACAAATGGATAAAATTTACACAATCTGCGGCATGCTACCTCTAGTTTGGTAAAGATCTCTAAGGTGTCTGAAGGAGATAAAGCTTTGAGAAGTGATTCAGTCATTCCAATCTGTGTCTTGGCCAGATCAAGGTCTCCCTTCAGCTCTGCTGTATTCACGGTGAGTTCACTGGTCCCTCGCTTGGCTGACAAGAGCTCTTTTATCAGCTCCATTTTTTGCACAACAGATGATCTGATGACCTTAAAATTGGAAGTAAACATACATCAATTATACCAGATTGATTTCCCAGTACATTACGAAAATCTATGATAGAAATAAAAAGAAATTAAGTGATCTGAGGTCCAGATGTTTCAATTACAGTTTGTTTTGATTTGTTTCCCTCCCACTCCAGAAATTGAAAAACATATAAGTTCTGCTTTTCTGAGGAGGAGTGATCTCAGTTCATCTTTTTTAGCATTTTTACTGGTGCTGTTTTATTTTATTTGTCATTCTCTCCAGTGCCTACTCTGAGCTGGATAAAGGCCTTACTGGAGTTTCGGCTGCCATGAAAAAGAGGGTGGCAGCTCTCTCTGTAATACATCCCCCTGCAGTGATTCCACTGGGGGAAACTCCGCACAATGGCCCCAAAAAACGCCAGCAGAGAGGTTGGGAGCTCTGGGTTGAGACTATTCACTAAGGAGCAGCAGGTCCTGAACCTCATCCTTGAATTACATGAGGCAGCAGCTGGGTGGGGTCACAAGGTGGAACACCACCCTGGGACTCCAGGTGCCTGGGGCTCTCCAGGAGCAGAGCATGCACAAGGCTGCTGAGTCCTTCCCTAAGCTCCTTAGATCAGTGAAACTCCTTCAAGTTCACTGCCTGCTGAGGATAAACACAGAAATAGCTGAACAGGGTCAAGCTCAAGGTGCATGTGACAGGCACTGTGAGAGGGTGATTACAGAACTGCTACGGGAGCAAGGGAAGCTAACGCAGTCTTAAACAAGAATTTATTCTTTGCCATGTTAAACAAACACAGAAAGATGATTTCCTGGTGATACCCCAAAGGAAAACACCACAGTAAACATCACTCTGTGCAAGAAACTCCATATTACCAAGCTACATTAAGCCATGTCCAGGCAAAGGTAGAGTTTAAAACTGACAGTCAGTAAAGCTGAACTCCCTAAAGGGGATCCCCGAAGGGGTGACAAGGTCCATTTTGCCCTATTGTTGACCAACAGCTAAACACCAGGTATCACTGATATCAGCCTCTTTGAGCTGGCCCAAGCACCTAAAAAGGCACAGAAGTGAGAAAGACCTTTGTGTTTAAAATGACAGGTTTGGTTTTAACAACCTCTAACAGCTTAGAGATACAAGAAATTAAATACCACTGCTCACTGGCAACAAAATGCCTCCAATTCTCCTTGAGTGGATGTAAGTAAAACCAGTAACTTATTGTAGCAAAAGGCAATACTAGAAGCAGGGCTATAGTAAGAAGTATTGATGTATCAGCTGTAAAAGCTTCTCTGTACCTGTAGCTCCAATGGAGGTTCATTACTATTCAGAAGTTCTTCTATCTCGGCCACCGTGTTGTCAAATTTTTGGAGTTTCTGCTCTTGGACTCGTAAGCATGCCTAAAGGTGGAAAAAACACGTTGGTAACTGTGCTTCCCTGAAAATTAAATATCTGTGTTTATGTTAGAAAATGATATTAAAATATTCTGACTATTCATTTTGGCATATAGAGATGTCACTATTTGTTAATTTCCTGATATTCATTTTAGCAATTAAGCATTTTTTGTATTCAAATCAGAAACACCCTATTTTTCAGGCAAAGCAGCTGATAATGCAAATATATCTATATCTATATATATATAAGAATCTTAATTATTTTGCTTAAAGTAAATTCACAGGAAAATAACTTTAATTTTGCATTTATGTCTTGCTGCTTCTACTAAAAGGGATATTCTCAGATGTCACAGACTTCAAGGCAAAAATTGGCATCCTGGTGTCAACTTGCTTTAGTGAGGAAGTGATAAAACACAACACATGCTGTAAATACTTCCTAAATGTAAACCCTCTGCCTATGAAAAAACCTCCACACATCTGAATGTATTTTGGAACAAGTCAGTAATGTCTTGTAATGTAAAATGTCAGCTTCAGCTTAAGAACAGGACAATGACATTATCTCACATTCCCAATCAATATTCCAAGCTCCCTGAGGACAAAGCCTTCCTTGTGTAGTCTCTGTACAAGCAATCATCAGAACCCATCCATGTGCTGCAGCTCTTGAAAGAGTTTGCATTTCCATAGAGGCTACAGGGGAAAGCAGAACTTCCTTCACATTATTTATACTGAAATTATCCTTAAATACACTGTCCAATAATTCACTGCTCTGCTCTTTTGTGACAGGCTCCCTGAAATCATGTGCACCAGTGCTCTGCTGGGTGCTCACATAGACCCTGGGTTTCAACCCTGTGTAACGTGATACACATTGCAACAGTTGGGGGTCTTTTGAATTAGCTTCTTATTATCCTTATTTAATATTATTTTAATATTTAACATTAATTATAATAATATTAATCTTTAGAATTATCATAAATGCGGAGATGTTTAAGGATCAACAGAAAAAGAGTGAAAATAAAGTGATACATGAACTTGATGCCCTCTGCACTTGGAATCGTTTTACAAAAATTCAACCACATTGGGTTCAGTTTTCTCTCCTTTTTTTCTGCTTTATAATAATTGCTTGTGGGAATATGGTTTCTGTGTCTCTTGCCCTCTTCTCCCTCCTTTTTTGAGACTTATCTCTCAGAAGGAAGCAGCAGAATAACCTTAGTGCAGCCACCTCCAGCACAGCCCTTCCTAAGGAGGAGCAGAGTCACGCTGGGGGCACGGTCACATCACGCTGGACTCGAGCAGTTTCCAGGTAACAAAATGGCCCTAAAACTACATTTTCCAGCTGGTACATTTTTACTGGAGCCTCCAGGGCCCTAAACTACTCCAGGAAAATTCTGACAACACAATGGTAGAGACAATGATGTGAAAAAATATCCACTGCTGGGCAGTGGATATGTCACTGTTTCCTGGTGAAGATCCATACACCAAGAGCACCTTGGCTTTCTACTGCTCTGCAAATTAAAACAAATGAGCAGTGCTACCAGTAGGAGGAAAGCTGCAAACAACCATAATAAAAAACAGGCCATTTGTAGCTTGTAAACACTGAGGAAAAACTGCCTGCAAATTTTCAAACAAGAGAATATGCGATGTATTTATGTCTAAATCACTCTAAGCAGGAAGTTATTTTCTCTTAGTGGACACTGGTTATCACCACAACAAAACAGCAGAGCTGGTCCAGTGTGGCCCTAAAGTTAGAAATTAAAATATTCATCCCTGTAAATGAAGCTTTCAATGGCACAGACCCAGTGCAAGTGGTTTTACACCCAGCTGCACCCTGATACTGAGAATTGAAGTTATAATCTGTGCCAAAGGGGCAAGGGCAGCCCAGGCTCTGCTCCTGCCTGCCCATGTGCAGCCCCTGGAGATGCTCAGCAGCCACTCTGTTGAGGCTGCAAAAAGTTACAGTGAGGAACACACTGGGACAGGGGGAAAACAAACCACCTCTGAAACCTCTCCTGGAGCTGTGCCTTGCCCAGCTGTCCCCGAGGCTCCAGCATCTTCACTGACAGGCCATTTCTACCTGGGAAACTAATCATCAGCCTATAAACACTCTTTTCCTTCTTCTCTGTGCTCCACTGTACTCCAGGCTACAGCCTTACAGGCCTTCTCTTTGCTCCCTGTTTGTACAGCACAACACAGCATTTGATTGAAAACCATTTACTCCACATATACACCACCTGTGCATCAGCTGCCAAGACCTGGATCCCTAAATAAAGGCAATAAATAATAAATAATTTCCCTTAGCAAAACCACCCATGCAGATGCAACTGCAAATGTTACAACTTCCTCTGCTGGTGTTTCTATGCAATGTGCATGTTTATAGCCCAAAGCCTGTATCACTACAGTATAAAGGAAAGGTAAAAATTTCTATTTAAATTACCTTCAGCTGAGTGAGGTCCTCCTCAGTCAGGTAATGGTCTTCTGCATTCTTGAGCTCTGCATTTGCCCAAGCATCGATTGTGCCAGATAAGCTCAGCAGTTTGTCCCACAAAGCCTGAGCTCTTCCCAAATTATCACAGTAGTTTTCAGTCTTTTCATTGATCTACCATTAGATTGACAGACAGAAAACATACACAGATTTCAAAAAATGTTGAGTTACATTCTAAAAGCAAAAGCAGCACAATAAAATAGGAGTGAGATGAAACCACTCACAAAAATAAGAGCGGCAAAGGGGGAAAAAAAAAAATCTCGTGTCTTCACAGTAAACTGGTCATGGAGAAGATACTTAAATCCCTGCCACACATGTCACCAAACATACCAATCACAACAGCAGCTTGCCAGTTTTAAGGCAGGTTTAGGAAGGAGCCTTGCTCATTAATGTTTATCTACTCCCAGTAAATACCATTTAATCTCAGTATTGATGCACTGCTTAGATCGACAGTGGCGAACATTTCTCACCAAAAGCACCAGCACTGTAATTTTCCAGATTCCCTCCAAAGTCTAAATCCATAGGAGCTGTTATGGAAGCTTACAGATTCATGCAGAAAGCACAAATACTGCCTTTCTGCATTTTCTAGAATTATTTATCACCAAGGAGTACCGACAATATAAACTACCTGAGAGATCAGAAATGTTACATCCACAGATAGTCTGCAAGCTTTGCTCTGGTAAACACTTGGATTTATCTCTTAAGAATCTCTGCCATATTGCACTTAATTTATTCGAAATATTACACCCATGTCAGAATCAATTACTACAATGCATATCAGATAAGACCACCCTGATAATTTACTTTTTACATACATCCAGCCATCTGTCCACAATAATGTTAGCCTCATTCTCGAACGGGGGCTCCTCAAAGCTTCTCATTTTATTCAGCTGGAATTGCAGGTTTTTGCAGATCTGATTTATTTTGTCTACATCTTCAGAGTGATCATTAAATTCCTCTTTTGCCTCTTCAATCTGTGAAAAAGACATGGATATTTGTGAGCATATTTGCTTATGATTGTTTATTCAGCAAAATATTTTTTAACTGATTTGCTGGGAATTTTTTGCTTAAGAGAAACAACAGCATTACATAAAATAATCTATTTCATACAATATGATGAGACTAGGAATGCATCCTGTGTTGTTATACCCCTGCTATGCTGACAGGAATATTGTCCTGTTAGAAACCCATATCATTCTGTTATTGGCTGCAGAACAGCTGAGTGGGAATATGGATAATTTATTTCTAAGAGAGCCAAAACCACAATTTGCTTTTCAAGTCCTAAGTGTCAGATCCAAGGGGACTGTACATCCAGAATTCTGATTACAGAGATAAACAATGCACAATGTGATAATCATCTGAGATACTATTACAACTCTAAAATATATCCTGCATTCTAATCCCCAGGTTTCAAACTATTTACAAAAAAAAAAAAAATAAGCTTAAATCCTACTTAAACACAGACACTGTCAAATATGTCACTGCCAGAAAATGAAACATCTCTCTCCTACTTTCTATTTAAACACCAAGCTGCTTCTTTGTGTTTAATTGGAACGTCAGTGTTTACAAACAACATGGAAGCTTCCTGGAAAAGAAACACTGACCTCTAGTGCTAGGCACTTTAATGTTAACAGCTCTCTCCTTATTTCCCACAGACATCCTGGGAAATTGCATCTTCCCATACCGACCCTGCCGGGCACTGAGCTCGGGGGAGGGATGGCAGAGCTGCTCTCACAAACCAAAACAAAGCAGTTCCCTGCCATTATTTTGTATAATTCTATATAACAAATCATCAGCACTCAAGGACATGCCTGTACTGTGCCACAGCAATTTCAGAGCACAGCTCAGGGTGAGGAGGGAGGGCTCTCCCCAGAGAGGGATCTCCACACAAGCAGGGGCTGGGATATGCAGGCAATGTCCCCCTTGCAGCAGGAGTCCAGGTGATGCAAGGTGCCCCAAATCTCACTGGTGGGACCATGAAGAGACCCTGCCCCAGCTAAAGGGGGCTGGCACAAGCAGACACCATCCCATCGCCTGAGGAAGACACCACACCATGTCCATTCCTTCTTAAATGTAACCAGCCCAGGCACTGCCTGAGAGCAAACACCCCTGGATTTTCTGGGTGATGCCTCATCAGAAAGCCTAAAAACAAGATCTCAACAAACAGTTACATACACCAGGGTATGTGAAACCTGTGCAGTAAAATGCTTGTGATGGACACTCTGGTGTTCAATAATCCATTAACCATGGACAACAATACCCAGTAGCTGTATTCATTCAGCCAAGAAGTTGGCTGTCACATTTCTGACTGAAAAGGTGGAAAACTTTAAACTAAATGAAGGGGTGTCCAGCAGTACCTGCTCATTCAGTATGAGTAACTCATCAAGTAATGTAAAAGCTACTGCAAATGTTTCACTGCTGTCACAGACAGCTTGGAGCAAAAGGACAGGATGTAATCTCATCTTCATACTGGATCCTAGTTCTTCCATAGGGTTTGGTTTTGGTTTTTTAATCCTTTTCCATTAACAAGACTTTGATTCACTCGGAAAAAATAGACTTAAGTCTACTTAAAACAAAAATATGGAGTCCTTAAATGTATTTTGGAAGTCAAAGTGAAAGCAAGACCTTAACATCTGCCCTGAAGGCTGAGGGTACAAGGGCAACCCTGCATCTGAATGCTCCCAGGAAAGGCTTTTCTTTCCTTTCTCCTAAGTTCTTGTCACTCACCTTTGCTATTAGTCTGTTCAAATTTTCCTTCCCCATGTAAGAAGTTTGCTGGGAAAGCACAAGCTCCTGTTTCTGGATGATGCTGGTCAGACTCGTTTTGCAGCTTTGATACTGCTTCAGGAGCTCCAGAACCCTTGAACACTGCTCCTGGCTATTAAAAAGAGATGCATTATTTATGGCCTAAGCATAAACCTGCAGCCTCAACCCCCTGTCTGCTTCCTTCTATATTCACACACATGGGGAGTTTGACAAGTATGTCTGGATGAGAGAAAAGGAGTGATGAACTGTACCAGTCTTAAATCCTGTAGTAATGTGCAGTATCCATTTAGTTTTTGGAATGAGAAATGCCTTTCACCATCATATGTCTCTGATCCACATTTAACTGTGGTGAGCAGTTGTGTTCAAAGGATCCTCTCCACCAGAAAGGTGAGCTCAGTCACCAGTAAACTGAAATACCACGTGCAGCAGATCTCACAGCAGCCTGGATGATGGACATCAGCCCGTCCTTCAGTGGGGTATGAAAACAGGCTACTCCCACCTGTGCATGCCATGAGAACTAACCAGAACTGTGCCAGCCCATGCAAAGCCTCTGGCATCCTCAAAAACCATATCTGAAGCACAGATGTCCTGAGTGATCAACCCCAGCCTTTCCCAGTCCCCACCCTCACAGAGTTATCAAACCAAGCTCCCTTTATTTTGCTGCATAAGGAGCTGTTTTCCCAGCTGTCCCTTTCCATTTTTTTAGTTTGTCTTTTCTTTTTCAGCGTGCTGGCAGGAAATTCCCAGCAAATATAGAAGACACAGCATTCCCAGCAGCAGCCAGGTTATTCTTCTGGATACCAATTAAGTCCAACACATGACTGCATACCTGCTAAATGATGCTTTAAAAAGATGCAAAATTCATGAGCGTTTGCTGCAAACCTCCATGTGAAATTCTTGGTTTAATGATTTATGTAGTAACAATGGCAACATCTGCCACTATACCTTTAAGGTATGGTCTAGGGCTTTTTTTCTGTTTGATTTCACAAGCAAACTTCTTACTTAAACGATACTACTTTAAAATGCAATTTTCCTCCTTACCATTCAGCAAGCAAAAGCTTTGTATCCTCCCATAACCTCTCTGTAACTCTGCACTGCTCATTTGTTTCCTCTGCTTTCTCCTCATCGATCTGTCGGAGCTTATTAGCAATTTCTTGCATAGGTTTCATTTCAGCAGCAGCACGATCCAATTCCTTTTCCAATTCTGTTAATGATTTTATCCTTTATTAGAAAAAAATGAAATACAGCCTTATATTAAAGTTAGCCTTTAATTTGGCTCACAATGTAATTATTAAGTTCCCTAGAAATTCATCCTGAGCTTCACATACTGTATTAAATGACATCATAAAAAGTCTAATTTGATTTTCATTTCATGTAATCTGACACAGGCCCTCAGATGAGTTATGTTGACCTCAGCACTGTGAGAAAATAATCCAAATTCTGAAGGGCAGTTGGGTCTGTATGAACACAGTGAAATTTATTTGTATTAAGAATGCAGTCTGTCCATCTTACACTGCAGAGTTTCAGATCAGGTGCATCAGTGCCCAGCAAGAGGACCCATCTCCCTGTCTGAGTTTTCTTACTGAGAACTAACATCACAATTACCAATCTCCTACTTTTTCTGCCTCAATGCTGCTTCAAACATATATAAAATGTATAAATTTGAAAGAAAAAAAAATTGAGAAGGCTTCCTTTTTTAGGCTGTGATGGAACAAATAAACTCACAGCTTCTGTGAATGTTCCACAGATACTTCCAATTTCAGTGCTCTCCTGCAGAGGGGACCCAGGCTGACTCCACTGAGATTATGAAATTAAAAGAGCTTTAAAAAATAATTCACCTTTTTTGAATAGCTGGAATTGTTGGATCCTTCAAGCCTATTTTGTTAATTCTGTCACGTAGATCCTGAATGTTTTTAAGGAGTTCACCGTTTTTTCTGGAAAAAGTCTTGAATAAGTCTTTTTCTTCTGTAAGCACCTGCTCACTTGGGGGATCATAAATCGCATTTAGCTCTTCAGATAAAGTCAGAACAAGGTTTTCACAGCAAGTCTTTCTACCACATTCAGCATCTTCCAAACAGATATCAACAGTCTTCAGGCGTTCATCCAAGCATTTCGCCTCTTCTGCCATATGAGAAACTTCTTGTGCAGCCTCTCTCAAAGCTTTTCCCCGTACTTCAGGTTGATCTGGGGGATCTGGGAGACATTTGATGGAAGACTGGATCTTCCTCAGGGAGGCCATAAAAACTTCCAGATCTTTAAGAACTGTCTCACGGATCTGCATTTTATGGCTCATTTCTTCAAGCTGGTTTTGATAGTAAATCATAATTTTGCTTGCAGCTTGCAGGTCTATTGGATTAAATTCATCCCTTGCTGAACTGTCTAGGTGTTCCAATTGTTTGCACACTTCAATCTGATTTAATATGGATCTCTGCAACTCCTGAAATTGAGAGGATGACCAAAAGTGTTAGCAAGTGAAAGAAAACATATATCCTGCATTCAAGCTGAACCTATAACTGAAAACCAAATTATAAAAGCAGTAAAAAAGTATGCTAAACAGGGTGGTTACGATAGAAAATCTATTCTGGATGTCAGTGGAGAGAAGGAAAAAGAACAAAGTAATCAAATAAAAATGGTATTCCACACACAGGGAATTTGATCAGCACTACAGAAAGCTCAAGACTCCTTCCAGCAATCAGACAAGAAGGAGAGAAGGATGATGATAGTCCTGGGACTGAAAGCAGCAGGCTTTCACACCAGGACATCAGAGCACAGGCAGGCACAGAGATATTTATTACTCTGCCATCTTCTCAGTTCTTTATGCTATACTTTTGGAGCAGACTTCCATGTGTTTAAAAATCTCCTGGTGCAGCCTGCAGGCTCTCTGGTTCCAGCCCTCAAAGAGCAGCGTGTCAGGGTTGTGAAAGCCCAGCTGTGCAGAGAGCTGGGCAAAAATTCTGGGTCCTTGCAGCCAAAACTGGTCACACAGAGTACAAAGGCTCTCTGCCCTACAGCTTGAGAGACCTAAACCCTATTTCACTGGAGAGCCAAGGGCAGACAAATGCAAACTTTCAGTTCTGTGTAGCTGTCAGTGTGCTCAGCCCAGAGGGCAAGCCAAGAACAAAACAGAGTTCACCCTGCCCAGTGGACCAGGGCCTGGGTATCAGATATTGATAGCAGGTGAACAATTACTGCATCCACAGTGAACTTCCAAACCCATCCTAAGCTGTGCTCAGATACTGCAGCAGATGTGACAGAAGGTAGCTTGGCCAAGCTCGTAAATTGACAGTATATTGCATGCATGACCCCACAAAGTGGAATAAGGCCAGGTGGGAACACCACAAAAGTGTATCAAAAAAGGTCCTAACTTACAATGAAATGTTCACAACAATGGCTTTTACAGCAGAACCTATTGAGGGTCCCAGGCTGGCTCTACAGGACCAGTGATGTTTAAAACACAGAGACTAAAATGCTGTTACAGATTTTAGAAGGCTTGGGAAGTCTTGTCAGCAGCCCCAACCTCCTGAGTGAAAATCTCATTAAGTTCTCTACTTCCTAGATATTAAAAACCTATCCTTGCTAGGGTGTGGTCTCTGCATCTTCCCTTACCTTCAGCTCCCTATAAGCAAGGTCACTGTTCATCAGATTGAACTGCTGGATGTCCTTTTTCTTCAGCCGCTGATCTAATTCACAGAGAAGGATGGATTCATTTTCGATTGGCAAAACAATTTCCAAAGCAGTCCTTAAAGAGTTCATTCTGCAAGAAAGGTAACAAAACATGAACTGGGAAAGCAAACAAGAAAAGACACTCAATATTTTTAAGCACAAAAAGCCACCAAAATAATACAACTGTTTAACAGATCCTCCTCCTGAGGTCAGATGAGTTTTTCTCTGATTAATGAGAAAAGCAATGTGAATCACTGTGAATTTAACCAAAAAATGAAAGGAAATAACAGCAATATATGGGAATATTGCACAGTAGTGTTACAAAGATCTGTCTCTGTTCTTCTTGGGGAGATTAACACTATTTGCCATGTGACATGAATATGTGAATGTTATGTGAATATGTGAATGAATATTGCCAATGTGTATATGAATAAAGAAAAATTAAGTACAGCTTAATTTTTTGCAATGAAGAGAAGGTTAAAAATGTGCAGCTATTTCCTGCAACACACACTATTCCCTTCACAACACACACAATTAATTACAATTCCTTAGCTAATATCATAAAGTGTTATTTTATACCTGGTACTTATAATATCCTGAAGGTCTTTCCACTCGCCTTGTAGCTTGTTTCTCGCCTCAGAGAGAGCAGCCTGCTGCACTTCAGCCACAAGATTTTCTAAGGCAGATGAGATGTTTTCCAACTGTGTCCAACCAGAACTGATTTCACTGTCTATTACCTAGAAGGCAAGCAATACTAATGCATTAATATGATTCTGTATTTCTCAGTGGATAGTTCATAAAACTACAGTCATGAGAGTCTCTACAAAAACAGTGAAAACATCATCTGAAACTAAGAGTATCTATTGCCTTTTTTCCTTTTCAATATCAAATTTTTAGCTGCATGCAAACCTCCAGCAACTTTTTATGGTGACGATTTCCATGTCACATATATGCCTTGGCTACATTTTATAAAAGGTTCAATAAATAACAGGACAGGCATTTTTACCACAAGAATGAAAATATCTCCACCTAGCTATGTTCAGAAGTAAAACAAATGTAGAACTGAACTAAGTTCTGAGGTGCTTGATAAGGCTTTGTAGTCCTTTCAAGAAGGGCCTTGAAAAATTGCAGTAATACATTTTTCAACATCAAATCAGTGCCTCTTGTTGTCGCCTTAAGCATCTCAGAAATCTAACCAAGTTACATGTCCTGGAACACTTCTATTCTGCAGAAACACCACTTGGTGGTTCAGCTGATGACTCCTGCAGCCCTGGCCATCTCTGATGACAAAAAAAACTCCTTTCTGCAGCTTTTTTCCCATTACACCTATTTCAGCCTGCAGACAACAAACCTAGAGCTGCCAATTTCTTCTTTCAACAACACCTGCAAAACTCCACTGCTAGGCAGCAATGCAGTTCTGCTGAATCTTAAATCCTTGATTTCCCTTCTTCTAATAAATCTGGTTGCAAGGATGCTGCTTTTCCCTTGGCAATGTATGTAACAGAGAAGTGAGTGTTCTACGTGGGAAAATAACAATTTAGGCACCAGGTATATTTTTAAAAGTTGAATACTTGCCTGTAGCTCAAGCAGCTTATTCTGAAGGCATGAAGTGCCTTTTATTTCATCAGTAAAGCCAGATGCTACTTTATCCCTGCTGAGCTGTAGAAGTTCCTCCAGGTTACTTCTTTGTGTGTTAAAGCTAAGGAAAGATGCAAACACTTTCAGAGAGAATATTACTTTCAATTAAATGGAAAAACTCAGGGTATGGGACTCAATGACCAATAGAGTAAGTCCAAAATAATGCATAAATGGACAACATATTAAAGAGATTGTTCATATGGCTAATTGTCAAGTCTAAATGCCAGCCTGCATTCTTTAAATTCAGTTTCATGAACGTAAAAATGTTCATTCTCTAAAAAACATGACCTATTTCTTTATTTAGTAATATTTGAAGTTATTAGTAAGGCAGATGCAGACTTTTCTAGTCCAAGAAAAGAAGTAAAACATTCATAGCTAAAAATGTTCTTGCTACAAAATTCTAATGTTTGAAGCATTTAGCTACTGTAGTGCTTCCTTGTCAATTCAGATCAATATTCAGTAAACTGTAGTAGAAAAAATAACAGGGTTCTGCATAGCAAAAGTGCATCTAATTTTTGGTACATCCAATTAATTTGTGAGCTAATTTGTCTAGCATAGCATATTTTCTTAACAATCATGCATTTCTTCCTTCAAAAATTACCTCTCTAACAAAGTTGGTATGGCCAAATCACCATCTTCCTCAAACTTGCTTGCACAGCTTTCTCCATTGTGATGTTTCACATCTGGTTCCAAAACTGTATCTGCAGCAGGTCTTGGGGTCTGAGTAAAAATAAAAAGGGTGACAGTGATCTCCACATCATTCTGTGAAATACACAGCAAAGCCTAACAGACATCTGTGAGCTCCTGAAGGAAAGAATTGCTTGATGTGTCCCAAAGGAGATGAGAGATGCCTTTCATGAATACAAAATGTGTTTAAACTCGGTCACAAGTCCCAAGAGCAAATTTTGGAATACTTGCAGCCAGCTCATTCATCCTTTTCACAGATACAGACAGATGCCTCCAACTCTTCACGAGTCTTGCTCTCTCTGTCCTCTGAAAATTGATCATATTACTGGGACAGTATGGAGGATTTTCACTTGCACACAGATTCCCACATGACCCTTCCATCTGAAAATTACTTTTCTGCAAAATTCAGTTCCAGGCTGGAGGCTCACATCGTCTCAGGACACCCAGCACTGCTGCTTGCATGTTAATCTTTAATATTTACTTAGTCTACATTCACAAGCACAATGGGGTTTTGATTTCTGACCAGAGGCCCAAGGTCTTATCACAATAAAAACAGTAAGAGAAATAAACACTTTTTCCTTTTGGCAATGACCTCCCTTTGACAGAGCACTGTTTTCCAACAGTAAGTCTGGCCTTACCTCCTGTACCATAAGGCTGTCAATTTGCTGAGAGGAACCAGACTCTTCCCCATTCTCAGAGGCCATAATGGAGTTCCTACAAGAACAAGATATGAAATATAAAGGGAAAAAAGAAATCCCAGCTCAAGGTTTAAAACAATGCAGCTGTGATAAAGGGTAATCAAGCATTGTACTTGCCAGTTTATGAAACTTAATACTGAGTGTTTAAATATACAACTGCCCACAGTAATGTACATGGTTATGTACCACAAAATACATAAGAGTATCCCAAAATTTATTTTTAATTTTAAAAATTATTTCTATAAAGCTACAACTTTATATATAAAGCTACACCATGACTGAGCCACCCACCCTTTCTGAGGGGACTGTCCTTTTCCAACACGAGCCAGCAGTGCTGTGTAAGTGTCTGCCACCATTTGTTGAACCTTTTCAAGCCTTTTTTCACAGTCTAAAGTGAGTGTCTGTATCCCTGGAACAGTTTCTTCTGAGAGTCTTGACAATGCTTTAAGGTCTTCCAAAGACTTGTTAAGTTCCTTCATGCTGCCTTCATGTGAAAAAAAGGCCTAAACAAAGAAAAAACAATACAATAAGCCCATGTTAAGACATGAGGATCATGAGGATAACAATTATTGTCATGTATTTTTTTATACTTCCATTGTCTTCTTTGTTGAGTGCTCTTAAAAGTCTAAGCTGTCAAACCAAGAAACACACATTTATTTTCTCTTGGTTCTTTCTAAGATAGAACCAGAAAATAAATTAGGGCTTCTGGCAACATGTTCCCAACTATACTCAGAAGACTACACTGACTCTTGCTTGATTTTGAAATTCATTGTGTTCTACAGTTTTTAATTTTGGTCCCAAGTCTTCTTCACCCTGACATCAGATAGACATGTCCTACTGACTACAGAAAAAGTAGAATATTTTTTAAATATTCCTTGTCAATTATTATACTTTCTAGGGTGAATTCAAGGTATACTAAAAATCTGGGGGAAAAAAATGGAAAAAGGATACCACCTACTTAGGAAGGGGTTAATTCTGAAAGTCTGCAGGAACACTAGTATCTGCAGTCAAAAAATGTAAAGAAATCATTTTGGTGGCCTCTTTTCTCTGTGTTTCGAGAACACAGAGCACAAGAGCCCTGCTCCACAGATAATGAACCTAACAAGGAGGAAGGACAACAAAGCATTCACAAAGCCAGGCAGAAAAGGAGGGTGTCAGATACCTCATGTTCCTTGATGAGCCCTTTGGTTTTATCCATACTTAGGAGTTTCTTCTCTTTGCCTAACTGCTTACTGATCTTTTTAAAAGTTGCATTAAATTTCTTTTTTTCCCTTTCTACTATGAGCTGGACATAGGATACAATTTCCTGACGAACTGCCTGCAAAATACAAAGCACATTGTTCCCACGAGATGATGAGACAGTGTTACACAGCAAGTAAAAACATCAGAACATACTGTGACAAGAAAAAATTGGTTTTCAAAGCTGCCAGGCCTAATGAGACCAGACAGTGGATTCTCATTCCTTCATTATCTCACCTCCCATCTCCTACGAACATCATCTTCCACCACAAGCTTCTCATGATCAGATGAAATATTTTTCAGCTGTTCAGCTGCTTTCAAAAATTTGTCAAGAACTTTATTGTCCAGAGCATTAAAAGCTTCCTGCAAAAAAAAAAAAAAGACATCATAATGAAAAGCAAACAGAGCTGAATGTAAATTATTTAATTAACAAAATGATACCAGCAGCATGTAAACCCTGTGAATAAATCAGTGTATACATTGCACATATGGGGTGTGTGGTTCTGGTGTGGGTGGGTACAAGGGCATTCTCCATCCCTGTTTATCTGCAAAAGGTTGCAGTATCAGTGAATGCTCTATGGAGAAAAACAGGTGCTGTTCTTTTAACAACTTGTAGGGTAAAATTTGGTACCAAAGACAAAAGATTAAGGTCACTGAACTCTGCCTCTTCCCTAGGGAATACACAAGGCCATGTCCCATGGCTGTCAGCAGCTGGGTGAAAGGTCTCCATCAGCACCAAGGGATGCTCCAGGATGGCCTGGAATGAGCTCTGGGGCCCTCCTGGCACATGGGCACCCAGCTCTCTCTCTGCCAGACCAGCCAACACAGATTTTGGGCACTTCCATCTCCAACATCCCCTCAAGAGATCCACATTTTGAGACAGGACATTTGATTTACCAACTACCCTCTGGGAAAAAGAGAAGACTGAGTATTTATAATAACCTGCCCAAGAATTCAGGCATGCTGTTCTTGATGGGAAGCTTAATTATTGATCAGGCAAAAAAAAAAAAAAAAAGGCTGTAGTTCTGAAAATTATGAGCTCTGATGGAATGATAGAGGAATTCAGGGCAGGGCACTGAATAAACTGCCATGTAGATTTATGTTTCTTCATTCAAGTTGTCTGCCAAGTTAATAAAGTGCTAAATCAGAAAACTGAGAAAAGCATTAATAGCTACCAGAGAAAAGAATCTGTACTTTTCTTACTTCAGACTTTTAGAGACCCCACAGTCCTCAGAAATACTCAGATTTGGCCAGTTCAGAACATAAACCCACCTCATATCTTGAAATACATTCTTCAGGACTTAATTTTTGACTGACAAGTTGCACAGCCTTTGAAATGGAGGCCTCAAGTTCTTTCTGGGATTCTTCAAAATGGAGCAAAGCCTCCTTCTCTGAGGGCCTTTTCTCAGATTTGGACAAGATGTTGTTCAGGTCACCCATGACAGCCTTGGAAGAAAGAGACTTTTCAGAACACGCCTATCTAATTATCAGTAATTAGATAAAGTTATTGCTTCATAACTTCACTCAAGTTTTTCAAGTTGAGATACTGATCTCGGAGATGTTCCAGATTTTGCCCTGACAAGAGTCTGGGAGACTGATTGCAAAAGTACAGAACCTTTTCTATTTTACTTGACTGACAAGAGTCTTCCTTATTCCATAACGCTAAAATTAGAGTTATCTGTGTGCTTATAAACAAGTACCTCTACTTTGTCTCTGGCTTCTTTAATTCGTGCCTCCAGCCCAGTGGTGTGAGAATGCTGCTGAAACACCTGACTTGAAACATTCTGCATCAGGGATTGCAATATCTCTTCTGCTGCCACAACCTGCTCTTGGCATGAGGATCCTCTTGCAGCCAAACTCTGGTGGAACAAAAAGCATTAGAAGCCTTTATAAGTGTTTATTTGTCTTCTTGTTTAAACAAACTGAGTGAAAAAGCCAGCCTTGATCGTGGATGGTTGCTACTTGGTAAAGGAAAGCCTTATATTCCAGTTATGGCCAGGGTACTGCACCGTAAAATCTCTGTGTGGAGAGAAAGAAATTTGCTGCCATCCACAGGGGATTCTGTTTGCTGAAGCAATTTCTTTCTGTCAGTGCAATACCTCCCATGTCTTTGCCACAGAGCCGACTAGATGTGCTTTTAAAACGTGCTCTCCCATCCAAACAGCTTCCCAAATGAAACCACACATTTGGATATGCATCATCTGACCACAAAGTCATCCAAAAGCGAGCACATACCGAGGCTCAGATTTTCTTGTGGCATTCAGTACTGCAAGGCAGGAAGCAGCTGGGTGTTCTGCATGCAGGAGTAATGTGCCATGTTTGAATATTTATCATGAAAAGTCGTTATTAGAGCTGTTTTGATCTATGAATATTCAACACATGTCTCCTGTTTGAAGTTGTCAATTAGCATTCTCCTAATGATAATCAGAGATTTCTTCTGGATCTTGACCTACTCTACTGCAGGTACTCACTCTCCTGCCCTGAGACATGGAGATACGCCAGCCACATGTTTGGAGGCTGTATTTCAGGGTGTCCTTTGTTACTTCATGGTTTTTTAACAAACTAGAGTCACACTGCAAAATGAGGTTTGTTTTATAAACATATGCCTGTGATTACAAAAAGATGAACAGATCCTTTTTGTCTCTCACACTCCCAAATCTGTCAGCTAAACACTGTGCAAGAAGGCACAAAGCAATGGGAAACTAACAGTGATTCTGGTGCACAGTTATTGTATGTAGATTAAATGAAATAAACAGTATTTCTGTTTATTTACAGCAGTTAAACAAAGGAGTTTCAATGAAACCTCCTTCTAGTGGTCACCTTCCACCATTAAGTTACACAGACCCTACTGCAGAAGTAGTAAAGGCAACATAAGACAGTGCTTCAACTTTTCATTGGCATCTTTGTTCTGTCTCACCTTCACTGGCAGTTGAAGAAAATAAATCACACTTTGTATTGAAGCTGCTGAGTTATATAGACAGATTTGCACCTGCCATCTGCTGGGAGCTGAGGGTAAACCCAGGCAGAGAGACATGGGAAACTAGTGGAATTTCTTGCTAGAAATAAATTTGTGCTCTTTGTGGATATTTAGAACAACTGCCTGTAAGATGAGATTCCCGAATTACCCCATGTGCTGCTGAAAATACTTCATGTATCCCAGTTTTGATGGGTAAGTGTTGAATACAGCCAAGGTATCCCAAACTCCATCCCTACACTGGAGGGTAGATGATAAAAGTCCTGTATGACCAGGGAAACTACTCAAATTGGCAACTTGCAGAGTTCTAGCCTGCTCCAAGTGCTGTGCTGGACAGCAGTAATTAATATCACTCGAGAACAAGCTGCTGATCAGTGGCACCAACAGCATTCCATTGGCACCTGCTTGTCATCTGGACACACTGATGGCAGAAGATTCACTCACAGCTCATCTGGGAGTGATCCTGAGAAACAACAACAAGGCACAAGCACTGTCTTGACGTTTTACAAGCACTACAGCACAAAACCCACACTAAGTTCCACTTCATTTTACCCCAGCCACAAATCCATGCTGCAAGATGACCATCTGAGGAACAAGTATTTTAAGCAGCATTTTCACCTGCAAATGCTCCTCCATCTTAGGTTCCACAGGCTCCTGGTGACTGATCTTGCTAAGCAGACGTCCCATCTCTGCTGCCCAGCTGTCCACCCCTCCAAGGAGCTCTTCAATTTTCTCCAGACTCCCTGGAAGGTCCGTGGTCTTTTCAGCAGCATTTGTGCTCTCTTCTCCAAGCTATCAACAAAGAGCAGGGTAAGATGTTCCCTCCCATCATCTCCCCACTGCCCTCCTCCAACACAGTCACCATTTGGGTCACTTCCCAGCTTTAGCACTCAAAAGGGAGCAAAGGAGAAATAAATGCCAAACATATTGGGAAATAAACCTTGTGAGGCTCAGTTCCTCAGCCCTGAGGGCAGGTGGGACAGCACAACCTGTGCCCATATGGCCTGTCTCCTGGTCCCCTCCCCTGCTGTGTAAGCAGCCACACTACTATGGAGAAAACTCCTGAGCTGCAGCATCCCCCAGCCCACACCAGGGAATTGTCCAAGAGAACAGCAGCTGGTGTTGGTCAAATCAAGATCAGGAAGCGTGCTGACAGTTTAATGGTACTGGCAGTCACAGGCCACAGCTCAGGCATTTGATCTTGCATTTGATATCAAAAACTAAATGTAATACATATGATAGTCATACTGTCCAAAGCAATGCCACAAAAATAACTCAGGAAGTCTTTAAGACCTTAGACAAGCTCCTTGCACCTTTGTTCTGATACCTCAATATTTTTCTTTGAAGAGTCTCTTATTAAGGGTTTTTCTAGCAAACTCTGGATTTCCCTCACCTTTTGATTTTACTGCATTCTCACTAAGCTCATCTCCTATAAAAATGTAGTAGTAATTTTTTGCCACCGTTTACTGTCACAGCAGTACCTTTAATAAATGTCAATGAAAGGCTCAACTCAGAAAATTAAGAGTTCTAATATTCCCAGGCAGAATAAAAATGTCATTCTTGTGAAAGCATTCTAGGAAATGTAATATGTATAACATTAGGCAAGTTGTATAGGGATTTACAGCAGCCTAAAAACCTGTCAAGTGAGCTGGTGAAAAGTTGCACAACCTTAGCAATATCTGTGCAGCAATAATTACTTTCTACCAGCTAAGACAGAGACTGTAAAAATATAGCACAGGTTAAATTGATTTCTTCCACTCCTAGCAGTGAATTAAGAGCTTTATTTTGCAATAAGATTTCCTTTTACAAGTGGTTTTGAGATTTCAATTTAAAAATTGAACATTTTCCATCCTGTTATAATGAGAATTTAACTGAGTCACAAAGACTAAAGAATGGGATGCTGCTGTGCACTCTCTGTTCCTGAAGCTTTAAAACTGGCAGCCTTGAGTTGGCTGAAAGATTGATCAATCTCTGCATAGCAAGCTGGTGAGTCTAGAAAATACAGCTTTGAAGGCTGCATGGCAAAAAGTAATAGTAACTTGTAACTCACAAAGTGTGTCTTCTTGATGAACTTTGCCCATCTCCTGTTCAGCTTCTTCAGCTCTTTGGCAATATTAGATCCAACTTGCTCTTTGCTGACTTCAATGAGATGGTTTCCAGCTTCATTTAGGGAACCATGAATTGAATTCCTCTTTGCCAGGATCTCAGCAGGGATCTAGACAGAGGAATTGAAATCAATTAAAGCAGAACCCTGTCAAACGTTTATTTCCAAAATGAAAAGCAGAAAAGCAACAACAGCAGCCACTGTAAGATTTAATGGTTTTCTTCCAGGAGGCTTCAAAGTATCTCTGTTTGTCAAGCAAAGAGAAATTCAACCATGTACCTCCTTTGGATCCTCATTTCTGTTTTCTTCCAGCCATGTCTTTAGTAAGTGGATGTTTTCTGTGTAATTACTCCAAGAAGACAGGACTTTCTGTAGGGTGGTGTTTACACTGGAAATGTACTCTTTGCATGTAGAAATCTTTGACTCCACTGTCTTCAAAAGTTTGCTGATTTCTTGAGGATCTCCAGCTAGGATGTGGAATAGGGATTATTGTTACACATTTGGAAACAGAAATATTAATTAATCAGAAGCACCATTTACGTGGAATTAATACTGGTGGCAGCACATCAGTTCAAAGTGAAGATCTTCATTCAACTTATGTGCATGAGCTTACCCAAGCCAGGACCATTTATGTTTTTCAAGTCTTCACAGATTTGAGTAGCAGTGTCTAGTTGTTTTTCAAGTTTCTTTTCTTCAATGAAATTCTGCCAAAAGTGAAAAGCAATTTATATGGGTAACACTGAGTAACATAAAACTGGGTAAGAAATACAGCTTGGGACACTTTTTTTTTTCTTTTTTAATATGAGCCTACAACCTACAGGTTAAATGGGAACTGAGCAAAGCCCACCCAGCAACACAGCTGCACCCTTTAGTCTGAAACAGACCTGTTCTTTTATTCTGCTTGTGCAGAGAGTAAAGTAAATAGAAATATGAATACCTGAATGCCACTGCCTGAGCCACAGCCCTGCATGAGTCAGGACTGCTTGTTTCAAAAAGTTACAGCCCCAGGGCAATACTACGAAATGGCATTTAGAACAAGTCAGGCAGAATTTAGTCACATTAGTCAAAAAAGTGATGAAAGCAAAAGGTGGTTTTCCCTGCATGCACAGAAATATTGGTGTGCCTTGTTTCTGCCACAGATCAGGACCAACAGGGGATGGAGAGGATGAAAGAAGAAATGGGAGCAGAGGAGGAGACTTGTGTGTGCATAGGGAATGAGGGTCAACCCTCAGTCCCTCTCTGTCTGAGCTGATCTCACTCCAGCACTTTCCCCTCCTACAAATGTCTTACCCAGCAGGCCACAAAAAAACCTCCTCCTCTGTGGCTGTGACAAGCCTGGGCCACCACATCACCACTCAGGCATGACTTCACTTCATGGGACCAGAAAGTAACCAGCAGCAAGCCCTAAACTCCCTGGGAAATCTCTGCATTCTGTCAGCTTGAGCAAGACCATGAACCACAGCTACAGAATAACATGATAATAAGTATTTATGAAACCAACTGAACCAAAAAACTCAGTACAGATTAACTCTGCACGACCATCTCACTACAGGGTGAGGTTGACACTGCTTAGGCAAACTGCTATTTTATACAACCTAATGTTGCCTCCTTCCACAGTACTGAGCCTGGTGAAATTCCCACTAATTTAACTGTGGATTTGCCAGTCTGAGAAAGTCCACTAAGATGGAATTCAAAAGGAATCCCACTAACTCGAGATGGGAAAAACTGGAGGCATCAGCATTTTAACCTCTGCCTCTCCTCCTGATGAAGTATCCAAATTTGGGGTTGGGAAACCCATCTCCTCCTAAAAGCATACAGTGGCATCAGCTTCATAACTTGAGTCCAGAAACTGAGCTAAGCATAAGATGTAAGAGAACAAGACAATTCATATTCACCATGAAGCATAAGGAGGTAAAGAAGCTGGGAAAAGGAAGAGGCAGCAGTGGGAATAATGGTTGGTTTTGAAGAAAACAACTATTGAACTACTCCAGAGAGGGTTCTATGGATTGGAGCAAGGGAAGGGCTGCTACAGCTGGCTCTATAAACAGTCTAGAAAGAAAGAAATCTTCACAAGAAAGAATAAAAACACGCAAAGAGAAAATTAGTCATGGCTTGCATTACTTCTCCAAACTGAAGAAAGAACTCTAATTCATAGCAAAATGGAAGATGTTGGGGGCAAGAAAAGCTTCTAGGGAAGTCTACCTGCCCCTCTTTGAATAAATCTGAGATTTCACCAGTCCACCATGCTTCTACCAGCTATAATATCTTCAGATGACAAAGACATAAGATTGAATCAAAGAGGCTGGGAAAGAATTACCATCAGGGTGTGATACATGTCTCTGAAACTTACATTCCAATTTTCCAGCAGTGATTCCACGGACTCTTTTGCCCCATATTTCACATCCCAAATATTTAGCTTTAACTTCACCTCATTGGCAATGGCTGAGCACAGTCCATAGTGGTATTCAAGAAAAGTGCTGGGGTTTGTGGAACGAATATTGCTAAATCTGCAAACAGAAAATAGTTCCAAAAGTTTATTCAAAACTATTGGATATACAAGGTATTATTGTATAAGGACTTTATCCTGAAAAATCAAGATTACATGTATGCAAATATTTTTTTTTGTTATGATGGGAATTAAATTCTAAGATAGCAACAGTTCATTTTTTTTAAGCAGCAACAATTGAGCAGTTAATGTTGTCTTGTTCCATGTATGAAAAACCTTAAATGCCCAGAAAAGGGGCATCTGCCACCTGTATGTCAAAGCATCTCAGGTTATGGATACAGATTCACTGCTCTTTTTTTTTTTTTAATATCCTCCAGCAGATACTTGGGGTCACACAAGCTATAGATCACAGTGATTTTTAATGCTGGAAATAAAACTTTAGAGAATCCCTGCCACTAGGGAAATTTTTACATTGAAAATATTCAAGTTTCCTATCCCTAGTGGTTGTCTCCTATCCCCAATAGCAAAGGGCATCTGAAAAGGTCCTGTTAATGAGCTCTGTACACATAATTAAACATTCATTGGACCAATGAGAGATTCCTGCCTGCTCAACTTGACAGTCAGACTGTGCTTAGGTTAAAAATGCTCTTTTTTTTTCAAGGCATGGATAAATTATGTGCTTTGTTCAGAATAGCAGAGCAATTAATTGCAGAGCTAAAATACAACATGAAGTAGAGGGAATTTGAGTACAACCTTCTTTTCATTTCCTCTAATTTTTCAGGTACGACTAGTGGCATATTCTTCTCATCTTCATTCTTAAATGACTGAAGGGTGTCCAAGTGAGAATCAAAACAATCCATCAAGCCCTGGGGAGAACAAGACACAGTAAGCCACTCATTTTGATCTAGATTTCAACTGGGATCTCCAGCTCACCTGCCATTAGGGAAAGAGCTATTATGAACTAGTCAGCACAAGACAATCTCCCAGTGTCTTTACTCATTAAAGTGCAATAAAAGTATTTACCTGATCACCTTCTAAAGTGCATATTTAGTGCCATATTACCTGATTTCTCCTGTCACTGTGCATCTACTTAAATATAAGGACCACGACCCTACATTACTGCTGGTATCAGTTTTTCTGCACTTTTTTCACAATCATCTTTAGGAGAAAAAAGCATCATTGTAACAGCTTCAGGGTATTAAATTGTTCTCTGCCATCCCTTAGCAAAGACTGACAGCAAAATCTGTTGAATAAATCTATTATGTCACCTGCTCTATAGTTCATTTGGCTCAATAAATTTGTGTCTAACACCAGGCTGACAGGGTATCAAATTAACCATTCAATGGCCAGTGTCCCACAGTTGGGGAATACTTTACAGGCATGTGTCTCAGCACCGAATTTCCTACCTGAAAATGAAACATAAAATGTATTGCACAGAAGAAAAGGCTATTTCTCAGTGGCAAATTAAAAAAAGCTACAAGTTCATTTCTATGTTATAAAATCTGCCACAAAGCACATTAATGGAAATGGCTAAATCCTGGGACAGCCCTTAACCACAAAAATAGAATTTTAACAATGGATTTTGTAATCTTTACACTGTATCAGTCAGACAGTTATGAGCATTGGTGGATAATTTCCTAGCTCTTAAGTAAAATTTGCATTATAAGGTACTACCTTGCCAATATGATCCCTACATACAACATACTAAAAGAGGAAAAAATTCTCTTCCCATCAATGTCTTCCCATCAAGAAAAGTGAATTTGGCAGGAATTAAGCATTAATGTGTTTCTTCTTTTGAAGCAATGCAATGATTTTATCTATATGTTTAATGGGTAAAAAGAAATGACATAAGAAATTACATCAGTCTCTCTATCTTATTCTTACAAATGCTTTAAGTACTTAGGTTGCACAATAAAAATCTTAGATTGAGTGGCTAAAGACTGACAAAGCTGTTACCAGTTAAAAAACCCTCTCTCATATCAGGACCTGGCTAGAAACTGTAAGAAAGAGTGGTGTTATTAAGCCACTTGCAAGAACCTCCACTGCCCATTCTTTCAAATCCTCTTCAAGGACAATGTCACAAAACCAGCAAACCTGTTTATAAAAAACCCAAATATGGCATTATGATCACCAGGCAGGCATCAACACATATACTCCTTCAGAACTTTCAAACTCAAAAGGATGTGTAAACTATTATCTGTGCAAATATTTGAAGATCAGAATAAATAACTTGCATGGTACCAAGGTATCAAAATACCCTTGCCTTGAATGGAACTACAGAGTGATTCAGCAAATATTTAACTTTAAACACACAAACTTCTTGAGCTATTTAACTTTAAACACACAAACTTCTTGAACTCCCTGGAATGCAACCTTAAGCTCAAGTGCTTTTCTAAATAGGTATGCATTAAGCATAGATTTAAAGATAAAGATGCAATTATCCTGTGTTATTACTTAACAAACAAGCAAGTTGCAGCAACCACATAAAAAAGAACAGCATAATTTACTCATTCAGGCAGTACTCAAATTTAATCTCACCCCAGTGAAATCTGAAACCTGCCTTATAGACCCATACAGTTATTTAATTAAGCTCGTAATTCTTCAAAGGTATGTTCAGAAGAGCTTTTCATCTTCAGAAGACAAACATATGCACACCACTTCCCAAAATGTCAAACAGCAATTCCACAACAAGTGCTTTGCCAGGTCAAATTTCATTTGTGATCAGCATACCTTAAATATTACAATTATTTCTCTGAAGACAGACATTGCTTTGAATGGGTCCTGCAGATCAGGCAAATCTTCTGCCTGCAGACGTTCCACCTCCTGGAGCCAAGCCTCAATTCTGTCCAGAGGGGAGGGCAACATCTGGTCCAGCTTCACTTTCCACTCATTAATCTTTAAAAGGAGAACAAGTGGATTAAATCTCTCACTATTATTTTCTTCCTATCTCCAAAATGTTGATATAAGCTGGTGCTTGAGACATCCCAGGAACCCACTCCCTCATGCCTGTCGCTGTTCAAAAAACAAGAGCTTTCAGAGAAGTCAGCTAAAATCAGCCCTCTTTACCTCAAACCCAGGTTTGCCCCCAGCCCGTAACCTCTGCAACACCACAGAGAATTTGGCATTCCTGTCCTTTGCTGGTGACCATCCCAAGGCCCAGCAACAGGAAAATTTATAGTGAACTAGTAGCAAAAATAGTGGGGGAAAGAGAGATGAACAGCTTTCTGTCATGGGGCTGACAGGGGAACATCTCTTCCAAAAACAGTAATTCCCAGCATGGCCCTACACATCCCAATTTGAGCCAACACAACTATCTCACTGCAAAGCACTGACCAACCCCACTAGATCGGTATCTGTGCTCTGAGCACATAATTATGCCTCAAAATAACCTTTTAAGCACAAACAGGCTAAAAAATTTGCTCAGAAGAGTGCTCTAAGATAATCAGATGTAGGGCATTTTCCAGGGATGTTTCAGTCTTGAGGCTCAGGAGGCAGAAGGGTAACACACAGTCAACATTCTGCCTCCTCTTGGGCACTGAATGCCACACAGACTGTCTGGACTTCAGGCTCAAACCTCTTTTATCATTCCAAATAAAGCATCATCTCCCCACTTTTCCCAGTGTGAGTTCCTGGGATAGACTTAGGCTTCTTCATCCATCCCACATGCTCATGCTGGTAATGGGGTGAGCGAGAAATGCCTCTGACCTGAGCGATCACTTTATCCCACTCTTCCCTCATCTGCTGCTGGCCTTCACTCAGCTCAGCTTCACCTCTTTTTGATGACAACACAGGCATAAAGGGGATTTTCTCTTGGTTAAATGTTTCCATAAATGACATCATTTCCTAGGGATAAAATAGAAGAGTAATTCACAGAAGACGTCAGATGGAAGCTCACGGAGCCAAGTCCTGCCTTTGAACACACTTTGGGTATGAGTTCCATTAACTTCAAAGGGTGTGATGCATGCAAAGGCAAGATAGCAAGAGGCATTCTTGTCTCCAGGCAGTATTTGGGTCTGAAATTATAGGTGCCATTTCCTAAGTCTGTATTTAACATAATGTCAGTGCAGCCTGAACACAGTTCTCCCCTCCCAGCAAGAGAAAGGGAAAATTCCTCCTCTGACAGATCCCCATGGGCCACTTTATTACAAACTCTGGCTACAATATAAGCCAAAGGAAATTTTGCCTCAGCACAACCTACAGTCAGCAATTCAACTATTCCTCTACAACATTAGCAGGGTAAAACCTACTGCTGTAATTAGCACAGAAATAGCAAAAGTAACTGTGAAGGGCCTACGTGCATGAATCTTGTCCAAGTCTTCAACTACGTCAATTAAGACACTCCTTTACTCTTCCCAAAAACTCTGCTCAAAAAACTAAATAGCATATCTCTTTTTCATAACAGAGAGAATTTTAGCCTACATTTCCTTCAATCTTAAGAGTGCATTTAACAATTTCATTGTCAGGTTTCTAAGTTTTCTTTAGAAACTTATTTAACACTTCAGTTTAGGCAATGAAGATGAAAAATACTAAAATTTTAAAATATTAAAAACATTCAGAAGTAGATTATTTTTCACAGAAGCTTCTAAACATGAAATGCAACTTACTTTGTACTTCTGGTAATATGCTTCATTTTCTGTTTCCACCAGCAGCTTTGCTAACTTCTTCTCCTGTGCAGCCAACCAGCCCATGGCCTCTCTTACTTTCTCCTGGTAATTAGAGCAGAAAAATTGCATTTTTCCATTTTTCAAGCATTGTTTTTAATTTACATTGTGCCATAAAACAAAACACATTGGGGACATGATAAAGACCATTCAAAGCTATTGAAAAACAAATAATAATTCCTGGGGACCTTGATGAATTTTGACTCGGGCACTATTACACTGCAGGGACAAAGTTTTAAACCTGGCACCTGGATAGAGGAAGACATCAAAAAAGACCTGATTGCAGTTCTACTGAAAGGAGATTATCAGTATGGAGATATGTGGGTAACCAACTAAACTCTCATAAGAGAATATAGACAATAGCAAATGTGGGTTTCTGCTGAGTATAATCTATCAGAGGCAACTTCTGTCCACTTTACATGTCAGCTATTAAATTTAAAGCTGGTTGTCCTGTGCATCTGCAAATCTTTCTGCCTCTCCAATGTTTACACATACAAAAGACAACAAAGCTTGAATATGTCCTCTGCAATAGTTAAATGAAAACAAAACAACCTGCACAGCAATTCCACCTGTGTGACCATCAAAAATCTGTAACATGGAGTTTTTTCTACCACGCAGGAGCATCAGAAGGTTCAACCCAACTCAGTCCTGTCAGTAGCAGAATCAGAGGATCTACTATGTGTTACTGACTCAGATATAAACTGGGCAAAGAAAGCACATTCATTTGAAAATGCCTCAGTGATAACCCACACAACATACCTGCATGTCTTCTTCAGACTCAGGCAAATTCTTGGAGTATTGCAAAAACTGAGCCACGTAAGTCATGATTGATTTTTCATCCGGATTCACAACGTCAACATCTACGAGAGCCAATACACCATTTACATAATTATGCAGCCTTCTAGGCCTGATCACATAATTACACACTATGCTGCAGTTATTAAAACACATTACCAGAAACATGTTTATTTTGCAACAGCTCACTTAACATGCCATTGACAGAAATTAATATGTAATGAACATTTTTTCCCTTGGGAATATTTTAATAGAACATGATTAAGTAATGAAAAAGTTTCTCCCATGAACAAGAAAGTTTCAAATCCTTTATTCTGCATATTGCTCCTGCAATTGTTGTCAATTCAAAAATCCTACAGTCCCTAAGTAAAGCTGATGTTATAAAATAATGAACCTCAGGTTTGAGCATTACAACAAACATCAATGTACCATTTCAAACTTAAGCACACTCTTAGAGATCACATGAATCTCACCCCTAATAACAAAGATTTTTTTTAAAAGCTGATAGTTTACCTTCAGGCTCCAGAAGCCGTGGGATGTTCAGCTCCACTTCTGCAATTTTGAAAGCCTCTTTCAGGTTTTCTTTATTGCTTCTCACTTTTGCCTTCTCCAGATCAACCAGACCTGGCCTCAAAGTTTGGATGATGGCTAAAAAAGCCAGTCCACTTCGCCAGCTGGACTTGAAATCAGTGATACTGACAGAGCCATGCCTATCCCAGAAATGAGTGGAAACAAAATGTTAGGACATCTGAAGAAACAGGATTTAAGTATAACTTTAGAAACAGAATATAAATTCAGTAAAATGGAGTGTGAACCAAATCCAAAAGCACCTTGCCACTGAACTTCTGCACAAGTCAGACAACACAGCCAGTACTACAAATTGCAACAATTACTTATTTTTACACTGTTTTTACAAGATGACTATTTCTTTTTGTCTTCTACTGCATTCTGAAGATAAAGCCTTGCAGATCGAAATCCTTTCTAAATATCATAAAAATATGTTGATTTGTGCTCAACATCTATGCATTCTATGGGATGGGAAACAACAAGAAAAGCACTGCAGAACATGTAAGGACACCAAGAACTGGAATTTTAGAAAATCCAAATCTTAAAAGCTATGTATTAGTGCAAGAAAAAGTATTTATTTTTCTCTTAATTAGCTAAGTCTTTAGATCATCTTTTATTAATGTTCACAGCCTGAGCAGTGCTGTGAGGTGCCCAGCCATGCAGGCCACAGTGAATTCTGGGACAACTTTCTAAAAACAGCCTGTATGTTATAAGCATGTTACAGCATGGAAAAGATGGGGGGTTTCAGGTGATCAAATTTAGTCACAAAACAATGGGCCAAGTCTTACAAGATTTGTTTCTTTACCAAAAATTATAGGATTCACTGGTAAGAAAATACTTCAACATAATGACAAGTTCAGAAATGATACTGCAAACCAGACAGCAATACTGCTGAAAAACAGGCAAAAGAAAGAGGAAAATAACATAGACAAAGAGCTGGTTTTGATGTGCCAATTAATCTTCTGATAAAACAAAGCTAGAAGGCAAACCTCAGTGCCATTCCATGGGCAGAAAGTGTCTGATTGCTGATGAAGGCCTTTATCTCCCACTAATAACATGGAATATTAGTAGGATTTTATTATAACATAAAACAACCCAAAGAGCTGTGGAGGAAGAGCTAACATTACTGTAAAGCATATTTGAAAGATCCTGGAGTAAAGCAGCAGCCCTAGAAGAAAATTTAAATATCTGTATCTGCTCTAGATTGTGTGCTGTGAACACCCTCCCTGAAAGCAGCAGTGCTATCAGTCCATCAAGCAGAAGGAAACATCTTGTTAGAATTAGGGACTAGGACCACCAGGATTATTAACATCCTTCTTTGGGATCATGCAGTGTTTTGACAGAAAAGCATGAGTTGTGGGAATCGTAGAAATCCTACATTTTCCATTAAGAAATATCAAAAAAATCCTTGAAACCTTGTGAATCAGTGGGAACCATGAGGATTAGAACAAGTAAATAATGTAAACATTCCACTAGACTTATCACACAGGAGCCCCTAAAAAAGAAAAGCCAAACAACTCAGATTACAGTGTTGTGTTTAATTAGTAAGATGAGCTTTGCTTTATTATATTTAAAGGGCTCCCATCAAAACATTTTGGGCCTGATTAAAAGTACTGGTAACCACAGGTGAAAGTTAAAGGATTTTCTGCTGAACTGTCACTGACTAATCTCAAAAAAGCAGGGGGAAGTATCACCACATTTAGAGAGGAAAGCAGTAATACAAAGTGTAGAGTGCTAATTTTAAGTCTTAGATGGAACTTACAGTGAACACTGCTCTTTTGCCCATAACAAAAGAGCCTTTGTAGCAGACATCTTCCACCGTTCCTTAATTTTAGCACTTTTTTTAGCTGGTCTGCTTGCCTTTGTAGAGGAGTCAATGGCACTTGAACAATCAGGTGAAGGCTGATTGTAGGTACAGGCAAGTGTCCTGGCCAGCTCTTCAATCTATCAGAGAAAATGGGAGACTTAATGAGGCTTCACTGAGAGATTACCAAGGAATGAATGGCAGAACACCACAGAGAATTAGACAGGACTCAATCACAGCTGTAACAGCAGCTTCCCTGTCCCCTAGAATCAAACCACAATTGATCTGCACAATCTGAACTATTTCATGCTGAATTCCCATCTTCAGGATTTTTTTTTGTATTCATGCAAAGACTTCTGTGTTATGCTGTGGGTACCAGCAATGACATCAAGGGACCTTCTCACTCAATTTCTACTCTATCCAGTGACAGCAGCCCATGGCAGTTTTCTGTCAAGAGTGACATGTAGCAGACATAGTCAGAGTTTGCCTGCTCACTCAGAGTGCAGGAAAACCTACTTGATAGACCTCAGAGATCTCTTCTGGTTCAGAGAAGCTTGGTTTAGGTAAAAAGGTAATTGCACAGGCCATGAGCAGCACAAGACTCTTTGGCATCAAATTACCTCTGCCACGAAAAATATGGGCTAAATACTGCTAGAAATCATTGATTGTCGGTGCTTTGCTGAGCCCCAGTCACCAGTGAGTGCACCTACATTATTTCACTGCTGGGTTCTCCCTAGAAACCAGCTTGGTTCCAGCATCTTCTGCAGCCCTATGTGATGATTAAATCAAGGCCCTGTGCTTCCACACCTCCCCACAACCTCATGCCATGCAAGATGCACACTCTTACTGTATAAGAAACATGACTATGACAGCCTTCGTGTTATTTCAGGGGTTGGTATTGAAAAATAGCGATACAAGAATTGTACATTGTAAGCACAGTCAGCACTGAGGAGTGGGGCTGCCTCTGAGAGAGATGGATGAGCCACTTCACACTATCTGCTCTTTTTGGAGCTAAATCATTACAGACCTTAGACAAGCAAAGTTTATCCCATTTTTTAACTGATTGCTTAAAAAAAATAAATCTCAGTATCTTTCCTTCCTACCATTTGCAGCTAGATACTGTTCATCACTGCTATCCCTGTATTAGTGCATCTCCTCCTCGAGCTGTCACTTCCACGTGTCAGAAAATAATCTTTTGTTTAGTACTAATTCATCTTATTTAGCAATCACATAAGTCAACACATTTTTTGTGCTTTTCCCTTCTACTAAAACTCTTACATGGTTGAAATACTTACATGAAAATGAAATATAATGGTCCAGATTAGGCCAAGCACAATGGAAGGTTTTCCTTCAATAATGTCAGCTACATGAATATTTATGAGCTTCAGCTAAGGAGGGAAAAAAAGGGATCATTGTTAACAAAGAAAATGTTCCACCAGCTAAACTGGCTTTAGTTGTGAATTCTGAAGTTAATACTCACTGATCTGCTCTTTAAAAATGTCAAAGCATTTTCTATATTACTTCTACATTGGAAAGTATTAAATCCTTTTTCCCGTGGCTGCAAAGCAAAAAAAAAAAAGGTTATATCTTCAACTGTAAAACTTAATTTTATTCTATATTTTGATAAAGGAAGTCCTGCGAAGATTCATAAATTACTTTGGATCAACTTACTTCAGCGTGTTTGAGAGTCAATGATATAAAAATAAGTTACTTGAAACTAAGTCTATGACTCCAGGGGGATGATTCATATGGTTGCACTTAAGCATATCCAGAAATCTTTGCTGGTCTTGACAAAGGATTGAGGTAATATTTTTATTACTCTGTCTTACCAGATGTTGACCTGAAAGCACTTCCAACAGATCCAGAAGCAAATGTCCTTGCTGTATGTCTGTATACAGGTCTGAGACAACATAAGGAGGGGTATGCTGCAAGACAAATTTCAATCTTTTGTCATTTTGAATTCAACACACTACAAAACATCACAGATTACTCTGCTGTTCAATGATGTTTAGCATCCTTTATTTTTTTCATTAAACTTCAATAAAAATCCTGCATCTGAATAGCTATATCCTGCTTCTTCTAACCCATTATTATGTTTGTGTCTTATTCCCTCGCCCTTGTCCTGCCTCTATGTTTTATAAGGGTAATTTTAGGCCTCACTTTCAAGCACGCACATTTTTCAAGGAAGTCTGGGGCAAAAGAAATAAAAATTGAGAAAGGGAAAGCTAAACAAGGCAGTTAATTCATATTTTGAGATCTTAATCAATATTAAGTACACATTTGAGTATAGAGCTGCATAACTAAACCTCTTTTCACCCACACAACACAAACTTATCATGAGCTCAGCAGCTTGTGCTCAAGGAGAGACCAAGATAAATTTTTAGGTTTTATTTACCTAAGCAAGTCAGAGCCCCAGCACATGCTCCAGGAGCTGTTTTCTGAGAGCTTAAAGAGCACCTCCACTACTATGTGGTTTGTCTTAATACTTACCAGTCACTCAGGTCATCTCATTAAACTCATGTTCTTGGATTGCATAACAGAGCAACACTTACCTAATCCCAGTAAAACCAACTGTAAACTCAGAAACTCGTAAAACCCTGAGACATGTGCCTCAATCCACCACAAGTAAAACCACATGAGAAAGGAAGAGTGACATCTACACACAAACCACCTCATACAAATGTCCTTGGATGTGCCCCAATACAGGGCTGTTGCACTTAATAAGCAAATGTTTCTAAGGGCTCCTTTTCCCATCCAGCGCCTAAAAAAAACTCACACTAATTTTATTTGTTCCTAAAAAAATGTAATCTCTAACCAGCAATATCTGAATCAAAAAGGCAAAAGGCATGTCTTTACTAAAGAACCCCCATTTACCTTTGCCAATATTGAATTTATCCAACTAGTGAAGGTTTTCTTCTGTGTAAACTCTCGCTGGACTGGGAAATAAAAACAAAAAGAAAACAAAGTTAATGGAAAAAATGATCAGGTTTTATTCCTCTTTCTCAAAAAGACATATGGCATCCACATCAAACCTAAGGTCTGTTCTTCCAGATATTAAGCTACTATTTAACATCAGTTTTTCTCAACTCTTGTTTTACAGCTCTTATTTTCTTGCTTGCTGAGCTGGTACTGCGAAGACCTCTACAACCATCAAGCATAACCTACAGGATGCAGAGAATAACTAATGAAGGATGTCTCAGAAGATCAGCAAATACAAAGAGCAGTGTGAGCACATAATTCTACAGAGAAATATGTCTTCAATACTTCTGCCTTTTCCTAAATGTTCCTTCAAGGACTCCTCAGTACAAGATACATCTTGGAGTTTGGGAAAAGCCAAAATCAAGTTGGATGCAGGCTGGAGCTGAAGCCACACAATGAGAAGTCTTTGCTAACCAAAGGGCTGGAAAGAGTAATGAGGCTGTCATGGGGAAATACACCCTCCTCCAGCACCCCTTCCAGGGTGTACAAATTATTAACCCAGCCAAAAAGGAGCACACAGGGTGTTAATACAGGCAAGAGGAAGAGGGAAGTGCTTGAACTTGTGCTGCAGCAAAAACCAGTGACCTGGGACTCAGAGCAGGAGTCAGGGACACAGAGATGCAGCTCTGCACCCCCAGCCCTCGCGCTGCCACCCAGTGAGCAACTACCAACCAGTGCTTGTGCAGGGAGACACGGAGCTGGTTAAGCCACATTTGAAAAACCAGATGTATTTGAATGGTTTCTCACACCTGCCTGTGGGCAGCAGAGATGGAGGAAAGCCCGGTTCCCCCAGAAGGTGAAGCAGAGGGTGAGCAGCAGAATCAGACCAGACCAGCCCTGTCAGGGGCAGTGTATCACCTGACTTCCCAGCCCCTGCTCCCTCCCAAAAAAACACTCCATTTCCAAGGCATACCATAAAACCCACACATCCCTTAGGGGATGGAAGTCTGAATGCAGGTCTCAGGTGACACACAGAGGTGCTGACCCCTCAGATGATGGACTCACATCTGCCACCAGCAGCCAACCCAAAGGCTCGTGAGAGCCAGCCTGAGCACAAACTCCTTTTTATCTCCTTTTCCACAGCAGCCTTGACTGCAAGTGTTGGGGCTGGCTTCCCAGAAAAGGTTTGCACAGAGAAACAGATCTGGGAAACAGAAACAGATCAGGGTGACAACAGACCATCTCTTCTGCCTCTGAAAGCATGTTCTTGCTCAAAAGATTAATTGAAGGCAAGCTTGACACTGTAAGGCAAGTGCAAGACTTCTCAGCAATAGATAAGTATGTTTTGGTAGGCTGGGCAGGATGAAGGACACCAAAACCACCAAGTCCTTGGGGAAAAAAAAACAAAGTTGACTGTTCTGCCCATGAAAGTGAAAATGCCACTCACAGGAAAACATCCCACACTTTATTACACTTTGGGAATTTGCAACCACAAACCCCAGTCATGGGGTCTTTTCATGATCCAAGACAGACAAAAGGAGTTTCTGCGGAGCTTCATCAGCTCCTGAAACACAGAAACTCACTCGAGGATAACCCAGGCTCCTGCTCCTCAGCCCACAGACTGCCTTCTGCCTCAGTGGGCAGGTGAGCAGCAGCAAAAACATCCATGTCACCTGTGTCGAGCACTGCTTTCCATCCTGTAGTGAAGGTGTCTTTCAACAGCCCTCCACTAATCTGCAACACCACCATCCTGTCAGAGCATGAAGCAGGAGGTTTCCCCTGCTTGCTGGATTGTTTCAAAATTCTTTCTAAGCATCACAAAGATTGCCTTCAAACAGTAAGGTAAGGGCAATATTAATGGATAAAAACGACATGACAAAATTGGGTTTTGTTTGGAAAAGAGAAAATTAAGTGCACACATGGCACACAGACCAAACAACCCTGCAATGCTCACAGGGAGGACAAAAATAGCATGGAGATACTGGCTTCATGTTAGCACAGGAGCCAACCACACCCTTCAGCTGAACACCACGTGGGAGCCATTCCAATTACCCAACAAGCAATTATTGAGTCGCTGCGCTCTATTTTATCAGGCAGGCAAGGCTGGCATTGCTAGCATTTGAAAAGGGATAGAGAGCAAATATTGACTACTCTGCCTGACGCCAGTGGCTCCTGCAGCTGCAGCTCTTGCCAAACACACACCACTGCTGCTGATTTGAAGAACTTGCATTTGGGGCTGGTTACAGATGGTTAGGATGAGACACTTTGCCTTGTTTTGGTTGACATCCATATTAAAATGCTTCATTATGCAATAGGGGCCAGATACTGCAAGTGTTGATTCACGTGGGCAGCTCTTAGGCAAACGTCTCACCTGGTGAAAGTACAAGGTGGTTATTCCACTGCACACACATAAGAGCACCTTAAACCCTCCACAAGCTACCTAACACAACCCACTGGGCTGCCTTCCAAGCAGCTGCTGCCTCTGCTGCAATGTGCCTTTTTTTCTTACCCAAACAAATAATAGAATCTCCTCCCAAATTAATAACAGAACTCCACGCTTGCCAGTATTCCCCCAGCTCATAGTGTGCAGCAGTCAGGGTTTCCACGCCACACACACTCAGTACAGATGTGCTCCTGGCACCGTGGCTGGCGTTGTATTGCTATTTTCAGGCTGAGTGTGTTTTCTCTCCCAGCTCCCCCTCCAATGCTGCTGCTCAGAGGCGCTAATGATTTAATCAAGCTCTCCAATTCTTATCTCTATCACGTGGTTAATTAATACAGATTTTTATTTTTATGAGGGTGAATGGATTCTTTGTGAGGCCTTTTTGTAGGACTCTAACTGACCTTGGTTTTCTCCTGCCCTAGTTTTCAAAATGTCACTGACCTAGAATAAAAAAGCTACAAAAAAAAAAAAAAGCACCCTGATAATTTCCTTCACTTTGGGTCAAAACTCACTAAGCTAAAAAGTGGATCTGAGAGAAAAGAATAAGAACCTGGTAATCTGAAAATACCCAAAATCTACCACATTTCTCCCTGTGTTAACAACTCTTTAGGGAAGAATAACACATTCAAGCAATGTGTCACGTAGGATAGTCAAAAATCAATACACACTGCTGGACAATGACTGTTTTATTCAGTAATGAGCTACCAACAAGTGCTACAAACCAGGCTGATCATTAGGAGCACAGGGACACGGCAGGGACCACGTGAATGCTGAACTCTCCCAGGAGGGAAAGGAGAGCAGCAGCACTGCCAGCCACTGTTTTACTCTCAGCCTTCCTTAAGCCCTGATGCAGAAAAAACAAAATTAGTTTACTCTGCCCTTCTGCCTTTCGTGCCTCCCTTCCTGAGGTGGGGGAATGGCAGCTCCAAGGAAAGCATCATCTCCTCCTTCAGCAGGAGGTGGGGGAACCAAATCACGGCAGAACTGATGTAGCCTGTCCATCCACACTCATCAAGCACTGTCACCAAACAGCAAAGAGGATTTCTTCTATCACAACGACTTGTGTATCATTGCCAGTGAACAATTTACAACTGTATGGCTTCTTTTAAAAAAAAAAAATAAAATTAAGCAATCACTTTAATGAGCACAAGCCTGTCATCTTCTCATCTCTGTTTCACCAGGAGGAATTACCCCTTGTGTATGATATTTTTGTATCTTCCTTTCACCACTGAGGTCAGCTGAGGCTACGTCTACAGCAGCGTGCAGGGAGCTCATCAGGAACAGATCAAGAGAGATGCTGTTCACAACACAGAGCACCCACCATGTGTGCAGGGACACAACAAAGGTTGTGTTGGGCTAACTCCAGCCCCAATGCTCAGGGAGAGCTACAGCACCTTCCTTATTTCAGTTTCATTCCAAATAACCATTTCCACACTCCCTGACAGCAAAATGAAGCAAAGGATGGGAAGTAGGGATAACCAGGAGAGCTCCTTCAAGACAGCACTGCTGGTATGAACTAATACACCAAATAAGTACATTGTTTAAATGATTGGAACCATCAGAAGAACAATTAAGTACTTGCCAATCCAGGGAGAGAGTAAGCAATTAACCCCCAAGCCTTTTGTATAGTCCCTTCCCTTCCACCCAGCAACAGTTTCATGTTCTGCAGACAGGAAAGCAGGGAAAAGAGTTATTTCCAGCATTTATGTTCAGCAACATGGTGTTAAGCAATTAAAAACAAACACAGAATTTTTTGTCAAGACTGACAAGTTTACCCAAAACCCAATGAAGATGAGGAAAATATCTTTGAGGAGATTCATTCAGGCAGGAATGGATCTTTTAAAATCTAAGTATTACATAAATATTAACTAAATCACTACTAGTACATCAGTGAAGCAGGTGGAAACTTTCTGCACTAGTCCTTTCAACCTCCTTTTCCTTTAGAAAGCCAATTGTCCAGTTTACCAGAAGTGCTGCTTTACCAAAAGTTCACATCAAGCTTTGCCCTCCTGGCTTTCTTAAACCCTTTTGCTGTTCTCATTGCCAGGATGCTGGAGCAACCCTGCTCTGAATCATCACTGCCTTTAATGCCACCACAAAGTGATGTTTAGTACTCAGGCAAGTTGAGATTAAATTCTGAAAAGGTACCAAGTCACATCATCCAGATATTAACATACTTTTAAAGATAAACATTCAAGTGGCTTTTCTAACATTTTAAAGAAAATAAACAGTGAAACAGGGATCTGACTGTAGTGACCTCACAGGTGCCTCAGGAGCCATCCAATCCTTAGGCATTTTAATTCCAGTTTTTAACCAGTTATGCACCAGATAATGCCTTTAAAAACTGAAATTTACCTAGCAGGGAACACTTTTATACAACTATACAATCTATTTTTTTACGTTAGGCATGTGAAGCAGACAAAAATACTCATGACTGAATTTTTTCAAGGTAGTGTCATGCGTCAGTTACTTCTCCAGGGCCATCAGCCCTGTCACATGCCACGAAGCTGGTGCAGTTATGGGACCTGCAGAACAGCTCCTCACCCAGGCAACATAAACCAGGAATAATTTTCTGTGCAGCTCCTATGGGACCTTTTTGCAAAAGTCACGCTTATAAAATTGTAACAAACATTTAATGGACTTCTAAAATCATTCTTTAAATTAAAATTTTAAGGAATTATTGAAATCATGGTTGAAGAAAAAAAAGTGTCGCTTCAATAAGCAAGTGGCCCCATCAGATGAGACACACAGTTAAAAACAAGACAAAAAAAAATATGGGTAAGAATTATTTATTAACCTGACTTCTGGATGAATTAAGAGGGTCCCAAAAAGAAAAACCCCTTTATTCAGAGATGAGTACAAGGTGCAGAACAAAGCCTATCCATACATATTGCAGTATTTGCAATTTCACTTGAAATCATTCATAAAGGATTAGACATAACTGCATGAAAATAGTATAATTCATTTTTATCACTAAACTCTCTTCATAAGGAGTTCTCTTCAAAAACTCTCTTCAGCTGTAGCAACCACATTCGTATAATATCATCCTTTAGGTTACAGAAATAAACAGTAACACACACACACATAGATTAGTAAGTGGAGCCAAAAATTAGGACCCTTGCAGTTAATTAAACAGTGAAAAAGTACATGTCCCAAACTCCAAGAGCTAATACACACTCTCTTGAGTCTGAACTATCTCAGCAAGCATGAAAATGGAAATCAGAGTTCTCTACAGGCTTGGTGGGTCTGTTTGCTATCCCAGGGAAGACAGGGGAAGGATTTGTGCATGGGACAGAAAATCAAGGCTGAATCCTCCCAAAATAAAGAGATTTATGTTCCAAAAGGAAAAAATAATCCATTCCAGAGTGCCACAAACCCTGCAGAGTTCCTGCTGCAGCCACCCATCCGCGAGCAGCCATGCATTCCCCTCGCTGCAATCCCGCACTCCTGCTCAGCAGCAAAGCATGGCTCCATCTCCAGCAGCTCCCAAAGCACTGCCAAGAAGCCCTTCTCTTACCAAGCAGGTGACATGCCTCCTCATCTTAAGTAGCCAAAGGCAATTTTGGATGTTGAGTGTTCCTCTTCAGCTCACAGAAGGATGAGCAGCAGGCTGGACCCCTCTCTGGGGCCAGCCCATGATGCAGTGATGGGAGGGAAACACAGGAGGAGGAGACACAGCACAGGGCTCCTGCTTTATTCCTCCCATGCTCATTGCCAGCCAAGCCCTGAGCTCCTGCCTGCTCCATCCTACACCAAAAAGGGACTTGAGGTTTCAAACATGGCCCATGGTGCAATGAAGCATCTCCCTGTCGAGCACCCTCTGCTCATCAAAATGTTTGCAGATTGCCTGGCAGGAGAAACCCTTCCCATAATTATTCCCCCACTGGATATAGCCACAACAGGTCCAGCTCCAGGCTTTGCACCTGCACTGTTAAATGCAAGGACACAAAGCAATCCTGCAGCTGCTCTAAGTTGTGCTGCATCAGAAAACTGCAAAGAAGCAGAGACATGCTGAAGGAAAGGCCCAGATAATGTTGACCTTAATCTGATAAAATTTTATTATAACATCTGGGACAGAGGGAAGGGAGAAAAGAAAATAAAAGAAGCCTGCCAGATCCTGACATCATGCATTTTCATAGCAATTTCCACTTTCTTGGCAGGGAGGGAAGGGGTAACTATTACTCTCATCTGGATATCAACTTGAAAACTGGTAAAGGTTAAAGAACAACACATAAATCTGAAAAGATCCATATATAAGGGTTTATAGTCTTGCAGCTTTTTACTTCAGCCTCCTGATTTTGTGACTAGCTTTACCATTTGAAAATGCCTGGAGATGGGGGCATTAGGAAACATACTGCTTTCATTTCTTCACCTACTTTCGTCATGTTTTTCAAGCTTCAGTCTCCTAAAAGTAATAAGCTGATGAGAAAGATGCAATGAGAACAAAGTTACATTATTACCTATTTTCCAGTGAATTTCTTTATGGCATCTTCTAGGCCAAACACTATTATAAGGGAAGTGAATGTTTACCCTTGAACACTCTTTTACCTAAAAACCAGTAACAAGTTTTTACACTATTAACAAACTAGCCATAAATTAATAAGAATTCTATAATAATAACTACTAAGTAGTAAACTCTCTACTAATTACTTTAAGGAGATTGTTCTTTCCCTCTCTTTTCCTCCTTTTCCTTCCTAAAAGTGCTGTCCTCACAGAAGACTGTAACTTAAATAACGGTCAAACATACCTAAAATAACATACCTACACAGGGTAGGGAAGGAAATAAAACAACAAAGCTAATGATTTTGTCGTATTTTTTAAGCATAAACTTCACAAAGTTTTATGACCAAACCAATTGACACATTAAGTTGATCTTGCCCTAATTAACAAGACTAGACAAGTGCTCCATCCCCATGGGATGCCTTTCAGGAATAATGGAAGTTTGGATCACAAAGAATTAAAAAGTAGATTAAAATATATCTAGATGACATCCAGACTGGATCTCACTCCTGCTTGTTCCTTTATGCATGTCTCCTGTTATGCTGTGTGTTACACAGTGCTGGACATACTCTTTGAAGCTATACCCCAGCAATTTGAACAAGCAGATCATAATAAGTTTTACATCCACCTGCAGCCAAACAAAGTGTCAGCTGCTTCTCTGATAGCTATAAGCAGCTTCTCCTTGAATCTGAAATTTCTCTAACACTTCCCCAAGTGGACCTGAAGATTTAAATCAATCAATGTTGTCAGCTGCTTTGCAAATCTTATCTCAAGATTCCTATTCATGGAAAAACCTATTTCATTGAGTGACCCTATTCTTCTCATTTGACCTTTACTACCACAGATTTGTGAGCAGAACTCCTAATGGTCCCTATATGTCATGTCAGGGAGTGTGTCTTTGGTGCTTCCTCACAGCTGTATTGCCATTTGCTTATTTGACCCTGAGCAGACGATGCAGCACCAAACAGAATGTGTCAGTACCATTTGTTGTCTCCTTCAATCTTTACAAAAAATGGCTGATGTCGCATCTAAGGGATGTCTCCAGATGTTTTACAGCAGCCAGTCACAGACAGCTTGTGCGCAAGATTTGCAGTGTGCTCATTTCAGCACAATCTAAGAGCTCCACTTATTATACCAAAGAAATACAGTCATTTCAATTTTACTAAACAGGGCTCCTTCAATGAGATATTCACCAAAAACCTCAATTGTTATTCAACACAAGCACCAACCTGATTTTTCAGGAAAAAAAAAATAAAAATTGAAAGTAAAACCCTGTTCTTAAAATGTCCTGTAACTTTAAATCTGCCTTAAAGCTAGAGAGTGTTTTCCAAATCTGCTTCACAACAGCCACCTCAGCCTTTCTACCCAAGGCTGAGTTTGACTGGCACAACAAATGTGTGTCTGACAAGCTGTGCTTGGTGCAAAAGTCAGACTAGCTCCTGTCTGCTACAAGCTTTTGCTTGTTCTCCTAAAAATGGAATACTGAAGCAAAACGGAAGAATAGCCACCATTAAAGACGCTTGGCTTTGACCACTATTAACACTCACTCGTCAAAACACATGGCTCCAACGACAGTATTACTGCAAATATGGATCACAGAAGTGACTTGACAGAATATTCTTTTGCACCATCTGTTTTCAACATATTTGCTCTCAACCAAGCACCACAGAAATTTCATTGCAAAGGAGTTAAAAGGAAACAGGAGTTAGCCCATCCGTTCTAGGATAAGCAGGCTCTAAACACATCAAAACTAAGCTTTCAGTAGGGCTAGCCCTGATGCCTGGATTAGCCTCCTTGACAGCCTCCACAAATATGTTCACAGAAAAGTCAACCTTCACAGGAAATTCGTACAGAAGGAAATTTGACATGTCAGTAAGGAAAACCCAAAAGTTCTGAGAGGCTGGGTCGGACACACTCATCATCATTTAACTGTCCAGGTAGATGCCATTAAACTGAAATAATTAAAAACCACCACTGAATGTCTCCTTAACAAATTATAACACATGACAAGTAAGAACCAAAGACTTGACCCATAAGAAATTTGTTTGAAAGGCACAAAAATTATCCCTACTTGCAGAGGATATAGTAGTTAAAACCAGAAAAATTGAAGTAAACTAAAATAAAATAGTAGTCAATAGCTTCATTAAGACAGTTCAATGCAACCACCTAATTGTCCACAAATTGAACACAAGGAAACTAATGAACTGGCCTGTTTTCATGCTGCTGGTTCTTTTGAAAACAGTTTACACCAACATGTACTCTGAGTAACAAAGCATAAGAACCAATGAGCACATCAGCACCAAAAAAGGCAATTGATCTGAAAACATCACGAGAAAGTACTACAAGAGCTTATCTGTCATTTCCCTGCTGAAGCCTCTCTCCTGAAACATAAAGCACAGACATGAACTAACTACACTCACCATAACCTCAGTTTAGACAGGTTTTTCAGAATTCCCTTCAACTTGTACACAGAGCCACAAATTTTTGACAAAAATCTAAATTAAAAAGGCACAGAAAACTTCAGTGACTCACCTTGCAGCGTTAGATGGAGATCATCTATTTCAGAGGAAGCCTGCTCCTCTGTTGATGTAGATGACTGCTGTGATGCCATATTGAATTGTATGGAGATTCTTCAGTCAATTTCCAAACTGAAATTATATTAAAAAAAAAAAAAAAAAGAAGAAGAAAATCAGTACAGTTTTACATAAAAATTGATGATGTGTGATCAGTGATGATGTGGCACCAAGATACACATTTTGGTTTTTTGTTTTGGGTTTTCTTCCCTTGGTCAGCTGTTTCCTTTGTTTATACAGAATACAGTGACTGTTCCTACTGCAGGAATTCCAGCTTTTCTACCAGCAGCCAGCAGTACTCCACAATACAAACCAGGATCCAAGTGGGTCTTGCCATGAAAACAAAAGCACCAGGATTAGGAAAATTCAAACACTGTTGCTTTCTTTGAGAAAGCCAAGGTGAGAAAAGCTCACAGCGCCTTCTGCAGACTGGTAGCTGCCAAACCTCACTTTTTAAATCCTTGTACCTTAAAGCTCTCCCTTCCTGCCTGGATAATTGCTACAGAAAAACAATTTAGGCAGAATCTGCAAAGATTAAGAAGAAATGAAAAAGCAGCAGTTATCATGTGAGAATCAACACACAACTGCTGTCTCAGCCTGGTACCTTTATTACTCCTCAACCCCCATGAAGGAGTTTCTTTTTCCAACTCCTCCATTTTCCTCTCCCTGGATACATCCTCTATCTCTAATGCAACTTTAGAAAACAATATGCTCTATCTTCCTTAAAAAAATACAAGTGTTCCTGGTTCTGCAGTGACTATGTTCTTCAATTTGCCACTGTAGGAAGAACTGGATGCTTAAGATAGAGACTTATTTTTATCAAGAACCCAGAAGTTAAACAAATTGAAAAATAAATTAAGCTGCAAATTAAATAAGAGCTGACTCTTAAACAAGTTTTGTTATCTACACAACTGTAACCTTTTCACCAGAAGCAAAAGGATTTCCACACCATATATTAACAACTCATCCACCAAGTATATGTCAAAATAAAGGGCGTGAGTAGATGAGTCAGGAAATACAACATTAAGGAATGCCAGAGAAATTCTTACATCCATTCCCTTGTGCACATGAATCACGAGGCAGCCTTTGTTTACTCCACTTTATACTATTTTTTCTCACTCTCTGTCTCCTTCACTGAGCAGAGATGAGAACATGCATTTCACAAGGAGCTCCTTGATATTTTACTTTCCTCACCCTGAACAACGTATGTCCTTGTGCTTCATCGAAGAGCTGCTCTGATGACAGGATTATTGAGTCCCTCACAAGATTTTCTGTGGCACTCACCACCCTGGCATCTGAACACTTCACAAACATCAATCAATTCTCATTTACAGCACCTACATGAGACCAGGGGTTATTGCCCACATTTAGAATCACGCCACGCTTTGGGCTGGAAGGGACCACCAGTCCAACCTCCCTGCCAAGGGACATCTACTGATGACAAGCAAAGGCCAGACAGAGAGAAAAAAGGCAACAAAACAAGCCTCTGGATTTCCAGAGAAATATATATTAGCTCACAAGGCTGAAGCACTGATTCCAACTCTTGCAGTGACCATGCAGCAATTCTGCAAGTCACCAAAAACTTACAGCTGCAGCTCAAGGCATCAGATTCAAGCAAGGGGAGTTCTAGTTGGGGCAGGTAAAGGTCAGACCTATCTGGATAATCAAAAAAACCCATTTTTTTACAAGAGTTTGGCTTGCTTAGCAAGCAAAAATAGGAGGAAAAGGGCTAATTTGATCTTTGGCTGGCACAAGAACATGATGCTATAAACAAGCCAAGCCTTGAGGTTAGGATGGAAATCATAAGATGTATAAATTAGCCAAGAAAGCAAACAAAAAGCTGGGCAGCACAAACAAGGGCATCACCAGCATCACCAGAGAAGTCATTATCCCACTCTGCTCAGCACTTGTCAGGACACCTGGAATACTGGGTGCAGTTTGGGCCCAGGCTGTACAAAACGTTATGTGGACAGGCTGGAGAGAGAAAAGCACAATAATGACCAAAAGACTGGGAGGCCTGTGTGAGGAAATGGCTGAGAAAACTGGGTTTGGTGAGCCTTGAGAAAACAAGGCTGAGGGGAGACCGTATTACCATGTTCCAGGATTTGAAGGGTGACCACAGAGAGGATGGAAACTCCATTTTTACAAGGAGTCACATGGAAAACACAAGGGGCAGTGGGTACGAGTTACTACTAGGGAGATTTTGATTAAACACAAGAGAAAAATTTTTCATAGAGCAATCACTCACTGGATTAATCTCCCCAGGGAAGTGGTGGATTCCACAACATCGGTGCTGTTATGTTTTGACAGGGCAGGACGCTGTGCCATCTTGTCTGGACCATGCTTTTAGCACAAAATATTGGACAGGATGGTTCTTGAGGTCCATTCCAACCTGGAATTCTAGAATAAATACTGGGCTCTTATGGGAACTGAGGATGGGCAGTGGCTGTGCAAGAATCCAATGCTCACAGCTATGTTCCCTATGCCCAAGGCAATCTTTCCTGGGAAGCTCCCTTCATTTTTCTCTCAGGATTAAGCAATACAAACACAGAGTCTGAAAACACAAAATGTCAGGTGGCCTTAATATTTTTTGGGTATGACTAAGTCTTGAATTTGGTTTTTTGATCACCACCTTGAAGGTGATGACAAATGGCCCAAGTGGGAAGTATGTAAGCAAATTCCCAAACAGTGGAAACTTACATATCTGTTCAACTTCAAAGCATCTGCATTTGAGATGATGACATGGGCAGAGCCAATTTACATTCAACTAACTTGCATGATACTAGAGTCACTGGGACCACATTCCAGGGAAAGAGAACAGGATTTGACATTAAAATTCCATTATAGTAGCAGGAAAGTATGCAAGAGCCATGAACAACTGTGATGGACATTTCATAAACAACACAATATATATTTTTAACTTTTGTGTGACTGTTTCTCCTCTGTCCCCAACCCTTGCCAGTTACAACAACAACACAGCAGTGTCTCCTTTTATGTGCTTGCACTGCACTCACTTCTTGTGATGGGACCCCAATCTCAGTTCAGATCTCTAACCAGTAAAGCACTTAAAGCTAATGAAACTTCCAGGATTTCAAAGCAAAAAGTATATTAAGGTCTAAAGCAGGAATAAACTTTAATTGTTACTTAATTTATTAATTGACTTAAATTACAGCACATTATCATAGAACACCTATAAGTAAAGAAAAGCATATGCTCTTATATTCTTTTAAAGTCAATTTATAGCCTCCTTCCCAAAAGGATGGGAAATTTTAAACTTTTTTCTTTAAACACAGACATCCACTCAACAAATCCACAGTGGAGGCTATGAAGACACCCAGTTAATAACAGGTAAATTTATGCTAAAGCTTTTATGTCCCTCAAAGCCTCAATTCACCATCCAACACAGCAGATGCATTTTGCCCTGCCTCAACAGAAGACTCCACAGCTGCTTTGAAGGGGAGACACAAACACAGTCTTGGAGGACACACCTGCAAGGATTACTCTTTAAAAGGTACAAGGTACAGATTTGTCTGAGAAGGGATTATACAGGGACAATATGCCTGCTTTGTCCTCCTCCCTGCCCCAAATTTCATTCAAATACAGCATTATCAACTCAAACTATATGATTACAGCCTCTGAAGAGTCTAAAAAATTAAGCTCTGAAGAGTCTAAAACCACCAGCCAGCAATGGTTTTCATTGGCAGTAGGAAGGCTCATCTTTTCTACCTCATATTTAAGTCAGTCATTTTGTTTCACAACAACTCAGTGAACTGCAGAGCTAAACCAATCCTTTCACCTCCAAGAAATGCTGGACAACTAGGAAATATATATCCAGAGTGTTGAAAAATAAATCAAATGCTTTCAAACTTTGTCAGTGGGGATAAAAACAAAGGTGAAGGGAATGTCCTTGTCTTTCCCTCTCTCTGCAGAGTCTAGAGTTAATGCAGGAAAGCATTAACTGCTTACACCTTGGGACAGCCTGTGAAGTATCACAGAATCAAAGAGGCAGTTCCAGGCACACTGGGATCTTACTTCCAATGGATTCATTTCCTGTGGATTAATTTATGTGAATTGCACCAGTGCAAGCTCATCTTTTCTTCAACATGCAAGAAAGATGCCATTAGCAATGTTCTCCTGGAGAAGAAAGCTTTCCATGGTGTTCTCCAAAGGGGCAAAATCTTGGTCATCTGGGCTCAATCCACAGCTCAAATGGTTAAACCACCAACAAAAGCTTTCCCTGTGATGAGAACACTCCTAAGACTCAAACCCTTCATCCCATACCTCTTCAGCTATTTCCACAATGGGCACCTAAAAACATTGGTGGAAATTATATCAGCACAGTTGTATCACATCAGTTCTACTGTAATCTCCCTTCCTCTACCAAATTTAGCTGCTGTTAGCCAGCAGATTGCAGCAAATCCTGGACATTAACATACACGCACAGGCACACTGAAAAGAGAGAAACCTAAGAGCAAGTAGCAGACTGCAGATCCCAAGGAACTAACATGAAAATAATCATACCCAGGCTTTACATTCCATTATCATAAGAATAGACAACACTGATTTAAATACCTTGTCTCCAGTGAGGCTTAAGTCCTAATGAGACCTAAGAGATGCTCTTCTTAAGCAGGGTCTTTATAAGGGCATTCTTGTCTCAGAAGAAAGGGTGAAAAAAGTTTCAGATGGATTTAGAGGATTTATTAGAAAGGATTTCACAGCCTTAACATTAGTTCAGATCAGGGTGGTTTCCAAACCTTGGCTTTCAGCTGTTCCAAGTACCGCAGATGGCAAGATTCCATCGCATGGAAAACCCAGCAGCTACACAGCACGCTCCTTACGGTTAAACCACTGCCATCCTCAAAAAACAATGCCTGTAACTACACCTAAAACAGGAAATGGGTATTTCATCAAGTAATTCAAAGCTACCTCTACAAAGAAGCTAGTATTTAGGAAGCAGGCAAATTAGTTGCTCTGATTTCCACATTGTCAGGTAAGAGTATTTTTTAGCCCCCGAGTTCCCAGCTAACTTGTGCAAGTCCCTGCACAGATGTACCCTCGTGGCCCTCCACAGGAGCCAATCTTGAAAAATCATATGCCATGAAATTAGCTCCATTTTGCACTCCTTAAAGCTGAAAGCAGCAGAAACCTTGCAAACAAGCCCAGATAGAGGTAGCTGAACATTACAACCCACTGTCTGTAAATCCCTGCTTCATTGGTTTTGCCTTTGGAGATCCATGCCCCACACTTTCCCGATTATGTTGGTTACATGCTTTCCACTGGTGTTGCAATATGAATTGCAGACATCTTTTCATGGCATCTCCAACTGCTTGTTTTTACTTTTCCTCCTTTGAAGTGCCACTGATTATTTATGACCCACTCAGGGACTCAAAGACCTGCCCTCCATAGAGGCCTCTCCATGTAAACTGAAGTCTGTTCCTAGCAACAGATTATTATTACTCATGCACTGAGCCAAGCCAACATCATGTACAGAAACGGCAGATTTTTATCTTTGGTGAACCAATCCAAAGGCAGTAGAGCTCCACAGTGCTGACCAACTGAAGACCCTTTCCTTTTTGGCTATTAACTAAGATCTCTGTTTATTTTAGATTCAGAAAGAAGCAACATTCAGAGGTGCAAGTCTTGAGCCTTGCAAAGTGCTACTGAGACACCTTTTTTTGGTAAGCTATCTTTCTGTAAGTTTGACAGAGCCTCCCCAAGGCAAATTGTTGGCATTCAAATCATGACCCCATGACCTAAATAATTACCACAGGAAACTCCATATCAAGTTGGTTTGGTTTTCACTCTTTTATAATATTTTCCCATCACTTCTGATGTACTCACACCTCTGTTAAGCCTGAGAAGTTCACAAAGCACTTCAGTCTGATGGTCCTGCTTTCTCCTCAAGACTTTACTTACAATGGTTTCACCATGTTTTCTGTCAGTGGTGGGGAAAAAATGTCTGTTTAAAGGATCCATTTTCTATCACCTTTGCATTTAAGCACTCTTCTGTTGTTTTTTTTTTTAAGCTCCTACACCAAACTGAAGTTCGCCCCTTCCACCTTTAAAGCACTGGCCAACATCGCTCTTCTGGCCATCTCAGATTGTATCATGTTCCCAGCTGGAATGTGATCACACAGAAAACATGCTGAGCCTCCTCCCTTCTAAGCCAGATCCTCAGGAGACAAAAATCAGGACAGCATCATTGACAGATCTACCTTGACTTCCCCTCTGGAGGAACTAACATTTTCTCTATATCTGGCAGAAAAAAAAAAATTGTCATCATCCAGTATGTGATAATGACATATTCTCTGTGCTTCCCTAGAGGAAGAGAAGTGCTTCCATTAGTTTTCCATCCCTCTGAAGGTGATACAGAAAAGAGGCTATAGCCTCCTGATCCTACATAACACCCAACAGCAGTCAGATGGGTATCAGCCAGTCTTTTAATAAGTGGTATTAGTGCATGTGGCAACAGAGAGACTCTGCAATGCCTGAAATGAAGTTGAAATAAACCTGCCCTTGGGTACTCCTATGCTATCAGAAGCTGGACATGAAGGAATTGAAAAAATAAAAGCTTGGAAAAGACTGAACAACTCTGCTCAACCAAGACAACAGGGCATTAGATCTGCAAGACACCAAGCCCAGAGAACATAAGATCTTCAGGAGATTCAGAGCTGAACATGAAGCTTCACCTCACTGCCACAGAAATTATCTTGTCTCGTGTGACCTGATGCTCTGGAACCAAGTGGAAAGTAAGGACTCCTCCAAAGAAGAACTGCAAGACCAAGGCAGCTCTTATAAGTTTATTTATGACAAGCAGCAGCAGTACATTTTTGTTATCCAGAGACATCCCAGTGATCTATTTATAGTTTTTGAAAACCAGCCAGGAGAAGCATATGAGTATACAAAAGCTACACCATTTTTAAGGCCAGCAAATGTTGCTGGTTTGTCTTTGATTTACACATCAGTAACACTTCCTGTTACAGAAGCACAATGGATCTTCTCATTGTGTTAATCAATTTTAAAACACTGTTAGCTAAGTGTCTTTCTTGACCTTTTCTCTTTTGGGGGGTGGTAATATATCAGTCATCCTGGTACAATTACACAGTTTGAAAACTGCACTAACTCCATGCTGATGTTAACACACACAGAGAAATGCTTTTATTAACAGAGCTAAGCCTTGTTCACACAGTCACAAAGGTTGACCCATACAGGTGCACGATGCAATTACTTGCCCTCAGAATAAGAGCCTCTCTCACATTTATCTGTTCCCAAGTGGGAAGGCAGTGCCAAAGCACACTGACTAAAATTGCAGAAACAATTCAGTTTTCAACTTGTTTCCAAGATTTTCCATGTTGTTAATAAACACAAGAACTGCTCAGGACTTAAAGTCACAGTTATTAAGGTGAAAAAGAGGACTGTTGAGTGCCTGGAGGCTCAGGAGGCTGATGCCATACATCTCAATCACCCCAGGGTCCACTGCTATGCAGGAAGCCAAAAACACCACAGTGACTTCATGCCTCCATCAATGTCAGGGGCTTGGGTGACAATTCAGTCTCCAAAACACGAAGCCCATCAGTGCACCCTGGCCCAAACTACCTGTGCAATACCCAGAAGCCTCCAATTACAACCAAAAAGCCATGTCATTTGAACAGTGTGCTGCTGTGAGGCCAGAATGGAAAAGCTTTTCCAGAGCAGGGGTTGGTCTCACACTCCCCCGCCAGCCAGAGCAGCCCAAGGCCGCTTCCCACAGATAACGGGGCTGCGGGGAAGGGTTATCACAAAAACAACATGAGAAACACGGGCTGGCTCCAGATCCACGCTGTACCTGGGAATCGCATCCAGCGCACAAACACGACCTCCTCCTACGCACGGGGTGAACTGGGAGAGCGGGCAGCGAGATGACAATTGCCGTCATTTCACTCCTACGAGGCTTTCTCCCTTTTCCCACGACAGACTGTGGGACAGACTGGCTGCCTGCCCCTGGGCTCAGGCTGTAGGCAGGCACAGCACGGAGCAGCCACGCTGTCCCTGGCCACCTCTGGGAAGGGGAAGGGCGCAGCGTGACCGGGCAGCGCCGCAGACGGACAGACAGACCTCTGACCTTTGGCTGTGTGGCTCCCAGAGGCGCACACAGCTCCACTGCTCGCAGCCCTCCTCGGCCTTCCTGGCCCCCAGTCAGACTGTACAGCAGGGAAGGGATGGGAAGGAGGGAGGAAGGGCCTGCAATCAGAGAGTTTTAGCTCTCATGCCTGATCAGAACAAGCTGGGCAGTGCTGCCTACGCTAACTCAGCAAGAAGCATTGCAACAAGTTGTTCTTATTTACAAGTGTTTCCTTCCCTCCCTTGGATTGCAACTGAACGTCAGTATTTTAATACAGACTCACACTGGAACCACTTCACATGGTAAAGTGTATTTATTTAAAGTGTTTAATATTTAAATATATTTAAAATACCAATTTATAACAGCTACACCTGCTTGGCATTAATGGCATGATATTAATGAGAAACAGGGTCCTAGTAATAGTCTGCCTTTGAAGGAATACAAACATTTCCTTCCCACTACCTTCCCAATTCCCTTTTTCCCCAAATAAAGGAAACAGTCAGATGGTTAATAAACACATTATTCTGTTGGGCAAAGCTCTTCTAAGTAATAAAACGCCTGGAGTTTCTAAATGAAATCATAACACTGTTCAGAAAGACGTTCCTGAAGAGCAGTAATCTGCGCTTTCAGGAAGTTAGGAAAAGAGAAAGGCACTAGGGATAGTGGCAATCTGAACGCAGGAGTTTCCACTAAAGCAGGGACTTGTTCTGACTGAGCAGAATCCCTGGAAGCAGCAGAGCAATGTTTGCACAACAGACCTCGCAGACAGAGCCATTGACGGTACCAGGAAAGGGGAGGAAAGTGAATTACACCGTGGATTTGGGAGCCAAAAGAGAAAGGGCATGTCTCAAGCTAAATTCATCTGCCTTGGCAGTATTCCTGCAAGGATCACAAACTTGTGACCACTAAATATAGCAGAGAAAAGGAACCTACTGCAAGTAACTCTCTCCAGCAGTGCTCACTGTTTTACACAGGCAGAAGGAAAACACAAAAGAGAGGTTTGTCAAGCAAATGGCAAATGAAGCTTGCCGAATTTGAAGGGCAAATTACAATTTAAATGATGGGTCCTAGCCTGTCAGCTGTGAATTCATCAGCTTCTCTCTCAAGCGTGTCCAATCAAGGCTACAGCGATGCAAGCCTCCCCAGCACACCTCTCCTCTGACTTGGAGGGGCTGCCTCTCCAAAGAATAAGTATCTCATGTCCCTTTAATTCTTCCAGTTGAAAATTCCCTTTAAAGTGTTAGTTCAGGGTCTTGTTTGTTTTATGCCTTCTGTCCCACGTACTTGGAGGACTGTGGGCAAAGGAGCCTTTCTACAAGCACAGCCTGCACGTTCGCATGCCTGTGCTAGTTCTGCGCATATGAAAGGGGCCCCTCGACAGTGGCGTCTCCCACACTGGCAGTGCAGGACCTTCTCCACTAAGAAAAGCACTTTCCTTTACTACTTAAAACAAATAAAATATCTTTGTCTTTGCTTTTAAATAATTAGCTGGTTCAGGGGAAAGAAAAAAACCCCACAAACCTAAATCTCTGATTTATTGTATTGTTTCAAGCTTGTAAAGTAACCTTTTGTGTGCAGTGAAAACCTGGCAATCACTGTTCCTCCTGCCAGTGAAGATCACTGATTACTGATGCCAGAGAAGATCAAACAGTCAAAGGGGTCATAGACAACCCAAGAGGAAGAACTTGGTGTTGCACAGTAAACTGCTAGAATAAACTGTTCTTGCTAAACAAAATAAAAAAAAAAAATACAGGTGCAATTGCAAAGCCAAGTACTCCAAATTAGAAACAGCCCAGATTAAAGAATGCCTTACTTATATCGTGCATTCCACTTCTGCACACTCAGGGTGACAACAGTCTTCCCATCCAAGTCTGAATCACAGGGTGTCCAGGCTGTTTTCTCTGAGAATCAGGATTTCTTAACAACGCACACAAACCAGGACAGATGCCTGTGAGCCCCGTGCATCTCCCTCGCTGAAAGGCACCAGCATTACTGACACAGAAGTTACCTACAGACAAGTCCAGTCAAGCACCAGAGGCTGTGTTGTGTAAGCAGAGCCACTGCACCATCCTGTCCCGGGCCAGGCAGCACGGCTGGGGCCAAGCAGGTGAGGTAAGACATGAGCCAACCCAGCCCGAGCCAACTCCAGCCCACCAAGGCTTGTCTCTGTAGTTCTGAGGGACACACCTCTCAGAACCACCATTCAGAACAAAACCCCAGCAGGGAGATGGCGTGTGATCACCAACACAAGCCCTTGCAACAGGATATGCTTCAATTTCCTCACAATCCACACACTGGATTTCAGTACAGTGAACTCCTGGACTGGCTTCTCGCAGAATTTTTGCAAGAAGAAACAGATTTAGAGTCACCTCTGAGCTCTGCAAAGGTGATGCCTTCACTCACCAACATTATCAGTAAAGCCATTCCAAGGCTACCTACAGCACCAGGAAGGCACAATTGCTCTGCAGGAACACTGTTTGCTCACACTAAATTACACAGATACCCACTTCCACCCCTTTAGGAACTCCTGAGGTGACCTGGACATGTAATTGGGAATAAAATCCAGACTTTTCACTTCTCCAAAATGAAGACAGTCCTGCTCTAGATTCCCTCTTCCAATAACAAGCTCTGCTTTCTCCATCCCAGGGGTATTTCGTCACCAGCATTCCACCCGGTTTTGCATAAGAAACAACACTGCACACAGTTTATCATACACTCTTTTTCTTTTAAAAAAAACAACAAACCTACCAAACAACCCTAAACCTGTCAGCCTGCTAACTGTAAAACCACTTGTTACAGTCTGAGCAGTTGAAGAAGCAGAAGGACAATGGCAGGAAATACCTGGAATTGATCTTCAAAGTTTATTTTTGGAGACTGGCTTTTCTCCCAGCTCTTATTTAATAATTTGCTCTTTCCCTCCTCTCACCAGTTGTTCTTTCTGGGGTCAAATTGCAATTTGCTTCACCTCCTGGAGTTCACCCACAGACCCCCTAAGAAGAACTTCAGGAATCAAATTCTGGCTCAGACAACACATTCTTTCTATTTCATGGCTATCATATTCTTTCTCATGTATCAAGAAAGATAGAATAGTCTGGTATTTGTCTAGAAGCAGACATGCACAGGATCCATTTAACACTCAGGACCTGCCTGTGCTTCATATCTCTGCTACACAAGCAAATTTCTTCAGCAAAGTCACTCCCTCGACATTTAGCTCATTTAGAAAAAGAAGTCTTTCTTCTGTGAACTAGTTCTCCACACTGCAGGAATTTTTTCCTTAGCCTACCTGATTTACCAGCACAGATAGGCTTTTGCTACAAGAGCTGGTGATTTCTTTTCCATGCTGCTAAATAACACAATGGTGGCAGCAGAACCTCAGAGGTGACCAGGGTGTGGCTCCCCGGATGGCTCCCTGAGGTTTGCATTTAGATATTATCTATTGCAGACTTGGATGTGTCTGTTTAAAGAGTTTCCACACATCACCCAGCCACCAGGGAACAGCCACACCTGCTGTCCTGGGCAGCACAAGGCTGAACGGTTGCACATTTACCCCAAGGTTTAGGTGCTTGTGACTGAGAGCACTCACACAGTCACCCACAGCAACCTCGTGCTGTGTACGATACATCAGCATTGTGCCTGAACTATGGGTTTTTGCAAGAGAAAGGACAGGGAAAGGAGGATGAGTCATTTTGCAAAAGGTTTCCATCCAAATGAAGTGAGTGCCTACCGGGTGCTGTCCACTACTGAGAGCCAGTGCCAGCCTCGCCCCTGGCAGTGCAGCAGATTGCAAGGCAGCTGCGAGGAGCTCGGGCAGGAGAAGGAGCACACCCCTGGGAGCCCACAGTGTCCTCATTGCTTCCACCTCTGCCACTAACCTGATGTGAGACCTTGAAAACGCCACTCTGCAAATCCCTTCGGCCTCTTATTTATAGCAGATTGTCAGGTCCAGCCCGAAGCTTGTCTGAGTCCAGGGACTGACCAGGGGTGAAGGGTGGATTTAAAGTGGATGCTGCTGTCTGCTCCCCAGTCTCAGGTACAGCCAAACACCTTACACTGCACAACCAACACTGAGCCTGGTGGAAATGAGGACACTCAGAGCCCTCCTAGACACGCTGCTGGGACTTGAGACACTTTGGCCGAGATTCAGCTCTCCTGACACTAAACAGCCAGAGGAGCAGTACCTCTGTAAGTGCTCATTGTTTGAGCTCAGCAGAAACAATGGAGAGGAACAGGCACTTTTAGGGCAGTTTAGTCCAATGTATTTTTAGATGTCCAACTCAGTGTGGATGAATCATGGCTCAAAAGCGTGTGCTCCTCTCCAGTGACTATGAAAGGAGTCTGGAGAACTGTTTCTCGTGCAGATAGTTATGTTATATAGTTCGGCAAGATGAACCGTGGCCTTTTACGATGGGGAAAAGGAAGGAAACAAAGCAGCATCCCCTCGGGTTACACTGAAGCGAGAACACCCTCCAAGTGATCTGTGCTTCCTTTCCCCAGAAACACCTTGTAACTAGATGACACACAAACACCTTCACCCTTGGGCTTGTCTTAGCTAGAAGAATTTCATTCAGTTACTGAACTCGAATATTTCACCAAATATTCCTGCAAGCTGAGCTGCACATTGCTCACGATTCAAGGGCCTCCAAGAAGCTGGACGTGCTTCTTGTGAGTCAGCTTTCATTCCTTTCCCTGCATCATTTAGGCGGTTATTAACACAAGCCTACCCAACACAGAGGTCTCTAATGGAAATTGAACAGAACCCATTTCTCTTCTCTACAACCACTTCATGGATGGATGTACACAGGCTGTGTGTCACAGACCAAGGGGTGTCCACTGCATTCCTTCCCCCCTCTGCTTAACCCCTTTGCTCCACCATCTACCAACTCCTGGTCTTTCTCCTGGCAACCAACAGGCCAGAAGATTCAGAAAGCACAACTTTTTCCCACAAACCCCACATTTCTGCCTCCTCCTTACACTTCCACGAAAGTAACTACAAGTGCTTTGTTTTCCATTTTAATTGTAATTTCCTTTGATAGAACTTGCAGCCTAAGTCTTAATGCTCAGATAACTAATGCCATTCTTTTCTCTTCTTCCTCATCTATGGTCACAAAGAGTGCTTGTACCAGGGTCAGCAGTTCCTTAAAAACCTCTCGAGCCAATCTGTGCAGCTGCATTGTGCAGGGAGTTATCAGCAGGCTGCAGGAAGGTTAGAAAGCAAACATGCCTCCCTACAAGCCTGAAGTTATGCCTGGAGTCAAAGCTCCGTCCTGTTTCCCCTCCTGTGGGGAGATAACAGCCTGTTCTACACCAGCTCTTTCCCTCACACAGCTTTCTGCTGTGCACACAAGCTGGGCTAAACAGAATTTTTAGCCCCACTCCCTCTTCTGTCCCTGTCCTGGTCCCTCTGCATCTCCACAGAAGCAGATTTTTCCACCTCCTGCTGTACTGTCATTTAGGTGATCTGCAGAGGCTGTCTTCTTTGTACCCTCCCCAACACCAGGAGCCCTGTGTGACCCATGAAGGTGGCAGAAAGCTTGCCAGTACTCGGCAAAAGTACTTAGTTCCCATCTCCACTCCATAATCCTTCTGCAAAGAAAATGCTCCAAACATGAGAAGTCTCTCCCCTGTCAGCATTACCCCAAGCCAAAATACATTCATCCTGCACAGTGACTACTTGCTCCTGGCACCCTTCATGCTCTGAAGGATGCAAGTCAGTCCAGGAAGGGTAAGGCAGTCAAATTCATGTCCTATGGGATAATATACATTGTATTTTATGATTCATAGTCCAGTAGCTATAGATTCTACTTAAGGTAAAAGCTCTTGCTCCTCCTGCAGGAGCTGCATATTGGCACAGAGAGTGGGGTGAACACTGCCTGCCCCTTAACATGGATATATTAGTTGTACTTCCATACATTTACATTCTTGACCAATTCATCCACACCAGCTGAAGCAAAAAATTCTCTCTAACCCAAGACAGGTCTTGATCCCTCCTCTGGAGGGCAAAAACAGCAAAATCAGATCAACCTGTTCTGCCAGTGTCTACATGGCCACCTCTGCCTCAGTTACAGGAGTCCTCCAGCCAAACCGTCCAGGGGAGAAATTCAAGGAAGGAAAGATTAGGTGAGAGGTATATAAAATGTCACCTTCTCTTTAATCACAGCTTATGGATCCATCCCAAAGTATTACTCATACAGTGCTCCACACTCCCCATTGCTTATAATCCCACTGCCTAATCCAGCTACTTGTTCTAACAGGCACGTTGCTAGGAGTGGGTCCTTGCCATCACTGAGAGCATTCCTTCAAGACCACGTCCTTTCCCACATCTAGAAGTACGATGACAGCTCAGGAAAACCTGCAGGAAAGGTAGAGCAAGTGTGGTGCACACACAGCTCTTCCTTTCAACAGGACAGAGCCCATGGCCATCCTCTCCCACGCTGCCAGATCGTATTGGGGAAACACTTCAGTTGTGGTAAGCAACAGATAAGCATCTCTGCTTTGACACAGAAAAAGCATCTCAGCTGGTAGACTTTTAAAACCAGTATTTACTGTGCCTCAGGGAAGAAAATAAATTGGCTAAATGGGCTGAAAGGCACAGCTTCACTAGGAAGAGCTTGGATTGTCTCTTCGCATCTTTCGGCACAAACCCGGCCATTGAGAGCCCAGATCTAAAACAGAGCCGCAGTTGCTAAGAAAACAGCGCTGCAAACAGATGTCAGGAGATGATTCATGGAGTAAGGGCATATCCCTGTACTACAGATAAACCAAAATGAATGAGGCTCTTTATACCTGATCTCCCAAGCTGGGCTTCTTCACACCCGCTTTGGGACTATTTCTTTAGTTCCTTTCTATATTCAGATGTTGAGGAAACTGAGTAGAGCTGAACTCACTGTTTATGGAATAATTACAAGTAAAAGAGTTTTACAACATACATAATGAACTCAATAAATGGGCTAAACTGTGGTCCGTTTTTCCCCTGAAACAATGCAATTTTCTGCCAAACAATCTTTCCCAAAAACAGTAACATAAAATACACAGATAAAAACTGCAAAGGAACAGTAACCAGTTGGGGTTTCTTTCTTACTTTCTCTTTCACCATGAAACTTAAAATTAGCAGCTGGGGAGATAAAGCATTTTCAAGCTATTAGATCATTAGCCAGCAATGCCTGCCGCTCCTTGAATTACTTCATTGTGTCTGTGCTTAAAATCTTTGCCTGACAAATAAATAAGAAATAGCTGGCACACTACAGGACTGGTCAAGTGCTACTGACACCAACAAAATTCTCAGTTACTTGACTGAACTTTTAGTCTGACTTAAAGTCTGACTCCTTTTATAGGAGAAAGATTAGCTCCTTTCTTAGAATATCCACAATCATACAACATCCTGAGTTGGAAGGAACCCCCAGCGAGCATCAAAGTACAGTTCCTTTGCCCCTGTTAAACCACCATGCTCAAATCTTAGCACTGTATGATATCAGCAACACTTAAAGTAGAATTTCCTGAGGGTAATTGTAAGGAATTGTTTAAATAAAGGAACTTTAATATACATTTCTATAGGAAACTCAGTTTAAAAGATAATTATCATTCATTACCTTTCAGTAGGAAGAAGGGAAGAATGAACATTAATTTATCCACTTCTGAATAGGTGTTTGTACAGCATTTCACATGAGGGGGGCTCAAACATTGCCACTGCACACATCAGTACATGGTGACATATTATTGTGGTTACTATTATATTATTGTTGTTTCACCTCCGAATTCCAGTGTCACCACCCATCCCTCTCTCTTCAGCTCATCCCCACTGCCACCGCCTGCAGATGCCAGGGTTTCCTCTCCCCTGCCACCTCCTGCTCACTCCACGCCACCCCATCCTCTCTTGCTATGACTTGCTGCCTCCCGCCTCAGAAATCAATTATTTAGGCTGCCCTGATTTCAGCGTGAGGTGGCTGTGTGTGCAGATACTGTTATTGTGAGCAGGGTTAACAGCTGCCACCGTGCTCCTTCTCAGAGCTATGAAGCCCCCCCAGAAGTGGCTGAAGACCGTGACACAGCTAAGCAGGCGCCAGCAGCCACGCATGATCCTTCTGCAGGAATTGCATTTCACAGAGATGTAAACAGACGTGTCCGCCAAGCTACAGCTCTGTTCACTTGGCCAACAGTCACAATAATGAGCCAGGACCTGCACGTGGCACTTACGTCTTTGTCTGTCTGTCCTGCAAGGGCAGATCACCCTGTGAGCTGAGAGGGAGGAAAACTCAGGAAGGTCAGAAAGAGGGGGAGAGGACAGGCAGGACACAGGGAAAGAGGAAAGCAGAGGCATGAGGAACACGGAGTCACAGACATGACAAAGGCTGAGAGAAACTCTAAAACTTGCTCCAAGTTTCCTCTCTATAGATTCTGAGTAACTTGAGGAGGGTGCACCTGCTCTACTTCCTGATGCCTCCAGCAGCTCTCAGGAGAAATAAAGAAGAACGACTCAGTTTTGGAGCGACAGGGATAGGACTGAGCCCAGGTTTTGTTCTGGAGGTGAAAGGAGGACAAGGAGCCTTCCCTTAAATCAACACACACACAGAGCACCTGACACTAAGCCAGCACCGAGTTACAGACAGGGAGCCCCACGTGCGGCATCCCATGGGCTGGAATAACACAGATCCGTAACAACTGCTCCGAGAGGAAACAGGCGGCTGCCAGGAGCCCTGGAAAGATGGGAGGAAGGAGGGGAAGGCAGGAGGGAGGCTGGCGGCGAGGCGGGAAAGAGAAAGGAGCCCATGTGCAGCGGGAAGCACAGAGCGCGCGAGTCCTCAGCAGGCAGCGCTTCAGCCAGGGCAGCAGCACCGGCAATAAAAGGCAGCGCAGGGAGGATGCCGGTGCCTCCCGCGGCCCTCCCAGAAAAGCAGTCGCTCCCTTTTCCCGAGAACTTTGCCTGAGTAAGTTTGCACCATCAGTTTCCAAACACACAACCCAAGAGACACCGACGTTGCCAGCGGTACCCACGGCTCCCCGGGGAAGCGCCGGTCACCTGCCCGCACCCCCTGCGCGCTCCCCCGACCCGGGACAAGCCGGCTCCGGCCGGAGCTCCTCCGGCAGCGCGGCCCCCGCTCGGGGAGGGCAGGGCAGGACCGCGGGGGCGGGAGTTCGCTCCAAGCTCGCTCCAAGCTCGCTCCCAGCCCGCTCCCGCCGCCAGCCGAGCCCGCCGCGCTCCCCCCGCACAGCCCGGCGAACTCCCGCCGCTGCCCCGCCGCGGTGCTCTCCCCTTTCCCCGGCTTTCGCAGCGCTGGGAAAGCGGGAGACGCGCTCCGGGAGCGCGGTCGGTCCATCCGCGCCCCCCCGCGCAGCGATGTCCCGCGGGGGGCGCGGGCGGTGCCGAAGGTGCAGCCGGCACCGAGGGAACAAAGGCGGCGGCGGCGGGGAACAAAGAGCGGCAGGTACCGGCGCGGCGCAGGGCGCGGGCAGCGGAGCGGAGCGGGGCGGCGGCGGCCCGGGGCAGGGGCCGGGGCCGGGGCCGGAGCGGGCGGGCAGCGCCGCCGCTCCCGCACAAAGGCGCAGCCGGGCCGCGCCGCAACTTCCCGCGGGCGGGTCCCGGCGGGGCAGACTCACCGCGGGCGCAGTCCCGGCATCGGCGGCGGGCGCGGGCGGCGGTGGCGAGGGCGGGAGGGAGGGAGGAGGAGAAGGAGGAGGAAGGACGGACCGGCCGCTCCCCGCCCCGGCCGCTGCCAGCGAGCCAGCGCTCCCCGCCCGCGGGCCGGAGGGCGGCGCGGCCGCGGCCCCCTCAGCCCGGCCCGGCCCCGCCTCCCCGCCCGGAGCCCCCCGGGCCGCCCCCGCCCCGGGACACCCCCGGCACGGCCGCGGTCTCGGGGTGCCCGGCGAGAGGAGGGGATGGCCCCGGATCCCCGCGGCCGCCTGTGCTCACCAGCCTTGGCTTTGGCGTGCGGGGTTTCCCGGTGTTTTCCCTCCCGGCGCTTACCGGGACGGCGCTGTTCATCCCGCCCCTCGTGAACAGCCGGGCAGGGCCACAGGCCCGCTCTGCCCATGTGCTTTAGAGTAAGGACTTGTGCTGGAAGTAAGAAAACCTGTGCGTTGTGGGAACCGTTTTCTGGTCTGGGAACGTTTAGGGTTACAGGTAATTGACAAAAATAAAATACTTCGTCACAAATGTGCAGCACCCCCAGATCAAATTTAGATCATCGGAGACCTCTGGAGTCTCTGCACAGCCTCCACAGCCAAGCTGAGCTCCCCTCACCTAAGGCACAGCCCCCAGGTATGACCCATCTTCCCTCTCTTCCATATCCAGACTTTCCCCAAGTTTAGGGACAGCATCATCTGCTGTGAACTCTGGAAGACAGACGTGGGTCATCTATGTAAACGTAAGTTTGGGGTCTTTTTTTAGAACTCAGAGTAGGGTTTTTGGAGGAGGAAAAAGAAGGAATTCCTTAGATTTGTCCCATTTGATACTGGCTATCTTTCATTTGTAGACTTCACAAAGCAAGAAAATACAAATATTGGGACTGAGTTGTGTTTTATACACCCAGAGGTCAGCCAGCTATTCAAAGGAAATGTAACTTTCCAAAAGCCACTTCCTGCCAGTGTCCATACACTGGGCTTCTCCTCAATCTGTGCTGGTAAAACATCAACCACCTTAAAAGGGGGAAGCAAGTGAGAGCCTGTATTTGAAGGCTACACAGCCAAATGTACCTGCTTACTCAAGCTTCTCTTTATACCCACAGATCTGCCTAAAGAAATTCTGGAAGACTTGGAGCCCTGGTTTTCTGCAAGAAAATTTTTCTTTTCCAGGCCAAAGTGAATCCTGCACCTTTTTTGGTGTTGTTTCAGCTGGAGCCTGAGAACACAGTGACTTGCAGAAGCAACAATCAAAGCTGGCTACAACTTGACTGCCCTGCCTTGGCAAGCACCTGGTCCAGTTCATGCTTTGTTGCCATCCTGGCAACAAACCAACCCATGATGGCTCTTTGTGTACTTTTTTTACTTGTTTTATTGAGGATTAATTAGTGTTTGTGTAGTGACACAGCTGTCTGGTGCTCCATGGACACAGCTGAAGGCGAAGGCCTTCGGGCTATGCTGTGGTTTCCTAATTCCTGTGTTATGGCTACTGTAATGCATATTCTCTAAGTGAAACAAACATTTCTGACTGATTTACTACTTTTGACTGCCAGCTTTCAGTCTTGTGCTTAGAGGAAGGAGAGAAGAAGATGGAGTATCAAAACCAAGCTCTGTTACTTGAAGAGTTATTTCAAGTCTCCTGTTGATCACTTGAGGCTCTTGCACAAGCTCTGAAATTCACCAGAAGAGGTCTTACGGAGACTTAATCTTTTATACCTTGGAGAACACCATCCTACATTATCTCTCCATGTTCTTCTCACTGACTTTACCCTGCCATGAATCACAGGGCTCCTCATCCCAGCATACACGGCACTGCAGGCATGCCAGGCTGTGTCAAACACAGCACAGGTCCCAGCCCAAGGTGCTTGTTTTCACTCAGATTACACATTTCATAACTCACTTGTAAAGCACCTTGAAGATACAACACTAGTGTTGCTAACACTAAATGGTATTGTTGGGCAGGTTTAACATGAGCAATTAAATAGTAATGCCATAAAAAAGGTGCCAGACATTAAAGTAGAATTAACTCATATATGCCTACTTTGTATCCAGATCTTCAGGCTGTTGATTCCTTTGACTCTGGAAATAAGCTTTCATCTCTTTTTCCACACAGCCTTCCAGCTAGGAACTGCTAAGGCCCTGTGCTCAGACTAGAACTGCTTTGACAGGTATATGGGTGCTGCCAGCAAGGATAGCAAGGTGAAGATCTGGAAGCTGTGTGAGCAAGGCTCTTGCCTGCTGTCTACAGCTGTCCAAAATGAGCCGCCTGGATGGTTGCACAGAGCACTGGGGAAAAGCCTTACAGTGCAGCACTGCCAGGCAGTGATGAATATTACAGTGGGGATGAGGAGCCCTCACAATTCCCATGAAATTCCCTCCTGAAAGAGGGCCTGATCAGTTCAGCAGTGATTCTTGCCTCACCACCTTCCCACACCAACCAGAATGGCAAAGTCACAGAGCTGAATGTTTCTTGTACAAGGCATCCAGGTGGTGATTGTCCCCCTGTGCTGGGCACTGGTGAGGCCACACCTCAAATCCTGGGTTCAACTTTGGCCCCTCACTACAGAAAGACATTGAGGGGCTGGGGTGTGTCCAGAAAAGGGCAACAGAGCTGGGGAAGGGTCTGGAGCACAAGTCTGATGAGGAGCAGCTGAGGCAGCTGGGGGTGTTTAGCCTGGAGAAAAAGAGACTCATCACTCTCTACAACTCCATGACAGGAGGGTGTAGCCAGGTGGGGATCAGGCTGTGCTCCCAGGCAACAAGTGACAGGAAGAGAGAAAACAGCCTTGAGTTGCACCAGGGGAAGTTTACATTGGATATTAGGAAAAAATTCTGTACTGAAAGACTTGTGAGGTGTTGGAACAAGATGCCCAGGGAAGTGGGGGAATCTCCATGCCTGGAAGTGTTCAAAAGGCGTGTGGATGTGGCACCTGGAGACATGGTTTAATGGTGAATGTTATGGTGCTGTGTTAACAGTTGGACTCAATGAACTCAGAAGTCTTTTCCAATCGTAATTGGAAGATTGGTCCGTAGGTCCCACAGGGATCAGCAGAATGAGCTTCATAGTAGGACATTCCTTCCATAACACAGAATTTGCATGTCTAGATTCCAGCACTGGAGGGAGATCAAATGTCCCCAAAGTCCCAGCCCCAATCTAGATGAAGTGTTAACTCTGAATGATTATGATGGCTATGTAAACTAATTTTGTTTGGATACTCCAAGTTACGTTTGCTCTGAAGTCTGCCTAATTTTGTTTGGATACTCCAAGTTACGTTTGCTCTGAAGTCTGCCACGACAAACCTTTGCCTTAGTGACCCTCCTCTTTCCCCTGTGTGCAACCCCCTGTGCTGGCTGGAGCTGGAGGTGGGAACCAGGTGAAAGTTAGCCCTGAAGAAAAATACTTTGTTTTGATCTGGATTGCTCCCAGGGATTGATTGTTGTGCGTGGACACACAGAGAGGTATGTCAGCATGACAGAGGGGGCAGCAGGGTCTAGCACAGGGACAGGAATGCACATTAGAAGCTGGAGTTGGGAACAGGACACTAGGCAAGAAAACAAGGGATCATCAGCACTGTGCCAGATTCATCAGCCTCTGTGCCCAGCTACCCTCTGCTCACCCCATCCCTTGCAGGAGAGAGCTGGGAAGGGGGAAGAAGGGGTCAGAGTAGAAACTCACCTTTGGACTTTGCAAAGGACCTTCCATCCTGCTGGTGTAGCAACACCAAGGAAATACAGATGCAGTTTTGCAGGCATCATTTTTGGTGGCTGTGATTTGATGGACCATGCAGTTTATGCTCCCTCTTGTTGTGCTGGTGCAGCTCTTTGTGCTGTTGTGTTGTCAAACAGACCAGGAAACTGCTTTAAAAAAGCAGCACCCTCCCCTCCTCAGTTATTTTTACCCTGGCTCAGTCCCCAGACACAATTCACCTTGTCTCCACTGAGGTGCAACTGGAGGAAGAGTGCTGGAGTGGGAAAGCCAGAAGCAGGTGAACAGTGCCTAAACCCACTGTACCCCTCAAAAAATGCCAACACCTTGGGGAGAGTTTCCCTTCAGCAGTCATGGCCAGCTTGTTTGCCAGAATTAGAGAGATCAAAAAAGAGGAAAGGAAGGTTAAATCCATGCAGGCACATGCGACATTTGCATACTATTTTCCTTTGGAAAACATAAAAGGAAATCTGACAGTAATCATGTTAGAAATGCTCCCTGTTCCCCTCCCGTTTAATCTAAGCTCTGTGTATGACACTGTCCCTGGCATGTAAGACGGCTCCAGCAGATCGCCGGGGCGCCAACACTGCCTCCAACACCCGGTGTTTCTGCTGAAGTCAGTGGAAACACTTCAGTGGTTAAAGGTGCCCAAGCCTAAATGCTCTGTTAGGTCACCAGCTAATTTTAGGATGGAGGAGCACAGTTCCAAAAGAGAAAAATAGGTTAATAACCTTGAAGTCACAGCAAATCTGTAGGAAATCTCCTGGAATAGGTTCATAATTAGCAAATCCTCACCTTTTCTTCAGTTCCCTTTTTCCCTTGATTTTTTCTGTGGATTGTGGTTCCTGTGGCTAAAACAGAATGAACTGAAGACTCCTGCACTTAGAGATTAGTACCTGAACCTTATAGCAGCATCCAGGAGCCAGAACCATGCACTTACATCCTTCTATACAGAATTGCATTAGTGAGGTGTTTACCATCTTAAAGTAAACAGTGCTGGTGTGAACTCCCAAATTTTTCAGCGCTAAAGCACTGGATCCTGCTCATACAGAGGCACATCCCAGGTTAGTCTCCTGAGGACAGGCACCTGCCCTCTGAACTGTGCAGGGCTCATTTTTCTCCATTTGTAACGCAGGCGTTATGTATGAATAAAAGTTTCCACTCTGTTTTCCCACCTTCCAAAGTGCACCAGCTTCTCAGTTACAGGTGAGAAGGGTTTGTTACACAAAGAAACATAACTTCAGGTTTCACTCTAAAAACTAAAATTCAAAGGTGGTCATCCCTAACCCTCAATTCCATCTTAGTGGGGTTTTTTGGATCACAGGTATTTACTGAGGGTATTTACCTCTCACCTGTCTAAGTCCTGCCTCAGCACTGAAGTGCCTTTGTGGATCCCTCTCAAAACCTTGCATCCCTGATTGGCTTAGTGGGCTTAGCAGATTGTGTTTTAGGAATCTGCTGGACTCCTGATAAGATCAGGTCAAGGTTTTACAGACCTTTAGGAGCCCATAAGACCTTGACCCAACCTTACCAGCAAATTCAGGAAAGATTTTGGATTCAAAATCCCTTTATCTTAAACCCAAATGTTTATCCATTTTTTTCATTTACATTAATCAGTCTAACAAAAAATAATACCCCTTTTATGCTTGGACGGTCATAGCTGCAGCCCTTGTGTTTATAAGAGCACTGTAATGAGCCTGCAATCAAGACCACACCAGACTTGTCAGCTTTGCCCTCGTGCTCCAAGGCTGGCTGGTGCCTCCCAGCACTCTGTATCTCACCAGCAGCTTGGCATCTCAGTTTTGGCTGTATTTCTCAGAAGTTGTGTGAGAAAAACCTGCCAAGAAATACAGTTCAGCTGACCACAGCAGAAGCCTGAGAAACACAGTGTAGTGGTGCAATGCTAGGAAATAACAGCAGCTGGACAAGCAGCTTCTTTGTGAAATAGCTCCAATGGCAGCTGCAAGCTCAGGTGCTTGTAAAACAAAACCCAGCAGCAGAAGGCAACCAAGGGCTTGGGCATTTTCCTCTTGCTGGCCTCCTCTCACCCCTGAAGCACTTTCACTGAGGCTTAGACAAGACCTGCAGTAGTTTCCCTTTGAGCAGTGTTTTAATTCCCTTCCTTGCCACCTCCAAGAATGGAAAGGAGATGAAGGGAAAAAAAAACTTTCTCTGTAGTTGCAGGTATTGATAGTTCTAGGACACACCTGAGCTGAGGACTGCACAGACCACATCAGGACATGGAAATACTGGACAAGGCACCCGTCTCTCCCCACCATGGTCAGGGCAAAGCTCACTTGAGCAGCTCTCAGGCAGCAGCAGATTGCTTTGCCTCTGCTTCCCCTGCAACACTGACATATCTTGGGTGGCTACAGCCTATTTTCAACCATGATTCAGTGGAGAACAAAAAAGCTCTCAAGGGTAGGAAGTGGGGCTAAGGCTTCTTTGGAAGCAGGATTTAGTAATCCCAGTTGCCACCTTTAAAAATCAGTGCCCTTGGGCCCCAGCCAGCCCTCAGCTCTGTCAACATCTTTACTGCCAACTTTACTAACAGTCACACAAATGTAAATCTACTGTGAGAAGAGGATTAAGCCCATTCTGGTTTTATGGCCTATAAAATGTCTCCTGCCCTGCTGCCACTGTGCAGTGATACATAACACAGAGAAGGGGAATTCAGGCTGCTATTGTGTTTTCAGAAATTTAAAGGAAAAAATGTAATTCCAGAAACTTTACCAGCCAGTGAAGTGCCAATGCAGACAAGGGTTTTTCTAAGTCAGAAGTTAAAGGCCTGTACCTTGCGAGATGCTGGTTGAAGTACATATTTTTTTTTCCTCAGAATAAGATTATCAACAGCAATTTTCCATGCATTCAAGTTCAGGATTTTGTCTGCAAGGGGATTAAAGCTCAGGCAAACATCAGCCTGCCTGAACACTGCCCTGCTCCATCTACTGCTCCCATTTGGGATGAGACCTATGCAGGGGGCCATGTAGGAATCCCACTAAAATGATTATTTTTTCAGTGATGACTCAGCTGGCTGAGACTTGCAAGGAGGACTGAGGGAATCATACTTACAGTTTCTAAAAATTTTCAGTTTGTTGTGGGTTTCTCACTCCCTTAGGTTGATATTTTCATACAAAAGGGTTTTCTTTACTAAAAAAATTATTATTGAATTTCAGCTCTTGAGTTGGGGATATATTTTGGTTCCAGGTTTCTATAGTTCAGAGGATGGCTGAGACCTTTTAGCAAGATCTCAGTACCACTAAATAATTGTAATGATCACTAACAGAGTAACTCCATTGAGCTGTCAGCAGAAAATCAGCCGAGCTGAATACATATTTCAATTAAAGATGCAGAATTATGCGTATTTATGCACAAGCCTCTAAAGCAGATGATATTTAAAACGTTCTTCAGGGCAGGAGATACAATTAATTTTTCATTACCTTCAACATTTATCCAATTTATCTCTAGCTGGAAAGTCTCATTCATTCAGTCCTTATTTGTGTCAAGTTGCTATTGTGTAAGATTTTGTGGGTGACTGTGACTATTTTGGTCACAGGGGATAGGTAGGGACTATAATGAGATACTACACTGACCCTGGAAGGCACAACTGATGGCATTTGCCAAAATGGGAATCCATCTCCCTGGCAAACCCTCACATACACACACTCAAACTCTGCTTCATCTTTCAGTCCTCCTGGTCAAGCTCTCTTGCAGATCAGAAGGAAAAGTGGTGTGTGAAGACAGACTGCAGTGACCTCTTTCTTTGGAATGCAGTGCTGTTTGTTTTGGCATTGCAGATATATTTAGTAAACTGTCATCTGTTATAATTTGTGTGGGGACAGATCCCATATTTTGAGAGATGTTCACTGTCCTGTGTTGCCTGGAGTCTGTAAATTGCTCTGTCATTTACACACTGGTCTATTTTAAAAGAGTGTTAATGGACACATCCTCTCCCTTATCCCACCATGAGGACCCTGAACTCCCAAATGTTCATGCAGTAACACAGCAGGTTTTTAGCCAAGTCCTCTTCTCCTAAACAAACAATTTGGTATTTATTTACAAGCAGTTTTTCTGAAACCCAAGGAAATGCACGCTAAATGATCCACTCGATTTTCTGACTGTGTGACACACTGTCCCTTGAAGTGTGGCCTCAGCCTCCCAGGGGTGTCATCCTCCCTGTGACAGACCCAGCTATTTTTGGCCACCAAGGCCCTGGTGTCAGGCGCTGGGGGATCTTCTGCTCCACGGGAGCACGTGTTCCAACAATCCCATTCCATCCAGACAGCCGCCAGCCAAACGTTAGTCCCAGTCACAGGTTTGCTGGTTCATCCTCTGGCCACAGAGCAACACCTTGATTGAATTTGCAGGAGAAAATTAACCCCTCATGTTATTTTGTGTGTAGCCCAAATATCAGCAGTCACCCTCCCATCTCAAAGAAAGGGAAGGAAATGACTGCAGGAAGAGTCCATGCCAGCACAAAGCTGGGGTTAAATCACCAGAATTGGTGCAGCATTGCTGTCACTTCAGCCCCCAGACTCTGTAGAGCCCTACAGGTGGCCCCATGATCCCCTGATTTCCCCACACCTCTCCACAGCCTTGCAACCCTCCATCCCCATCCTGGGGATGTTGCACCCCATGTTAGGGTGAATTCACCCAGAGTTAGGGCTGGAGACGAGCCTGGTTCGAGCTGGTCACGCCTCCTACAGCTGGATTTGGGCTCAGCCTCAGAGGGCAGAAATAGCCCCTTGTTCCTTCTGCCAATCAGGGCTTCTCCTTTCATTATCACTCCTAAATTGCTTCTGATATAGGCTTGTTCTGTGCAAGTCCCAGATCTCACTCAAATATGCACTAGAGACAGGGTCTTTGGGTGCAGCAGGAAGCTGAGCTGCCCCTGCCAGCCTTCAGCACCAGAGGAAGCTGCTGAACATCTCCCTGCTGCCATACAGTGAATCCCTGGCCTTTATTCTGCAGAAATAAACTAAAAGCTCTTTCCAGATTTAAATTTCTGGAGACTATTAACTGATAGATAGCTTAATGTATCATGTACTGCTTGCATTTGAAAAAACAAGGTCAAAGGAGAACACCAAGATACAGCAGAAATTTTGTGATGGCAATTCTTCCAGGAGCTGATATTTTTACTGTTTGCAGTGCCTAAAATCCAGGAGTCTCCTGTGGCAAAGGGACATATCACTGACACCAGCAGAAAAGGGTAAGAAAGGCCTGTGTACAGCCCTGGAGGTGTCAGAGGTAATGCAGGACCTCATTCCTAGCAGAGGCAGGCAGAGGTTGGACCTGTTCAAACCAAAGTTGGTCAAACTGATGCTTGAGCCTCCTCAGGGTTTGGTGGGCAGGGAGCAGAATGGTCTGGGTGAGCATCTGGAGGGAAACTGGAGCTGAGGAGTCCATGGCAGAGCTGAAGCTCATATAGAGGAGGACAAGGGCAAAGAGGGGGAAAATGTGGGTGTGAAGAGCAATGAAATCCTGGCAAGACCAGGGCTCAGGTAGAGGGTAGCTGATGCAGGGCCACCCTCCTGCTCCAAGATGCATTTCTGTCATTTCCCCACCACCTCTAGTTAGATGGCCTTTGCATCTCTGCATCAGACTGGTACTTGTGGGTAGTATAAATCCCAACTTAAATGAGCTGATGGAGCTGCAGAGCAGTCTGGGAAAAGGTGTGTAGTTGGTTATCAGTGGGCTGGCTGGAGCCAGCACAGGGTGGATGATGGTTGATGGATCAGGGAAGGGGAGAGCAGGCAGGGCACAGGCTGCAGCTTCTGGCAGCTGTGCCCACATGGGTCAGTGTAAGCCAGCATTTTGTGTGAGCTGGTCTAAGTGGGGCAGTCACAGTAGGGTGATCCCATCCTGAGCTGCCTCAGCTGTGCCCTCTCCTTCCAGGTTTAGTGATGAGAGGTCACCAGAGTGAGTCAGCTCAGCCAGCAGATCCAAGAAGAAGCTGCTAGGAAGCCTTTCTTTACAGTGAGTGTGGTCAAACACTGGAATAGGCTTCCTAGAGAGGGGGTTGATCCCCCAGCCTGTTAATGTCTAAGAGGCATTTGGACAATGCCCTTAATAACATGCTGCAACTTTTGGTCAGGCAGTTAGATGAGATGTTCATTGTAGGTCCCTCCCAACTGAGACATTCTATTCCATTTTCCTCTTCCATGGAAACACTTTCTGGGATGCTACTGATCAATCAGATCAGCTCACTGAACAAATTTGTCCCATGGACATGTCACCACTAGATAGAATGTAAAGGGAGTAATCTTAAGGTGTGATTTTGTGATTCACCTGTCCCCAGCCCCTGAGGTGTGTGCTCTGTCCCTGCTCCCCTCCCCATCACACTCTGGCTGGGCAGGACTGTGGTGCTGGCACTGGTACCCACTGACCACGCAGCCACCTTGTCCTTTGGGACCTCAGTCAACCAACAGCTCATTTCCAGACATAAAAATAGCTTCAGGCTGGGCTGACTGAGCACCCTGGCAGACTGTGCCGGGAGCACTGAAGCGAGGGACGGGGGGAACTGGATGTGCTGGCGTTTGCTGCATGGAGCTGTGCCCCAAAGCCACCCCTCCAGCACGACCTTGCAGCAGGAGCTGTTGCTCCCCAGCAGATGTGCAGTGAACTGTCCCAGTATGGCCTTACACAGCAAGATCCAGCACAGGCCTCCTGCTGGTTCACCAGCCCCAACAAAAAGCCAGGTCAAGGTCTCTGCAGGCGATACGAACCAAGCTGCAGGCAGATGTGCATGAGCAGACTGCATTTCTATAAGAGAACATTAATTTTAGGACAAAACTCAGCTCTTGCTAGTGCAAGGAGGGGTAAGCTGGGTGTGGGAGAGCATGTGCTTGCTGGAGCAATGAAACAATTCGTCTTCAAGTGCCTGATAGGACCCCAAGTCCTATGTGACACAAAATTGCTCTTATTCCACTACCACCATGGACTAAACCAAATGTAAATCTCTCTCAAGTTCAAAGTATTACTCCGTGCTGTTTCAATAACAAAGTTCACTGAATAATTTTGCTCTGTGCTCTTTATTCACTTCAGCCAAGTCCAAAAATGAAATGGGATCAGGGTAAGAGGCCAGAGCTGAACTTGCTCATAGCTGATGTTTAGTTTGTGCTGTTAAACTTTCATTTTCGGTTCTACTGATCCTTTATTTTCATGATGACTTTGAAGATTCATTGTAATTACAATGTAATGAAAAAGCTGAATCCAGAGATGTAGCTGCAGAAGGGTAATCACCTCCTGTTCTTTGTATTTAGAGGAGGTGATTAACTGTACATTCCAGGGACAGATTGAAGTGATGAATTTGATGAAGTTCAACAATCAGGAAATCTTAATTTAAAATATCTATCTGCTATTTTAAATTTCTTTTTGCAATGGTTCCCAGCAGTCATTTCAATTTTTAAAGGAAGATTAAGTTTAGAGGCTGTTGGAATTAATTAGATGTTACTAACCAGGAGGGCACCTGTGGCTTTTACTTATTCAAGTGAGTCTGTATCTTATATGCATTTATTGACATCCCTAATTATATTTTAATAAAACTATTAGAAATGGTGACTAATGCTTCTTTTTTTAACATGATTATTTTTCTCTTAGGTCAGGTTGGGTTGCAATTAAAAATTAGTATACAAGGGCTTAAAAATATGATTTTACTCTACAAAATTACCAAGTACATACAGGAAATGACACATAACTTACACTTTTTAAAAAAATAAAGCTTACTGATTAACTAAATAAAGGAGCTTTTCCTGTAATTAGATTTGGAGTTTTTTCCTGGATTTTAAGAATTGCTAGCTCTTATCCTCAGCTATCTTCCTTTCCTAGGCAAGAGGAAGAAAACAAGTTTTCTTCTTTTTTTCAGTAGTTAGTGAGTTTCTTGAGCTGTCCTTAGCCAGGTAACCAAATAAACTGGTAATAGAAATACTCTTCCTGCCCCAGCAGACCAGGCTCTTGTCAGATCCAGAGCTCTGCCTGGTGCCAGCGCCGGCTGCTGGACCCTTCGACCTGGCAGAGCACCTGCGGCTCACATTTCATTATCAATAGCCCTAATTCCGACAGAATAAATACAATTAAACTGCTCGGAGCGCAGCGCCAGGCTCTGGGGAGGGCTCCCATAGGGGCAACACATCCTCCCAACCCAGATTTGGTGCAGATCTCCCAACCCAGATTTGGTGCAGATCTCCCAACCCAGATTTGGTGCAGATTTCCTCCCAACCCAGATTTGGTGCAGATCTCCTCTCAGCCCAGATTTGGTGCAGATCTCCTCCCCAAAGTGCGGGGTCCGGGTGCGGCTGGCAGGAGCATCCCCCCCAGCCCCCTGCAGCCTGGCTAATTGAGGGAGCCTCATTAGAGGCGCTTAATCAACCCCGGTGATTTGCAGGAGGGACGCTGACATCTAGCGGGGACTCCGCGTTCCTCGGGCAGCCGGCGAAGAGGCTTTGGGAGGGATTTTTGAGAGCAGGAATCGCCACCGTGGTCGGAAAGGCACCAATAATGAACAATTTGAAAGTCAATATCAATGATTTATGTGACCCCCCAGTTTCTGGGGTTGAGGTGATACCCGGCACTGAGACCAGCCCCTTTGTTTTTCAGTGTGTTTTAAGCATCGGGGAGTCAAACCTTCTCAGCCTTAAAATTGAATTTAAACCTTGTTAAAGCAGCAGAAGGAAGGGATCTTGCTGTGGAGTTTAACTCTGTTTTGTATTACAATCTGTTTTGCAGTACAAATATCAATGCTGCCTGCTTACATAAGCACTGAGCAGGGGCATGTGCTGGGTATTATTGCTGCTCCACAATCATATCTGACAATACCTGGGAAAACAAGAGAAATCAGAATTTTTATGTCTGTAGTCCGTGCTTCTAAAGGATAATTTGCCAACAAGCTGGATTAAAGAGAAGTCAAAGGAGAGCATGTTTCCCTAGAAACCTGAAAAGGTAATAGCCAATGTCATAGCCCTGATTGATAAGAACAAAGATATCAAATAAGCCTCCCACGGCTTAGAAACAACTGTGAGATTAAGGTGGGAGAGCCCATGATGGGCTACCAGAAAAACCTGCAACTGCAAGAACCAGCAAGGAGAGGCTGAACAACCAGGGGAGCTGTGCTTTTAAGGTTTATTTTGCTTTTTAAACTCAAAGTGGATGAGGTCTGCCTGTATGCATTCTATTTGGAAAATGCTTTTGCATGTCAGGACAAATCCTTTAGACTGTAAAGGTTAAACTCCTCCAAGAGCTAACTTTTCTACAGGAAACATGGAGACAGAAGCAGCTTCCAGGGGCTTCCCCAGGAGAGGGGCAGCAAGGCAGTATTGGCAGGGTTGCACAGGCCCACAAACCACAGTTTTGAGCATGAACAAGAAATATGTGAAAACTTTGCTTTTCCAGTTTTGAATTATAAGACCTGTAATTCTCAGGCAACATGTAGAAGAGAATGTCTAATCTTCATTGACTCAAAGAAATTCCTTAAAAATAAGGGATTCTTATGGCTGCAAAGAAAATTTACATGATCTGTAAAAAAAAAAAAAAAAAAAAAGACCTGTTTTTGATAAAGAAAAAAATTTTAATCAGGACCTTAAACCATGAGGTTGGTTACACAGAGAGCTAAAACATTCCTCAGTTTAGGCTTGTTCATTAAAACCTAACACTAATAGGGAACTCTCTATTGTTCAGGATCACTGTAGTGCTCAGCCTAAATCTCAGGGTAAATACTTGACTCATGTTTTCTGCTCAGGGAGTGTATTAAATGAGCAATAGAGCTGCTCCCCAAATAAAGGGTCTTAATGTCACACAGGATCCCTTTCAGCTCCACAGAAACCTCACAGACCCTGCAAAGCTCCCTCCTGACTTGGCCAGAATAGCAGGATTGGATGCAGAGGGATGCTGAATCTCTCATGCACACACCACAGATGAAACACTGGAAAGCAGGAGTGCTTTTCTGAAGTGATTTCCACTGTGGTAGCTTCTGTTAAAGCCAAGTGTCTTCTTGAGCAGTTCCCAGCATCCCAAGTTATTGTGGTCATACAACAGTATTTTACTCATTACATTTCATTACCTTCTTTTCCTCTCTTTTGTTTGCCTTTGCAGTTTGGAGCTTTGTTAAAGCTTTATTGGGACCCTAAATTGAAACTCGGCAAAGCTACTCACAGACAAAGCAAAGCTGCAGCTGGAGAGAGCAAACAGCAATCCCTGCCAGCACCGAGCTGTGTTTGCTCAGTAGAGTGGGCTACATGGAAACAGCCATGTGTATTGAACAGGCAATCACGTCTGCACTTGGCTGCCTGGGAGGATTCTCCTCCAGTCTCCAATGCCAGACCTGGAGACTGAAAATCAATTCCCAGCAGTGCCTCTTTGGCCAGACAGTATCAGTATTACAGACCTACCATACATGATTATGAATTTACTTTCTCTTTTGAAACACCCAGTCAGGACACACCAGCACCAGCCCGAGGGCTTGTGGACAATAACTCTGTGCTCTGGCTAACGTGAGTATGGAGGTGGCAAAGCTGCTGTCACCTCATGTGTGCCAGCTCGTGTCACAGCTTCCCAGTAACCTTGAATGTTACTGATCCAATGCCTCCCTGTTCCACAACTCTTTCCTGTTAACACCCACAGAGACAGCTGAACTCACTGCTGAGACTCAGGAAACCTCCCCCAGCCTCCAATCAATCAGTGCTCCTTTTTGATTTGTTTACCATTGGTGGCTTATTTTCGTGCCCACCGTGCACCCATAAAGACCAAGTCAGTGTGGAAGAAGCCGAAGGAAATGAAAGCAGGAGGGTTCATTTCCCAGCTGTGCAGTCAGGGCTGTACAGAGAAGGGATGATGTGCAGCTCCCAGGGTCTGTGCCCCTTTAATCTATCCTTTCTCAAGGCTTGCAATAGTTTATTATGGATCTGTAGCTTATAGGTTCATAGAATCATGGAATGGTTAAGGTTGGAAGGGACCATACTGGGTCAGCTGGTCCAGCCTCTGCCCAAGTAGGGAAATACGGGTCAAGCCTGTGTTCTTGCTATCCTTGTTGAGCAGAACTTTACAACAAAATTAGAATCAGAGAATCTAATTCAGAATCATAGACTCTAAGGTTGCAAAAGACCTTCAAGATTATCAAGTTCAACTGTAAGCCCAGCACATGGGCTCGAGTCCATATTCTCAAGTGTCATATTTACACACTTTTTGAACACTTCCAGGGATGGTGACTCTACAATTGGTGAAACCATTGATTTGAACAGGCTCCTTTGTGACCTTTTAAAAGTTGAGGGATGCAATGCAGAAGTACCAGGTGAAATTTGCAGATAGGCAGAACTTACACTTAAAAAGAAGTTGAAATTACCTGATTCATTAAATAACAGTCAAAACACTTGAAAGGGCAGCAAAGAAACTTCCCTGAAAAACCAGACAGTGGGATTGTAACAGCTTGGTGTAAGAAGTTTCGGGTAATTTCTCCCACATCTTGAATTATGTAGAAGGCTGTTAGATTTATACTGATTGCACTTTTTGGTGATAGATGAAGAAAATGTGTTTAAAGGAATGATCTCTGCTAGGGGAGATTTAGGAATTTGGGCATACCAGGAAAAGCTACTACAGAAATTTCATCAGAGAGAATTTTCTCATGAGATTTTCACATTTCTCTTTACTGTCACCAAAATTAATGCAGTGCAAACCAGAGACTTCCAAAGTCTTTCAAAAGTCTTTATTAAACCTTGGAAATGGGGGGCAGGTGAGAGTGTCCCACCTGGAAACACTCCTACATAAGGCTATCAGCACTGGGTGAGACTTCCTGTGTGACTGTGCTGTCCTTGTGGGCGAGACTTATGAACCCCACAATTCTGGAAAGGGCATCAAGCAGTTGGACTGAACTGCCCCCAGTGGCTGAAGCTTTCTGGGGGGCACCTGTGTGCAGCACAGCATGCAGGTTCTACAGCTGTGCAGGATGTCCTGACCTTTGGGAAGTGCTCATGGAGAGAGTCCATTGAGATTTCAGCTGCTGCACCTCTGGAAATCTTTACCAGACAGAAAGGATTTAACCAGAGAAAAGCAGTGCATATGTGGCAGCCTCGAGTCCACCTAGAAATTCCAGCAGTTTCAGGCATTCTGGCCCAACCCCCACACCCAATCACCCAAATTAGCTTTAATGTTAGCTTTAATGAGCATGGAGAGCCCAATATGAGTGTCCTGGGAGGCCTGTGTGTGCCTTCTCACACATGGGTTTCTCTTTTCTTTCATCTGGAAAGCTGACTAATTTACTCCAAGCTACCTGTAATGTTTGTGCACACAGTCTGAGAATGCTGCTTCTCACAACCCTACACATGGGGCACATTTCCAAAATTTCCTTCCCAGATCCCTTTTACCTTTTGCCCCAGATTTCTAACCCCCTGGTTTAGGTTTCTCTTCACCACACTGTGCCTGCCTCAAGGGTGCCTAAAAGGCTTATGGTGGCCAAGTGCTGCAAAAACAAGGAATTGGTGTTATCAGAACACCCCAGAGCCTGGAGCAGATCTCACATGGCTGTTGTTGGGCTGGCTGTCCTTGCTCCCTACTCCCACATCCTGACCTCCCTGGTGCCAAGCTCCATGTCCACTGGAGCAATGCTGCTGCTTGCAGGTATTTTCCTTCGTCTTCACTCCTCCTCTAGCTCAGCAGATGCAGTTCTGTCAGTTCACATTCATAAATGCTGGGATTTATTTGATGCACAGATCGGCACATTCATGCATTTACTACAGGCAGGAAACCTCAGGCCTGGCGTGTATTTGCAGATGCATTTATGTGATTAAACATTTAGGGGTAATTACTCTAATTGCCTAGCTTGAATTGTTAAGCCTCCCATTCTGAAGATGAAATTGATTTACCTAAAGAGGCTTGATTTTCACAGTCCCCTTTGTTCATATCTGTCCCTTATAGCCATATCCCCTCTCCTTTAGGTAGGCAGTGGCCAAGGGCTGCTTGATCCTCACAGCTGGATGCACATGTTACAGAGGGGCTGCAGTCAGGAGTGTTCTGGTGTGTTTGCTTGCACAGTCCCATGATTTCCAGCAGTTATCTAAGCCAGCTGTAGCCTGGCATGGTCACCCCCTCTCTCTCCCTCCACTCAAGAGCCAGCAGAGGCTGAGGAGCCCTGTGAGGGCTGGCTGTGCAATGTGTGTATCTGCATCCGTGTAGGAGCTGCTCCCTCGTGTCTGCAGAGCTCCCTGCTGTGTGTGCACAGATGAATCTGCAAAGGAGAGAACACTCTGTTTTCAGCACAAAGCTGCAAAGACCTTGGTGTTATAAACCCCAAACCTCAGCATCTGGGCTGTGAATTCACATTTTGACTATTTAGATAAGAATGTGCTGCCTGTTCTATTACTCTTTACACAGGCTCAGGTTTAATCACTGGTGTGCCAAAGGGAGATACGCCTTCATTCTTGCAATAACTCTCTGCTGCTTGCACTGAGCTGGAGGGTCCTGAAGGAATGGAGCTGTTGTAACCATCCCCCAGCACTCTCAGCCTTTCAGAAGAGACAGACTTTCACATGTTGATCATGCAGTGCCCTGATCAACAGCCTTTTGCTAGAGGGTGAATTATTGCTTCCCCGGTTGGATGGCTTTCCCAACTCTTTTCAGGACATGTAGAAATTATGCTCAGAAAAATCACCAGTGGATCCAGAGCAGAGATATGGATAACCAGTCCATAGCTCTGCAAATGCACTTACTTGTTGTGCCTCAAAGCTATAACACAATGAAAACTAAAATAAAAATTACAGATGGGTGTTGTCTTTATAGCCTTTCTTCTCTTTCTGGGCTCTGGGCAGCTGGGCTTATAGCAACTCCTACATTTTTTGGGAGAGGTGGAAAGAAAAATGAAGCAAACTCATTCATCTTCCTTTAATTCTCTGAAATAGCTTTTAATGAGATGTTATTGTCTACACAGCACATATAAAACAGGCAATGCTCCAACACAAAGTTCCATGATGCTGTCCTTTGGAAAATTCATCTAATTTGCATGTGGGTTTCATGCACCCACAATACACATTCCAGAATTCCATGAATAATAACAAATACCCTTTATAACATGCCAGGGCATGGTTTCCCAGCATGAGAACAAACCTTTCCTTGGAATTCAGAGGTACCTGCTCCTGCCTGGCATCATGTCCCTATACCACTAGGTGGCTTTTCCACCCCATAATTTGTACCTCTTTCTCCAAAATCACTACAAGTACAGGAAATCTGCTCCTAAGTGCAGCTATCAAAGTGGTGCAAAAGAGAGAACAAAACTAAGGCATCCTTCAGCAGATGAACTCTTAAATTTCCATAGCTTTACAGTGAAATCTTTACCAATCCCTTCTCTATCCTTTTAATGCTTTGTTTTGACTTTGTTACAGCTGGCTTATTTCCAGATTTTGGGTATCATAAGGTATCTGCTCAGATACATTTCTATGTACCTATGGAACTTTGCAAAATAGTGCATTTGTCAAATTTTATAATAGTAATTTTTGTAATTCATTAGCATAAACCAATTAGTAACACAGAATCAGGATGTGTATTTTAATGTAAAGTGTTGCCTCACCATGTTCTCAGTAAGAGTAAATTCAGCTTTGTCTTCTCAGATGTTTTACTCCTTTTTTCAACTTAACCATTTTAATTACAGATCTTTGCTCACACCTAAACACTGCAAATATCTGGCTGTGGATAGTATCTTTCTCAAGTAGCACTCAGTGTCTGAAGTTTCTCCAAAAAAAAAAGCCCCAAGGGGTTCATTGACTGTGAACAGAACAGGGGGGAAGAATGAGGGCTGCAAATCCAGAGCAGAGTTAAAAAAAAAAATACACACCCCTCTTCCCTGTGTTTTTGTTTAAGTTTGACCATGTTGAATAGAATGTATTCTATTTGAAGCACAAGGGAGCTGAGTTGGGCAGAGACAGACCTAAGAGATGTTAGAAATTTGGCAGATGAGCTCAAGATTTGCATTTTTCATTAATTTCAGACTTTCTTTCACATATATAACTCCTGTTTTCTGTCACAAAAATGGTCATATATTTGCTGGAGGGAGACCATGGAGCTGTCTCCTGACAAGTGCCCTTCAGTGGTGTGAAAAGAGCTGCATCAACAGCTCTTTCAGGTAGAACACATGGAATTTACATGTAAATTTTAGGGAGGAGCTAATCCTGCAACTAATTTAACACACAGGGGGTAAGATCTGAAAGAGGAAAGTCAGCTATTGATGAAAAGGCTGGAGAAGGCTTCTGCTTTAGCAAACAGCAGAGAGTCTCATTTGGAATACCTGTGTAAAGCTGGTTCCTGTCTCCAGATGTTCAGCAAAGATGGACACAGCTGGGCAAGAGGTTGAGAAAAACACACCTGGAGCTGCTCTGCACTGGTGCAGCACTGCATGCTCTCGGTTGCCATCTCCTGATTTGTGCTGCTTGGGTCCAAGTCTCTGCACTGATTGCAGCAGCCAGCTTTTTACACCAGCTGGTTTTCAATACCCAGCTGTCCCAGAGGCCCTGGATTTCTGAGGGAAGAGGAAGATTGTAGTTGAATTTATTGGAGAAAACTGATGCTCAGTAAAAGCTGCACCACAGGAGGTTTGAGTTGGACATCAGAAGGAATTTCTTTACAGAAAGGGTTGTTAAGCCTTGGAATTGGCTGCCCGAGGAAATGGTGGAGTTACCATCCCTGGAGGTGTTCAAGAAACAACTGAACATGGTACTTGGAGCTGTGGTTTAGTTGATAAGGTGATGTTTGGCCAAAGGCTGGGCTCAGTGATCTTAAAGGTCTTCTATACCCTGAATGAATCTGTGGTTCTGCAGTAATATAACTGAATAAATAAAGCAAGTAGGAATATGTAATGCTTTTTTTTTTCATTATACAAGCACCTTTCAAGTCACCTTTATACAGCATAAGTGTCCATGGTATAATCCAACTAAAAGCTGTGTTATCAGCAGTAGCTTGGTGCTGGTTCAAAGTCAATACACTCTGCTCCCAGGCACTTTTTTTCTGGAGCTTGGCTCCACATGGATGCAGGAACACAGTTTTTGGTGGGCATAGAGCATGGGCAAGAGCCGTCTGTGTTATCTCAGTGTAGGTGCATGTCTAAGCTGATCTTTAGGTTACAATTATCCTAATCAAAATTAAGATTTGATTTTTCACGCTCAGACAGATGCATCATGATCATGCTTTTGCTTTGGCCTGGCACAGTTTGAACCTGTGAGTGCTGGCAGTATTTCCTGGCCAGTGAGTGCCTCAATTTGTGGCTTCAATTGCTGAAAGGCACTGGACAAGTGGTAAACCTCTGAACAACCTCTGATCTCTTGGCAGTCCCTCAAGATGTATTATCTCTGCAAACATGCACTTCCCTTAATCTCTGTATAATCTTCTCCCGGACAGAGTTATTAAAAAAAAGTTCCATGTTTTTTCCTTAGCTTCTTCCAGCTAAGCGTTTTGCAGCCTCCCCTCCTTGTGCCAACAGTCTGTAAATTTTGTCCTGTGACTTTATTTTTTCTAATCAAACTCTTAACTTCTCCGTCAACTCTGCTCTTTATACAGAACTTTTTCCAGGGGAAACACTCTCTTTCCTCCTCTTCACCTCATGGAGATTATTCATGTGGCTGAAGAGTCCTTGTGGAAGAAAGCTCTGTTCCCAGCTCTGCACTGTTTTCAAACACCCCACTCCATGAATGTCTGGCATCTCTAATCTCACGGTGCCCACAAGCTGGAGCACACAGCTGCGGTGTGTGAGCAGCGAGAGGTGAAGTCTGTGTGCCAGAGCTGTTTCCTGATGTGCTGCAGGTCTGGATGCACAAAGGGATTTCAACAGGGTGGCTCTCAGTGAGCACAAGCCCTGGCAGGAGGCAGCACCCAGGTGGGGATATGACAGTGACAGCCCAGGGCTGCTCTGGGAGGCAGCTGGACACTTCTCCCAGCTGTGCCCAGCATCCAGGACCAACTCCTGCCCACAAAGGCCCTGCCCTTCTTCCAGTCCTTGGAAATACCCACTACAAAAGTCATAGCTCATGGGAGGATGTGAAATGCTTTCCACAGGACTGGTATTTCTGCCAGGGCTTCCCCTTCAAAGCTTTTCTCTTGTCTTCATCAGGATCATCATCATCTTCATTTTTAAGCCTTTGTTACTTCTGTTCTAATCATGGGACACATGTGTGCTGTGCTGTGATGCTTTTACTGTTTTGCTATACTTTAACATCCATTTTCCAGCACAACTAAAAAATATTGTTATAATCCAATATTCTCAATTATTTCGACTGTAGTTAGATCACACAGGAAAAACGCGAAAACAGCTTTTTCAAAGTATCAATTTTATTTTTTCAAGGACTCTTTCAGCAGTTTATACCTTATATTTTAATTGCTTGTGGTAAGGAAACATCAGTTGATTCAATGTAATAATATTTTTCTACATGAGTGCCAAAGATCTTGCATCTGAAATGGTACATGGAAATTATTCACAGAAGCAGATTTTCATTGCATTGATAACAACTTTGTTTTGGCACTTTTCACCAGTTGATTTACAAAGGAAATCAGTGTCCTTATTTCACTGTTACTTTTACAGAAGCACAGAGAGGAAAAAGGACTTGATAAGGTTTATTCTTCCTAACAAAATGATTGCTTGCAGAGGGGTTAAAGAGTTCTGGCTCCTCTTTATTTGGAGTTAAGAGAGCCTTGGGGGCCTATTAAAAAAAACTATCAATGTTCACCTAAATAATTTCTTTACATTTCAATCTACTTAATATTTTTACAGGGAGTATTTTAACACTAAGAAAGGAAGCTGCATCTTAATGCTATTAGCAGTAGGCCCACATGCTTCTCAAAACTAATTCCAAACATTTTATGACCTTGTCAAAATTCAAACATCTTCAACTTCCAGCACTGAGCGCCTTCCCTGTGACTTCAAAGTCATTCAAAGGAATGTGTGAGCATGATGTATCAAGATAATCCCTTACAGAATCACAGCACTGGTCAGTATTTTTACTGGAAATTAAACAGTTCATGGTGGGGTATTACAAAGAGGTATTATTTTGTAATGACACACTTGGGAGAATAGTGTGACTGCCTTTAATTTGGAGATCACTTCATGTTGCAAACCTACACAGACTGCCTTGTAAGAAATACCTCTGAAAGTAAAAGGTGGCATTTTCTAAGGTCTTTGTTTAAGTGCCACCCAGGTTCTTGCATGCAGGGCTCCTCCACCTCTGTGTGAAAGGAGCAGTTAAATTAGTAACTGTATGTGGCCAAAAAAGCTGCTGAAACCAGAAGACTAAATGACTATTTACACAAACCTTTTAAACTTCAGGTTTTAAACCATTTAAGCCAAAATATATAACTCAAGCCAGACTTCCTGAAGGCATGGCTCAGGTTCAGTGAGACAGATCATAAACCTTAGACAGGCTTACACAGAATCTGATCTGAGTTTCAGATTTGTAATTTATGCTAGTTTGAGGTTTTCTTGCAAGTATTTTGCATGCCCTAGCAAATACAACTGTATTTTAGGTTTTAGAGTGTCAGGGGTGCTTGAGCACCAACGCAGCCTTCAACCCTGCTCCAAGGGGTTTGGTGCCCACGTTCAGGGCCAGCGCTGTAACCTGGGACAAGACTGCAGGGAAAAGAGCTGTGAGAAGTCTCCTCCAGGCTGGGATTTACCTGGCCTTGTGCCTGATCTTGCCCTACCTCCTTGACTTGCCTTCCTGGCCTGAGCATCACCCTTCCTCCCTGCTGTGGCTTTGCACAGTCATCGTTGGGCTGGAGCTGATTCCAGCTGGTGTCACAAGGGCTCTGCTCACCTTGCTGCGGTGCTGCAAGGCTGTGCCCCAACAGACACTGAGCATATAATAAAAGAGCCTGACATGTGGCTTTTCCAAGCACTTGTTTCAAAAATGAAACCAGCTTGTTAAATTACAGAAAAAAATTTTAATCATGTCTTCATTAAAAGTCTTGCAGGCAGTTGTCTTATAGTTAAACAATAGGGTCTGACACTTGAGTGAAGTCCTGTTTGCCAGGATTTCACTGGGCATGGTATGCAATAACAGCATCATGATGATGATGACCAGTCTCTTGCATCATTTAGATGCGATTTCCTTCTGGACACGGAAGTCCTGGGCCCATTTTAGTGAGGGTTTTGTTGGAGGGTGGTGATTTTGTTAGGCAAAGAAGGTGTTCTTATTACACCTGAAGTATGTCTGTTAGTCATTGCTACACCATGTTTGCCTTGTTCTCCACATTATGCTTTGGATGTGTTGCTATTGGCATGAATGCCAAATCTTGCAGACTCAGAGGCTGGAAATTTCTCTAGGACAGAAGGGTAAGCTCTATTTACACACTGGATAATATGCAGAAGCCTGTGATTGTATCTAGGAAGCTTTAAATTTATTTATGCTTTGTTTATGATTTGGGTTTGTAAATGATATTGTCTACCTATCCAAGGACATATGATATGTTCTCCAGCAACTGTGTCACGCTGTGTCTCCAGTTTCTTAATGAAATCCATGTTCATAATTAAACATGAGGAAGAGTCCTGTCCTATGTAGGACTTATAAGCCATATCCAAGAAAGAAATGACTCTACTAAGGGAGTGATTCTGTCTGGTGTTTATTTTTGTTCCATAAAAAATCCAGTTATGCTCTTGATATTGGCATTGTCGGGAGGACTCTGCCAGTGCTTTTCTGCAGCTGGCACTTAGAGGGTGAAAAAAATACAAAATATAGTAACATGACCCTGGTACTACCATATGACCAGAAGTGTGAGCACTCCACTGGTGCTAGTAGGATTAAAGAGTAGGACAGAAGTGCTTGTATGTTGGATCTTAATGTATCAGTAAAAGGATAGAGCTGCAGGTAGCCACTCCTTGAGATTCTTATTCACCATCAGCCTCATTGGTACAAGGTGAGACATGAGAGATGTTGAAAGCTTGTGCCATTACAACAACAGCCAAATTCTGTTGGTTACAATGCCTTTTTAAAAAACTTCTAGCCAATAGCATAATGTTAAAAACTTTTTTTAACATTTTAAAAAGACATTATACAAGCGTTTGCTTAAGCCAATCATTAAAACTACACGTACACTTTGGTTCTAACAATGCTTGTTTGTCATAGTTTAAAAATAATGGATAAAGCTTCATTATTAAACTTACATTTTTCTATTATCTTGCTTATTTCTAAGGTCTAAGGCCTCTCTACATAGCTAAAAAACACAGCCTTATTGTTTCCTTTTCTTACATATCTGTATTCTTGTATTGTTCTATTCTGAGATCTGCTTTCACACAGCTTCTAAAAGTTTTCTACCTTTTCTGTTTCCCACAGTTGTACAGCTTGTGGCTGCAGAAGCTGTGCCAGATACCCTATGTACAAAAAGCCAAAGGGACTTTTGAGAGTTCTCCTGACTGCACATGTGGGTGAAGTATCAACAAAACCAACACAGAGGAAAATGCAGACAGAGCTAATGAGAACAAGGCATAATAAAAAAGGTGTATGGGCACATCTATACATCATACAGAGGGGGTCAGCACTGCAATCATAAGGCAAAATCAGATTCAAGAAAATGAGCACTTCCAGCATAGAAGAAATAGGATAAAACCATCTGATTAGCCAAAGAACCTGCAAATTTTAAGACAAAGTGACTGTGACAACTCCAGCCCCTTCACTAATAGTGTTTTATCTTCCTTTGTTGTCTAGCTAAGCTGGTTTGAAAAGCCCCTTCATCAGCAGTATGTCATTTCTAGCACAATAAAGGTGCAAAATGACAAAATCTTTAGAATTGGTATCCTTATGTCCTTAACTGATGAACCTACATTGCTAGTTCCTCCAGTCATGTTATAAACCTTTTCTTTTCCTAAAATACAGTGATCAGAAAGTTACACAGTCTCCTACTGCCTCCAAAATGAACAACTTCTTTTAAAAGTGCTTTTCCTACTGTACATCATCTTTTATTGGTTTCTTTTCAGGAGCCACAGCAGATCACGAGGGCGGTATCAGAAGACATACAGGCAAACAAACACAGAGCTGCTGCATCCTCAAGTTATGCTTCAAGCATGGTTGCTCCACAGCTTTGTGAATCAGCAGTCTTGTGTTCTTGGCCAGTTTCTAACATTTACATATCCTGACTCCAAACCTACAGCTGCATGACTTGTTTGCATGACTAATTCCACTGAACTCCAAGGGCAGGACTTCAGGGGCCTCCAATTGCAGCTCCCAGTACGTGAGGGAGGTCACACCTAATCAAGAGCCTCTGCTCCCCCCTCAGCCAAAGCAGTGAAACTCCATCAAATGTGGATCTCCAACATCCCAGTCACAGAACTATTTGCAATGCTAGATCTCTTTCCATTCCTCTAACAGAGGTCTTAAAATCAGGAGGAGGGATGGAAGACACGATGACCTGGATTATGCCATAGCCTAGTGGCTGCAGCAGCCTTCTAAGCCATGAGTGGGTTGCATCCCAACAGGCCAAGATGAAAGTGAACTGAAATTTCCCACTCCCTAGCTGACTACATTTATTAAGATACTGTGGGAAGGAAGCTCTGCTGCTTCCCTAACCCTTTTTACAGAAGCCTGTGGTTTTTCTGTGAATGACACTGGCTCGGTGCTAAAAGGCTCAGAGGGAGCACGGCAGAGTGGGCTTCTCCAGGGATTACAGTGGAATTTTTTATTACTGTGGAATACAGTCATGCCTTAGCTGTACTCCTGAATCAGGCTGAGGCCCTCCTGGTCACTGACACCTGTGCAGGCATGGGCAGCCCCATTTAGACACCTTGGGAACTGCCAGGACAGTTGGTGGTAGGAATTTTTACATACCCCTAGGCTCAAACAGCTACCACAGCAGAAAATAGCTTCCCTGATAGGTATCTAGAAGATAGGTAGTTTTCTTGAACTTGGCCAGATGAATCCATTGAGTTCCACTTCTGATGCCCAAAGTAAGAATTGTAGAACCTATCCATCATGACAGCACATTTATTTAATGACTTGGATGTTTGAGGGCAAGTCTCATAACCCTATGTATTTTAACTCACCATCCCAAACATCTAATTACTTACTTCATGATGAGATTTTAAAGATTAATTTACATTTGAGGAAATGGCTCTAAGGTCCCTAGGGAAATGGTCACAGCACCAAACCTACTGGAGTTCAAGAAGTGTTTGGACAATGCTCTAGGGTACACTGTGTGGGCTGTCCTGTGCAGGGCAGGACTTTGATGATCCTTATGGGTCCCTTCCAACTCAGGATATTCTGTGATATATCACAGACACACATGTAATCCTGAGCACTTTCCATGTAATTAAAAAGAGCAGCAAGTGTTACCCTGAGAGTGAGAGCTGGCAGAACCACCGGCTCCATCCCAAATACTTGTCATACAGGTTCTGAATCGCCCTGGGATGCACAGGTTGCATTACCTGAAAAAGGGTGCAGCAGTAAGGCAGGCAAGTTGTTCTGAGTATCACCATATGTGCAGAGCACACCTGGCCTTTTCCTGAGAACCTCCCCAGGACTGGGAGGATGTAACACTCCAAAGATGGAAGATTGATGGAGGTGGATTGCTGGCATTTTCAGCCGATTGAAAAAAAATGGCTCTTGGTGATGTCGTGGATGTTCTCAACTCACCTGCAACAAAGAGGACCACAATGAGAGTGAATTAATGTTGGCTATCACGTTGTTAAAAAGGCTTAGACCTAGCAAGAGCTCTGACCACTTGGCATTTTTATCAAAAGTGGGCATCCTACCCTGTAAAAATGTGCCAGCTACCCAATTATTTATAAAAGTAATCATAACTGACTACCATCAGTAGATCCTGTATTGTATTGAATTTAAGGTATCTCCCTTTTAGTCCTGCCTGAGGCATGGGATGGAGTTTCAGAGCCATCCTCACCCTTGGTTTGTTATCAGCCAGCTCCAAACAACTCTCTCATCTGCCTGCAGATCTCCTGGTCTGTCTGTCAAGGTATCTGCCTTTTCCACGAAGGATGAACACATTTCCCAAACTGTGGTTTCTTTTCCCTCTCTGAATAAAAAAATAATAAATGTTGTCAGAAAGGATCCTCGGGAATCTTTGCCTCCTCCTACTCGAGGGATGAGTAACTTGACACACCCTTGAAAATGAATCTGCTCTATTTCATAATCTTGGCAATTTGCGATCTTCCAAGGAAAAAAAAGTCCAGAACTGACAAAAGCACACATCTGTGAATGCAAAGGCAAATTCCCCTCAGCTGTACATCTTAAACTTTACATCCTGATTCTCCCAGCATATCAAATCCCTCTTCCCTAGGGATTTATTTGGCACATCTAAGCCTTGTCTTGTTACCTACACATGAACTTTTGAGCCTGATGGGAAGATTTGAACATGCTCCTCCCTTTCACATCACAGGATGCCACATGGTGAACTTCCTGCTCCTGCTCTTCAGGCTGATTCCCATGAATTCCTTCCCATTCTTGTGGTGTGGTGTGCATCCCTTTGATGAGACCAAGGAATCACAATGGCTCTAGTTTCTTGAAAAGAAGCTTTTTCTGTTGTTTTTTTCCCCCAAAGCTGTAATTCCTAGGATGTGATCTCCTTCCTAGGTGCCCTCCCAACTCTGCAATGCCCTTCGAAGTGGGTTGTTTTCATCCTTGGCTTGGGGATAAGGCCTTTGAACTGTCCCATAAGTGAGCAGGTTCTGCTCCTGGGGAACCAGAGGAGGAATCTCTGCTGCTCTCAGCGTGCTCCAACAAGAATCTTCCTGCTCCCAGGAGTTCTCAGCAGCTGTTTGCCCCTGCAGCAGAGTTGGCTTTCAGACACGGATGTAATGCCAATCCTGCACACAGAATTCGGTCCAAAGTGCAGTAAGTTCAGTTGATGCCAGTCAGGATGCAAGAACCTAATCCTTTCTTAAAGGACAGGTATCTTTAAGGGATCTGCAAAAATTTCAAGGATAAAAAGGCTGAAAGTACAGTATAACCACCAGAGTCCCAATGATGCATGGAAGAGGGAATCCTCTAATTTTGGGCTCCAGGTTGATGAAGGGCTGTGCACAAATTTTGGTTGGTTGGGGTTTTTTAATTCTACCCCTCCTCTGCTGCCTCGTAATAAAGTAATAAAGTAATAAAACATCACTATAAAATAATGCAGTGATGGGTGATGGCACCCAAACATGCTCAGGCACAAGTTAGCAACTTGTCCCTCCCATAGAAAAATGCTGTGGATAATAAAGGAAAGCATGGGAATGAAAGCAGAATCAGTTATTCCGGGTGAAAACAAGGAATTCTGCAATTTAATCCCTGGTAGCCAGAGAGAAGAAGTAACTTCCAGAAATGAGAGTTTCACACCCACAACTAGGTATTATTAGCTCAAACTTCAGAAAAAGCAGGAGCCTAAACCTCCCCCTCTTTTTCTATTTTTTTTTTTTAATTCTGTGTTTCTGAAAAAGAGCAAATGTACTCTGCCCACCTACAAAGCAACCAATGTCTCCCCTGTCTCCCCAAATTTAATTATTTTCAATTCCACTTCCTGGGATGAGGAAGCAAAAAAGACCAGGGATTTATTGTTGCTTTAGGATTTGTTAGTCTCTTTGAGAAACCACAGGGGAAAAATAAAACAATCACCATTTTCTCACCACGCAGTCAGCATATCACTGAATTAAAAATTTAAAATTACAGGAACATGGGAAAATGGAAGAAATGAAAGTATAATGAAACTGTTACCAAATCAGTATCTTTTCCTCAGTAGTAAAATTAAGGGGGTGGTAATCACATGTTCCACTCCCTCGCAGAGTTGTTCTGATGTGTTGCCAATTAAGAACTGTAAGACACTGAGATAAGTGTATTTTAAGATAATGTTGAAAATGGAATAATCTAATTTTTAACACAACAGAAACACTCCTTAATTAATGACATCTTATCTGAATTGTGTTTGAGGTGGCATGTGACAGGGTTAAATACATGGATTTAAGTTCACAGAAGAATGAAAGGACTATAACAACTACATTCCTAGAACAGCTTTAGAAAGGAGACTCCATTACTGCATCTCTTTTACTACTTATTTTCAACTTTTTTATTCTTGTTTGCTGTAACGAATCACAGCACTGCACACCTGGCATCAGCATACAACCACGCTGTCGCTAAAATTCTGTGCCTTTCCCAGATTATGTGCTGATACAGACATGCAGAGAAGAAAAAAAAAAGAAAAACCAGCCCAAGCAGCTGGGCAAACTCTGGAATGATGGGCACACTTGGCTCTCATCTAAATGAGGCAGCAGTATAATGAGAAATACATCTTGTGACATGAGAGCATGTGCTGCTGTGCCACCCTGGGCTAAAATAGCAACACACCAAAGCCAGCTAATTCCAGTCCCTGCAAAATCCAAGCTTGTAACTCCAAAGCAAAACACTGTTCAAACAAAGCCTGTGCTTTCTGCTTTTGGTGCTCATGGTCCCATTGCTAAGGTAATATTATTTGGGCCTTCATCTTTCAATTTATCCTGTCTGCCAAGGGATCAGATTTCTGAGGTACCCAGTCATCTTTCCCTATCATGCCCAAATGCCAAAGCACTGTGTGTGCACAATTTAACAGATTAACAAAGAAAATAATACAGGCAAAATGTTATAAAACACCACCACCACCAAAAAATGTTCTCCTGCATAGAGAACTTAGAGCATTATCCTGCAGAAATAAATGCATATCCAGGCTAAATTGAAATCAGGATATTGCAGCAAGTCGTTGAATTAATTTTTTACTGCAATGGTAAAATTTTTAGCATAGCAATTAGAACACTACCAAAAAACAAAACAAAACAAAACCCTCCCCCTAAAACCACAAGAACCAACCTTATTCTTTCCAAACTCCCGAGGATTTTTGGGCTTTTTGCCCATGCAGAATGACATAGTTGTTACATCTTACCTAAGAGAAGTGCTACATTGTCTCATTACATACATTTTTACTAAAGACAGCTCAATTCCTTAAAGTTCCATTGAAAAGGTCTCACTGAGATTCATGAGGAATAAATTCTACAGAGATAAGCAATATTTTAATACCTTAAATTGCTTACTAAGAAAAATACTGTGCAGGACTCAGCAACAACCAAGTACAACCTAAGTGAGCTGAAAACCCTTCAGTCTGTTCTTTCTCCCACTGTTGTAATGGTACATTAGCACTTGTCCTGCACCTTCACTGAGCTATTGCAATAGCTCATAGCTCATACTCAGGAACAAATTAAAACAATCTCAGGCTTTTTTTTTTTTTTTTTCCTTTTTTTTTTTTCCCTTTTTTTTTTTTTCCTTTTTTTTTGCTTAGAGCAATAAGCATTAATTAGAAATTAAATCCATTTTCCCTTATTCTCTCATGTATTTTTCAAGACTTATAATAAAACTTATAATAAATACAATCTTGCCTTTCCAAATCTGGGCACTCAGCTCACTAATTTCTTTAAAAATTCATAAGAAACCTGATATGGTTAGCACATTTTATTCATTGACATTCAAAAATCAGCTAAAATGAAGCTTTCCTCTGACTCTAGGCACTTTAACATCATTAATAATATAACACAACCCTAGCAGCATTAGAATAATTATTTCAACATGATGGCAGTCCTTCAGACCTCTGTGGATACTCCTTCCCATGCTTCCTCATGCTGGGAAATAATCTTAATTCTCTTGACAAAATACTCTCCTACATGCCTTTGGCACTAAAAGATTACTAGATTCAAGCTGTTTCTGGTGATGACAGAAAACAATCCCCCAGTCCTGTAGAACATCTTGACACCTGCTCCTTCAGTTTTATTAGGACATAAAACCAACTGGCTTCTGCTGACTGGGATAAACTGGTTTGCAATTGTTAAAAGCTTTACAAGGCAGAACTGGTGTGTTAAATACCAGTGCCCATTTAAGAGGGTGCCAAGCAAGATGTTCTGCTTCAAAAAGGAACTCCTGGTGCTGTTCCTATCACTGGGGCAGGGCTGTGACAGCAGCAGCTGTAAGTGGGATGAGTTCTGCACCTCATTTGCCATGGATTCCCACAGCTGTCTTGTCAAATCCTGCCAGCCTGCAGAACACGGCTGCGAGTGCACTGCGTTGCCAGGCATCCTTGGAAATGCACGTTACGGGAGTCAGCTCAGGCAGCCCTTGTGTGCTGAGCTGAAATGGATCCAGAACAGCCTTGGGGCCATCTTCTGCAGATACTACAAAGACACACAATTTCTGTCCAAGTTCAGCGTTAGGGCGCACCCCAACCTCCTCTTGGAGTGCCCACTGCAATCGTAACTTGCCTTAAAATGCACAGAGGTAATTTAAAAGCTCCCTCAGTATTAATGTCATGCCATTTTCACACTAACAGTTCAAAGTCAAAGTAAACAAGTTTCAGCCACACACACAAACACTTTCTGCCTTTTCAAGTTACCAAGCACATACCATAAAGACAAGTCTTGCTTTGTAACCACTGATTTTCCCTCCTGTACAGTTATTCAGATCCCATTCCAGAATTCGTCATCTGGTTAATTAACAGATTTTAGTTTGTTCTGTGTTTGAGGGGAGATTGTTTGTGGCTTGACTCTGGGAAAATGCACAAACGAGGCAGCAGCTTGTTTTTCAGCTCCTGTCTTTGCATTTTCTGCCCAAGAGCCAGGGAAGCATGTAAATTAGGAAGCACATGCATCTTGCAGGATTAGCATTTCTCAGAAGGCAGAGAAATGACAGCACACCTTCCAGTCTCAAGACAGAAAAATTCATCATGTACCATTTCGGGGGTGGCTTTTTTCATGTTTCTCTGCCAAGCTACTGATCTGAAATCTTATTTTTATTTCATTCATTCTTTCAGTAACAGCAGCTCCTCTTTTGGTAATACGATGCCTCAAGTGAGGTTAAGGCTGCATGATGAAAACATATGTCACATACAAATATACATAATGTACAATATAGGAAATCTATCAAGATTCATTTGGTGCAGTTACCTGAGCACTCTGCATAATAATCCCACAAGAAATATTTCATAATGTGAACATCAAATATGTAAAATTGCCTCAAGGCCAAGAGAATCAGAATGCACCAAATGAATTTCCTTGTAAGGATATAGTCCTTCAGAGATTTAAATTAAAATGCAAAGAAATTTTCCCAAGTAATCCCAAGAGTGTAAATTTAAGAAGGAAAAGGCCAAAACCTTTAGATATTTTCTTAGTAAATATATTCTGAAGCTAAAAGCTTAATTCAGATCAGCTTTTTTATGGTGCATAGGTATTTCAAGGCAAAAAAGAATTGATTCTAATGCTCATGGTACTAAATGAAATGTCTGCTTCTGGCACTTAGAATTTGAAACACAATGGTCCCAGGAGATCAACTTGATGCTGTGCTTATCATGGGCCATCAGATTTCAACCAGCATTCATCCAATAAAATAAAGCATAACTTCTGCTTGGCTAAAAACTAATTTTCAGAAATATATCTAATCTTCAACAGAAGACACGAAATGACGGCAAATCCTCATCTTCTCTTGGGAATGTGTTCTGGTGGTTAACCATGGAAAAACGTGTGTCTTATTTCCTATTTGAATTTTTCTGGCTTTTGCCTCTGGTCATTACTTCTTATTATGCCTTTCTTCAATAGATTAAAGAACCCTTTAATATCCTGTATTTCCCCTCAGGAATGTTCCTATACACTACAATCAGGTCACCACCAATCAAGTCAATTCTCTTCCAGATAACTTTAACAGCCTGAGCTCTTAAAACATTCCAGTGTAAGGCATTTTCTCCAACCACTAGAACATTTTGCTTCATTTTTTTGCTCTCTCTTATTTGCCAGTGTGCTTCTTAAAATCTGAAAACCAGCACTGTCTGCACTACCTTGTGATGATATTATTGAGGTCAAACATGAGAGGTAAAACAAACACTTTTTAATTCCTTTGTTTATACATTGATTAATCCTTTTCTACCATAGCAACATAGGAGAGCCCTTATCTGATTGTTTACTTATCTGACCCTTAAATCCTTCTCAAAGTCATTAGCTTCAGAGTCTTCTATTTTCCAGTTATGGTTTCCACAGTTGGGTTTTAGGATAGACAGCTATTTGGTTTGATGAACAAAAATTCACTAGGTTTGAACAAGCTGCCTGTATAAACTGTATTGACCAGTGCCCCATCCACATCATTATTTACAATTCCATTAATTCTGGAGCTGAATTTTTGCAGCAGTAGGTTTGGATCTGCTTCCAGATCATTGCTTAAAATGTAGTAGGACATGGAACCTGCTACTAGGACCTTTTTAGACACCATCTCTTTCAACTAAGTCATCATACAGATTTCTTCTTGAGACATGGCAGCAAATTCCATTTTTAAGGTTTGTTGGCATTGTATAATGAGACTATCACACAGCACCAAGTCAAATACTCCTCAAAACAGTATTGATAGATATTTTAAGTAAAACACTGTAGATCTGCATCATATTCCTTTGTTTCAACTTTTTATTATTTGAATTCCACATCAGATTTTCTCTTTTGGTTAGGGTAAATATTAAGCTAACCAGTTGCTTGGGTCATATTACTCACCCTTTTAAAAATGGCATAAAGCAACAGTTAAACTTTTGTTTTACCTCCTGATTTTAAGGCAAGACAAGAATACACAGGAGAAGCATCTATAGTACAAGCAGAAGCAACAGTGGGCAGCAGGTGTCCAGAGATCGCGTTTCTCACAGCATTTCCAGGATGGAAATCGCAGGAACTGCGGACTTGCAAAGTACCTGCTCACAAATATCCTGGTCCTGCTCAACTCCCAGCCCTGCACACACACACACTAAAGGAGATGTGGAGTCTCCTCCCGAGTATGGGGCCGGGATGAGACACGGCTCACGCCTCAGGCACTGCAGAACCTCCCCGGGCGGCTCCGCAGCCCTGCGGCCACTGCCTGCCTCCATCGCTGAACCGGCCTGACCGCCGGGGCAGTGACCGCTCGCAGCCTCCGCTTTCCCTCTCGTGTTTACACCACCTGATTGAGGCTCCGAGAAAACTTAAGCAGCACCAAGGGAGGTTTAGGTTGGACATCAGGAAGAATTTCTTCACTGAAAGGGTGAAGCTATTGGAATGGGCTGCCCAGGGAGCTGGTAGAGTCGCTGTCCCTGGAGGTATTTAAGGAAAGACTGGATGGGGCAATCAGTGCCACGGTCTGGTGGACAAGGTGGTGATCAGTCACAGGCGGGACTCAACGATCTCAGAGGTCTCCTCCACCCCAAGTGATTGTGTGTTTCTATAACGAAGAAGAAGGAGGAAAAGGAGGTGAAGGAGGCTCCAAGGCGCCACGGTACACACAGCACCGCACCGGCCGCCCTCAGCCGCCTCTGCCCCTCACGCCCCAGGCCACCGCGCTCCGCCTCGCGCTGTGCCGAGCTCCGATTGGCTACACTGCCCTTGGGGGCGGGACCGAGGGAGAGCCGCGGCCAATCCGCGCCGCGATGGACGTTTCCCGCGGGGTGGGGGCTGCGCGCAGGCGCGGCGGGGCGGGGCCGGCGCGGGCGTGAGGGAGGGAGCGAACGGGGAGGGCGTGAGGGAGCGAGCCGGGAGCGAGCGGTGGGGGGGGACCGGCTGAGGCGAGGGTAGTCCCGCGCTATCCGCGGCGCCTCGCCTTGCCTTGCCTTGCCTTCCAGCGGGTTTCTCTTCAGGGGCTTTCTTTTGCCGCGGAGCCCCTATCCCCCTCTCCGCCCCTCAGACGAAGTCCCCCGCCGCCCTCAGCCCGCCCCCGCTCCAGCCGCTATGTCTCTCGGCCAGCGCTTGGCCCGGCTGGCCGCCCACCTGCAGGACCCGCGGAAAGTGGCCGCGTTCCAGCGGCTGTGTGGGGTTGAGGGGCCCTCGGGCTGGGCCGGCGGGGAGCAACGGGGGCCGGTGGCGAACGGTGGCCCCGCGGGCGAGCAGGCGCATCCCACTGGGAACGGGGCCGTGCCCGGCGCGGGAACCCCGCGGCGCTGGAGAAGGAGGCCGCGCCGAAACTCGCTGACGGAGGAGGACGGCAGCCAGGAGTTCGCCACTCGCAGCCGCTTCCTCTACTATCTGTTCAGCCTGGGCACGGAGCTGGGCAACGAGCTCTTCTACATCCTCTTTTTCCCTTTCTGCATCTGGAATGTGGACGCCTGGCTGGGCCGGAGGCTCATCATCATCTGGGTGTGGGTGATGTACCTGGGGCAGTGCACCAAGGATGTGATCCGCTGGCCGCGTCCTGCCTCGCCTCCCGTGGTGAAGCTGGAGGTCTTCTACAACTCCGAGTACAGCATGCCCTCCACCCACGCCATGTCGGGTACCGCCATCCCCCTGGCGCTCCTGCTGCTCAGCTACGGCCGCTGGCAGGTAATGCTCACACCTCCGTGTCCTCATCCTTGCGCTTGCCAACCCCGGGCTGTCAGGATGTGGCAGACCTGATTTCAGGAGGGGAGGTGGCTGAGTTTGGTTGGAAAATGTGAGATTGGTAGCTTTTTCCTTGCCTCACTCTTTTTTCCCCTCTGTGATTTAAGCGAGTGCTCAGGTAACGAGAAGTGTTCTAGTAATTCTGTCTTGTGAATGGAGGTTATGCTGGCTTTGGGGATTAGCTCAGCACGCATGAAAAGTTGGCGGTAACAATCTGCTTTTTGTTCCTGTCAAAGTTTTTTTCAGCTTGTCTATTTGCTCAAAGTTTGGATAAGCATCCAGTGTTTTTACAGGCATTTTGTCTTACAGAGTGAGAGTTTGGTAGAGAGCCAGTAACTAAAGGACTTCTTGTTGATCCTTCTTTGCTTCGAGTCACTTTTTAGCGTCAGAGTTGTAGCTTTAGCCTTTTCTTTAATGATTTTATTTTCATCAACCACAATCTGGAAATGATTCTGGTATTTTTACTTTCAGGGAGTTCTGCAATCTATCAATTTGTTCATAATTAGCAGGAATTGATAATCAGTGATATTTTCAGCACCTTCATTCAGCAGAATCTCTAAAATCTGATTATTTTACTTGGGGTCAATAGATAAGTTAAAATAACACTGTTGATCGTCTGATTTACGCAAGCAGTGGCATGTGCTTTGGCGCTGGCTGCTGGAAGTATGGCAACAGCAGCAACTCCAAAGAAAGCACATCCAGCTCTAAATCACTGCACCACTTTCAGCAGTAACTGAGGGAGAAGGCTTTCCCAGATAAATATCCAGTGCAGCGTTTTGCTATGTAGTGTTTAAGTTAGGCAGTAATTCGACTCTTAAGTTGTTAATGTTTAGTAATCCTTACTGTAATACTTGCCTGGTTTAAGTTGGATATAAGTCATGTCGGTAGAGAGAACTAGCTCTGATTCTAACCTTCGTGCAGGGGCTTAACTCTTGTCTTCCCAGTTACTGGTAACAATCACCAGCTGTCTGCGGGTGCTGCCTGACACTTTGTGTCTCTATCTCGGCATCTAGAATGGGTGACTGAAAGGAGTGAGAGGATTAAGGGTTAGAGATTTTATTTGGCCTCTCCAACCAAAGTTTACGTATCTATTTCTGCATGTGCCTAAAAGGAAGCTTTTAGGATTCAAGTTTTCTAGGAAAAGGTGAAGTATTATCTGCTGGAGTTATGCAGGCATAATAATTACATATATATAATATTGTCATGTTTTGTGAGTGTTTGAAAAAAATATTTGAAGTTTTGCCACTGAGATGCTTAATTCCAAAGCTGTTTTTATTAAATCTGTATATTTGATTATTGCCTGTTAGATCTGTAGGGCTGGTGTCAGCTGGAAGAACAAACTGGATTTGTACTTCTCTGCATGTGGGAAAGCTCATTTAGCAGTACCAGTCGATCAGCTTTGCACAGACTGATGTCATGTGTGCAGAGGAGAACCTGTCTCGATTGCCTTTATAAACCAGCAAACAGGGTGTGAAATGGTGTTTTTGCCGATGAACCAAGTTTGATCTATGGTTTGCCACCCCTGCCACTGCAGTCTGTGAAACACTTTGCTAATTGACTAAACATATTTACAGTGAATGGTAAGAAATCATAAGCATTCAGCATTATTATTCATGTAGGACTGTGCTTAAGAAATTAAGAAGTGTTTGAGTCTTGATTTTAATTCCTTTTTCTTAGAAAGTGAGTATGAATAAGAGACCTCTCTGAAACCAATTTATATAATTTAAAAATATTCATGTAAGAAAAAAATCCCTTCTGATTTTTAAATTATTTCCAAAAATCAATCAGTAATTAGCCAATGGCATGTCAAGTCAATCATGTTTTGATTAACCTATAGAGTTAACCTTTCATCTGACACTTCTTGTGTCCTCCCTATTTTACTTCTCTTGAAAGGGAGTAGAACCTACGTGACATCTTTTTGTCATGGAAAATGGTATTTTTCTGTAGATGCTGTTAAAAAAGACTGACCTCAGAAGTTCTTGGAAAGCTATTAAAGATAAAGGAATTTTTAATACAGTTTTTATTAAGTTCTACAAATTTATCAGTAGATGCAGGTGGCTAGATTTAAACCTGTAAGCAAACTCTTTCTGTATATATTTAGTATAAAGAAGCCTTACACAGAGCCTGATTGTGATGAGACAGTATCTTGGGACTATTGGTTCAGCAAATCATTGTGGAGCGAGGCTGAGGATGACTTCAAGCAGATAAAGGTGTAACTCTCTGCAGAGACTTTTACTCTGCAATACAGGCAGCTTTGAGTTTGTCACTTTGAAGTTTATACTAAACCAAAGAAAGCTGCTCTTGCTCTAAAAGATGTTGCACCAGTGAGGAGGGAATCTCTTGTGTAGCTCATTTGCAGTTTGCTTTCAGTGATCTATGACTTCCTGCTATTGTATGATAGTTCTTTTCTGTCAAAGGCAATCTAGTTGGGTCTTTTTCTTGAAGAACATAGAGAACAGAGAAAATGTGCTCCTATTTTTCTAGATGTGGCCCAGATTGTCTATTTAAAAACATGTTTGGCTTACAGTAAGGTTTTTTTCTTAACCTGTTAAGTTTGTGCTTTTTGATTTTTCAATGCCTTTAAGCAATCCTGTTACAATTATTTTCTTTTCACATGGTATTCAAAAGGATTTTTGACTATAGAATTAAAATTCTTTCTATGAATGTAAGTAAAATATTTTCAGAGATAATGTATTTTAAAGATGGTTTTTGCAACTTATCACAATTAGAGACTTTGAGCATAGGGAATATTCAATTAAACTGTCTTTCAGACAGAAGAGAGTTACATATTAAGGTAACTTTCATAATTGCTAACTGTTTTATCTATTGTATCCAGTTTTTTTCAGTTTCTTATTGTATTATGAAAGCTTACTTTAAACTTTTGATTTTCCTTGTATAATCCATATTTATTTATTTCTTTATTTAATATGTTACATTTCTGCAGGGAGAGCCATTTGTTTCAAAGACATTTCAGTAACATTGAAATACAAGCTCATGTCAAAGACTAATGAAAATTTGGGAATGTTATAGATATTGATTTTTATTTTTTTTTCTCTTGTCTTTGAAGTGCTGGTACCCTGAAAGAGGAGAGCAAACACTTATAAAACAGTGAGGTTATAGATCTTGATACGATGTAGGAAAAAGTAACCTTTATCAAACTGGGGAAAACTTGCTTTCTTTGAAATAGTGACAGTTTGAGCCAGCCTGGTTTATATCATGTCCCAGATGGGGGGAGGAAGATGCAGTGTGGACTGCTAATTATCCACAAAATCTCCACAGGCTCAGGCTGAGACTACTGGAAAAAGTATTTTTCATATTTTGTTTATGTTGAACTGCTGATTTCAAATAAATGTCAAGATGTATTTTATTAGAAATGGTCTTTGATTTGGGATGGTACCTGAATGTGTCATAACTCTGCTGGCTTATTTTGAGGAGAAAAAAATATCAGCCAGGGGAAACAGAAAATTCACTTCTGTCCCAGAGTTCCTCCAGGAAGCAGCCTGGCTCTAGCAGTAGCTGTCTGCATTAGGAAATGATGGGTTTGCCCTCCTTCCTGAGCTCTGCATTAATGAGCTCAGTGAGGAACTGCTGACTCTCGCTGTAGCCACTGGGCAAACTTTGGTTGATATTCAGCAGGAGCCCAGAGCCTGGGCTGATGAGTAGCAGGCCTTTAACTAAATTAACCAATGCTGATTTACCTTCTGAAGCAGCTTGTGATACTGAATATGACAGCCTTGTCCTCCCTGGGAGTGTGTCTGGCAATGCCTGATGTGCAAAGCCTGTCATCAGTGGGTGCCTTTTCACCCTGCTGCTGCTAATGGTGACCTGGATAAACAGCACAGCTAAATTCACAGTAGGTGCATCTATTCTCCAATGGCCTCTCTGATGTATTTTTCATTTACAGTTTTCATTTACTCAGTGCTCTTTTGACTCTCTGTGGTACTGGTTGTGTAAGACTCTTATGTGGTACCATGTGAAACTCCCTTCCAGAAATCTTTCATCTGCACTGTGACTTTTATCAACCAAAGCTGGTGAATGTAATTAAATGAGATGGGTTTGACAGGGTCTGTGTTGGGATTTTAGGGAGATCTCCATCGCTCTGTGGTTCTGATTGACCACTACTGAAGATTACCTCTAGAATTATCTGCCTGCTCTTTCATTTCAAAAGGCTAAATTGTCTGATTCCCACTAGAAATAGGAAGTAATTGGTTACTGGGGGTGAATAAACAGCCTAATCACAACAGTGCTGTAGTGAGGATTTTGTGGAAAGGGGCACATCCTAGTTTTAAATGTCTGTCCTTGGTGAAAGGCTTGCATTTTCAGTAAGATTGAATGTAATGATAAACTGGACGCTACACATAGAAAAAAACATCTCTTACATACAAAATCTGTGTGCAGGAACAAGTGCAGTCCCTCAGAAGGAGACACATCACTTCTCAGAGAAGCCCAAATGGGCTTTTGGCTAAACTACTAAAATGTTGAGAAGAAACGCTGGCAAAGAGATGTGTGCATGCTTGTCTAATTGGTCTTCTTGTACATGTTTCTTAACAGTCAAACAAAAACTCTTCTGACATGGAAAGCATGGCTGAAGGGATGATATGAAAACACAGAACTACGCACACAGTGATTTGAGAGAAAGAGATTGGAATTTGGAGGGTCAGCACTGGCCTTGTCTTGTGTGTTTGAGATGTAAGGTCTTCTGTGGGCCATACTAATGCCTGTAGTTTGTAAAGGAAGCTGAAAAAAGTTATTTGATGCAGGTGTTCTTAAAATTTGAAAAGAGCACAGCCACTTCTGACAAATGTCACTGGGGGATCTCTGCCAGAGGAATACAACAGCCTGTCTTATTAGACTGTGTTGATTGTCACTGAATAGATTTTTCAGTTTTGCCTAAGCAAATCTTTCATTAATGTAAAGGGTCTTGAGGGAGAACATGTAAAAACAAATGCTCTAAGGTTGGATACAGAGTTTTTGATGAAAAGATATTCAAAGGGAATAATTCTTAAGCAGTTTTTTTTCTTGGTGCATTGTATACATGTAAAGCACTCCTTGTTCTTTCAAATAGGGTGTATTGATTAAACTGAGAAAACACTATTTTGCAGGAAAAATGTGGTTTCAGGTATTGGGGCATAAACAGAGCAAGCCATAAGTGATTCTTGCTAGCTATGTTCAGAGAGGGATTATTTTTTTAATGACTGCAATGAAAAGAAATAACAAGCTAATTCCTATTGTTACTCCTTACTTTCTTTTTCAGATTAGGTGTAGCAGAAAATTAAATATTTTAACTTCCTTCAGGACTGGCATTGAAAAGTTTATCTTGGAATTTTAAAAAGAGGTTCTTGTAGTGCCATGTAACCGAGATTTTTATGTCTCTTGATATTAATGTTAGTGCAAGAAAGGAGAAAATAATTGCTAAATGTAGCTTAACCAGTGGTATTTACCACCTGGGCCATTTTGAAAGAAAAAGTTTGTTTATTTTTCCTAAAATGACTTGATTGGTGGTCTCTCTTTTCTAACAAACCACTTTTTCCTTTTCTTCTGCTGCCTTCACAAAATCATTTTTATGCTGTGCTTTTTGAACTCATCTGTCCAGCCAGGGTGCTGGAGTCATTCCCATAAACATTGATTATAGCTTTTCATATCACTATTGCCAATACATGGCCCAAATACCTTATTAAAAGCCTGGTGCAGCAAGTGCTCCTTGGATTCTTTCAGTGAACTTTAGCCCAGAATAATTGTCTCAAACTCAAGTTGGACTTCTGAGTTATCATATGATTTAAAAAGGTCATTGAATACTGAAGAACACTGAAAATATTAGAAAGTTACTTTGGAATTATTCGTGGGTGCTAGAAACTTCTCCGGTGTAGAATGTGCTTAAAAAAGGTAAGAAGTGAGCATTTAGAATGTCTTTTAATAATGTTCCCTTATGAAAGAAGGAATTTTCTGACCTAGGTCAAAGCTTTTAGGACAGATTGTTTCCTTATGAGCATTTTTAAACAATGGTTATGTTATTAAGACTCTTGGCAAAAAGATCAAGGAGAGGGAGGAGGATAGGGAAGGGTTTTGTGTGTAGTCCAGTCAGAAGTTTGCAAGCCTGTTTTGGAGGATGTAGTGGAATTTTCTGTAGGATCAGAGTTTTCTTTTAAAAACGTAGGGCATAAAGTTCCCAAAGACTCACTGAGAGTAGTTTCACTGCTGTTTTACAAATATGAATTTAATTCAAAATTAAAACAAGGTTCTGGATATGGGAACAAAATTGCGATCTGAAACACAATGAGTAGTTTATTCAGTCAGCTTTATCCCTAGCTTTGTCTTACTATGTGAAGTTAAGAAATCAATTCTTTTGGTTTGGGATTCTTTAATTTATATATAAAAAAAAAAAAAAGAAAGCAGTATGCAGTTCAAAAAACTCCCCACACTCAGAATTGTTGAGGTGGCATGTTAGCTATGGAGGCATAAGGAGTTTTTGAGGATATACCATAAGATGGTCTTAATTGAGGGCATGTAGACAGGGTTTGAGATGTTTGTATCAAATGGGCTGCTCCTGAATATCTGACTGAAAGTGACACGCAGTCTGTCACAGAACCATGATACATCAATTCTTTCATGAAAAAGAACAAGCTGAGAGAATAAAACCTGGTTTCTATGTCTACCTCTCCCAGCTGTGATCTCTGACAACCTTCCACACCCTCATCTGGACCAACATGTGATGCCAGTTTGCCTTCTGATGCTTAAATGAGTAAAACCAACAGTGAATCAGGGAAGAGGATAGAAGTAAACTTGTGATCATTTGTCATTTGTGCCTCTGTAGGTCTGATCTGGCATGCCAAGAGCCATGGGACTAAAACTGCTGGAATTCAGGTGTCTTGCTTTAGTATCTCTCATTTAAGTAAAGACCTGAGTCAACATAATGAAAAGTGCTTATGACTTTCTTCCCTGAACACTTGATATGAGTTTATATTCAGGTTTTCACATTACTCTTTCATAAAATGTTTTAAGTAGAAAACCTAGTAAAAGCTGTTATTTTTTTTTTCTTTGAATATTCATTTGTGATTGGGAGAGGAGATTTCTGAAATCTATTATTGTAAAACAGTATTATTATAAGGCTTGCTGGTACCTCAGCCTTGCAGGCAACGATTTGGAAGTGAGTTTATGGCATCAGCCTTTTTTACAAGGATCCAGGTGATGTCCCCTGTTGGTGGTATGACTCGGCATGCTGCAGAGCTCAGAGGTGTGTGGGAGTGCTGATATTCTCCTTCAGTCACTTTGTGCACTTCACCCTGCGTGTGAGGACCAAATACACGCCTGCCTTACCACCGCAGGGCAGATTTTAAGCAGGTGCTACCAGATTGGTGTTCTGGGAGTTCCTCAACCCAGTGGCTGCTTTAAAAGGTAGGAGTGCAAACAGGCCAAGGAGGATGCTGGGTGTTTGGCTTAATTTGTGATCAGAACTAGAAAGGTGGGCACCAACTCCTTTGGGCCTTCTGTGATAGGGGAAGGGTGATGGTTCTAAACTGAACAGAGGGTTAATTTAGATCATATGCAGGGAAGAAGTTTTTTACTTCTGGTGGTGAAACACTGGCACAGGTTGCCCAGAGAGGAGGTGGATGCACCATCCCTGGAAACATTGAGGGCCTGGTTGGATGGGGCTCTGAGCAACCTGTTCAGGTTAAAGATGTCCTTGCCCCTAGCAGGGGATTTGGACTAGATGGCTTTGGACTGTCTCTTTCTACCCAAGCTATTCTACTCTGCTTTGCTACAGAGAAACTAAACTAACCCATGTCCTCAGATGGTTTTAGGGATATTTATTCAGAATTAGAGTGAGATATGACAGAGCCAAATAATCTTTCGAAAACATTCTTCAGAACTGGAGTTTCTGTTTCTTTCTTCCTGAAACACTCCTCCCCTGTGAGTTCCCTGACAGCAAGCATTTCTTCTTTCATTTTCAGAATTACCGTAGTCTTTCTGCTATTTACAGTCATCTGCTCAGGACTTCTAAAACAAGACTTCTTATCTAACTATTTCCTTCGTACTCCTTGTTCTCAGGATTTTGCTGTTTAGCTGTTCCAACCTCTTCCCTCCCCCAATTCCACCTCTCACCCACAGTATCATGAACGGCTGCTGAGGCTGGCACTTCATTCATCTTCCTGCTAAAGCTCCAGCCTCTGCTTCTGTCAGTTACTGCAGAAACAGGACAAGTCCTTATTTATTGAAGAAAAGCCTTATCTCTGGGCTCTGAAAGCACCGAAGATGTGTATCAAGAGACAAGGATGGACATATAGTGTATCAAGTGATGGCCAAACAGTTTGAAACTGGAAGGTGCTCCTTGCTTCAGAGGCCACAGGGTACAGCTGTCCCTGCACAGACAGCATTTCTGCTTGGGGAGTCCTGTGGGAGGGAGGGAGGGAGGGAGAGTGGAGCAGCACTGTGCAGGGAGGGTGTGTGGCTGGTGCAGGCAGCATTCCTTCTACCCTGAGGCCTGTGCAAAGGGAGAAGCACAATGGGGCAGAGGGTTGTGGCTGCACTTGTAACGTACCAAAAGGGCTGCTTTTGTGGCTGCTGTAGCAGTGTTGGTATCTGATAACTCTGCAATTGTGTGTACGTGTGACAGAGTTATGGGTGCATTGCCTGGGATTAGCAGAGTTCCAAAAGGCAGGAAACTGAATTTTTTCCTTCATCATTGCAGTCAGAAATGAGTTACAAGTACACAGTTCTGTTTAGATTCAGTGTGTAGATGAATGTGATAGAAGCAAAGACAAATGTTGCTACAGGAAGTAGAGTTTAGTCTAGATGGAACACAGCTATAAGCTGGGTGTTTAGAATTTGTTTTAATGTGAAATCTGCTTCTTATGTGAAATGTAAGCTTCCTGATTTTCTCTTAGTTTGAGAATGGTTATTTTAGGTTTGTCATGCAAACATGGTCCTGGAGTTGAGAATTCAGGGAAGGTTGGTAAAATGCAGATTTTGGAACTTTACAAATCTGGTAAATGGCCTTCACAGAGGACACAGAACTTCCTCCAGTAATTTTAAAGGTATTTTCTCTAATCTGTTGGAAATTCTACCCTTCAGGTTACCTGTAAAAGGAACAAAGGAAAGGGCAAGAAAACTGTCTGTAATTCTTAGATTTTGTTTCTAGTTTTGAGTACATCTAGACTGCCTGTTTATATTGAAAATGTTTATCGTAGGAAGGAAAGCAATTTTGGAAACTTGCCATTTTATCTTGTGACTGTGTCTTTTGTAGAATAGTGGCAAAAAAGGAAGCTGTGTCCTCTCTTGTAGAACATTTTGCAATAGTGGGGAAAGTATTTCTTACCATGCTGTAATATGTAAATTAGCGTAGTTTTATCCAAAACCTGAGAAAGTTAAAAAACTGTGTTTCTGATCTGTGATTATTATTATTATTAAACTATGTAAGATATGTACTTATTAAAGGTAAGTATTTTATTTTTCCTGGTAAACAGTCTTTATTAATAAAATATGAGAAGACAAAAATAATTTGAAGTAATTATTTCATTATTTTTGTTTAACAAATATGGTTTGTAGGAGGAAACTTATGTGGGTTTGGAAAGAGCAAAAAAGATTACTGTTTTAGGAGTTTCATGCTGATGTCCAGAGATTGAGTCAACAATTGCAGAAACTCTGAAACAAAGAATTGAAGAAGGAATTGAATTTCTTTGTAATTTTTTTTATGAGTTTCTCCTTTTCAGGAAGAAAAGTGAAGCCACTCCATTCTGCCTGGGTAATTGCTAACATTACTGGTATGTGATGGAGCTGCTTCACCCGGTGTAAAACTGTTGCACAGTTTAACACCCCTATGTCTCTGCCTGTGTGGTCAATTTGGGATATCAGAGCATGGCAAGACAACTGCTATTCATTTCTTACTGCATTGGAAAGATGTGACCAAAGCACTGAAATTCAAGTATTTTGAATACAGAGAAGAGAAGGGAAGGTTGAAAGCTTGGCTTAATGGTGACTTTATGAAAAGGTGCTCTGCTAGGCCTGTGGAGGCTAGGGCAAAGAAAAGGGTAAGCATCAGTGGCATTAACTGGAATTAATTAGAAAATACTCATAGAGTGATTTTTTTTTTTAATTTTTTTTTTCCAAATTGTAATACAGTTTCTGCATTTTTCTTCTCTACCAGTATCCCCTTATGTTTGGACTGATCCTGGCATGCTGCTGGTGTTCTTTGGTTTGCTGTAGTCGAATTTATATGGGAATGCATTCAATTTTGGTAAGAAAATAATCTAATCTACTACTAAACTTCTGTTTTAATTCTGTTCTGATTTTATAAACTTCAATCACATAGAATGTTTTACAGGGCAAAATTGCATACAGCTGTACTTTTTGGAATGTTCTACCATATAGAAACAGAAGGCTTGCATTTCTTTAACATAGAAATTGATAAAATAGCTAAGAGTGGCTCTCATGCTAAACTTACACTTATCTTTTATAAGCTAAATCCACAGTTGAAACTTAACGGGTATTTAATGCCATTTTTAGTGCAGAAATTGATGACTGCTCTAAACTGTAGACTAAATTTTCCTCTACAGAGTAGAAGTCATTTTGCAGAATGAGAAAGTGGCTGTTAAAGTTCACATCTGCTGCTCAAAGCATGAGCATTTCAGAGTGCTAGAGTTTCATCTAGCAGAGTTTCTTAAACCAGGTAACAATGTTGTCATCTTGGAAAAACAAACTCATTTATTAAACAGGATTAAGACTCCCAGACTGAAACACAGTTGTATGCAGTGTAAAAATGAGAAAACAAGAACACTACAAAGTGGTAATTGCAATGGAGGTTGCTAAAGATGTTTTTGGGGATCACATGCTAGAAGAAAAGCTAATAGACAGAAAAGGGTAGGCCTGGTAGGGAGTAGAAAAGCTGGTAGATGAACACAGTGTAAAAGGAGCATGGGAAAATAAGGCAGCTCAGAAAATCTAAATGACATTTTTGCATCAGTAGTTAGGGGGCTTCCCAATCTAAAGCCACTCTGTCAAGGATGATGTGTTGGACCAATAGTTCAGCTGACACAAAATGTCATAGAACAAAGTCATGCAACAAATAGTGAGCATGCAGACAGGGCTGTTTTGGAGTTTCACATCTGAATCCTCTGCAGAGTTTGAGGGAATACAGTTCACCATGTGGTGCCTGCAATATACCTCAACCACAGTGCCTAAGTTTGTGGGGAGTAAGTGGCAAATAGAGCAGAAAGTTTTTGTAGCTTCTGAAATGAACGAGTCTGATGTTTATATCAGTCAATTTTATTAGAGCTTTTATCAAGCTTTCAATTAGTGGAAGCAAATAAAAATGATTTACTGAAGCTGGAGCAATACAAACTCTGCTGAAGTCCCACCTCTTGGCTCATGTGGAAGAGCTGATAAGCATGAAAATGAAGGCAGGTTGCTTTGTAGTGCTTGGATTGCACAAATTATTCTTTAACAATCAAAGGTGACAAAAGTAGCAGAGAATTCCATGCAACTGAGTGATCAGTCAACAGTTGACTGAAATTTAATGCTGAAGTAAAAAATAATTGAGTAACCTTTTAATTAAGAAAAGACCTTTAAAAACAATAGTAAAACTGAAAATCAGTCACAGAGGTTATCTCTTCCTCTCCTTTAATATTTGGAAACAGTTCACATTCTTCGAGCATTGTTAATTCTGAAGCTGGAGTGGAAAGTTGAAGCTGCTCTAGTTGCTGGCTGCAGTGGTCCTTGACTGCTGCACCTGCTGCTGCTGCTGCCAGTGTTGGGTGTGTTGGTACCTGGGTCCTCAGCACCACTGTTGAGCTGTTTCAGCAAACTTAAGTTGGCAGAACATATTTAGCTGGGCTGGATTTGTGCTGACTGTAGGTTGGAGTGCCCTGGCCCTGGACAGGGATCAATGTTGCCAGCAGAAAAAATCCTAGAAGAATCAGAGAATAGTTTTGGGTTGGTAGAGACCTTTAAAGATCATCTAGTCCAAGCCCCCTGCAATAAGCAGGGGCATCTTCAACCAGAACAGGTTGCTCAGAAGCTCATCTGACCTGACCTTGAATGTTTCCAGAGACAGGGCATCCACCACCTCTCTGGACGACCTCTACCAGTGCCTTATCACGCTCATTGGGAAAAAAAAGTCTTCCTTATATCCAGTCTGAATCTCTCCTTTCTCAGTTTAAAACCATCACCCCTTGCCCTGTCGCAACAGGCCTTACTAAAATATCCAGACCTGCAAGTTCCATGAAGGATCCTTTGATCATAACTTCATTCATGATCTGGTCAGGATGCAGGTGATCTGTTAATAGGTGATCAAATGCAATTCCTTACCTTATGTTTAACATAAGAAAGATTTAATTTTCTAAAAGGGAGAAGATGGCAATCCGTAAGTTGCTTTTAACACTACAGCAGCGAGTCTTGTATTCTTGCTAATGTAACTTGAAGGTTTTTTTTATATAGCTATTACACTGAAACCATGTCTTTCTCTTCAACAGGATGTTATTGCTGGATTTCTGTATGCTATTCTTATCCTGGTTGTCTTCCATCCAGTTGTGGACCTGATTGATAACTTCAACTTAACTTACAAATACGCACCCTTAATTATCATCAGTCTTCATTTGGCGCTGGGCATCTTCTCTTTCACCCTGGACACGTGGAGCACGTCACGAGGAGACACAGCTCAGATCCTGGGCTGCGGTGCCGGCGTGGCCTGTGGCTCTCACGTCAACTACATCCTGGGTCTGCAGCTGGATCCTCCTCCCCACGCCTTGCCCTTGTCTCTGTCCTCCCTCACCGTGACTGTGTTTGGAAAAGCCATCCTGCGGTTGTTGATTGGAGTCATCATTCTGTTGTTAACAAAAGTGGCCATGAAGAAAGCCACGATTCCGCTGGCGTGTAAAATATTCCGCATCCCTCACGACGACGTGCGGAGAGCCAGGCAGCGCATGGAGGTTGAGCTGCCCTATCGCTACATTACCTATGGAATGGTTGGGTTCTCCCTCATGTTTATTGTTCCTTGCCTCTTCCATTTCATTGGTCTTTCCTGATGCAGTTTGATCACTTTGAGTAGGGAGAACTGAGCTAGTTGCTTTTTGAAGAGGTGCACTAGTTTGCTAAGGGAAGGCCGGCCGGCTTGGCTTTAGCAGGGTCTTCCTATTAACAGCAATACAAAGCAGGCAAAGCATTTAAAGGGCTTTGCACATCTCTGGGGATGGTTTAGGGCCAGCAGTCAAACATCAGTCCAGGAGAAGTGCTGACCTCTGTAAATGCTGTTTTTGGACTTATTGCTGTAACCAAGTCTGTGTGTGTGATGCAGTGAATGTATCTGGGATGGCTGCCAGTCTGTACCTGTGTACACTGACGCTTCAGCAGCAATGTCTGACAGCTCATCAGAAGGCTCCATTCACGATCTGTTTGCCATTTCACGGTAATTAGTTCAAGTCATTGGACCACAGGCTGTTAAATTTGCTTTCTTGTATTCTTTCCTGAAGTCCTGCTTCAAGGTATTTCAGCTAATAGTTATTTCTAACGGACCAAACTTGTAATGAGGTTGAATTTTTCTAAATAAACAAGCAGAAGCCTTTTTCTTTAGCCCCCTTTGCAGAGAAAAATGTCTGGATTAGCATTGGTAGATATCGCTAGAGTATATAATTCAGGTACTGTATTTTATGGTTTAATAACTGTGCCTTTCTGTTGCTAAATTAAGAAATGCCATATATACTGTGATGTAAAAATGCCTAATTTTATTGAAAATCCTATGTAATTAGGCAGATATTAAAAAATGTTAGATTGTCCATGTTGCTGACATGGTCCAAGTTAACCAGAATGTTCAGTTTTTCCTGATCGAAATTGCATAAATGAAATGACCCAGGAATTGTGTCCTTGAGCTCAAGATATTGTAAATGAACAGTAGTCTCTTTTGTAAGTATTTTTAATGTGTGTCGTAAGTTACTGCAAGAGGATATATTTTTCTGGAGATTGTTTATACTGTGGATATTCAAAATTAATTATTTAAACATATAAACAATAAAATCCCCCCATTCTGCAGAGAAATGGGCTTCACTTATTATTCCAAACTAATCTAGAAGGACCACTGCTTTTAGATATTTGGTTAGAAAAATATAATACTTATTCTAGAAAAATCTGTATTTTTATGCATTAACATGCTATATTTAAAGATGGTAATCACTTTTACCCGATTTAGATAGTTATAAGACAATGTAACAATTAAAGGAAACTTGTAATCATTCTGATTGACAGATTGTGAGCAGTCAAGACAGAATGGTCAATGCATGAACAGTTTCTGATGTCTAAATTTGGCCGGATTTTATTATGTGCTTTTGAGCTTTTCATGATCCTTTTCCATTTAAGTGTAATTTCATGTGCCTTTTTTCTGTTTCATTTTGTTTTGTTCATGTGTTGCCTGATCTGTTCTTTCCACGTCAGCAACAGTTACTGCAGGAAGCGCTGTTGTAGTGTCTGGCCAGACACAAATGACTTAGTTTTGTATTGTACATGTTTTTCAGGAAAAGCATCATTTGGTTGGGAAATATGGTGATTAGATAGAATGCAAAGCCTACAGTTTTTGTAAACAATATTTGTTTTCAGAAAGTTTGTGTTGGAGATGATATCTCCAAGCTGTTCATATGTAGATTTACAAAATTAACTTGACTTTCTTTAAAGCAGACAAAGTTGATGGTACGCTGGCACTGGATGATGTGAAAAATTTTTCTGGTGCATTTCTCCAGTGCATCCTGAATGTACTGCTATGAATGTATTCAAACTGAGTTATTCAGAACTGAGAGTGTTAACTTCCATAGCTGAAAAGTACCCAGTAGAAAATGGTTAGCTTGCTTCAGTGTGTATTTCTGGATCTGATTTTTCTGTCTGTTCCTCTTTTGCAGTTCAATGCTGAATGTGCAGGAAAAGGTAAATTGGTTTCTGGGATTTTGAGAGTGGGATTTCCACTGATTTGGCTTCACACACCAAGATAGCCATTAAATAAATAGCTGGGGGAATGTACACAAAATGCCTTACACTTAGAGCCCTAAGCAAGTGGTGTAGTTTCAATTATATTCAATTAGTCTGAGGACTGTTAAAAATAATAGGATAACTTTCTCTGAAATTTAGGGCATATTCTCTTTAAATATCCTAGCTTTACAGTTTATAGCAAAAATGTTTAGATTTTAGCACAGAAAAGGTAAGTGAGCAAAATTAATTTTTTAAGGTACATATTTGACTTCTAGAAACTTCAAGTTTACATCATAAAGAGCATAATTAAAGCTGTATTTTCTAGCTGTGCTTGCTCTCTTGTAGTATTAATGAAACATGAGGTGTACTGTGGAGGATCTGGAAGGGGTGAAAAAGATCACACAGAGCTTTCAACAGGCTAAGGAAAATTGCACTGTAGCTTATTCTACTGTCATAAATGTATTTTTTATATTTTTATACATTACATTGAGTAAGTTCAAAATGTCATGTTCTATATACTACTACCCAGGAAATGTCCATCAGAATGTTTATACAGCACCTTCAGCAACTACTCCACTGAAGTTTACATGAGAAAAAGTTCTATTTTCATGTTTTATAAGGGGTTAGGCTCGAGAGGGCAGTTAGCACAAAATCTCATGCAATATGAAAATAAAGAATCGCAGACATGCAAATGCTTAAAAATCCATGTAAAGTATTTGTATTGTAGTATAATTTTGTTTACTAATAAGCTAAGCTTCCTTGGAATTGGGCATAACAAAGCAGCAGGTAAAACTAGAGCACTTTCTTTGCCCTAATCTAAGAGTTGAACATGAAAAATGTTTCTAGTGTGAGAACCAGCTGGTACCAAATTCTTTTATTTATGAAGTTAACATAGCTTTAAGAGGTAGTCAAATGTCTTTCCAGAAAGACAATATGCTTGAAACCCTTTATGATGTGGTGATAAACATCCTGCTAGTGAACTCCCTCAGTCCCAGAGAGAAATACTACTTTATAGAACCAGGTATAAATGCACATTTACTACAAAAAGCTGCAGGCTAAATTTGCCTTTTTTAATTATTGTATGAAATAAAGCCAACAGGCAGGTAGAGAGCAATTTGACACAAATTTAAGTTTTAATTTAAGTTTAAAGCAGTCTCAGACTAATTTGCATCTCTTCAGCCTCTCGGAAAAGAAGAGGTTTTCCAAGAGGCTGAAGAGATGCTCATTAATCTGAGACTGCCTTAAACATAGGAGCGGGATTTTTCTGACCTGGCCCTCGGTCTGAACTGATGTGTGCATTGCATCTTGGGTGAGTTTTAGAATCTGTTATTTTGGAAACAAGTTCCATGTTTATAAAAAAGTGTTGCTTTTGCTTTCTCGTGTGAGATCACCTGTGAAGGTGTTGGGTCTCTGATCAGGAGGTGGAGTGTCTTTAAGGCAAATTGGCAAACCAAAGGGAGTTGGGTTTTGTTTATTTATTTGGATTTTTTTTTTTAAGGTTATGTACAGCATTTCTCCTGGAAAGAAAAACCAAACAGAAAGATGCATTTCTTTTAAAACAGCATCTCCAAATGTGATATGTGGCTTTTGTGTTGTTTATTTTTTTTTTCCTTACCAGAACAGTGTTAAATTGTCTGGATATTAGAAGATAATGTTTTCCTTTTTTTTTTTTTAATTACTGTTTTCAGTATTTTTTTACTCCATTTTTGCTTATTTCTGAGGGAGCGCCCAGAACTTCTGTAAGCAATTGCTACTTATGTAAAGATTGTAATTTTGAACTTGTAAATAATTAAGGTTTTCTAGCTGCAAAAATATATAAAAACAAATCCTTGCATGCTCTAAGTAAATACATCTGTTGTGCTAAAAGTTGTTTCTGTTTCAGTATTTGCTTTCTCAATTAAAAAATCCAGTTTTCACACACAATACAGAAGATATTTAATAATTCAATGGTATGAAGGGGCATTGCTGTCCAACTCCTGCTAACTTTACTGGGAGTTCTGCACTTGGTTCTTTCCACAGGACACTGTGGAAATGAGTCCTGAAGGGCAAGTCCATGCTGACCTGTGAGCAGGCTCAGTGTGTGTGAAGTGACTTAGCTTCTAAATGTGGTAGCCTTGCTTTTGGGTGATTTTCCTTGTTAAAATCACACTTAGCCCTGCTTTTACAAGATTGCTAAAGGGCTTAACTTGGAACCTCATTCTCTGCAGGTGGAACTGGCTGCACGTTTCTAACACTCCCCCTTTGTACCATAATTCTGTGAATGAAGAGACCCCAGAATAAAGTCAGTAGATAAAATGAGAGGAGAATTTATTTCTTGGGGTATTGTGACTGAGCTTACTGTAATTGATTCTTGAGTGGTTCTTTGGTCTAATGTAGAATGTTTGTTGGTTATATAATTTATTTCTGTATTCTACAAACAATATTGACGAAGCTTAACTTTTTTGTTGAATGACTTCTTGCCAGACTTCATTCTACAGGAAAGCTTAAGTGACCTTTTTGTTTCAGAAAAAAAAAATGACTGTTTTAAAATTTACTACAAATGATTTGTCAAACTGATGGATTAATTGGGTCACTACCATCGTTGTTCTTGCAATACCAAACAAAGGCAATGAAACCTGAATTTGGAAACAAAATATGATTTTGTGTGGCAGAGAGGACTTTGGGACTAAAGAAAGCACTTCAGGTGTTCTCTAAAAAGCAAGTATCTCATGCTGGTTTCGAAGCAAATTTAGCCATGCATTAGAAAAATTTCTTTGCACTCCATTCTGCACCAGAAATTATTTGCATGTTGGTAAGAGGCCTTGTAAGAAAAGGAAGGGAGGGTGTGCTTGCAGTGTATGATCAGTAACTGTTCCTGCAGGATCAAGGGAGAAGAGAGGGTACATGGGATAATAGTACCTTAAAGATACTGACTGGTAAATGTAAATAATTCCCACCAAGTTGGAGAATTTTACTACTCACTGAACTTTGACTAAATTAGTCACTAGTTTTCCCACAAATTTATTTTTGTTAGAAAGTGTAATGAAAGATAAGTGATATTACTGAAATGGAAATTAGCTCTTAAGACAATTCTAGGTATCTAAAGTATCAAAATTGAAAAAGATCGGTTCAGGAGCAGGTAATGGGAACAGTAAGAATAGAGTCTAAAGGGGGATTTTGTATTAAACTTAATGCACTTAAAAATTATGCCAAAATTTGGCCTACACTTGATTTATATAAAATCTGTAGTACAATATAGATGTATATATTTAATATTGTGTATTGGAGTTTAATTTTTTTTTATGTATAGATTATTTTTTTCTTGTTACTGCCTTCCCTGATAAAAGGAAGTGTTGATAAAATACAGACCAGCTTTCTCTGAATAAGGTAAGGCTGTATGTTAGTAGCCTTTTGGGAAATAATGCAGTTGTAACCCAGTCTTTCAATCTCTTGGAGAGCTTGATTTAAAAAAAACCCAAAACATTTGAGGCGCAAGCCCTGAGTTAGTTGAGGATCACATAATGGTTGCTGTACAATAGTGTACAACTGATGTTTTAAAAATTAATACACCAGAACTTTTTGTTACACTCTTGTTAATTATTTTGTACTCATTGTACACTTTCTGAGTTGTCAATTAATACTTAAGCTTATATTGACTGGTAACCGAAGTGTCTAACTTCATCTGCAATGTGTGGGTAATAAACTCCTGTTGGATTCAGTTGTTTTATTGTCTTTATTCCTTCCAGTGCTCAGAGACAAGACTTGAGTTCTTGAATGGATTCAAACCCCAAAGTTTGTTTTCTGAAAATTCTTTTTCCCTTAAATGTGTAAGGCTGATTTGATGCAGTAGCTTAGCAAGCATAAGCAGAAAGTACATTCTGCTTCCGTGTCAGTTGAATTATTTAACCCAGCACATTTTTTCATCTCTCCTGGTATTCCGGTAGCCATACGTGGGTGGGAATTCCTGCTGTAGAGAGTTCAGTCCTGATGGCTAATCAAATCCACAACTGCCTTGGGAAGATTGCCAAAATAATGCCTGTAATGAAGAATTCCTTTGCAATTGCTTACCTCATGCTGTTAGGCAAAGGGATGTAATCATGTTTGCCTCGTATAGAATGATTAAATTTCAGAACACGATGACCCAGATTTCTAACAACATGCAAAGATTTTTGAACTGGAAATTTAGAGATGCTGTTTCCCATGATTCACTGTATGCAGCAGGTACTTCAATAATTTGCTTTAGGTGATTTACTGTTTGCAGCATTATTCATGCTGTAATGGCCCCTGATTGCTTAGTGGTCGTTGCTGTGGACTGCAGTACATCAGCTGCAGATGCTGAAACTCTAAATTAAATAAAGCTTTTACTCAAATTGACACTTTCAGCTTTAAGACTGATAATATCTTCTCTGAGGTGATGATTATGGGACATAATGCTTTCTCTGATCATTTTTAATAAGGTTTGAAGGTGTAAAAGTTGCTAATCTCTTTAATGCAGTGGTAAAAGCACAGAGTCAACAGGCCTGGCATTCAGCGTGATTTCATACCGATGGTAATTAGCACTGCACTGTGCTTGCCTTGCAGCAGCAGTTCAGATCTTTCCTGATGCACTGGCCGTGTGGCAGTGCTGGCATTGTGTCTAGACTTCAGGCTGACTAACCTCACTTATGTATAGTTGAGAGAAAAATAATAAATGCTTTGGACCAGGTTGGCTCTTTACACTCAGTGGCCTCTTTGGGTACCTTTTTTCAACCTCTGGTTGCCGAGTTTTCTTTCTTGTCAATGCAAATAAGTGACTGTTTTTGAGTTTATATACAAGACACTGCAATAGTTGTGCAAGCACCTTATTCTAGGATGAAGAGTTCTGAAATACACATCTGATACAGTGGCCTGAACTTGGGATTTTGGGGACCAGTCTTCTGTAAGTGATCTCGATGTCAATCTGTCTCAGTGGGGTAAGGAGATCAGACGCTGAAGCAAAAATAAAGATGGTACGTACCCTCCCAAGAAAAACCTGTACAGCCTGTGGAATCTGACAAATCTTCCTTCTCAAGGAACTGCCCCTCCCAAAAGGCAGTAAGCAGCAGATCTGAGCTGCTTCATAATGCATGCCTTTTACATTCAGGAATCTCACACGTGGGTGGGTTGAGGTTCTTGGGAAAAGCCAGCAAGAAGGGTAATGGCCCAAGCTTGGCTCCACTGTTTTGGCTCTGTACAAGTACCGAAAAACTGAGAGTGCATTAGGTGAGCTGTGCACTTCAGGTGCCCTCTGCTACCCCTCAGGTGCAAGGAAGGCTCCTGCTTTAGTGCCCAGCTTGAGCTTTCTGCTTTGGGGAGGAATCTGGAATTCTTGCCACTAACAAAATTGCCAGTAAAAAAAAAATCAAATTTCAATATATAAACCCCTAACAGGGGTGTTCAAGTAGTGAGGAGGACCAGGAAAACAGAAATACGTGTCTGCAGTCTGTTTTTCCTACCTGAACATGCCTAGAACATCCACTCAGCCTCTTGGGGACAGTTACAGGAAACGGAGGCTGAGGAGGAGCAGGCAGTGCACGGCCCAGGTTTTTCCTTTCAACAGAACCCAATATAAAATCTTAACCTGGCACCCTGTGCAGGTATGAGATATTGTGAGCACTGTTTCCAACAGCAGCATTATTAAAACAAAGAATTGCTATAATAAAGAGATGAAAGACACACAGCTCTGTTACTGCAGAATGAAGGAAGGTTATGTAAAGTCAGGCACTGCTAGCTCTGAGCTGACCTCTAAAAATGGTGTCCTTACCCAACAACTTGACTTTGCAATCAAAACTTCTTTTTATTGTACTATGTAATTAGAGTATATAATTTAAACAGCCTTTGATTTTGGTTTATTAAATGCTTATTTAGCACTAAGTGGCAATTAAGCATTGAAGTGCCTTCAGTAAATCCCAAAACTTGATTATCATCAGTCGTAATAAATTTGCCTCACTTGTACGCTTGGTCAAGTTCTGCAGAGAGAACTGCCAAAGAATGCCAGGGAGAGGTTTGTGAGCTCCTGCTCCCCCTTATCCCCAACAAACAGAGGAGAACTGAAAAGTGAAACCAATAAGCTGTACCTTTAAAAGATGTTAAAAATAAACCCCTTTCTCCAGTAAACCACATTAACTTCTGCTACTTCAGCTGCAGGAATCTGCTGATGGAGTTATGTTCATTGATCCCTGGTATGTAACACTTTGCCTCTATGCACATACGAGCTAATTGCAAATCGCTGGACTGAAAAAGTTGGCAAAGGTAGCCAAACTACACTGCCACAAAATTAACCTTGGCATATTAGGTAGATGCAAACACACAGCAAAAGAGAAAATTCTCATTCTAGACAATTTGCTGTTTAAGTTCTTGACCTCTGGCCCAGAGTACATGACACTGAAACTCAGGATTTGTTTAGACTTTGGTTTCTTATTAGGTGGATTCCTTTCTCAAAGTATCTTTTATGTCTGTAAAGTAACTGTCAAGAGATACAAGTGATCTCTGGAGCATCTGCCCCGCAATTCCTGTAGTAAACTTCACAGCTGCATCTCTCCCATGGTACACTGTGACTCAGCAGCACTGCTGTGCTATCCAAAAAATGCTATTTTCTGTTAATACAGCTGCAGTCGTCTGGGAGTACTGGGCACCAAATCTGTGGCTGTGAACTGTGGCTTCCCAGTTATCTTGCAGCTGTTTTTACCACATGAACAATGAACAGAAGGTATTTGATGAATTCGTGGCAACTGCCCCAGGAAACTCGGATGAAAAACTACCAGCTGAAAATATTATTGTAATACTGACATTTGAAATACGGCCTTATAATGCATATTGTGTGTTCAGTGAAATAATCTGCCTCCTGTTTGGAAATCTTCAGAACTAATCTCACCAGTGTGAGCAGACTTTAGTTCTGGGTGACAGCTCTGGCAGGATGAGGCTTCACAATGAGGGAAAAGTATTTACTATGAAAACAAGAGTGTAATGTGGGTCTTTGTGCTTTGATATATTTAGATATTTTTCTGTGTTCAGTGCACTGTAAAATTGTCAACCAAATACCTGTTAGGGAGCAAAAATAAACAAAATGGGGGCACTTTTTCATGGCAGGTGGGAGTTTGGAGAGCTGTGCATCTGTGACTCCTCAGGAATGCGAATATCTGGTTCTAATAAACTACTCAAAATGTTATCAGTAGAAAAGGGTAATCTCTGCTCACAGAAAGATAATTGCACTGGTAGAACATAAATACATAATTTATATACCTACATACGTAGAAATAGTAAAAATAAGTTATACTAAAGCTTGTAGAATTAAAATTTTGCAAATGGGCAGTGACAGACAAATGAAACTGTATTTTGAAGTCTTTTGATTGACTTTCTGCTTTAAAGTGTCATTAAACTGAACTACTTGGCATTTTTTATGCTGCTCTATGGTCATTGTCCATGTAACTTGACCATGTCATTTGGTTTAGCTAAAGCTTTTTTTATCTGGCTAGAACATTACATAGTCAGCTCAAATGCTTAGATTTCAATTTTAAAAAATGGAAGTGCAAACTAAGCTAATGAAAATATTTCTATGCTTAAAAAAAAGTATTGAAATTATTTATTTGTCTATATTATTATTTACACCATTTATCAGAAAAAAAACATATCTTATTTGAACTGCTATGAAAATAAAGGTACAAATTCTTTTCTTCACTGAGTAACATCCATCCAAGGTTATGGATTAATGCTACTCATCAGTGCTGAACAGTAAATTCAGAGTAGAACAAGGAATTTTGAATTGCAAAACTTGGGGCAGTATTAAAAAAAAAACATTAAAAGAATATGTTAATTATTCCATCTTCCTTTTCATAGCCTGGATGTGTTAGCGTAGTAATTGGTAAGCAAAAAAAAGGAGAAAAACACTATTTGGAAGTTTAACTGGAAAAAAAAAATAAGGACCTGGGAAAATCTAACAGCAAGCTGAAGGAAAAGGAAACCTAATTAACCTTCTTGTCCTTCTTCGTGTTTGGGTCCCTCCTAGGAAATAATCCTCTGTGTTCCTGCTCTCCTGGAGGATGCAGCTCCGCGTGCCAGCCCTGCGTGGCTCCATAGCCCTGGAGCACATCTCCCCGTTCCCGGTTCTGTTTCCCATTTCCCGGTGTCCGTTTCCCCGTTCCCATTCCCGTTCCCGATTCCCGTTTCCCCGTTCCCATTCCCGTTCCCTATTCCCGTTTCCCCATTCCCGTTTCCCGTTTCCCATTTCCCCATTCCCGTTCCCGTTTTCCGGGCCAGGCTCCCGCCGCCCTCCACCCGCGCCCCGCCCGCGCGCAGCCGCACCACGGCCCCGGGGCGGGGCTTCCCTGCGCCAGCCAATCAAACCGCGCCGATTACTGGCACCGCCCCCTCCGCCTTTGCACCAATCCCCTTCCCGTGCGTCGCTTCCTTCCCCGCCTCTCAGGACGGAAGATGGCGGCCGCTGCAGCCAATGGGGCGGCGGGGGCGGGGCTGGCGGGGGCAGCGCGGCGCGCACGCGGCGGCGGCTGGGGCCCCTCTGAGGGACCGGGACCGGGACCGGGATCGGGATCAGAATCAGGATCCGGGTTAGGAACACCGGCAGGGACAGGGACAAGGACCGGATCAGGACCGGGACCGGGATAAAGATCCGGGTAAGGAACACCGGCAGGGAACAGGCTAAGGCAGGGCAGTGCTGGAATCGCCGTCCCTTGGAAATGTTCAGAACCGTGTGGATGTGATGCTGGAGACAGGTTTAGTGGTGCCCTTGGCAGTGCTGAGTTAATGTCTGGGCTCGATCATAAATGTCTTTTTCAGCCCTAATGGTTCTGTAATTCAAAAAAATGCGTGTATTGTGGAGTTGTGCTGGTAAGCACCAGCTGACCTCACCCAGGTTCGGTGCAGATGGGAATCTTTATTAATAATTATAACAGTCTAAAACAACAAAAAAAACCCACACCCCAACAAATCTGGAAAAGATCAGAAGAAGAAATGAAAAGTTGCACTTTGTTTTTTTTTTGTTTGGTAGTTTTACTCCCTTGGGGAAGAAAGGAAAAGAAACTTTTCTATGGTTTGGAATAAAAAAGTAGTTACAGAAACTACTGCCAAAGCTATAATATGCCTATCTTTAAATTATATTTTGTATGATCAACGGATATCTCAAAGTATGTTATGTTGCAGAGGTAACTTTTCCTACAAGATACAGGGAGTGGAATTGTCAGTTCTGTGTTATGTTATTAGCTCATACTGGTTATAATCCTATAATTCTAAATTAATTTTTCCTAGACGTGTGTTACATATTTGAAAGAATGCAGAAACACAAGCTCTTTTCTTAGTATGCTGGTTTTCAACTCTGTAAAACTTTGCTCTCAGAATTAAGTTATGTTAATGCCTTTTATTTCCTAATATTTTCAGTGGGTTTCCTGTTTGAGAGAATAATCAGATTTAGTGAAGTGTGTGTGCAGGGCAGCTCCTTGAAGATATTTGTTCCTGTCAGCAGAGTAATCGAGCAGGTTGGTGTCCATGTAAACCCCTTGGTTTCTGGGTGCTAATTTTATATGGTGCTTGTTTAAAGTTTACATGTTGGTTTCTTTTTGTTCAGAGTTAAAGACTGGTGTAGCTGTTTATGTTTTCTTCCAAATATCTTTTTATGGGGCAAGGGCAGCCCTGTACAGAAAGGTGGGCCCAGAATTCCTGGGCAAACATTGACCTGTGGCCTGCCTCTTTTCAGACTTTTTGGAAATAAATATAATAATTTTTTTTCCACATAAGAGTTCTTCTGTGCATGGGATGATCGATGATGTTCAGGTGGCTTTTTAATTTTTTTTAAAAACGAGCATAGAATCATAGAATTGTTTGGGTTGAAAGGAACCTTAAAATCTCATTCCAACCACCCTGCCATGGGCAGGGACACCTTCCAACAGGCCAGGTTGCTCCAAGTCCCATCCAGCCTGGCCTTGAACATTCCCAGGGATGGGGCAGCCACAGCTTCTGTGGGCAGCCTGTGCCAGGGCCTCACACCTTCACAGTAAAGAATTTCTTCCTGCCCTCTGTCAGTTTGAATGCATTTCCCCTTGTCCTGTCACTCCAGCATCTGGCAAATAGTCTCTCTCCATCTCTCTTGCAGGCTCCCTTCAGGTACTGGAAGGCTGCAATTAGGTCACCCCAAAGCCTTCTCTTTTCCAGGCTGAACAATCCCAATTCTCTCAATCTTTCATGATATTTTTTTTTTTAAATGTTTTTTTCTTTCACTGCATCATTTTTGCAGGGCAGCCCTGGGGTCTGATCTGTACCTGACTGCGTGGGAGGTCTCCTGAGATTTGGATGGTTCTTACCAGCTGGCAGCATTTTCCAGCTTTGTTGTGCTTTTTACTGGAAGTATAGAAATAATGGTATTTCCAAGATTTTCTTGGGGAAGAAAAAGAAAAATGGGAAAAACAGAAGGAAATCAGCACTACCATGCTGCTCGGCTGTGTTGATACCAAGCTGCCTCTGCAGACAATCTAAGACTTGGCTTTATTTGGTGAGTGAAAAGATGTTTTTTATGGGGCACAGCTTCTTCTGTGTGAGGACAAGCCCATAAGTGGCTTTCACACCAGGCATTGAAAAGAAGTGTTGAGAATTGTGAATCAGGCACTTGGCAAGGTTTTGGGGTGTGCTTTTGCAGTTCAGGTGCAAGATGGGCGATGGAGGACATAAGAAAGGCAGAAAAAGAGTGTATTGCCCAATCCCGTGTGGGGTTAGGAAGTTCAACCTCAACTTTGTCCTCCTCAAGGACCTTCAGCCTGACCCACCACCCACCCCTCCCTTAGATCTTCCCCTTCTGGTGTCCCTGCAACTGTCCCCTTTCCTTTAAGGGAGGAGTTAACACAGAAGAGTTACATAAATTCTCACTGGTGCACTTTTCTTTCTTATTTCCTCCTGCATTTAGTTTGGGGCTGGTTAGTTAAATATATGTTCTGCACGTGACTGATACAGTGCCTTTTTAGCTTCTTAAGTGAATGGAAGGTGGAGGGACTGGGAAATGGGATAGAGATGGGTGCTTTGGTAAATGAAGCTTTAGACTGGGAGTGAAGGATGTCTGATGCCAAAATGTTGGATCGGCTGAATTGTTTCCATTATGTATTTTTGCCTTAGCTGATACTTTGAGGCAAGTTTTAACAAACTGTTTCAGTGAGAACAAAGCAGGAATTGAGGGTGGGAAAGAAGCTAAGGCAGTGTACAGGACTGTAAAAAATGCAGCACAAGCACTTGGTGATTCCAGTAGGCTGTTCTGAAGGTCCCAGCGAAGAGTGTGTTTTCTATTCTGTTTCTTGGTCTTACAGGATGAGTCTTTTCAACAGTCAGTATAATTTAGAAGTACTGGCAGGAAGCAAATATTTGCAGCTGTCCATTTTAACAAGTTCATATTATGCTATAAACTCTTCAGTCTGATAAATTTTGATTCTGGTTATGTCAGGTGTTAAAGTCCAGAAGGACTATTACATTATCTACTATCTATCATCTATCCTTTGCAACATAAACCATCTATACTCTTGTTTATACCCATTAAAGACTTTAATTTATCACCTCTCTTTCACATTAATCTGAAAACACTTCCTCCAGATTGTTAATATTATCAGGGTTTTGTATTATTTTTTTATCACATTGTTTGTATTGCTGAAAATGCTTTGAGGTGACCTTAAAGTTTGAGACTAAATTTGCAGGAGATGGAGGAATGCAAGTATTTCAAAATGTATTAGCTCCTATTGCTTTCCTCTTTGAGACTTGTTTCATATAAGAATGCACAGTGGCCTTAAAAGGACACTTACAGTTTTTTTAAAAAATGATGTAGTTTTCCAAATAAATGAAAACCTAATAAAAAAATCAAAATGAAAGCTTCTTTGTTTAATATGGCAACTGAATCTCATCTGTGAAAATGTGGGTGCATTAACATGCTCTTAGTTTTTATGCTGATTTAAATTAAATTATGTAAATTCAAAATAAGTTTTAAAGTAAAGTAATTGTTTTGCTGTATTGTTTATAACCTTTCTTGCAATTTCTTTTTTTCTTTAACAGAAACTTTTTTTTTTTTTGTATTTTTAACTGATTAACAACTTTTCATGTGCACCTCTCTCTGCAGCTCACTATAACTACTGGGATCTTTCTTCTTTCTCCTGCATAAACTATTGCTCAGCTGCTCATTAAAAATAAGATACAAAATTGCTGTACAATTGGTGAGCAGTTAAATTGGTGAAAAGACAGCCCAACATTTAATTAAAATTGGCAAATTTGAGTTGTATGCTGGCAGTACCTGGAATAGGAAGCTTCAGATATTGTTCACTTCTCAATAATTTGAGGATTTTTTCATAATAATAATTTGTGTATCTTTGTTGCTGTGGGAATGAGTGGAAGAATTGGAATTATGCGTTATTACTCCTTTGTGCACTCAGAAGGGACAAGCAGCTGTGAAAGCAAAATTTCCTGTTTAGAAACATAAAGTTCTTACTAGTAATTCTAACTTATTTTTTATGCGATTTATGAAGGAGTTTTTTGGGGGTAAGAGGATATGATTTTATTTTATTCAATGTCTGTCAGGATATCTAAGGAAATACATACTCAGTTTTGAACGGGAGAAAAACAGATTTAAAGAGAAGTTAATTCTAGTGGTTTAATGTCTTGGGCAGCTATTACCTTGCACGTGCATTGATCATTCCTGCTTCAGGAATGTTTGTGGGAGGTAGACAAGAGTGTAAGAGATTGAGGGAGGAAGGGTTCTGTAGTTGCTGGGTTTGGTTTGTTCATCTCTTCCCTAGGAAGTTTGGGTGATGGGCAAATACAAATGCACAATCAGTCATTCCCTGTATGTTCATGTGTGCCTTGCATGGACATATGAACTGCATCTCGCATTATTAGGAAGTCTGAATGATCGAAATCTGTGGATTAAAGTCACCAAATGAGAATTTAATAAAGAACGTGTACATTTTTAACCCCTGATGGTTCAGAAAGACAAGTTGTGGTGTTAGTTGAATTTGGCTGGGTTGTTTTTTTTTTTCCTTCCTTTTTTCGCACTAGGCAGTTCTAAGAGAAGGCCGAGATTTTTGATTAACGGTCTGATTTGAGGAACGGGGTCTTCTAAGAGGAAGAAATAAAATATTGATGCTTTATTAAGGATCGGGTAAATCGCCACTCCCGCTCTGAGCTGCTCTGGGCGGTCACTGGCGACACCCGGTGGCCGAGAGCGGAATGACAGCCCCTGGCTGTCCCAAACTTGGGCTTTTCCACCCCAAATCCTTGGCATTAGATGTGTCTGTGTGGAGGCTCAGCTCCTTCGGCTGCTGTCCCGACATTCGGGAGCGTGGAGAGGAGGCCAGCTTAGGCTGGATGCTGGGTGCTCTCTGTGCACATACATGCTCTCCTTAATGAGATCCTAACGCTGCTTTTGAAACTATGGACTGAGCAAATACTGTGTCTTGCTGTTGTCTGCCTGGCAGCATGGTATCTTCCAGAAGGGAGTAGTGAGCCAGCTTATCTCAGAGTTGCTTGTTTCTCAGTGTGCCTTCCTATTTGGGTTCTTTGCTGTGCAAGGACAGTGGTGGGTGCCAAGCTGGCGCAGTTGTAAAAGCAGATGAAGACAGTTAAAAGTTTTTACCTCCACTGTTATAACTGGGAAGTATTTTGTAAGATAAACTTTATGATTTCTGCTCCATATTTTATTTATGGTCAGTTTATGCTCTTAAATTCTTGTGCCAGTATTGTTCTTGAGTAGCTCCCCTCCCTCCCCAGCATTTATTCCTTTGATGTGTCTGTAGATAGTCATTGTATCCCGCTCAAGCTACACAAGGCAAAACATCCAGCTGCTTCTTGTGAAATAAACAATCCATTACCTGCATCATCTAACCCTTTCTTCTCTGCACTTGATTATGGCTTAGTTATCCAGACATTGGCCTCAGCAGAGGGCATTGCTGGCACTGCTATGACCCTGTGAAATATGGGTTTACTTAAGCATTGAGAACAAACATGGCTTGGCAGCAGGGTTATCAAAATGCAAAAAGCTCTCGACTTTGCTTTTTATCCCTGTCTTATTTTGGGGCAACAGGCTGCTGAAGACATTTGGAAAGGTTTTTGTGGTTCTCATAAAAGTAAGTTCCCCACCTAGGTCTTCAGAGTTCGTGGGTCCTAGCAAAAACATGGAGTTCTGTTTTTACCAGCAGGGATTGTCTGTGTTGCTGCCTACAGTGGACCTCTTGATCAGAAAGTCTGGAGTAACAATACCTGCACACTTTCTTCTTTGATCTTCCCTTTCATAATTTTATTTCTTGTGACTGAGTCCTAAATCACTTAAAGAGTGAAAAAGCAGTTGAATGTGAACTTCCAGTGGAGTATGGAAAATCATTGTGCATTTGGGTGTCATGAAAAGGAAAAGCTGATTTTTTTTTTTTGTCTTTTATGGCATTGGTGAAGCGGCTGCTGGAGTTTCATGTATGGTTCAAGAGTAAGCACTGTCTAAAGGCTCCAGAAAACAAAGAGCTGAAGAGAGTGCCTTGTTCAATGTTCACATCCTTGATGCCTTAGCATCTTTTGTGGAGACTCAAAAGTAAATTCTCCTGATAAGGATAAAAGCAACATAGCTCTGAAACCCTTTATTTCACCCTCTTCCATCCTCCTGTTGTCACTTAGATGACATCTTTTCCTTTTGTCTGCTATAAAGCATTGAAAATTGAGCTTAGGGCATGATAAAGATTCAGCAGAGCCTCCAGCTGTCAGACTGTGCACAAAGAGCATGTTTTGGAAACCGATAGTCTGTGAGCTGTCATGGGCACACAGAGATCTCAAGTTTCTCTTGTTGCTTTGAAACTAGAGAGGGTCTGACAAATTACCTTGACATGGGGACGTTCTGCAGTAGCTAAATATAAAAAATAATGGATATTGTGGGATGTGACTGGCAAAGACACTTTGGTGATCTGCAGATTCTGGGGAAGCAGATGAGGAAAATGAGGAGAAGTCGTTTTCCCTGCTTAGGCTTGGCAGATGTTTGTGTCTGTGCAATACATCTGGAACAGCAGAGAATTGCTTGAGCTGTGATGTTAGAGTGGGGCTGAGAATTACCAAGCACACAGATGTTGTTTGGCTTGTATTCCCCTACATCTGCACGTGCAGGGAATTATCTCCTTACCTGCTTCACCAGCAACTGATTTGAGCTTGGGTTGTTAAGAAAAGACTCTTGAAAACGTAATAGTTTTGTGTTTTGAAGAATGAGCTCTAATAAAGTCTAATAATGAAGTGTGCTTAAGGTAAATTACTGTTGTGAAAGAATTTCTAAAATATTCCAGTAAATAAAACATTGACTTTATGTCATTGTAAATATTTTAAATATCAACGTGTGGTAGTAGAAGCTCTTTTTCCAATTACAGCAAAGTTTCTTTATATCCTTTTATTACGGTTGCTGCAAAATTCAGGCTGAAATTTCCCAGGCTTCCTGTGGTGTAGAAATAAATTCTTTGGAAGAATTTCAGCAGATTTTATTAATCTTTGGGAAAATTTCTTACTTACGTCCAGGTTTCTTCTATCTGAGGATGATGGTATTAAGTGGCAGTGTCTGAATTGAAGGAAATAAACGGCGTTTCAGAGTCAATAAATTATTCATGCAGCTTTGTAAGTAATTTTTTCCTTTCACCTTTCTCTGTAGGGTGGATCATTGGTGTTGCCTGTTCATGTGGTATTTTGTTCAGCTTAAAATGGCCCTGCAAATTGTCACTCTTGGAGTCCTTTCTTGTAATCCCAAACTTGAAAGGGCATCAGTGCACTTTCTGATTGTGGACTTTGCAGGTGCTCTACACTCTCACAGTGACTTTTGCATTGTATCTTGTAGTGTAGATATTCAGAGCAAGGCTTTTTGTGTGAAAGTGTGCTGCTGGCTGTACTTACTAACGTTAGTGTGCACAAGGATTGTGAGCTGGGAAAACACTGTCCTTGTTTCACTGATTGGGAAAGTGAGGAGTGAATGTTGGCCCTTGCTGGGAATTGCTCAGCAAGCTGTTCTGCCACAGTCGGAGCTGGGAAGTGTTTGTAGGCCAGGCTCTTGTTCAAATCCACTTAGATAAATACTTTATTTCTGTCTGGTTTGAGATGACCATCTCAGTGCATAGCTCTAGTGCCAAGTCAGACAGCAAAGCTGTTGGACCTCTTCACAAAGGAGAATGCTGTTAGTGAGCGTGAACCTCTGAGCTGCTCGTGGCTGCTGTGTTGAAATGTGAATGGATCAAAACTTAATGCTACATGCAGGTGACCATTGTACCCTCCGTGTTTGATTTCCAGCAGCTGTTGGCTGGCTGTTATTTGAGAAGCTGATTAGTCCTGGATCTTCTTTCCATTGTTTGTGGTTGCAAGGAGTCATCTCAGGATGATGCGTTCGGTGGGAGGCGCTTGCAGGAGAAAGGAAATGACTTTTCTGTGGTGGCTGTGGTCTGATGAGATAAGCACAAGTGCAGAATGCCGAGACTTGGATTCTCTTCAAGGTTTGCAGCAGAAAGGCAGGACAGCTGTGGTTCCATTACAGGCAGCAGGCACAACAAGCCTTAGCTTTGACCCCCATATCAGAGCCTTGCTCTGTGCAAAAGCAAGGGCCCAGCAATAGGACAGTTTTCCTGTTCTCTAGAATCCAGTTCAAAAAGCCTGTTCAGAGGCTTCTGAGAGTGCAGTTTAGGCACAGATGAGCTTTCAGAGTGTTTTTAAATACAGTACTCTTTGCCAGAAGGAAAGAAGAAGAAAACATAATATATAGAATTTAGAATACGAATAGCCCAATTGCAGTACCTCTTTCTGAAATTTACCCTTTGCCTGGGACTCTTTCAGACCTGCCCTTATAAGATAGGATTGCTTCTGCCAGCTTGATCTGAGAATAGCCAGGAGAGTAAAACAGAGCATCTCTTATCCTCTTATTACTTCCTTATTGGATGACCACCTCACCCACACCTGGATGCAGTTGCATCCTCTACCTGGTCAGGTCACTACAAGAAAAGTTCCCACTCACAGGGAAGTTCTTGGTTGGGTCCAGCTGCTCATGGCAGAGTGGGATTTCAGGGACAGTTTCCTTTCTGGCTCCTCTGTTAGTAGGTCTGTGTCACCAGCATGGAATTGGAGGAAAACAGAAGATTGAAAAAGGGATATTCTCAAACATGCTTGAATTACTGTTTTACACAGTTTCTTAGAGTATATAGAAACTTCTGTTTCCCATGTTAGCAATCTGAGCATCATATTTTAATAAATTTGCCTTAATTTTGAAGCCAAAATTTGTAATTTGACATTTTTATAGTTTTGTGTAGGGCTTTCTAGCTTATTTGAGTTTTTTAATTGTACATTGGATTATTCTACACTTTTTCAATTGGTCATCTGATCTTTTGCAGCTCTTTACCATCTCTTTGGTTCATGAATTTCTGTCAATAGGCTTTCAGGTACTCAAGTTTGAATGTTAATTCATTGCACTTTGGACCTGAAGGCAAGCCTAAGTGTTTTAGATCTCTCTAGACCTCCACCAGATTTTCCAGTGCTGGATGCAAAATCAGGATAGATCTTTCTAGTTGGAATGCAGACTTACACCAAAAAAAACCAACCTGAAAGTTTTCTTTTGATGAAAATAGTCACTGTATGGTTTTTATGATCTATGCATTTAAAGCTGTGCTTAAATGCAATTCAGAAGTTGTTTTTGCAATCTCTCTCTATGGATGTCCAGTATAATATTCAAAAGAGGTTTTATTTCTGCATTGATGTGGACACTTGCTTATGCCCCCAAAGGATGAGTTCAGAACAGTTGTAGTTTCCATTAATTTTTTTTTTTCTCAATTATTGAACCCCAAAGCACTGAGCCTTTTTCCTTTTTTTCTCACCTACCTCTGACTCTTATTTTTTCCCTCCAACCAATACTATTTAAGGCCATTTCCATGGTTCTCTCTCCCACCTACACTCCTCTCTCCATTGCTAAACAGGATTGTACCCCAAAGCTCATTCCTGGTGGGAGGGCAGGGACTGATTTCATCAAAGGCAAGTAGGTTGGTAGACCTAATTTTTTTGATCTTCCCATAGACTTTGTGTTTTATCTTTTTCTCCTTTCCATTCTGCTGATAGAATTTTCTCTGTACTGCAAATGAAGAATTACATGGAGCTTCTTTCTGACTGTGCCTTACATTTGGAAGCAAGATGTAGCTGATTGGAGAGCATGAAATAATTCTCTTGGCAGTTACATCTTGTCTCTGCACTTTAGCGTAGCCTCTCGTGGATTTTATTCCCTTCCTGCCTGATGACTAAATGCTCTTTGCCTTCAGCAGGCTTTGTGGGAATGCTGGAAAAACCTCTTCTCCCTCTGTTTGGGTGAAATAACAAACCCAGCTATGGGAGAGTGTGTGCTGGAGAAACTGAGTTCCTTGGGGCTGTTTTGTGCTTCCCCTCTGTGCTCAGATAATTTGCTGGTCCATCCTCTCATGGGGAGTGGTGCCAGTGGGGAGAGATCTCTGCAGGCTGCTGCAATGGGGAAATGCACTGGTGTGTTCTCCCTGCAGTGGGGAAATGCACTGGGGTGTTCTCCCTGCAGTGGGGAAATGCACTGGGGTGTTCTCCCTGCAGTGGGGAAATGCACTGGTGTGTTCTCCCTGCACTGAGGAAATGCACTGGTGTGTCCTCCCTGCAGTGGGGAAATGCACTGGTGTGTTCTCCCTGCACTGGGGAAATGCACTGGGGTGTTCTCCCTGCACTGGAGAGGTGCAGCACTGCACTGGCAGCTCTGCTCCCAAATGCAAACCACACGTCCTGTGCATGCACGAGCTGCCTCCCGCTGCCCAGAGCTCCGAGTTTGTTCTCAGCTTGCTCTGGAACTTTTAATAATTGTGAAAATAAAGGGAGGGTCTGTTTGTATTGTTTATTGTAGGAAAGAACAGTGTAAGATTTCATCTGCTGCTGTTCAGATCCCTCGCTATTTTTGGTATTTGACCTCTGCAGAGAAGATTGCCAGAACTACAGGTCTTCTTAATTTTTATTACGTGTTTCTGCCCTCCTACTCATAAGTTACTCTTATGTTAGTGATTAAATCTTTGAGAATGTGCCATTTTTCCATAATTTTCCCTGTATTTTTCAAAGGAAAATTTGTATTTCTCTATATTTTTGAGCTAACTTTCCCTTTTGGAAAGAAGAACTATGCCACTTGGCAGCATCTTCTGTACACCACTCAAAGGAAAAGGGAAATAACTTATGATTTGCTGGTTTGTCTTTTGAAAAACATTCTGGACTGAAGAGGACTGATGAGCCTGTTGTCTTGAACTGAAGCTGCAACGTTTAGAATACTGCACAAACAGCACAGCAGTATGTGCTGAGACAGTGTTAAGTGTTTAGTTTGGGCAGATAGGTACTTGCTTTTCATTTCTCCACGGTTGGAAAGGGCTGCCTTTGGCACAGCCATTTGCTTCTAGTCTTGCTGTGTGGCTGTTTCCACACTCCACCAGTGAAAACCACATAAGAACAGCATCTGAAAATCCTGTCCTGCTTCTTTGGCTTCACTTCCACTGCGTGTCTTCTATTCTAAACATTGAGTTTATTTCTTTTTTAAAGGAGCCTCGTAGGATGCCCTGGAGGTCAAAATATTTTAGGTTATTTCAGAGAATGGTATTTATTCTGAGTTCCCAAGATGTAATGAGTTTTGAGTGTCCTTCCAGAAGCTTATTGTTTCTGGTAGTTGTGGTATCCAGGAGATATGTAGGGGTTGCATATAACAGTGTACTGAATTCATAGAATAAATCACCTGCGTGTAGTTCCAGCAGTCTAGATATAATTACATAGAAGTTTCAGGTTTAATTATAAAAGGTGGCTTTTCTTGGCTCGGAGGGTGCAGATGTGGATGCAGCTGAAAGGTTCAGCTGTTCCACGTAAGGAATGGTGATCCCAAAGGATGGGATTGCACCTCTCTTTCAAGCACAAGTGAGTGGCCAGAGCCAGACACCTTCAGCCAGGTGTGTCATCCCAGTGGTGGTGGTTTCCTGGCACCTTGACATCACCTGGATTTTGTCAGTGTTGAGACTATAGATGCAGACCATGGGTGACTTTGCTGGAGAAAGTGAAAAACGTGAATGTAATGAACTACCTCACGTTCTGAGCAGAGGAGGAGCCATGGGAAAAGATGACCTTTTGGCCAGTGCCCTCTGTGATTTTCTTCTGAGACTGGAGCAGTCCAAGAGCAAGCTGTTGGTACAACTCTTTGTGTCAGAGAGCTTGTCATACGAACATGAGCAGTTCTTCTCTCTGGTCATCACAACTGGCTTTTCTGCTATGTCCAAAACATTTCCAAGACTCAGATTTTGCCAAAGGATTCTTTGGAAAACAGATACCTCTGTTGTTGAACTTAAGGAACTAAAAGTGCTTCAGTGCAGAGGACCATGTGCTTTGTAGGTGGCTGCAGTCCAGTGCTCAGTTATCTTCTATTGTGTTTGGAAGACCATTGTTTCCTATTTGTCTCATAAATTTAACATAGATCCTATTCCTGCCATTTAAACTTTCCCATCAAAATACAACAGTGACTTCCCCTTCTGAAAAGGAAGGGCTGGCAGCTACACCCTGAAGTTTGAGCATGAATTGTTTATATAACCTTCAATCACAATTTCATAATAGTCTGAAGACTTTCTTACTAAGGCAGACATTTTGCTGAGTTTTTAGCAAAAAACTGGCTGCCATCAAACACAACTTTTAGTCTTAGTTGTTGCAGTGGCAATAGAATTGAAAACAGAACCCTTCAGCTTCCTGATGGAAGAAATTGCACTTCTGCCTGAAAACATGAACAGCATTTTCTGGTATTTCAGAATAGCTGTACTTAAGTTATTCTGGGCAAAAGAGTTGTGTTGAGCTAATTTTATTTCCCAGAAAACATTATTAAAACTGAATGAACCTTCTTTTGCAGACTCTGGCTTTTTACAACTTCTGAGTATTTGTAGAGTTCCCTCACCTTCCCCAGCAGTAAAAGCTCTGACATGAGTGTTGTAGAAACTGCTTATTGAAAGATACTCTCTATCATAGTCAGTAATATTTAAACAACTGCAGCTTGCCTTCCAAATGGATGACGTTTGTCAGGAACATGTCTGTTTGAGTTTACTTGGCCTTTTGAGTAGACAAAGTCTGAATATTTAGAGCTTGAAATTCAGGTCAGCTTGGAAAACTACATTTTTCTTACAAGAAATTTACAGATATAAGCTGATTTTTTTTAGTAACCATAACACTGCAGGAGAGTTGGTTTACAGAAACTCCTTTCTTCACCCTCAAGCATGCATGTTTGAAACTATTTAAATAGAAGCTTCCATTGTAATTCTTCAGTAAATTGAATTAAGCAGTTTTCCTAATTAATAATGTTACAAATATTTTATTTCTTCAGTTTATATTATTGATTTGCATGGATATTTAACAGTTTTGTGTTTAAGCAGCGTAGCAAACAGTGTTTGAGAACAGTTGGCTTTATGTAATAGTTCTAGTAAAAGCTTGTTTCATCTGAGGACATACCCAGAAAAGTAAGTAGGGAACAAGTTCTGTGGGTAGGATGTACTCAGGGTAATGCCAGAAAACACGTTGAACTTCTTTGCTTCAGAGGGGAAAGGAGTTTCCACAGGATGTCTGCATTTTATGGCAAAAATGACGGGTAGATGTACTCTGAAAGGTTGCTTTGATGTAGAAGATTAACCTGGGGACCTCATTGTCAGGATCTTACTGAGGCAAATAGCTTAGTGAGATTATTTGTGACTTGGGAATTAAGTTTTTATGTGTGCCTGCTTAAGCTGTTTTTTAAGAATTTGCTGGTTTGTCACATGGTGTCGTGAATATTTGTGTGCACCAAACCAGAGGAGGGAAAGCAAACCCCTGAAACCACAAACAACGCTAAGAAGAAAAAAAAAAGCAGAATGCAGCTTTGTCATAGCAACTTCTTCTTTGTTTTTGGTCTCTCATGGACAATTAAAATAATTATGACTAAAGCAAGTAATACACGGAAACTTGCACATTCCACCCCCAAAAATCGAGCCTGTAGCATTTGCAGGAAAATTGATGATAGAACAGCTGGGAAGGCATGAGAATATTTTCTTGCATTCTGTGTCTGCCTGATTTTTATTCCATTTCTTTTTGGGTTTTTTTTTTTTTTAAAGGATCATTTCAGGCATGTGGTGCCTGGGATTGGCTGCTGGTCCAGATCTTAAGGAAATATCAGTACCAGTGAGAAATCACTAGACCCCTTAAAACTTGCTGTGATTCCCTCAATGTTTAGGTTTTGATTCTTTTTAAAAACAGAATAGTGTTATAATTGAACCTGTGTTTTTGACAGAAGTGGATGACTGCAATAACATAACTACATCTTCCTTATAAAAATGATTGTAGTTTGTGAACCACTAAATCCATTGCAAATATCTCTTTAAAATGTAAATGCTGCTGTGCTTTTCCTGACTGTGAATTTATGGAGTCTTTACTTCAATTACAGAATACAATTTTCTTTTGTGTTATAAAAACTATGTTTTTCCTTTGTTTTTAGGGCATATTTTACAAATGAATCTGTGAGAGGATCCAAGAGAATTTTGTTCAATTTTAGTTTTGCTGGGTAAAGTTTGCATTTGTGTGCATTGCTGAAATAGTTTGGGTTTCTAGGAGTGTTTGGTAGTGCCAGAGAGGAATTGCCTCTGAAGGGAAGATTTTTATCAGCTGCACTAAAAGCCAGTGTTCTGTGGTTTTACAGGAGGCTCAGAAAACGTTGAGGTGCTTAATTGCAGTGAATTCCACAGGTCACTAGCCTGTTTAGGTGGTCCCTGATACGCTGGCAGGTGTTTCTGTGCGTCATTGGGCACCTAAATACTTGTAAAATTACCTCACCAGGCCATTTCAGGCTGTAGTGCTGTGTAATTTTGGTCTTGTTCTCTTTCTCCCCTGTGCACATCCCTCAGCACAGAAGTTCACTTAAGAAGTCTCCCGCAGTTGTACGGATGCAGCTGTTTGTGGGCTGTGCTTCCTAGAACAAAACTTATTCCTGCTCAGGTAGAGGGGGTGACTTCATTATTGTTTCCACTTGTGGAGAACATCACGTTACTCTATAAAAATAATAAAGCAAATTTAGCTAAGTGACTTTCCCAGGATTTCCAGATAGACTGTTTAATCTGTTAAGGGGATTATCTGGTGTAGTGCTTACAGACACAGGAGACTGAACTCCTTGAATCAGGGAGCCCTTTCCTGTTCTGTGTTCCTGTGAATGAAGCTGTGCTGAGGAGGACATCAGGATAATTGAATCTTAGCTCCGTGCCTCACCTCTGCACGAGATGCTTCCTCGTACGTGCTTTTAAAGCTAACACTGTTGAAGAATGTTGTAATTAAAACTCTCCTTGGCTTTTACTTGCTGCAGGTTTCTGGCCAGGCTGGGGAGATGACAGCAGTGGACAAGGTGGAGGAGCAGCTGGCGGCTCTGCGCATAGCCAGGCGCTGCGTGCCCAGCGAGAAACCTTCCTACCTGCTGGACATCGACACCTCCACGGCCGCCCAGCCCGGGAGCAGCCGCTTCGTGGCAGTTTCCTGTTCCAACAAATCCATCAGGGTGTACGACAGGGAGACGCTGCGCTTCCTGCGGGAGTACCGCGGCCACCCCGGGATCCTCAGCGGGGTCAGGTTTGCACACACGTGTGACAGCGTGGTGTTCTCAGCCTGCAGCCAGGGCGCGGTGAAGTGCTGGGATGTTCGCTCAGCCGCGCAGGAGCCTGTGCAGGTGTTCAGTGGCTATCCCTCAAACGTCTTCATCAGCTTCGATGTCAGCTGCAGTGACCTCATCGTTTGTGCCGGAACGGAAAAAGTTGAAAACGACACGTTCCTGGTGTTTTGGGATGCGAGAGGCATTACAGACTGTGCCAGTGCCACTAAAGAACCCTTGGGAGTCTATTCTGAAAGTCACAATGATGACATCACCAAAATCTGTTTCCATCCTGTTGAACCCAATTTGGTAGTGTCTGGGTCAACCGATGGCTTGGTGAATGTGTTTGACATCAATAAGGATAATGAAGATGATGCTTTGATATCGACTTGCAATTCAGATTCATCAGTGAGTTCTCTTGGCTGGTCTGGGGAAGATTACAAACAGATCTATTGCATGACACACGATGAGGGGTTCTGCTGGTGGGACATGGCTCAGCTGGACACCGAAGAGCCAATAACCCTGCTGCATGTTCTGGATGTCAGAGAGTCAGTCCGCACTGAAAACCACAGCCTGCATTACCTGGTGGGTGGCTTGTACCACGAAAAGGCAGGGAAACTCTTCCTGGTTGGGGGAACCTCCACAGGAGACATCCACCTGGTCAGCTGTGGCACCGATGGCCTGAGCCTGGTGGGGACCCTGTGTGGGGGACACTCGGCCACCGTCCGCTCCTTCTGCTGGAGCCCCACGGATGAGTCTCTGCTGACGGGTGGAGAGGATGCTCAGCTGTTGCTATGGAAACCTGGGGCTGTGGAAAGGTCCCTCACAAAGAAAGCATCTCTGAAGATCTCTTCTTCCTTGCAGAAGAGAGTGAGAGTTCACAACACCTCCCTCAAAAGCAGGAAAAAGTGAAATGCCTAAAGTGGGAATCTCTGCCGTGCAGAGCTTTCCTGGTGTTTAATCTCCCTAGGCAATACTTGGCTGTGTTTTATTTAGAGGTTTTCTGTGGAAAGAACTGTGGTGCTTGAATTCCCCCTGGGAATGTATTTCAGTCATCAGAAGAATGCCCTTTATTTTTTTTTAAGTTGCTAATATTAATCAGAAAAGAGTAAATGTTTGCTCCTGAGTTCTTCAACAGCTGATGTTAAATCATATTATATAAAATTATTTCTGTGGTTATTTAATGTCTCAGACAATGTTTTAAATGTGTAATACAGGCCTGTGGCTTGCATAGTTCGTTACCTTCCCAATGATATTTCCTGGCACATTTTAAAAGCTTTTGTATTCCATGCTGTATTTTGCTTTCTTCACAGAAAACTTAATGAAATTGCTCAATTTAGTAAAAGATTTTATGTCACATCTTAATGCCTGAAGGAATTACTTTCTGATGGAACAGAAAATAAGTAGTGTTGCACTGTCACATCACTGGTTTAGAACAGGCTCATAAAGAAGCAGCTGATAGAGCCATCTTTTTCATAGCAGATATGAATGTATTCAACCAAACAGCAGCTAATTTGTATGAGTATGAGAACTGTTAAACTGGCATTATTTCCTGCATGAAAATACCCAAGAATTTTGCAAGCAGCTTCATTCTCTCCTACTAAGTGCACCTGGAAGATTGGGGAGATCTTTGGTGCGTTGGAGAAATTGATGGGTATAATTACACCAGTGCTGCTTAAAATCCTAAACCCTGACTTGAAAGAAACTGGTATCACATGCCAAGTGGGAATGCTAAAACCCAGAAATGAACACTGCCTTCAGAGACTGTAGTTATGGAGGAACAGCCTGATATGAGGTGACTTCAACAAAACCTTTTAGAGGTTGGCCTGGGTCCTTTAAGAAATGTTTCTCTCTGCACAGAGGTTTATGCTTGGACATCTCCCCAGGAGAGCTTTGTTTTATTATTCCACCAAATATCCACTGAGTGGTGCAAAACCAGCCCTGTTCTTGTAAAATGGGTGAGACTTCATGCTTATTCTGCTTTGCTGGAAGCCTCCAGCCTGTGCTTCTGGCTCTGCACACACACTCACCTCCAGCCTTCCCAGGACCACTGCAGGCAAATGGTATTTGAGGCTGTAGTTACACATGTGCACTACAACTGAAACCAGCACCAGAATATTTAAGAATTGCTCTGTTATAGATTAGCTGGCAAAGGTTTTTAAGAGGGGTTGGGTTATTTTATCTTTTCCCTTGAGGGTGGATAGGTAATTCTTTCAGAAAAAGTCCTGAACATCAGGTTTAGAGGATTATCCTGGAGTTTAGAAACAGTTTCTGAGGTACAGAACATATTCCAGTGTATGGTTACAGCTGTGCTGAAGATGCCTGAATCATCGCTGGAATTGAATCCTTTTCAACCACAAGTATCGAGTTTCCACATGATGTTTCACAAACTGTTAATACCCTTTAGCCACAACTGTGAATCCATTGTTAGTTTGGGTTTGCCTGTTGGTGATAAGATGATTCACTTGGTTTTGTTACTGCTGGTTATTTAAAAGTGCAGCTTCAATTTGAAGATCACAGCTCTCTACATTTTTTTTTGTTACTTGTGTTAAATTCATGTTGCCCCAACATCCTTATCTGTTGCTTTCCAGATTACATTGTGCTATTTTGAGATGAGGTGGGCAGTGAGTGTCAGGGCTATGATGCACCTGGGTCATGTGCCCTCTCAAGATTTATTATCCCAGGTCACTGTTTTTTGCCTATTGTGTACAGAGTGGACCAAGAGCTTTAGACTCTGAATTCACTGTAAAGCCCTCATGGGCCTGACTTGGTTCAGTGCCAATGGGGGTGGGGGACTGAAGGATGATTCTGAGACCTATTTCATTGCAGGTACAGTGTATAACTTGCTGGCAAACAATAACTTGCTGTAAAGCATCTAAAAAAGATGTTTATCCACTCTTTTCCTGGTATCTTGACACATTCAGTAGATAATGTCGTTGGGTCTGTCTCATGCTTAATTTCTTGAAGACAGGTTAGTGTGCACATAGAGAAATGCACAGAGAGGGAGCTTGTGGTTGCCTCCACTTGCTTTCAAGTGTCTGCTGAGTGAAATTCCAGTGTGCTCTGCCAGCTGCCTCTGAATTAAAGCAGCAGAGGTGGGGAGTTCTGGGACTGAAGAGTTTGCAGTATGCAACCTGTGCCTGTTATCTTGTTTCTGGATTATGTGGATATTGATTTGTTCTGTATCAGTCACAGCTGAAGCCATGATTTTCCCTGGGAAGCTGATTTCTCCCTTTTACGTGCATAACAGAAATAGCTGCGGAAGGGAAAAAATGTGTGTCTGTATCTTAAAATTCCGCAAAGCCACAGCAGCTGTCACGAGACTGAGGCTTGTGTTGCCTCTGAAAATACTCAATTTTGTTGTTTCTCTTTTTCTTTTGTGTTGACTTAATTTCAGGTTAATACCCACAAAATAAACATAGATGGAACCACATGTGAACAAGTAATTAGCACTGCTTGCTTCTGTAGGCTGCAGACACTATTTTATAGAGCACAGAGCACAGGCACAATCCATGTGTGATCACATAAATAATAATAGACTCGAAATCAGGTTAACTTGTCTGACAGTATTTAATCTCTTAGGTTAATTTTGACATCTCCAAGTTGGCTTCAGCATTGGTAAGAATCATGGAATCACAGAATGGTTTGGGTTGAAAGGAACCTTTAAAGGCCATTTAGTCCAACCCCCCTGCAAGGAGAAGGGACATCTTCAATGCATCCATGTTGCTCAGAGCCCATCCAGTCTGACCTCAAATGTTTCCAGAGGTGGGGCATCCAGCCTGTGCCAGTGTTTCACCACCCTCATTGTCAAAAATGCCTTCCTTATATATAGGCTGAATCTACTCTCTTATTCAAAACCTTTACCCCTTGTCCCATCCCAGTAGGGTCTGCTAAAACTTTTGTCCTTATCTTTTCCATAGGCCCCCTTCAGGTATGGAAGGACTGCAGCAAGGTCTGAGCAGAGCCTTCTCTTCTCCAGGCTGCCCACCCCAGCTCTCAGCCTGTGCTCACAGCAGAGGTGCTCCAGCCCTCTGAGCATCTCTGTGGCCTCCTTTGAACCATGTCTCCTGTGCTGGGGATCCCAGAGCTGGATGCAGCACTGCAGGTGGGCTCTCAGAGAGGGGCAGAGGGGCAGAATGCCCTCCCTGGCCCTGCTGCCCACACTGCTGGGGATGCAGCCCAGGATGGGATTTGTGTTCTGGGCTGCAAGTGCTCATTGCCAGCTCCTGGCCAGCCTCTCCAGCATCAGCACTGAGTCCATCTTGGCAGGGTTGCTCTGGATGCCTTCATCCCCAGCCTGGACTGACACCAAGGGATGCCCTGACCCAGGTGCAGCACCAGCACTTGATTCCTGTGGTCCCACTTGAGCTTCTTGAGCTTGTACGGTTCCCTGTGGATGGCATTTCATCCTTCAGGAGTGTCAACAGTGCCACTGGGCTTGGTATCATGTGCTGATCTGAGGCTGCACTCGATCCCACTTCTGTGCCATTAATCAAACAGTGCTGGTCCCAGTACAGACCCCTGAGGGACCCCCTGACCTCTATCTGGACATTGAGCTGTTGTCATTACCCTCTGGATGTGACCATCCAACCAATTCCTCATCCACCCGACAGTCCATCATCAAATCCATCTCTCTCCGGTTCAGAAGGATGCAGTAGGGGACTGTGTCAAAGGCCTTGCAGGAGCCCAGCTCTGACCTTTATAAAACTTACGTAATTGAAGCTATGTGCTAGTAGCTTTCGGAAATCATCACTGTGTGAATTGTTTAACCCCAGGGGAAGCTTGAATTCCGGAAGCAGTATCAGATTTGTTCCAGTAAATGAAAAGCAGAAATCCAGATAGTCTGTTTAAATGCAAAAACCAGTGTCCATCTTTATTCAGAGTTTATAGTAAACCTGCTGTACGATGTATCTGAGCAGCAGGAGATTATCCTGCTGTAAACACATGAAAATTAAATTACTTATATTTGGCACGTCCTGAAATTTACTTTGTTTCTTCTTCTTTTCTCTGTAATTAAAGTGCAGTACTTGCACACTTACCACTGCTTTTCAAGTAAAAGACATTCAGGATGACATCCCATAGTCTGTGGATAACTTCATCAATTACTTGACTGTAGGATTTTACCCACGCTTTAGGGTTGAGAAGGAAATTATTTAACAAATCCAAAGTTGTGAATTCATTTCTGGGTGGAATTTATTTAGCCAGTTGCCAGCCATAAACTATTCTGTGGGCCAGATTGTATATGGCACATGTCCTGTGTATTCAAACTGCAAATCTACATTGAAATATCCCTTAGCAGAGAAGCTGATAGAGTAAAATGTTTAAAAGACATGAAATGCAAGCTTTATGCTGTTCCAAATGACAGCTTTCTCTTGGCTCCTGCCGTGCTGTGGCTCTGTAGGTCAGAGAGTTGTGTGAAGCAATGCATTTTGTCATGGGAAGTGCTGACTCAGCCCCTGCACACTCCTGGAGCTGCATCTTGTGTTTTACAGGATCCTGGACTGGTTGGGGTTGGAAGGGACCTCTGGAGATCATCTGGTCCAACCCCCTGCTTGAGCAGGTTCACCTAGAGCAGGTTGCACAGGGTTGTGTTCAGGCAGGGTTTGATTATCTCCAAGGACTTTCTGGACAGCTGTTCCTGTGCTCTGCCACCCTCACAATAAACAACTTTTTCCTCATATTCAGATGGAACTTCCTGTGCATCAGTTTCTGCCCATTGCCCCATGTCCTGTCACTGAAAAGAGCCTGGTCCCATCCTCTTGACACTCACCCTTAAATATTTGTGTTTTGGGGAGAGGCTCCCTTCTTTCAGGAGGGCATTGGGTATGAATACAGTTAATTGCAGTGTCAGTTCATTGACAAAGCTTCTGTACTGAAGGAACTGACACACTTGCCATCTCCTAAAGCTTGTCTGCATTTGCCACGGTTAATTTGGAGTTGTTTCTCTCCACCCCTTCAAAATGGTCTTCTGTTGTTTGTCTTCTTGGTCTCTTTAATAGGTAGTGGCAAATTGTGTTGGCACCTGCTTTTCTGAAGAGATGGGTCCTGTTCCTTTCCTCTGGGAGCTCCTGCCCTGTGCATGGGCTGCTGGACTCTGCACTTCCACATCACACCAAATGGAGGGTGGGAAGCACAGGGAGGGAAGACCAAGGGGAGGTTGGCCAAGCTGACCCTCCGACAGGGCATCTCTCCAGGGGAAGCTCCTTGATAAGGAGCTGGACCCTCTACCTTTAGAAATACATGTAAGAGCTTATTCTTGAGCTTGATGTAAGAAGGATAGGACCTCAAATAAATTATGCAAGACATAAACACCCTTTAAGCATAAAAGCCAGTTCCCGTTTGTGTGATTTGGCAGTGAAACAGGTGAGAGGCAGAAGGTGTTCACTCGCCAGGGCTGGGTGTTCTTTACTTCCAGGAGCAGTAAGCAGAGCCACTGGTTGAGCCACTCCTGCTCTCCCTGCTCTGCAGGAGCCGATGGATTTGGGGATTCCAATACCATGAAAAACAGGGGGGCGGGAGTTGGTGTGGAGGTGACATCATTCAGTCTGTGAACTTTCTGCTGTTGGGGTGATTGTACAGCTCCCTGGCTCCTTATCAGAGTCATTTGCTGATAACCTAACAAGCGGTTCTGAGGATATTTGATAACTTTTTGGTTTCTGTTTCGTTTTTCTGCACCAGTTTGTGCCCTGGCACAGGTATGTTGGCTAAGGGGAGAGGGGTTACCTGCAGATACTGCCACTGCAGGCGTGGTCTCAGCTGCCTGACAGGGATTTCTGCGCATGTGTTTCTTCCAGCCTTCCTCCCCCTGCCTTTGGATACTTTGAAATCTGTATTTTGAAAGTTATCTACTTTTCTGGAAGTAGAATATCAGAAAATACTATTCTGTATACTCTTCCTGCAATCTTGGCAGCAATATTTTTAAGGGAATATATTACATTTTCAATAGCAATTTCAGTCTTACTCTCTCGTGCTCTGACTAAAGACTTGATGGAGCTCCAATCCCATAAAGGTGGTACTTGAGCAGCCTGTGGCTGCAGGAACTCAGAACTGGCAGTGAGAAATACTGGGAGGAGTTCAGGAAAGCTCTCAGTGCTGATTTAAAATGATCATTTGCAGAAGTGTCCTAAAAGTGGAAGAAAAATGGTCCAATAACTCAAAATAGGGTACTGAAGGACTGTGGCATCCCAGGTAATTTATTTGATATTAGTGATTTGGAGAATATATTAGATAAAAGCTGAAGCAGTTTTAGAGACTAAAAGTCCAGTTTTCTGGGTGTTTTAAATACAGAAATTCTTGATTTTTAAAGGAATTGAATACTGCAAGTACAATGTGTGCCAGCCCTCACTACTTCAGGTCCAGATTAAAATAAATTTAATACACAAATAGCAGGCCAAACAGCTGGAAGTGGCTCCTTTAATGTTTAATTGTGCAGAGCAATGCCCATAGGCAAGCACAGGGGTTCTGATTTCTGTCTTTGATTTCAGTAATGCAGATACATGAAAAGTGAAGGCAGAAAGGTAGATTGATGTCTTGAAGAAACTGAGGCTGACACATTTTTCTGTTGGGAACTCTGACTGGTCCATGGAGATCTCAAAGGTTCCTTTAAAAGTTTTTCACTCAGACATTTAGAGAATGCAGAGAGCAGTGTTTTCTAGAAGTAATTTGGGCATCATTTGAAGAAGGGAGGCTCAGGGCTTCACTCTAGCAATGACCTGGGTGAACTGTCTCCATTTAGGAATGATATAGGAGGGATCAGGACAAACAGTGGGATGATCCTTCGGTCAATTAGGATGGTGGTTGTGCTTTACACCCCAAAAACCAGACTGGCTGAGGCCAGCACTGGACAACCTAGTTTTTATTAGAAAGGAATGAGCATTTTATTAAACAGTCTTGTGTTGATAAATGAAGACACATAATGCTGTATGTGTCAGGAGGATACCTTGAGATAGCAACCCATCAACAGGGCAGTAATAAAGATCTTGTGTAGCTTTCTAGATGTGTGTTGTATTAAGCTACAGGTAGATTAAATCATTGTTGGAATTAATTCTTATAGTTGGGTTGAATTTATGGAGTCCTAACTCCATAACATGTTGCAAACAGGAGAAAGTATGAAGGCAATTCAGGAACGTATTAATAGGAGCACACAGGCATCTGACCACATGCCAAAGAATGAACAGTGGTGCTTTGTTAAAACCTTTTGGCTAAAATAAGCCCAAATCCTTATTTATTCTTAATAGTGTTATTATTTTAACATTTCTGTTGTGGTTTATTGCCAGGATGCCTAGACAGTGAGTGAGCTGTAGCTCGGTTGTTCTGAGCGAGCTCAGAGCCATGTGCAGGGGGTGAGAGCTGCTGTTCCCTCTGTTGTCCCCACCTGCCAGCCAGGAGGACACTCCTGTCTCCCAGGTTTCACCTTGCTTTTGTTTCAGATGTTCTAAGTCAGCAGGTTTATTCCATTTCATAGAATAATTTGCTGCCATTTATTTTCTAAGCTCTTAGGATGCCCCAGGACTGCATTTAAACGAGACATAACTGAAGTATTTGTGGTTTTTTACAGGGGTGTGTATTAGATCCATTTGCTGATTTATTATTAGACACATTTAATAGATTTACTGGCATGGCAAAATTAACATGTGGAGGATTACCTATTTATGCATTAATACAGCAGTTTTAACTGCCTTATCAATACTCTTTAAATACACACACACACACAAAAAATTCCTGAGGCTTGATTGTAGTTGACAATTTCTGTAGGTAGGAGTGTTTTAGAGAGTTTTGTTGATGCAGAAATTCCAAAAAACTCCATAGTATCTTGTAAATGAAGAGCCAGTGTTTTCCAGATGGCTCTATAAACAAATTTGGTAGATGCAGAAATAAGTGAAGGTATTTCGAGAGCTCCAGGCGTGTTTTTGCACACAGTGCTATGGTGAGCTAATAGAGGAAATGAACTTCCTTTTGTTTGTAAAATACAAAACCTCTCCAGTTCTTAACGTTTTTTCCACCCCGCCGGGCGAGTTCAGCCACGGTGCAGCTTTTCCGTGTGGATCCTGGGTTTCCACCTGTGCCACGGTCAGCAGCTCGCGGGAGAAAGGCCACAGGGAGCTCTGCACAGCTCATGTGGGTGCAAACCAGAGCATTCTGCTGGCTCAGAATCCAGGGTCTTAGAAAAAATCCTGCACGTGTGGCTGGCCTAGAGGAGCAAGAGATGAGAGCAGTTGCTGCTGTGTTCGTGTCTTCCCATTCTTTTCCCTGTTTGGTTTCGTTTTTTGTTTTTTTGGTTTTTTTTTTTGTTTGTTTGTTTGTTTGTTTTTTCTTTTTTAAAGATGCTTTAACTTCCTGTGCAATCTGGTGTCGTCTTACTACAAAAAAGAGATTGTTCCTGAACTAACACTTGAGACAGCAGAATCCAGGTAGCCAAGAAGGCCAGTGGCACCTGGTCTTTGTCAGGGCAGTGATTGTCCCCCTGTGTTGAGCACTGGTGAGGCCACACCTTCAAACTCTTTGTCCAGTTCTGGCCCCTCACTGCAAGAAACTGAGGGCAGGAATCTGGAGGAGGGAATGGAGCTGGGGAAGGGTCTGGAACACGAGTCTGGTGAGGAGCAGCTGAGGGTGTTTAACCTGGAGAGAAGGAGGCTCAGGGGAGGCATCACTCCCTGCAGCTCCCTGACAGGAAGGTGGAGCCAGGTGGGGATCAGGCTCTGCTCCCAGGGAACAAGGAACAGGGTAAAAGGAAATGGCCTCAAGCTGGACCATTAGATTGGACCTAAGAAAAAAATTCTTCACAGAAAAGGTTGCAAGCATTGGAACAGGTTGTCCAGGGCAGTGGGGGGTTGCCATCCCTGTAGGGATCTTAAAGGTGTGGATGTGGCACTTGAGGACATGGTTTAGTGGTGGCCTTGCCAGTGCTGGGTTGATGGTTGGACTCGATCTTAGAGCTCTCATCCAGCTTTAATGATTCTGTGATTCTGTGATCTTTAAGAACCTCCTGTTCCCTGCCTTGCTCTTCTTGATCTCAAACAATTTCTGCTCTTTAGGCAAAGGTGACTTAAGTTACCAGGAAAATTCCAACTCCCTGGCTTCCCACACAAGCACTGGGGCAGCCCCAAAGAAAAGGGAAACATGCTGTTTTAAAAGAAATATTTTTAATCCCAAACTGCAAGTGTTTCTGACACTTTGGGCCCTGGGGTCTCATGCAGGATATTGAAAGAAGAGTGGGAAGTGCAGGGCATGGTGCTCACCTGCCCTGTTACCTGTTGGAATGTGCAGAGGGATCAGGTGTGAGCCCTCTGCTCAGATGGTGGTCTGAGAGACACTTTGCTCCACTTTTTGGAGCTTGGAATCACTTGTGAATGCAAACAGCTATCAGAAAGGTTTTAATATGGTTGATATTAAAGCAACTGTGTTAAGTGGAATAGTCTAAATACATACTTGGAATAATAAACTATTGCTAATCTCCTGGAAGAAAATGGTCCTCTGTCACTCAAAGATTATTTTTCCCAGATTTTAGACAGGATTTAAGCTGGGTTCCCCCTCAATCTCCAGTATAACTAAAATAAACCAGTTTATTTTAAAAGTTATGTTACATAGTTATTCTCAAGCAACGAAATTAAAACCTTTAAACTTTTAAAACCCAGATGGAATCTAGGCTTCCAAAAGCACAGATTTTTTTTTAAATATAAAAAATATGCATTTTGTTCTATCATGAGGGTTTAATTACTAGATATTTCATGAGCAGAATGGTCTTGAAACCCACTGATAAATATTATATCAACTTTTAGAAAATGGTACAAAACAGAATCTTTCCTTAGCTTCCTTAGGAAAGTCTTCTCTGAGTGCCACTAACTTTTTTCTGACATGTTCCCACCTGCTTGTGGTGTTCATTGTGACCAGCAGGGCCCAAGGCTTTCCTGCACGGATAAACAGCTCTGCACATGCTGCACGTGGTGTTTTGTGGATAAACAGTGGATTGTCCTGCCAGAGAGCTTGTCCTTTGAGTGTCTCAAACAGGGGGTGGATGTTGTGTTTTTCGTTTTAGAGAGGGCAAGCGAGGCAAAAACCTCCCCAGGTGCACGTAAGAAATCTGTGCCAGAGCTGATCAGAATCAGGAACTCCTGCTTCTCTCCCATTCCTCTGCTCCACGAGGCTGCTGCTGCTTTAGCCTCTTGTGGAGTTTGTAATGTCATCACCAGGGGTAGCTGATTTTCTTTATTTAAAGATTTGAAGCTTGGGGTCTGTAACCCCAGAGGACAGAGAGGCAAGGGGCGCACAGCTGATGTACCAAGGAAATAAACCACTCAAGGAAGGAAAAGAGATGAGAACAGCAGCACGACAAGTCACAGTCATTAAACCAGAAACCCCCAACCTTTCCCCAGCCCCTTCCAATTTCTGTCAAGCTTTTGCGGACTAGGAGGTGAATGCACACATGATTTTAAAGGATTCTTGAAAGAGAATAAAGCAATGGCTTGGTGGCTTCCTGAGAGCCCCTGGGGAGTGCGAGGAGGGGCAGCAGGGGAGAGAGCAGGAAAATGTTCATTTGGAAGTCAGACAAAAAGGTGATAAAACTCCTCCTAGATGTGTATCAGGCAGGAGTAAGACAGGTGTAACCCGTGTGGCCTGTCCTGTGCTCCATCAATGCTAAACTGCAAACTCAAGGGCTTCTGAAGGGATGGCAAGGGGCCTCTGAGGCACCGGAGTCCTGTTTTGCTAAAGCAGAAAGCCTCAGAGAGATTGTGTGGCTCCAAAATGTGCTGGAGATGCAGCGAGGCTCCTGTTGGTGTGAGGCTGCAGGGCACTGACAGATAATGATGAGCCCTCAAAAAACCCAGTGGGCAAATGTTTGGAGAGAGGAGGAAGAGTTGGGGTGGCTGTGACCGGGATGTGCCAGAGGAGCTCGGTGCAGCCCAGCCGGTGTTTGGGAAGCAGCTGAGCTGTCACCCATGGTATTTTATGATGATGCCCTGCAACGTGATCTCTGTTTACATTTTAATAGATCCATTTAGCAAACGCAGTGCTGGGATTGCTGCCAAGCTCTGTTTTCCTTGCTAATGAGCACGAGGGGAAGGGAAACACAGGCAGGGAACCTCTTGTGCCAGTCCAGCAGGAGCTGGATGGGGGCAGTGGGGCTCAAGTTTGTGCTTAGCCCAAGTGCTCTCCCCTGAGCAAGGACTTTTACCGAGCTCTGCCCTCTGAAAAGTCCAGGCTGTGATCTCTGTAGCCTCAAGATGAAGTTGAATGGAGGTTTTTTACCATGTGTGGCACTAAAGCAACTTTTTGGTGTTTCTTTTTGTTTGTTTAAAGAGCTGGATGGGAGAACAAGAACAGCGATCGTGATAATAAAGAGATGGTGTGAGATGAGACACCATGAGCACACAGGGGCTGTTGGCTTCTGTCTCTGCTGCAGTGACTTGCCTTGCTGCTGGGTTCCTGTGTGGGTTTTAGGAACTGTGGGAGCTCTTAACACCACACACACTTGGGATACAGCATGAAGTGTGTGCAGGAGCCCGTCTGTGCTTGGTGCCATTGTGCATTATGTAGGAAGAGATGATAAACCAAGTCTGTTTCATTTTGCTTTAGTTTGAAAAACCCGTGGATCTCTCCTGCGGCTCTGTTTGCTTACCAACACTTTAGCAGTGTTGTATTTACTGCCCTAGGGGCACTGACAATCCATTTAAAATCATCATTCCTGGAAACCAGGACAGGTCTGAAATGGCTGTGAGTGTTCCCAGCCTCCACCAGGGGAAGGCTGAAGATGTTTTTTGTCCTGTGCTGGGTCTGGCTGGGATGGAGTTAATAATCCCCACAGCAGCCCCCACAGGGCTGTGCTGTGTTTTGGTAGCTGGGAAGGTGTTGATAAATAACACACCGGTGTTTTGGCTGCTGCTGCCCAGCACTCCACAGCATCGAGCTGCCTCTCCAGCACCCTCCCCTCACCAAGAAGCTGCAGGTGGACAAGGATTTGGGAGAGGACACAGCCAGGACAGCTGACCCCAGCTGACCAAAGGGATGTTTCAAACCAATTGATGCCTGGTCATCAATAAAAGCTGAGACTGGAGAAAGAGGGAGGGCATTCTGTCCTTACAGCTGCTCCAAGCTGAAGCACTTCCCGGGAAGTGGCTGGACCCTGCCTGCTGGTGGGAAGTAGGGAATAAATACTTTATTTTCCTTTGCTTCCATGCATGGCCTTTGCTTTTGCTTTATTTACCTTTATTGTAACCTTTATTATAAAATATATTATAATATATATTATTATGTATTATAAATATGTATTATTGTAACTTTTATTGTAACCCATGAGGTTTTTTCCATCTTATTTCCTCTTGTCCCATCCTGATGAAGGAGGGGACTCACAGAGTGGCTTGGTGGGCACTTGGCTTCAGCCCACAACAAGGAATTGTCTTTTCTCTGAGTGCCTTAACTCAAATACAGTATTTAATACAACCTATGTACCACTCAGATCTATTTACATGTGAGAAACATCCAGATTTAAGCACGTTTAAAATTTCTTCTGCAACAGAGGCTTCTATGAAGATACCAGAATTAGAAAAATTAATTAACAACCAAGAATATGAGTATCTAATCCTGCCACACATCTGTGAGAACTGCTGAGTTCAGGTTTGGTGGGATGACTAGCAGAGTGGGATGCCTCAACTCATCAGTATTTTCCTTGCAGAGGTCATAATGTACAGGGGGGAAAAAAACAACCCCCAAAAGCCTGGATCAGGACCTCTTCTCCACTGAGCCTGCAGCCCTTCCCCTCTCCTGGGCTGGGAAACCACAGGAGAGAAGACAGAAGGTTTGAAGAGGCTGCTTATCCTGCTTGAAACAGCCTGTGAGCACTGCAGACTCTGAGGTTCAGTTTGCATATAGGAATAAACTCAGTAATGACAATATTTATTACCGTAATCAACATATGACAGGATGAATGCCTGGGAGCCAAAATTGGACATAATTCTAATTAGAAATAAGGTACATTATAATGGCAGAGGCCAAAATGAACCATTCAGCAATTCCCCTACACCATACAAGCACAGGAAACACTAAAATTAAGATGGGGTTTCCTTCACAAGAGATGACAACTCCTCACTACTAAAGCACCACAAATATTTTCATACTCATGTATACTTTAATATATTTCATGTATTTCATATATTTGAGTATATTTTCATATACTTATATTTTTTTTTTCTTCCTCAGAATAATTTCCCTAAAAAAATGTGGAATGGAGGTTTCAGCTCTTTAGCCAGCAGTATTAACTTTCATAGAATTATTCTCCCAGTTAAGAAATTTCCTTCCCCGTTAAGAAATTGTCACTCTTGTTAATTCAGTTTAATAATTGTCTGAAAGGATCGTGCCCTCCACACTCCCATAAATTCTTGGCTTTTTTCTATTTGTTTAGCTCAGGTGTATCATTTATCAATTTTAAGGAAAAAGCTGCAGTAACTTGGTGCATCCTGGAACATGGGAATGACCAGAAACCACTAAAGGACAATACAGGGGACAGTTCTGTCATTCTTAGAATGATGTCCAAATACCCTAAAGGTTTTTAACTGTAAAAGAACTGTTAAAGAGCAACAAAGTTACAGGAGAAAATGATCCTAAGCAAGAAACAAAAGCAATAAGCAATTCACAGGAAGAGGAGAACTAGGAGATGGGAGAAACTTTCCTGATAAATTGTGTGTTGTGAGGCATTGAGTGCTTTTATAGTCTCATACATGTGTGTTCCACCATGGTATTTTTGCCCCTATTTACTACAGGTTAAAAGCTGCAAAGAAATTGTTCCGGTTAAGCTGAAAAGAATGGAGAAATGGGTGGTATTTCTAGAGGAGAAGTATTCTTCACTTACTGGGAAGGTTTGAGACTTCTGCTTGCAACACAGTTGGCCCTGGTTCATCTCTCTTGTTTATATTTTAAATTTTCAAGTCACATACTGAATTATGCCAAGTGACAGAAGGGAAAATGTCTGTGTGGAGCAGAGTCATGCCCCCACAAGGAATTGGCTTCCTTGGCACATCAGTGTTTTCAGGCACTGGTGACCCTCTGAGTGAGAAATGGAAAGAGGGATGATGAGCCAGATTTCCAGACAGGCACACAAAATTAAACACATTTGAATGTGCCTTATTTGTGCTCTTAGGGAGTTATTTGTATTTCTCTCCTGAACAGCTTGAGCCTACTGTTACCTTCTTTAATACCCACACAGGGTCACTGCCCTCTCCAAGGACCTGATGAGCTGCACCTTGCTGTCCTCCTCTGCAGCAATGCTGGAGCCCCTGGCTGGGTAGAAGAGATTTTGGGCAGTGTAAGGCACCCACAGCAGTTACAGGGGGGAAAATCCTGAGCTAAATGTGGGATATACATAGGGTGTGAGATCTGCGTATGAGTATGGAGCAGGAAGGTGAGAGGCTCAGTGTTTACCAAAGGCTTCTGGCTGAGTGTGTTTTAGGCTGTAATCTGATCAGGAATTTCATGGGAATCTTCTCTCCCACTTAAAATCTACAAGGCTGTGCACATGGCCCTTTGCTTCTGATTCTAGCAAACATCCATAGAAATGGAATCAATAAAATGGTTTGGGTTGGAAAGGACGTGAAATCACCTCATTCCACCCCCCTGCCACAGGCAGGGACATCTTCCACCAGACCAGGTTGCTCAAAGCCACATTCAACCTGGCCTTAAACATTCAGGGATGGGGCAGCCACAGCTTCTCTGGGCAACCTGTGCCAGCACCCTAACAGCAAAGAATCTTTACATAATATGTAATCTAAACCTACTCTCTTTTAGTTTGAATCTATTCCCCCTTGTCCTGTCACTCCAGGCTCTTGTAAAGGGTCCCTCTCCATCTTTCTTATAGGCCCCCTTCAGGTACCTATACTTGATTCCAGCTCTATTGTTGAAGAATAAGTGATTCTGATACCTTGTTTGATCATGGGTATCATTCATGACAATTTTATTCAAGCCCACTTGTGCCAGAACCATAAATTTTTGTAGGGGTGGAAAAGTATTAAGAAAAATTTCTTCACTGAAAGGGTTGGCAGCCATTGGAACAGGATGCCCAGGGAACTGATGGAGTCACCATCCCTGCAAGTGTTCAAAAAACATGAAGATGTGGCACTTGGGGACATGATTTAGTGGTGGGCTTGGCACTGCTGGATTAGTGTTTGGAATCAATGATCTTAGAGGGCTTTTCCAACCAAAATGATTCTATGACTTTAAGTTTGTCTCATTTTTCATACTGTTGTCCCTCTTCCCAGATGCACAACCACGTGGCTCACTGCAGCAGGCAAAATGGTTCACAGATGCTTTTGTTGAGTCTGAAAAACTCTGGAAAAGCCCAAGAGGCACTGCTGTGCTGAAAACTGTAAGAAAAAGGACAAGGAATAGATACAGCTTTGTGGTTCATACTTTATTTACAAACACCTTTGAGTGGGTCAGTACAACCAGTTGTAAATCTTTCTTCTCGATTAAAGAACCAAAACAAGAGCAAAAATATTGCAATTTGCAAAATATACTTAATTATTGTCAGAGTTCCATGGCTGCAGGTTATCCACCTGATTTCAGTGCCCATCCTTCTGTGGCCAGAATGCATAATAAAATAAAGCAAATGGAAACTCCTCTTTACATAAAGGGGAATGTTGATAGGTTGCTTTTTTCTGTAATACTGATTTTTCTGAGCACAACCTTTTGTAAAAATAAAATAAAAAAATTCAAGAAAGTCTTTGGCTGCCTACCCCAGTCAATGACACTTAGTCCCATTAGTGGGAAAAAAAGTCATAACCATCTGGGGAGTGTCTCTTCAAGCACAGAAGAAGCTGTTGGAAGACAGGATCAACAATCTCATTGTTTACTCCAACTAGTTAGAGGTTTTGACCAACAGTGTGCTGGGCTTAACAACATTTTATTAAAAAAAAAAAAAACCCAGTGAATTGTAAAGGAAATTGGAAGTGTGAATAACTTTGATTTAGGAAATAATGAAGACTATTTTGGACTGTGACTAGCCTACTGAATCCTTAATGGAAATATGCACTCCTGAGCCACGGGGAGCTTTCTGTGTTGGTGTGATGGAGGAGAATATCCCATGATATACATTAATTGTATATTGGGTTTGCATGACCAGAGAGGTTCTGCCTGACGAAGGCACACAAGGGTAGTTAATGCTAGCCTGGCTTGCACACAGACATTTTTATAATCAGTGTATTTGGAGGAGAAACAACAGAAATTTTGTAATTCTTTAGAATTACTTCCTAGATTTGATGATCTTGGAGGTATTTTCCATCCCTAATGATTCTATGATTCTAAACAAATGGCATCATTTTTAGGGCCTCTGAATGCAACAGAACAGATGTGAAGCCCATTGAAGATCATCCATGCAAAGAAATCAGTGCACAAGTTGTAGAAGAATGCAGGTGTTCTTTCAAAAGCCTTCTTTGATGCTAAATACATGAGATGGGAAGTGGGCACAAATGGCTGAGACTGAGCCTGTTGCTCACTGGAGAAAAAATTTAAGCACAGAAAGATTAAGCCCCCTCCCAACCTGCCCTCTCCTCAGGACAAAACATTCTCAACAGACCTAGTAGAGGCTATTTGCCTGGACTTGCAGCCCAAATAATGCCTTTGTTGCCTTCTTCTGGGAGAAAGAATGAGTGGGAATGAGTCCCTGAACACACCACACACATGCAGGGCCAAGTTTCAAGCTGAGAAAAGTTTTGCAGAGAAGTTGTAGATGTCCCATCCCTGGTCAGGGCCACGTTGGATGATCTGTGGAGTAACCTGGTCTACTGAAAGGTGCCCCTATCCACAGCAGGGGGTGAAATAAGATGATATTTGAGGTCTCTTCCAGCCCAAAACATTCTATCATTCTGTGATTCCTGCTAATTCACCCAGACACTGAAGTGCCCCTGATTCCAGATGTGGGGTTAAGCACAGACACATCAGGGTACTGCTGCTGCAAGGAACCAGGGTAAGGACAATTGTCTGTGGCACGTGTCCCCCGAGTGTTACCTGAGGCAGACAAAATACACATCCCCTCCTGCAGATCCTGCCAGGATCCTGAGCAGGGACTGGCTCTAAGCATCAAGGAAACCCAGTCATTCCAAAAAAACACTTTTTATCTCCACACAATACTTAATCACAGAGGGAAAAAATAAACACACACAGATTCTAACAAATGCACACAGAACTTTTAGGCTTGGTGTTTAAAGATTTGCACGTGGAAGCTGTTACCAGTCCACCTGGCTGGCTCAGCCCTGCTGTACATCCATCCCAAACAGCAAGAGGGGCTGAGCTGTGGGGAGGCACCGTGTAGGACTGGTTTGGGCTAAACTCCTTTGTGGCTGGATCCACGTTCCCACCTTCTGGAAGTATACTGGGTTTGGATTCCAGAAATAAGTCTGCTGCATGGGAAATGTGATCCATCCTATTGCACGCAGTTTGCCGAAGCAGCAGCCATCTGCTGGGGTTTAGAGAAGGCTGAGGAACACAGGATGTTTGCTTTCATTCAGATGTGCTGTGGATGTGCCTTGTGTGAGCAGACTTGTCACAATCCTAATAAAACAACTGGGACATCACACTCGAGAGGAAAGCTTGCCTTACGGGGTAAAATTAAACCCGAGGAAGATAGAAAGCTCTACAAATACACATGCACACATGCATATACATAATCATTCAAGTAAAGGTCAGCAGAAAACAGGCCAGACAGAAATTCCAAGCAAATGCAGCACTAACTTTGAGACGGAATTAAATGCTTTCCGAGTGTTTTATGGAAACCACTCCCAGGAGAAAAAAAATCTACAGAAGGTAAGATAAGGAATGGTCCAGTTGCAAAATAAACCTACATGGCAAAATTATAAGATAAGATTAATTCAGATAAACTCTCCCACGGGGGATTTGGGATTACTGACAGAACTGAAACGTGGGTGTGGATTCACAGCGCGAATCCAAGGCTTCCGAAGACCAGACAGAGGCATTCCCTTATCGCTGGCAGTGATCGCCAAGGCCACGTAAGAGACTCGAGAGGGAGCTGGGCTCAGGTGTCTGCAGCTGCAGGAAAATGTCATCCACAACCAGAGTAACTTCATGCTGCTGTGAATGTTAGCCACAAAGGGGAAACATTCCCACGGGAGTGCAGAGGATGCAAGCAGCGTTCTGCAAATGCAGAACAAATCCGAGGAGTAACCAAAGATGCAGATGGAGATGCTGGCAAACAGCATGAGCAGCAGCTAAGGTTGTTTTTGCCAACAAGGGAAAAAGTTAAGTATAGTAAATCAAATAAAATTAAATATGCAGCAACAATGGATGCCCCACTTTTCTCTGCAAATGTCTTTTACCCTTTTTTCCCCAGGAGGTAATGAGGATTTTTGTAGATCTCTGTTGAAAATAGACAACCTTGCTTATATTTCTGTCTAACGGCTTCAATAAGTGAGGAATATTTCAGGTGGCAAATATTTTTGCAACTAAAATAAAATAAAAAATTCTGCGTATGTGACATTGAGGTTGAAATATCCCGTAGATGATCACCAGCAGGACCAACACTACTGGAATTTTTTGTGAAGAAACCATTTGAATGGGATGATAGGCACTGTATGAAAGCTTTGGTGAGTATATTTGTCAGAATTCTGTCAATTTGTCAAAAGCAAAGCAGTGAGGGAACAGGGGACAAGTTAAATTGTTTACACAGATGTATCAAACCGGTTTGCTGAGTTGCAATGCTACCAAGAATTCTGAAAAAAGTCTCCAAAGTGTATTCACTTTGGAGATATGTAAAATATGAAAATGGTAGTGTGTAACTTCCTGTAACATCTCAAAAAAAAAATTGCTGGATCACGCTGGGAGAAGGCCTGAGGTGGGTTTCAGTGGGGGTGGAATTACATTGGATGTGATCGGAACAGTCTGAATGTCATGGAATGAAATTCTGGATCAAAACCAGTGTACTTCGGAGGAAAGTTTAGTAACTCAAAAGGATGCTTTATGCAGAAGATAAAAAAAAATCTATTTTCACATCTTCCAGGATGTGACTTACATAATATTTTAAGATCCTGAATGAAGCTGCAGTGAGTTTTCAAGAAGGAACCCAAGATCATAACATGAATTTGACCTAGGTACAAATCAGAGAAAAGATAAAAATTACATTTTAAAATTGTATTCAAGCAGGCATTGAACAGCATTTCCCTGGAGTAACTCACACTCATGCATCAAGATGCTGATAAAATTTCAAGAACAAAGGACTATACAAGAATTATGGAACTAAAAAAAAAGTCTCAACAGCCTGTCAATAAATGCCAGTAATTGAAAGAAACTATAATTATTCTACAACAAACTTGCTGGGAAGTGCTTGTCTGAAAGTCTCTCATTAGCCATTTTACTAAAAGCTTTCAATATCAGAATTTCAGTGCCTAGTGTATTTTTGATGGACTTTAACACACAAAGTACAGGTGCACACTTATAGAATTCCAGTTGGAAACGAATCTGCTCAGAGGTGGGAGCTCACCTAGAAAGGCACATATTAGAACTAAATATGACTCAGAAGCACACAACTCTCTAAAATATTTATTTATTTGTATTTGAGCTGAAATGGCTCAAGTGGGAGCTACAATTTCTTTGGATGTACTAAATACAGCTTGAGACAAATTTTCCAGAGGTGTTCTCTGGTGCCACTTGGTGCCCAGCAAACTGTGGTTTGAACTTCTCCTTGCTTCTTAAAAAGGGAAATCTCAATTCTGTTTTTGATCAGCTCTCACTCAAGTCCTGGCTATTGATTCTTGCTATAAATTCTTCCAGGTTCCACTTGACACTGCATAATGTTGAAAATTCCTCAAGTGTGGGGACTGCACAGAATGTCAAAGAAGCCACTCAATAATGATCATATGCAAATATTACCACATCACATATTTTATACTGGCTCCAATTCTTCTGTATTTACTGAGCTATCTTACCCTAAATCTAGTGTTTAGACTTTTCTATAGACTTTTAAAGCTAATAGTGGTGCTTTTTTATTTAGTATTTAGATAGGCTTCTCCACTCATTAATATGTTATATATTTGTTGCAATTAAAGCAGCCCATTAAAATATGAGGACAATTTAATCTCCTCAGTGCCCTTGAGCATCTGGTTTTTAAAATTTTGCTTTATTGAACCTGTTCAAACCTTTTGCCTCCCTAGCAGGATGTGGGAGCTTGCAATATTCCATCTTGCCAGATAACATAAGAACAAAAAATACAAAGCAGTTTTGATAAATAACTCCCTCATTCACCTGTCTCCCTTCCACTGCAGATCTTGACAAACCTGTCAAATTCAGCATGAAGCTTTTTTAATTCTGAGATCAAGATCACGAGTGTGTGAATCCTTCTTCCTTCTGTGGGAATTGTACCAAGCCATCTTATTTCTTGGCCTTCTCTAAATTACACAGAGATAAGGAAGGATGCACAATACATTTGTACAGTGGTATATTTCCTTTTTATTTGCTATTCTTTTCCTAACCTTGGCATCCTCATCTCTTTTGGCCATCAAGTATGGGAGAGGCTTTAATGCCATTCCTTCTCTATCAGAGTGCTCCTTTAGAGTGAGACATCCTCATCAAGTTTTTAAACTTCCAGTGCTTGCACAGAACACCAGTTTTGCTCTTGTTCCACTTATCTATTTTTGTGTGGTCTGCTTAGTCAGGAGATTATTTAGACGTTTCTTTGCTATTTTCCATCTCAATTGAATGAATTTCTGCCATTTTCTAGGATTTATAGCTTTTGGATTTCAACTCCAGTTCCTGTCCCACACAAAGTCCTTTCTTACTGGTCATTTGTAGGGTAGCTGAAATTCCTGCACAGGGTCATGACAGAACTACAAGCTCCTAATTAATGTAATTTTCTCAGTGGCAAAATTATCCTATTTGTTTACCTGAGAGTGGATCTCAGAAGACTCTAGAAAATGCTCCTATTACCTTTCTTTTTCTATCCTTCCCATTTTGGCAATATTCCTACATATCCATTCCTACTGCAGAATTTGGAACCCATTAATACTTGTGCTTTAAACTTAAGTACTGCTGGACCCCCTGTGACGTTAAGCATTCCTTACAATGCTGAGCTGAGCCACTGACTATAGAACATTTTCATTTGCCATAATTTGAAAATTTAAAAATATATCCAACAGGTTAAAGCTGTACCATGAGACAGAGATAAAGCAGGTTAAAAAAATACATCATGAATACTTGCCTGTTCTCTTTTACAACAAAGAGAATGAGATGTCTCTGTCTCAGCCTACTCCATCCTCAGGGTCTCTGCACTTGTGGAAAAATCCAAGAGTTTTATCAACTGCTGCTGTGATCACGAGAGATTCACCAAGCTTGGGAGGGAGCTGGTGATGTTTCAGTGGGGATTGGGAAGTGCTACAGTTCACACACTCTCTGGGCACCTTCACCACACACACACAGAGGGATTTTACTCATTTGTTCTTTCCAGGGTGATGTAAGTAGGAAGCTGGGCCACAGTAGACAGTACTCACCTGAAGAGGATGGTTTTATGGCAATGTATATATTGGTTTGTAACACAACAAATGCACAGATAACTGAAGAGACAGAACCAAGGAATTGTTTGGGTTGAGAAATGAAAGATCCTCTCATTCTGACCCAATGGCATGTGCAGGGACATCTTCCACTACACCAGGTTGCTCCAAGCCCCATCCAACCTGGCCTTGGATGTTCCCAGGGATGGGGCAGCCACAGCTTCTCTGGGCAACCTGTGCCAGCACCCTAACAGCAAAGAATTTTTTCATAATATGTAATCTAAACCTACTCTCTTTTAGTTTGAATCTATTCCCCCTTGTCCTATCACTACATGCTCTTCAAAAAATCCCTCTCCATCTTTTTGGTAGGCTCCCTTCAGATACTTGAGGGAGACCTGATCACAAAACCAAGAGCAGAAGCTGAGCTCATTTCACTTGAAACTCAGACATCCCCCAGTGGCACAGGGGATCACATACCACACGTGGCTCTTTCCAGGCAGTTTCAAGTGCCAGAGGCTGAAACTCAAAATGCTTAACTCTGGCAGCACCAGAACCTTCTGGGGCAGTTGTAGGTGGCAGTTGGGGCGGGCAGGACAGTTGGGGAGGGGAGCTGCCCCAGCAGCGCAGTGCAAAGCCCAAGGAAGGTAAGAGGTAAACAGGCAGCAAAGAAAAGCAAAAAAATTCAGAAAATTTGGCTTAAAGGAGTGCCCGTGGCCTGGAGGCAAGCTAAGACGCTGGGGGAGGGGAACAAAGCAGGAACAAACCCATGAATTGGGGAATAAGTGAGAGCAATGTTGTGCTGGAGGAGGCAGCTAGCCAGCTGCCAAGGCGAGCAAGCTCCTACTTATCTTGCCATGTTGACTACAGAAACAGACTTCAGGTGACACAGTGTCTATAAACAGAGAGGAAGAATTAGTTCCCATTCTGGTAGTTGTGTCTATGACCCTTACATGCTTATCCCACACCCACCAGGAATTCAGTTCCTGAGGGCACTGACAGTGCCATGGCACAGCTGATAGCAGGAGCAGGAGGAAGGAGTAACAAGCACTTGCTTATTATTAGAGAAACTTGATATGGCAATTGTAAACACTGCCTAAAAGCCACACCATTCCTCCCCAAAACAAAAAACATGAATCAGGAGTCAACTGCAGGGTAAACAGACTTCAGCAGAATGATTCCTTCTTACATGTGAATTGGATTCAAAAGTAAACAAAAAAGTCTCAGATTGTGCCCTTTCAATCAGTGATGGAGCAGTGCAGTTGCTTTGATATGGTGTTCCACACTATTCATTTTTCTTAAAAGATGTATCAGAAAAGCCTTGTTCACATGCTGATTTGCCTCTTCAAACAGCTCTGCTGCTGCCTCCATAACACTTTCTCTGGCTGGTCTTTTTCTTGATGGTCTGAATAATTAGTTCTCTGGGGAGATCAAGTCTTTTCTTGCTTCCTAGTACTGGATCAGGGAATATCTGGACTAATCCCATGGTACTCTGATAATGCTCCTTTTGACATATAGGAGATCCTTTATGGAGCATTATGTGACCCCTCCTGTAGACAAATACATGTCACATGTGCCAGGTGAAACAAGCTCCAGCTAGATCCATTTATGTTTATCACTCAATACAGCAGGACTTGCACAGTGGTATCTCTGCAGCAATCCTGTTTGATAAGCTGCTCTGCAAAGAGCAGAATGCCAATGTGGATGAGAGCTCCCTTTTCCTGCCTGGGTAGCCATAACAGATGGTCCATAGTGGAACTCCAGTCACACAAAAAAACGTGAAGTGGCACAAATCTGAGTCACTGCTACAAAAATCTCTGTTCTGGAGGGCTCTTGACTGCTGTTCTGACTGTCTGGGTGCGAAAAAGCAGAGCTGAACTGGTGAGGAGCTGGCCCTGAAAATTCCTTTCCAGCTATTTTTAAAAAGCCCTTTTGTAGGAGAGTGAGGCAGTGTAAGTTTTAAAAAGGACAGGTTTGTCTTGTCCCTTTGATAGCAGTGGAAAAACACCAATAAAAAGGATTTACTATTGCTTATAGATCTCCAGGAAGGCAGGTACTGAATGTGCACATATTTTCATATATATGCCCACACACTTGAATGGGAGATGTTGGTCATGTGAACTTTTATCTGAAGAAAGTTAATTTTTATTCTTGCAAATTTGTATTACATGTATTTATACAAATACATACATTAACAACTACAGATATACATCTATGTAAAACACCTGGAATACTCAGTTCTTCTCCATCTCTGCTTGGGATTCATGTAACCATTTTCAAAGCAGCAATTTTTACAAAATACAGGCTAAACAGAGAATAGGAGAAGGACAAGTAACAGTCCCTCTTTGAAACATCAGCACTTTTACATTCATATCTTATGTTGTGCTCTGAAATCTCATCACAGATGAGGACTTCACAGATTAAAGTACAAACAAGAAAGCGAGCAAGAGATAAATGGGAAGCCTACTGCGTAAAATCTGATGGCCAGATGATAAAGAAAAGGTAAGATTTCTGTTTATTCCCTGATAAAGCCAGTATTTTTTCTTGAATTGTTACTGTCCAAACATCACCTGATATAAAACACATCATAAAAATGCTTTGCACAGCCAAAATGGACCAGACAGACAATATGATGACCATCTAAGAAATGAATTAGCTGAATGCATTATTTACCAGCTTGTTCAGCTGTACTGGAGACCTAATTCTGTAGCTATTACACAAAGTCAGAATGAAGAGTAAAAACATCTCTTTACACTGGACAGTGGACTTGGACAGCACTGTTGATTTTTATCCCTTCTGTGGCAGTTATTTTAATAGATACCCACATCACAGGCTTCGGTTTTAGATTTTTGGTGTTTTACAAAGATGGATTCATCTCATATTAGGAAAACTGAAGTAGAATCATGTAGAATGACTTGCTCAACTGCACCTAAAGTGCCAGTGTAGCCATCAGGCTGTGCTAGAACGTCCCTTCTGCAGATTGTGCTGCCAGTAACTTCATGAGCTGCTCACTGCACTGTTCACATCCAAAGCTGCACACAGGACAGCGAACAGAACTGAGGAATTCTGAGCCAATGGAATTAAGCACATGGAACAGCAAAACATACACAAACACAAGTTCTGTCCCTCACTAATGGGGACATTTTTTGCCATATTTTACCTTATATTGGTATAACTCCGACCCACATTCTTTGTTATTCACCTTTGTTTGCATTTAGATTATTTTAGTTGGTTTGGTTTAAGCAAATTTAAAGATTTAAATATCTACAAATACATACAAATCACTCTTCTAAATTTAGAGTTACACAACCCCTCTGTAATTGTGGCACAGTTCAATCTTAGTTTTGCTTTTTTAAATACAATTCTTCTGAGAAGTGCAATCGATTTACAGAGGATGACAAATTCTACAGTTCTCTGACTTAACATCATGTGGAATTTCATTTTAAAAGATGTCTTGACTGCTTGATTATAAAATAAAAATGAAGGCATAGCATTAGGGCTGTTGCAGGAAATAATTTCTCAAGCAGCATTAGTCTACTTGAGGGAAAAATACCTGGCTTGGGAGGTCAGCAGAAATGGATGCGGGGGTAAAACAGGTCAGCAAGATTGTGAATACATCAGACTGATTCAAAAGCATTTGTACTGGGATGTGTAAACAGGAATGAGGACTGTGACAGGCAGGACAGAAGATGTTGGTGTTGTTGAGGCCTTAATTTTAGTAATGTCCTGTCTTGTGTGCTACAGTTACCAAAAAAAAAAAAAAAAAAGTGAATGATTTTGAGATAACACAAGGAAAAGACATAAGCATCTTAAGAGGTTTAAAACTGTGCCACACCAGGAAGGATTGAAAGCAAGTGAAATTGCTTTGCCTACACGTAAAAACAAAATAGGGGAGACCTATATCTTAAGATATAAAGAGGTATTTTGAGAGATGAGAGGCAAAACCACTCACATCCATTACAGCTATATTTCAGTGGCCATGAGCTTTTAATTAGTGTTCCAGGTTCCTCAATGGCAGCTGGACCAGAGAACTGGCTGAAAATTAGCAGTTTTGAAAGCAGTTTGACAACAGCTTAAACGACTTTAAGTCAAGTCTAACACAGTTAACACTTCCTCTGTTATGCCAAAAGCTGAGTCAGGAAGCTGAGTAAGACAACAACTAGATATCCTTTGCAGGGTTAGCAATGTTGAGAGGATTCAGTACCTGCACAAACAGAAGGGATGTGACTGACCCACCAAAGCAACCAGCTCTGCCTTTGAGCTAATTCCCTAAGAAAATTCTGTAGGTCAGAGGGATTTGGTCATATCAACATGGGAGAGCTGCTACTCATAGAAGTCAACTTTTTTTTCCTGACAGAAATACAGGTGAAACGGTGGAGCCCATTTTAAAACATAACATTCATATTAACACCATGTCTTGGTTTGAAAAAGACAGGTGTCTGCTAAGGAAGGCAGAAGACTCCTTTGAAATGGAAAAATGTAAATCCCCCTGAACTACTATAATTTTGAAATGGGGTTCTCGGGCAAAAATATGGGAATATGAATAACAGTTCTTTACTAGGAAAATAAAAATGCAGTAGTACCAAAGACACCACTGACAGAGCTGGGATACAACCTGACACCCTGTTGGTCAGGGTGTTGGTAGCTGTCCATTAAAAGGTGGCTGCACTGGAGTGACAGATGTGGTTCTGTTGAAGCAGTGATCCCGTGGAAGGGTGTAGTTTTCCTCTGAAGGTCCAGTGGTGTAGATGGGTCCGGTATTTCCTCTGGGAATCCAGTGGGGAAAGGCTCCTGTGGTGTTCCGAGTCTCAGATTGTATCCAGGTAGGAATTCTTGGCTCCTCCCCCTGGGTGGAGCATCTCCCAATGGGATGATGTCATTTTATCAGTCCTGCAGTGAGACTCAATGGCCCATGAACAGGAGAGATCCCCCTGGAGGGAGGATGGGTGGGGAAGAGATAAAGAACACTGCCCCACCTGGTTTTAACAGCTGGTAATAGAATATACATACTTTTGGTTACATCTTGCATTGCAACCTAAGTCACACCATTACAGAATCACACAATCAGGCTGGAAGAGACCTCCACGATCAAGTCCAACCCAAGACTGAACACCACCTTGTCAACCAGACCATGGCACATCCAGTCCTTCCCTGAACACCTCCAGGGGAAGTGACTCCACCAGTCTCCTTGGGCAGCCCATTCCAATATCTAATCACAGAAATTCCCGTACAGAAATTCTAAGGTCCAACCTAGACCTGCCCTGGCTCAGCAGGGATGTTCCCTAACATCCCTCACTGTGTCCCTTCATTTCTGTCACTTGTCTGAGAGAGAAGAGACTGAACCCTTGGCTACAACCTCCTCCTTTCAGGGTGCTAAAGAGCACTAAAATCACCCCGAGCTTCCTCTTCTCCAGACTAAATTCAGCTCCCTCTCATAAGACTTGTGTGCTGCAGACCCTTGCCCAGCTTCCTTATCCCCTAGCCATTAGATGTATTTTGGGAAAACCCACAACAAAACCAAACAAACCAAAAACATCAGACACTAAGCCATCGGGTAGATAAAGTTAAACAAAATTTATGATATTTAACCATGCTATCTACAAACAGTCGTTGTGCTGGTCCTCGGTTCCGCGTATAAATAAATATACTTAGGGGCAAAAAAAAAAAAGTGATGGAGACAGCGATCACATACTGGGCTAAGAAACCCAAGGGTGCAGAGCTGCAGCAGCGAAGAGTGAGGGGCGCTGCTTCCCAAAGGAGGGGACTGCCGGGTCGGTCGGTCCCTCCGGCTGCACCCAGCGCAGCCCCTCGCCACCAGTCCGCCCCGGGAAACGGCTCCGTGCCCCCCGAGAGGGTCCGACGGGGCTTTACCTCAGCCTGAGTGCGGTTTCACCTCAGCAACGCCGGGTTTTACTGCTCAGCCGACGGGCCCCGCCGCTCGCCCGGGCGAGGGACGCGAGAGAGGCGAGGGAAGCGCGGGGCCGCGCTGCCGGGGGAGGGGGCGGCCCTTTCCCGGCGGTCCCGGCGGCCAAGGCGGCTCCGGGCGCCACTGAGGCGGCGCGTCCCGGCGGCGGCTCCGGTGGGCGGTCGGGGGCGGTCCGCGGGCGGGGGGCGGTGGCAGCAGCGCGCTCGGTTGTGAGCGAGAGCGAGTGCGTGCGAGCGAGTGCCATGGCCGGAGCCCGCTGAGAGCCACAATAGGAGCGAGACCCTGACGCCCACCGGGACCCCCCGCTCGCTCTCCTCCGCGCCAGCCGCCGGCGGAACAGCAGCGCTCCCCGCCCTGCCCGGCACTGCCCCCCCCCGCGCCCGCCGCTCCCCCTCGGCTCGGCTCGGCTCCCTCCCGCCTCGCAGGGCCCTTCTCCGGGAATGTGAAGAGGCAGCAGCACCGCAGGCAGCGGGGAGTGCACGGGACTGAGCGGAGCCGCCCGCGCCTGAACCCGCCGCCGACGCCGCCCTGCGCCGGGGAGGCCGCGCTGCCGCCGCCGCCGAGGCCGAGGCCTACAGGGCTCCTGCGCCGCCGCGGCAGCGACCGAGCCCGGCGAGAACCGCACTCGGGCCGCCGCCGCCGCCAGGCATCGGCCGCGCTCCGCCAAGGCCGCCGCCGCCTCCCTCCGTCTCCGGCTTCTCTACCAGGAGCGTCAAGGTAACTCCATCGCCGGCCCGGCGGTGCGGGAGGAGGCGCGGGGGGCTGCGGGAGGACATGTTCCAGCTGCGGAGATCCCGTCTGGAAATGACAGCCGAGAGCGGATAATTGCGCCTCTGCTCCCTTCCCCGCCGATATCCGTCGGTATTTTCACTTCCCCCCCCACCCCCCCCCCCCACCCCCGGGACCGGCGGATCTGATGAGCGTGGCTTCGTATTTACCAAAATACTCGGGGAATAGAGCGGAGGAAGCAGGGAGCGGTGGCCGGGTTTGCAGCTTTCCCCCTCGCACACAATAAATAATCTCGGGCTTTATTCCCCCCTCCCCCCCACTGTTGGTGGAAACAGAGTATTTCCCTGTGATAGTGTATGCAGGGCAGCGAATGTTCATTTGGAGAGACGAAAAAAAGATCAGTGTTTACTGTAAGGTTGTTAGGCTGGATGTAGTCTTGTTGAATTAGAATTAGATTTTAATAATTTATAAAGCAGGTTAGGGAAACTGTTACTAAATTTACAGCAGAGAAGTGTCAGTAAAGATCCTTGCTGACACAATGATCCTGCAGTTTAAGTGATCTACTTTAGTCGCTGTCCATTATTATTATTATTATTTTTTTTTGTAATTTAATTTGGAGAGAGCGTGCAAACATTTCTGCAGGGATGGTTGCACTTTAATGATGCACGTGATGAGGAGGGGAATCTTTCTGATGAGATGGGGCCAAACGGATTCAGGTTTAGGGAATATATTTTTGCTGATATTTTCAGAATTTGGTTTATGTAACAGGTAACTTTGTGTGTTTTTTGGCGGACTGTTGAAATCTTAGAAGTGGGTTACTAAAGTACAGGCCATTCTATTCCAGTTTATCTGACTTTTTTATTTATTAATCTTGGCTGGGGCCTGAATGCCCTGGTGATGGTGGCATTTTTTTTTTCCGCCTGGATGATAAACAAGACCAGTTTAAGGTATGGGTTCATGTTGCTGATAGTATATTATATTTAGAAAGCTTAAGCTGGTAGTGAAAGAATACCTCAAGAGAAATCAAAAAGATGGACTAAGGTTTTTTTTTCATTATTGTAATTCCAGCTGCACAGTTCAGCTTCTGGGTGCTGCACATGCTTCCTTGAGGAAGCTATGGAGTTCATACTCCATTTTTGATTGATTCAGTGCACCTATATGTAATTTTGCATTAGGTAGTTCTTATCTTTTGGAGGTTGTTTACACTATTGCAACAAATTGTGCTTTCGAAAGCTTTTCTTACAAAAGACAAACCCAAATAATGTCCCTTTCAGTGGATTTAGAAACCTATGAAGCACATGAGTAACCAGATATTTCAATAAAAATAATAAGTACTCGAAAGTGTTCTGTACGTTGTGGAATCAACTTCTTGTAGCGCACGAGTCACTTTTGGTAATTGAAGTCAACAGACACTGAGGATGAGTAATGCTTTCCAAGGACATGTTCTAAGACCCTGATCCTGCAAATGCTTACGCCGATGCTTAACTTTGCACGGGTGTCTGTCCTGGCCGAAATGAGCAGAGCTGCCCTCGTTAATGGTCGTGTCATTAATGCAGATGAGGCTGCTGATTTCAGTGGAGCTGCACATGCTGGTGGAGTTAACTGTGCACCGAGCTGCTCGTAACATGTAGGCCTGAATTCCTCCTGTCTCCTCTCCCTGGAGTATTACTCATGTATTTCATCAAGCTCTGATGGGCCTTTTTAACAGACAGGGCCAGACTAGTAAATAAAATAGCTGGATGCATTAATTCAGTGTTTGCTAGTGGTACAGAATCAGCTGCAGGAGTACCACCAAGGCAGGTCTTGCAGGAAGAAGCAATGCCTATTGCTTAGGCCAGCTGAAGTTGGGAAACAAACAAACTTTTGCTTGCAGAAGCCTTTTTTGGCTCTCTGCCTCTCCCTGCAAACCTTGTCTGTCTCATGCCCTTAGAGCAGTTACACTGCCAGTTGTCCAGAAATGCCAGGACATGGAATAACTACATGTAAAGGGACTCACAGCAAAGTAACTGAGTATTTCTGAAATGGAGAATAAAGAAGTAATATGTAAAAATTCTCAGTGTTAGTGAAACTGTGAAACCTAGCAATACTTTTTTATTATACTTTCTTAAATTTCTGTAGAATCTTGTATATAGGTGTGGCAAATAAATGGGAATTTTGTTTTGTCCTGTATTTTTTGTCCTGAGCATATGGGTGATCTTAATGCCAAAAAACCATCTGTGCCTTTTTGTGTACCCATTCCTTAGGAGAGGAGGTTGAAATTACTTCATCCCAAAGAATGCATAATTTAAAGCTACAGTCAGGTCCACGGGTGTATGAAGTTCTGTTCTGACAAAGTTCTGAATGCACTGATGTCAGCATTAGGTCTGAAATTTTTGGCAAATGGGAGACCCAGATAAAAAAGTAAGGAAGAAGAGTTACTGCGCTAATAATTAAGTTTCACTAAGCTTATTCCATCCATAAGATGGGTTAGATCTCTTAACAGTTTATCTGTGTGCATTGTCAACAGGAGAGTAGTGCTGGAAGAAGATATTTGGAAAATTTAGATAAATCTTTACCAATTTAACTTATTTGGAACACATTTTTAACATGTGCTTTCCTTCAGTAGGGATATGTCCTCAGCACCAACTACTCCTCCATCAGTGGATAAAGTAGACGGATTTTCTCGGAAGTCCGTCAGAAAAGCCAGACAGAAGAGGTCACAAAGCTCCTCCCAGTTTAGGTCTCAGGGCAAGCCTATCGAGTTAACTCCCCTGCCTCTGCTAAAAGGTAAGATCAAGCAGTTTTTAATAAATAAAACAATTTTTGCTCCACAGCCAACTTTTAAAATCAAAATATTCTGTTGTCAGGAGTTGCTGGGAAATTTACCCAGCATTGAGAAATTTTTTCATGCCAGATATGTATGTATTTAAGCTCTACAAAATATTTTATCTGTGACTTGAGGGTGTGGTAATTGTTTGCAATACTTTTGAAAATTTTAACTGCTGATGTTAACCCATACCATGATTTGAATTTTCAAGGCTCTCAGGCTTTGTGCAAGAGTGTTCTGGTTTGTGAATCCTTAGCAGCTGACATAAATCAGCAGTAATATTGGTAAGGGTAAATGGACTTGTGAGCCAAAGGAAACTGGTTTTTACTATCTTTCCTTGGTGTGTGGATCTGCACCCTGTGATAGTGGTGCCAACTGCAGCCCCTGTAGCAAGAGAGGAGGTGGGATCCCCTCTCATACCATTTGTGCATGGATAGCTCCCCGGTCCTGCCTTCTGTAGGATTTCAAAATGGAAAGGTCCCATGAGCTGCAGTCTCCCCAAGGGGAAAGGTGCTGCCAATCTGGTCGTAGGCAAGGCTCTACTGTTTTGAGATCTTGCATATCCCAATGCTAGTTGAGCTTCTGCTGGCAGATTTAACCTCTAATTTGAGAAGGAAAAATATGATCCAGTATACTACCCTTAGAAGGATGCCAATATCTGTGTGATATGTTGAATGCATCCCCTGAATTCTAGTTGTCACTGAATTTTTGTACAAATCCAGGGGTCTAAAGCACCTCTCAGAGTGTCTGTCTCTGGTGAGGAAGGGGAAATCACCTTTCAGAAGTCTTCAACAGTGACTTCTCAAATGGTTTATTCTGTGTATTTTTTTCATTGCTACTCTTCATTTCTACTATAAGTACTGAAAATAGGTATGGCTGGTGCTGATAATTCTTGAAAATAGGAAGTTAAATAGGTTTAATACTATGTCTGTCCCTTTTCTTCCTTTTTGGGCAAGTATATTCCCTACATTCTCTCATCTATCTTGTTTGACAAATTGGTTAATCAGTGTTTCGAAATATGTAACAAATGTGGAACTGCACTTTGGTTGGTTCTCAACCCCACTTCATAAGGATACAGTAGTTGCAAAAAAAACCCAAATCCCCCCAAAATCTCTCACCTTAATGTGTGTCTTTAATTAAAAGTAGGATTCTAGGATCAGTTCCAGTGGAGCTGTCACTAAAATATTGTAGGCCTCGTTCTGTGGCTTCATGTAAGAATGGAACATCCTGAGTCAACCAAAAAGGTGCACCCAGCCCCCCTGCACTGTGCTTGGTGGTGACTTTAATTCAGTATTTCTCAGTTTAGGGTTGGTTGATGCCACTGGATTTGACTTTGTAGTCTGCAGTGAATATTGTTTGTGATTCATTGGGTGATCCTGTGCAGGGGCCAGGAGTTAGATTCAATGATCCTGTTGGTTCCTTTCAACTGAGGTTATTCTATGATTCTAAAATTATTTTTCTCTTTGTTGTTGAACCCTTTTGTTGTTTTGTGACAATATGATAAAGAAGCAAATGCTGCTTTGAAATAATTTTAAAGCTCAGTTTTAGACTTTTTCGGGTAATTTTTGATATGCAGGTTATTTCATACCAGCTTCAGAAGGTGACTGGAGTTTGTCCTTTGGCTTAAATAATGGGATTAGTGGAAAACACTGAGATTTGTATTTGTACAAATGAAGAAATTGGTGTTGTAATTATTTCACTCTATTCTGTAGCCCCATTCAGGGAGTAAACCAGGCATGGGCACAAGGATAAGTAAAACAGTGAGAACCTCGCCTTGCAGAAACACAGGTGTGTCCAGGTGCTTAATCTGACTACTGCAGCCAGTGCTGAGGATTGAAATATAAAACTATAATAAGATAAAACAAACAGATGGAGAGCAGAGAGTGTTGGTGAGACATTTATGATTAGTGTCATAATGAGTTACAGTGGTCCAGCTTCAAATTAAGAATCTGATCCTGGGAGTTAGTTTTCCCTCTTTGCCTTAATGCGGATTCCCAGAGGCACAGGGCTCTACCTGTGCAGATTAATTTGTGGGATTTGGGGCTAACAATTTCTCTCAACAGCAGCGCTGTGGGTCACTGCTGATGGGGCACTGGCAGCTAAAAACCATGCTGCTGTTTGGAAATATTTTTGACCTACATTAATATTTGTAACATTCAGGATTGTTAAGTCTGCAAGAAGCGAGGAAATTATTTTTTGCTGTGTTTATCATACTTTTCTTGACAAATTTTATGAAAGTCCTGGTTATTTTTTAACTCTTAGGATTACACTTGCCTTCCAACAAGTGACCAGTCCTATTACTTCTGTCCAGTAACCATATGATTTCCAGTTTTAAAATTTTGTCTTTTAAACTGAAGTAGAGAAAGATGCCAGCAAAACAGCTTTTTAAAGTCTCAGAAAACTGAACTTAGTTTGGAGATGTACAACTGATAAGCTTCCTGGTTTGAGTAATTTTCAAGTTTAATTAAACCTCTTTGGAAATATTTCAGTATGGGAAATTTTTAGAGGATAGACCTCAAATTCATATTCATCAGATGTATTTCATATGCATGATGGAGGGGTTTTGCTTACATGAGCATACATTCTGTTTTGTGTTGTTTTTTTTAATGGATATATTGCATATTGACATTGGCAGGCTGCCTTATCTCAAGCAGCACTTTATGGCCTTCAGTATCTTCTGTGATTACAGGAATCATGTATGCAGAAAACTGGGTAACTGCTTGGTCCATTCCTTGCAAGTTTTTATACTCTGCCTGTCACCATCATGATCTGAGCACCTTCCAGTAGTGTATTAAGTGACGTGACTACACATCTGTCACATCTTATCTGTTCTCCTTCCTTTCCCTAGGGGCAGAGTCACATATAGTGAAATGGCTTGTTTTGGTAGTGTTTTAATGCAGTCTGTTGCCTTCTGTGAGCATACACGCCTGTATTGCAAAAACAGATAGATAAGCCAGCCTTGTTGTTGTTCATTCGGTAATAAAAATATTTTGGTAAAGAAAAATAGGAGAGATGCTATGTTTTGATGCTGTGTACAAGTCATAAGGATAAGCTGCTATTTAGGAAAAGTAATAGAATCAGCTGGAATTTTTGGTGTTGCTCATTTCTGAAAAAAAAAAAGCATAGAGAAATGAAGTTATTCTTGTATTTTTTTAAAAAAGTGTATGTATGGTATCAATTTGTAAACAAACATTTAATGTATTTGGAAAACAAGGTGTTCTTTCTGAGGCTTTCAGGGCTGAGTTCAGGCTTTAAAAGGCCCCAAGTCAAAAAACTGCTGTTTGCCTAGTGTAAAGACTAAAATTTTTAGATTATTTCATTATATTTTTATTTACTGCATTGTGACTAAATCTGATTTGAAGTTGTCTTTAAAATCTGACTATTGTCCAATGTAACACTTTAAACCCAGTGTTTTCTCCATTGTTTCAAGTGTAGAGGAATGGGATGGGAAGTGCACATGGGAGTTGTGACACAATTGCATTTTGCCTATGTGTGCTCTTCTGTATGTTTCTCACATGCATTTTTTTGAAGGTTGCATGCTTTTCCCTGGTGTGTCTTGCAGTGCATGATGGATTTTGGGTTTACTTTGAAGAGGCTGCTGCTATCACCCAGGCTGACAGGTGCCTTAGGTAACTGGCTTGTGGCAGAGCAGTCCTGGTGAACAGCCCTTTTTTGGGATTAAGTAATTCCATCTGTGTGCCTCAGATTCCCTCCCAGGTTTGCTAACCAGGTTTGTGGTGTGCCTCAAATCTGTGCTTGTTCTGTGGAGGAAAATAGGATTGTAGATGCATTGGATAGGTGTATTATTTATTGGAGGGCTATTTTGCTTTCATTTTGTATAGCTGCTCTTTTTACTTAGAAGTCTCCAGAGGTGGATCAGCAGGAGTGCAATGTTAGAAAGCATTTGGCTGGAAAAAGAGTATATTGTAGTGCTGGACATGTGAAAATAACAATTTCAGTATTACCTGCAAAAGGGGGAGGGGGAGTTCATTTATGCTTCTGCTTCTGGTGTCTGTAGAGGCAGGGAGGTGTTCAGAGGATGAAAACAGATGATTAAAAACATCATGTGTCTTATGAATGCAAATTTAGCATCCTGAGAAATTGCACAGAAAACTTGCTTGTAGCTCACAGCATTGTTCCCACCCCTCTTGCCCTCATTACAAATACAGAAGTTAGGCAAAGCAAGCTGTCCAAAAGTGAGACTGTTAATTGTTAAATCATTTGTATCCCATTTTTGTAGTTCAAGGTGTGGTTTTTTTCCTGTCATCCTTCCACGTTTTCCAGTGATTTAAGGTAATTAGTGAAGGTTACTTTCATGTTCTCTGCAAGTATTGTATATTTTTGTTGAAAACATTTCAAAGTACGGTTTTTATTTTTAGATTATTTTTTTTCTCCTTGAAATAAGCGCTCGGAGCAGAAGTTTTCTGTCAACAATACCAATTGCTTTGCTACCTCAATATTATGAAATTTACTGAGCTTCTAATACATTTATCAGATAGTTTCTATGGCATTAAAGAATTGGTGTAGTGGCAACAAAAGAGCATTGTATAGTCAAAAAGGGAAAAATCTCTTTCCACTTGCTACTTGCTTTTGATCATTAAATTATTTCACTATAGCTGAGATTTTATTATAAGCTTTTCTTATGAATCTTATCTATAGGTCAAATGCTGAAGTTCCTAAATAGTAAAAAATCCTAACAATACGAAAAGACTCTTGACTGAGAACTGCAGGATGTGCACCTTCTTGTTCAAATGCAGTTACTTTTGAATTTTTAAAATACTCCCTTATCCTAAAAAAGTCTGGCCTTTTCAGACCTATAGATACCACCTAAAACTCTTCGTATGGGAAGTAGTTATGATTTGAGTAGTAGAGGAAGAAAGAGAGAGTTTCTGTTTTCTGTTGGCTTCCATGGGAGCTGCCTGCTTATCTTGTCTGTGCTGCTCTTCGTTTGAGAAATTTGGAATGTTTTACAGATATCAGATATACAAATATCAGTAAACTGTTAATAAAATCACTAAGCTAAATGCTTTCTTCTCATATATAAACAGGAATTTAGGGTCATGGTGGTTATGATTTCCCAAAATAAAATTCAGATTTATTTACAGAATTAGAAATAGAACTTAGGCCTCCTAATTTATTGCATGGAAGAAACACTGGAACTTTGTTTGAGCTGCATGTACATAATTAGGGATGAATCCTGGAACTACTTCTAGGAATTTTATGCCTGTTCTGGTTGATATAAATCTGGACATAATAGGCCATCTCTGTGTCAGATTTGGGAACAGGGCCACAATCTCCAAAGGAAGAAGAACTTAGTCCATTTAGTATTTTCTTTATGAATATGTATGATGTTCTAGTCATAAGTAATAAATTTCTTCACTTTCTTTGTGCTCTTATCAGTTGGTTTTTGAGTATGCACTTAACATTCTTTATAATCTGTTTACATCTATTGATTGTAGAATATTTTTTCCAATAGTCTGAAAGGTTTCTGGTTGTTTCAAAGCACTAATGACGTTCTGTCTTCTTTTTCTTTTTATTTTTGGTTGCTTGTTACTGTCTCTCACATTGGGAATGTAGTTTAGCAGGGCAACATTTGTAGAGAATGGGCAGGTTAAGTAAAAGAAACACCCTCTTATCTTAACAGTGTAAGAGTAAAAATGCAGATGGTGAGGAATTCTGTCAGCTTACCCCTGATCTTCCAATGTTTCCAGTCAGTTCTCTGTATTAATTTCTGACTCTCTCTGGGACTGGCAATTTTCCTATGGCCAGAGTGGTGGTAGGTTATTTCTTGTTTTTTTAGGGGAAGGTTGTTTTGTTTTGTTTTGCTTTGCTTTGCTTTTGAAGCCTCCTGTGTAATTGTTTTACTTCTGGAATTTCTCAGTCTGGCTTCTGTAAATGTTTAGTGATGATGATTCCCACATTTTCCTTTTCTTTTTTCTTTTAAATTTCTTTTTTAAAGTGAAGTAAGTTGTAATTATGTAAAATGAATTTCTTAAGATTTCATAAGATTGATTCTAAAATCTTGATAATTTTCTGCAGGATGTTTAGACTTTATCATAGAATCACAGAGTCACAGAATGGTTTGGGTTGGAAGGGACTTTAAAGATCACCTTGTTCCAACTCCCTGCCATGGACAGGCACACCTTCCACAGACCAGGTTGCTCAAAACCCCATCCAACCTGGCTATCATAAGGAAAAACTTTTGGTTTCAGTCTGTACTTGTACAATATGTCTTTATAATGTTTCCCAGTAATACTTAGCTCTTTAATAATATTGCCATTTTCTTTTCTGTGCCCAAGTGTAACTCTATGGGTCTGTAATAAACCCTCCTGTTTCTGGGTCTGTAATAAGTACCTCCTTTATATTCCTTTCCTGAGGTACCTTCAACAAATACAAGTTCTGGTCCAGTCAAGCTATTATTTCTATAAAATGCACATGATTGTTGAAGTATAGTGCTGCCTTTATAATTGATTATGTTATGGAGCTTTACTGTTGTAAAAGAAAGAGCACATTTTCCATATCTCTGGAATTATGTGTGTATTTGTAAAATCCGTGTTTGTGTATATTAATGTGTATAATATATCTGTTTATATAAATAAGCTACAGATATATTTAATGTTTTATACAAAGTTTAGGTTTTGAGTTTATTTAATTTTTGCTTCTGTTTTTAATATGGGGTATTGCTTCTGTTCATTGGTAGAGGTTTATAGTAAAGTCCTTTCACATACATCCATTGTAAGCTACTGCCTCCCTGAGAAAAGAGCACTTTCATTAATGCTTTCTGGGGAGTGGGAGGAGGACACACAACTATTTTTAGGTTCAGGGTAACTTCCTTTCACCTACAGTTTTTTTCATTCAAGTTATTACTGTTTCTTTGGCTCAATCAGGCAAAAATCCTTAGTAACAGAGGAGAGGACTTAGGGAGTTCAGGGAGTTTTGCTAGGGTGGGTATTTATGGATTGCTGTAATCTTGGTAACTGTATAACTCACTAGTATCGTCAAATGGGCTCACTTTGCTTCATAAGAGGTTAAAGCAAATCTGTTAGAAAAATACTAGAATCTTCTTTCAGCTGGATATGGCAGCATTCAGCTTCCTTTGAAACCTACCTGGTTGTGTCATTCTGCTTGCAGGTGCAGTGACAGGAGGGTTTTTTTCTGGTGGCAAAACTTCTTCAAGCAGTTCGCGAGCCAAGAGTGGCTTCTCATCTGCTGAGAGAAGTGTCTGGGGGGCCACAGTGTAAAACAGATTGTTAGAAACTTTCCACCTCCTCCTGATTTTAGTGATGTGTTTGATCCCGTGTCCTCTCCACCAGTTAATTCAGCAGATCTGAAATGCTGGTGGATATTTATGTAGGGTTGATAGTTTCTGTGCCTGTGGTTTTCTGCTTAAAGAAAAAATAGTGCAGCCACAGCCTGAGGATCTTTATCAAGTATTTCAAAAGATAAGGTAGCAGTCCAAAGAATCAGTGTAAAATACTTTTCTGCCTTTGGTTGTTGCACTTGGTTGAAAATTTTGTCTGTTTCAAGACTGTGAAGTCTTGAAGTCAGACTGAGGGGGAATCAGTTTGATCAAGGGTAATAATGATCCACAGTAATGGAAGGTTTTTCACCAGTAATTTTTTTCTAATTGTTATATTAAACAAATATAAGAGTATATAAATTTTCAAAACTATACATGTGTCAGTATAAATTTACTTTAGAATTTCCTGTAGGAAGTTTATTTTTCAAGTCACAGTATGTCTGATATTAACCATTATATTTTTCTTTTGCTTGAAAACAAAGTATTTAAGATTTTTTTTTAAAACACTTTAGCATTTTTAATACATTCTATAAAAAAGGATCATTGTTTTGTATTTATTCTCTTTATTGATTTTTTACCAGTCTTCTTCCATTCCAATATGTATGACACATTCTTAACTGTAGTATTTTCCTTGTGTGTAATGCAAGGTCCTTCCTGTAGCATCTGCAAGAGTCTGGGACAGAGAAGGAAAATAATACAGCAGAGCTGCTGTACCTGGTTAAATGGGCAGAAAGCAAAAAAGTGAAATGGATCATTTCTGGGTAGCTTCCTAAAAGAAAAATTAGATTAATCAGATTGCTGTAAAGTCTGTTTTACATGGTTGGACATGGTGCCAGCTCTTCTGTAACAGCAGCTTCTTGTGTTCCCCGAGCTGAAGAGCTTGTTCTAATACCTCAGTGTTGGACTTGGGAAGTGAGCGAGTTACAAGAGATGTGGAGACAAGCAGCCTGCTGTTACGATTGTAGACTTCTGTGCGTAATTAGGGTATGTCTGAAGATTTTTATGAATTGGAAAAGTTGCATCTCCTGCAAAACACGAGTGCAAGTTCAGCTGTCCTTACTTGATGGTATTTTGCAAAGTTGAAGTAAACCATCAGTGGTATCTCAGGGGTGATGAGTAAATGCTGACACCTCTCTGTCCCTGCTGGTTAAAAGTATCAATTTTAGAACTTAACCCCCAGTAGGCGATATGATAAACTACTCAGTTACAGCAGATTTCATTCTGAAAAATCAGATACCATCATGAAGAATAAGATTAAGTTGAAATTGTGTGTTGTCTGGAGAAGTTCTTTGCTGTCAGATTTTGATTAAAACAATGAAATAAATGTAAGTGCATGGTTGGTTACCCATTTTACGCTTGTTGTTGGAAAGGGTGGCTGGGCATAAATGTAGTTTGGGTAATAGAGGAAGCATTTCTTTGGGTATTCTTTTATCATAAGTTTAAGGAGATTTGTCATTAGAATTGTTAGTGTGTTTCTAACTCTTCAAGGAGTATCAGAAAAAAAGTTGTGTCATTAAGAAGTAGCTGTAGTTTGTGTTGGATGTGGACTGTAGTTTTGTGTGAGTGTTCTGGAAGGTTTTCAGGAAGTTTTAGGGATACATTATTTGTGATATATTTTTTCATAATGCTTGTGATAGGACTACCTGGTCTGAGTTGTACTTTTGTTGTTTGGGATTTCTATGCTTCTTTGAGTGTCATGAGTTTAATGTTACTATGACTTCCTTGGCTTTTTTTTTACACGTGCTTGTGCTGAATTGGATTTTCAAGTTTTACATTGTATGTGGTAGCAAATTTGTTTGTTGCTTTCAGTGGTTTTGTCATATGGATTATCCTCCAAAGGAGATCTTCTGCAAGTTAAATTTCTTGTATTACAAATTGAAACTGAGGGAAGGATAATTTCAGATTTTAGAGGAATTAAATATTCTTACTTTTCCTTTATGTTACCCAGTAGGATGTACTGTGAATGCATAAACTTTCATTAGTTTTCTTGGCAAGTTTTACTTGTGTGCTCTCCACTTTCACATTCCAACAGCAGGACATACATGTTATATACAGTCCCCGTATAAATTAGAAAGCCTAGCTATTGTTTTCTGATTTCATATAAGGTTAACTGTTCAAAACTGTTTATAGAGAATATGTTTTCCCATCTATGTGTAAACAAAAATGCAAAAGATGGTGATTACAGCTGAGACAGTACTTGAATCGCTGTGGAGAACAAAACTTAATGGGTGAATATTGTCAGTGTTACCAAGGGAGAGTAAATTTGGCAGCTTGCTCTCTTGATGTTTTCAAATAACATTTTTGGGATAGCTTTCTGAAGAAGTTGAGGTGGTGCTGTGTCATCTTGGTTCTCCTTCACTTTCCCTTTATTCCACCCAGCCCATACTTCTGTTTTCTTCTTTGCTTGTTCCTTATCACTGCCTTCCTTACTCCCACTTCTTTTTCTTCCTGCACCCTCTGACAGATACGATAATGTATTTTTCCACAAGAGGGTGATAAAACTCGCACGTGTTAAAACGAGCACTCCAGGTGGAGGGGTTTGCAGAGGTTATTGACAAACTCAGTATAATAAAATTAGCTGTATTTATACAGAAAAAAATACTCTGCTCATCTTCAGTCCCATCCATGTGTTACAGTGCTTGTTTGTATGCACTTCTGGAGGCAAGACTGGACCTGTCAGGATGGAGATCCACCCTGGGAAGAGCATGCCAGCTCCATCCTGCCTCTGTTGCAGTAATCAGACCTTGCTGCAAGACAGTCTTTCGTATCTCTTATTCATGCAATAATTTTTCTTTTCTCCTCCATGCACTCTCGTTTCTTGCTTCCCCCCTGCCCACCCCTCCCATTTACTAGGGAAAAAACTTCCCTTTTTCACTGGTCCTAAGAAACTGCAGTGGTTGAAGTTTCTATTCATCTTTAAAAAGTGCAGAAAGGATGAAAAGGTGAAGCAGAGAGAGAGAGAGAGAGAAATAGCTACTGCTGTGATTTGTCTTTAATAGGGAATCTTAAAAATTTGTATCTGTTTTTGACTGTACCCAGACTTGAACAAGTATTTCACTCAGGACTAGATGCTGCTTCAGTTTCTCTTTTTAGGGCTAGGAAGGCTGATGGAAATAAGTGGTTCTTAGCCCCTCTGACAAGAGCAGCTCCAAAATTGTGTGCCTTAAGTGATGGAGACCATGACTAGAGTTCTGGCACCTGGGCTTGGCTCGGTGTGGTTGGATGACAGATGTGGGGGCAGATCCATTATATATGTGGGAGAGGGTTGGGATGCAGGGCTTTTTAGATGACCTTCAGGAAGAAGTCAGCATTTCAGGGTGGTTGTTAGCCTATATTTTGGATGCTATAATCTCAGAAGAAGTGTCTGTTGCTGTAAATTGCTTTAGAATATGATCTGAGCTGCCAGATTAAATCTCTGTAGTCTCAAGTAAAAAGAGCTGCTGTGAGTCTCCTAATATTAGAGAAATGAGCAAATGAGTTCTATACTGTGGGTTAGGCATAAGCCCGGCAGTGAAAAGGCTCCTGGAAAAATTCTAAACACTTCATTGCCATGAGTCAGCGGGAATCGTGGTAAGGATGGAGAGAGGAACAAAGTACTTGAGGTTATGTTTACTCCATCCTCCTATTAACTGTGAAATTCCAGGTCACAGAGTGAAATTTCTCACTCTTCTTTAATTTCAGGAAGAACAAACAAGTGTCCCAAATAATAAAGAAAAAAGATTCTATCTTTTTCTTAAGGGACAGCCCGAGAGTTGATATCTTGTCAGAACATATTTTTTAATATTTTGTCTCTCTTTAGCTAGGAAATTCCAGTGGCAAGAGAATATCTCAGTGTGGAATTTCTCAGGAAAGTTTGTTCCTCTTCCTGTGCTTTTACTGTCCTGTTTGTCCCTAAACTGCCACATCCATAGTGTTCAAAGTCAAGTTCAATGAACAGCATTTGGAGCTCTTGCTTCATGGGCCAAGTTTAAGCTTTGGTTCAGGTATCTCATAATCTCAAGTGGGACAAAATCTTCCAATTAATGCTCTTGAGGGGAATATCCTTACCCTTACAGCAGAAAAAAAAATCTACAAAACCCAAATAAAGCTTACAATTTCTGTATATGCTTCTGAGCTAATTCTGAGTGTAAGGAAACTGGGGAGACTTTAACTTCCATTAGCAAAGTAAAAGTATTTCTTAGGTTTTTGGGATATTCTTCTAATGAAAGAATGCCATAATACCCAGGGGAAAAAAAAAAAGTAAATGGCTAGAAGCAGGTTTTGAGTATCTCTTAGCAAGTTTCTCTTATTTCCTGCTTGATAAGAAAGAACCATTCCTCTTGCAGAAACTTTATTAATCAAGGACTTTGCAGAGAGGAGGATTGCCATGCCCTTCATATGGATTCTAAGGCGACCTCATCTGACGCGAGTGCAGCCTTGGTTTGTCTTCCCTTGTTTTGTACAGTTGTTCCCAACATGAGCAGGCATTGCACTATGGCAGAAATTCATTTGAGAGCCAAAATCTTCAAAGTGATTTCAGTTGTGGTGAGATGTGCCAAAACTTCATGGTCAATAAAAAGCAAATGGTTTGGAAATGAGCATATTTTCATGTTTATTTGCTTTTGGAGAAGTATTATACTTCTGGATTAAAGAGCTCTGATATATCAAATATAACAAAAAAGCTCTAAAACACCGCATCATATACAATAAAAAATTCACAGGCTGTTTTTCATTACAGTTGGTTTTTTAAGCTGAAGTACTCAGTACTTGATAATATTTTTTGCCTATAGTAGTTTTAAATGTTTAAAGGAACAGGACCTATCTTGTATCCAGAGCTGCAGCAAGGAGTGGAATAGAGCACCCACCTGCGTGTGCTTCATTTTGGGAGAATTGTCAAATGGGTGAAAGGGAAGTAATTCAGCCTGCCCCCCATTCCTAGATTCAGTGGTGAACAGACACTCCCTCCCTTTTTTTCTGCCCCCCCCATCTTGTATTTGTGGTTAATGCAGTTTTCCTGCATTGTTGTTTCCCAGGTGTCTTGTCTATATTGAATATCTATATTTGGGATTATTTTTCCCAGAGGTATTAGCTGATGTTTTTCCAAACAGAATTTCACATTATTTTCTGGTCGTGTAAGGAATTTGCTTAGGCTCCTTTGTATTATTTCTGACTTTGCTGCTACTCAAAGTTCTCTATTTAATATCCTCAGAAGATGTTATCTATATGCTATTTTAATCATTAGATCATTAAGGGAGTTATTAATGTCTGGACTAAATTGATTCTTATATCTCACTGGCATTTCTTTTCAGTTGGATACTTGGAGATTTTTATCCTTTTATTTCTAGACTTTTTGGCAGCACTGCATGTGTCAGCCTCTTCTATCCAAAAAAATTGGAATCTGTTTTAAACGTAGGACTTTCAGGGAAAACTGAAGTGTGATTCATACTGGAATAGAGTAAACTTTGTAAATCCAATCACAATTTAAATTGAAGATGTGTTGTAATCATTACATATGTATCTTCACATGGATTTCAAGATGCTGTCTTTTGTACTTTCATTTGTGCAGTAGCTCTTAAATGATAAATTATTAAGTAAATATTTTCCTAGTGGAATGTGCTTTCTATTTTTGTATATCATCTTGAGAACAGAATGTGATTCCTTTCTGTAGGGTCAGCTATTTGAAATACTTGCCTGTGTTTGTTCTAACTGCATAATCTATAATCCTCAATATGTCTTTAATCCACTTTATCTCCTACAGGACTAAATCTTTGGAATTGGGGAGAATATAGTGTGATAGATGGTATCTAAGGTTATAAAGTTTGGGAAGATTAAATTTACTTCTGAGGTCAGATTGATAGATTTTGGCAAATAACAGATAAAATAAATGACTAGAAAAAAAATAAACACTACTCATATTGTCATGCTTATGGAATAAACAAATAATAAGTAACAAAGGGTTCTTGTTTTTGGTTTAGTATTTCATCTCTAGAAATAAGATAAAATTAAAGATGAAATTTCTCACTTGGCTAATCTTAAACATCTCCTAAAGTGTTAAGCAAAAGGAATTGATTTATTTTCTGTTTTATTTTTCTTGTGTGAAGTTGAATTGAACTTCAAAATGTTTACCTTTGTGTGCATGACTAAGGCAGAAACCAGAGTGCACATTTTTTAGTACTGACCACTTGGGAGTGAGTGGATGCATAAATGTGAGCAAATTCAAGCTTGTGTTCAAGGAGGGGGTGTGTGCAACCACACACGTGTCCTGAAGTCTGTCCTGGGATTATTTAGGGTGGCTTTAGCGCTTTGGGATGCTGGTTTTGCTAAGGATTGCACAAAGGGCTTCTGTGGGATTGCTGCCTTAGAGTAATGGAAGGAGAAAAACTGAAAAAACCTTTTTTTATCCTTAAGTAAAACGAGTTGTGAAAGGTCAGGTGTCTGTGTTTGTCTAATAAAGATATTAGGTACCATTTGTTAGGGAATGATGGATTTGTCATTTCACCTAGTGATAAATAATCTGATTTTATAAGGTGTTTGGGGAATGAGGATAATGATTATGTCAAATGGCAGGCTTGCACAGCACAGTCTTTTGTTAATGAAGCCACACTGCATAGCAGACCTGGGTTCTAAGTCCAGGAGTATTTATTTTTTTTTTTTTAAGTAGTTTGTGTTAAACACAAATATTCCTGATTTTAGAATTTTAGAATATTTTAGAAGAAGCAGGATGATCAGCAATGTTAAGTAAATCTGGCTCATCAGTCCTAATATTTGTTCTTACAGCAACATGCATAATACTGAAAGAAACCACATGCTTCTAATACTAAAAAGAAGAAAAAAAGTTAGTGTGGAATTTCAATATACTGTACTTGTAAAATTTAGAAGAATCCTGCGAGGAGATGCAAATTGCAGGGAAGCCTATTCACATGAGTAGAGATTGCCTTTGTAGAAAAAAAAAAAAAGGCTATCATGTAAAACATGGTATTGTCTGGTACAGCCCCTGAAAAATGATTCCATCTGATCCATTCCCTGGAAGGGATGGGAACTGGCTGACAGGGCAGTGAGTGCTTCTGAGCACTGAAATGTCTGGTTTGCCACCTGTGTGTGCCACTGTGATGGCATCCATATGGCTGCAGGCAGGGAGGGCCTGCATTTTATTTTTCCCAGTGAGGAAGTAGGTGAGGTTTCACGTTTTTTTGCCTTTCAGACAACAAGAAGTTTTCTCCCAGCTTCACTGCTTAAATTCGTGTTGTGCTCTCTGTGCTGCCATACCATTTTCAGTAAAAGAGCAGTTGCATGGAGACAAAGAGGCTGCTGATTTAAGTCTCAATAGAGAAGTCTGTTATGCTTCAGCTGTGGGAGGATGCTAAATGTAGCTCAGAGGTTGGCAGATGCTACCTGGACCAAAACTACTTGAAAATATTAAGAAGCTGTTTAGTAGGTTTGCCTTAAAAAAAGAGACATTTAGTGACTGGAGGATTTAGTGGGACAAATACAACAGAGGAGTTGCAGTTTAAAAGGGTACTTACTGTCTGGATGTGAAATGCTGTTCATGTTGAGTAAAAAAAGAGAGTTCAGCTACAAATAGTTTGCTAATCTTGATGGGAGGGCAAAAGAAATCCAGCCCAAAGCCCTACTTTCTCTTCTCACCTCTCTTACAGTTCTGTTTTTTTAAAAATTGTCAGTTTATGCAACAATTTGAACTTCATTTTCAAAGGGAGCAATACTCTTTCTGATCACGATTATGTAAAATAAGCCGAAAGCTGTGGAGTGTTGTTTTCTGAAGTTTTCAGAAAGCTCAGTGTTACTATTAACGTTCTTCTAAGCTATAACACAATGAAAATTTACCTGAAGAGTTTATTTTGTGCTGCAGCCTTTGGCAGTACCATAAGACCATAAGCATCCTCACTGAGGTGGGAGGACTGGGCCTGGTTTTCTGCTGTGTGTGTGTGGAGCTTCATGGATGGTCCAGGAGGGGAAGTTTTCCTCATCCCTGTACAACCCTACCCTGCAGGTTGGATAATCCTGGGAGCTGTGCTGGTTTCTCACCTTGTTGCTGAGCCAGAGTTTAAAGGCTCTTTAGCCATTTCATTTCTGACCTGTGATATGCTGTGTGAGACACATGAAATGTAGTATTCCAGTATTTTTTTGTTATTTTCTCTTTTAGGGATGGAGAGGGGAGATAAAAGTAGCATGCAGCCCGAGTAAACATACAGAAAAGGCCTAAGGAATCTGTTGCTCAGGACCAGGGTAGTTGATTTAAGAGGGAGGATGAACTTCTAATTAATTTCTAAGTGGGGTTCCTTTTATGACCTGTTCCCTGGGGAGAGATGATGAGAGGACCTCTGTGCTAGGTTATTAAATAGTTAAATTCAAGGGAGATAGTTTTGCTCCTGAAGCAGAGGTTTGCACATGCGTGGGCAATAAAGCGTTTCCAGTAGAGCACGTTTGATACTTACCTGCAGAATGTCAGAAGAGGTGATTAATGTTTTGTACCTTTGGAATAGGTTTGATTTTGTGTGCCTGGAGCTTCTAGCAGGTGCTATAGAAACCAGGGGAAAACATTCTTTCCAGCATGTTGCACTCAAAGCTCACGTTGAGCCACGAAATAATATTCAAATGAATGACAATCTCTTGTTTGAATCTACATGGAAAATGGAGTTTTCCATGGCCTACTTACTCTAGAAATTATCATTTCATTATAGGTAAATTTAACTAAAACCTATGAGACTTTGTCAAAATTACATGAAAGAAAAAAAGATACTTTTAAAGTGAGGCAAAGACATGACAAGAGATTTTTCAGAGGGTCAGTATTGATCTATCTCACTTGCTACTTTTGCTTTTGAGAGAAAGTAGTTTTCAGTTTTCATAAATACATTCTTTGTTGTTTGATTACTTTTTTTTTTCTACTACACTACAGTAATGTGGCTAAAATTGCTGTATATGGTTTCTTAAATTTCAGGGGTGTTTTTCAGAGCTTATAAAAATGTATTTCTGAAAGAGTGCATGTTTGCCCACATGAAATGGTACTTCAGAACTCCCCTAGTGGTCCCTTGCTGTTTGTTGGGGTGGCATTTGTGCCCTGGGTTAGCTCTTTGCCTTGTGTGTGAACACCAGCCCAAAATTGGCAGAGTTCTGAGACAGCAGATTACTCTGCGTGTAACAGCTAGATAGGGTTACCATAATTAAGAATGATCAGACATTTTAGCATCTGTTATTAAGCAGAGTGTACATGTGTCATCCTCACGGAGCAGATGAGGGTGATTTGTTTCCTCTGAGGTGCGACGGAGGCATCATTGTTAGATCTGGCTGGGGCTTTGGTTAGATCAGTATGAGGATGCATCATGGCCAAACTTGCAGGAGCTGTAGGAGGATAAGAGAGATGTAGACCCATTAAATGATGGAAAACCTAGAGAAAATGTCTTATGTAATACAGTTTTTAAAAAATAATTTAAAATAGTTCATTAGAAGGCTCGTGGGCAGATATGGTCATAGTGTCTTATGGGGAGGAAACACTGGTTAAATAGAAGAACAACTGATGCTGTCAGCTAAAACAGGAGCCATGTGGTTTTAATAGTGAGGAAAAGTCTGTGCTGGCAGGAGCTGTTTAAATGGATGATAAATTCTCTGTGAGCTTCTTAAAAGTTGCGACTCTTGATTTGGGAAGTCATGTTCTGGTTGAGCACATGTTACCAGATTAATTTGTAGAGGGTTGCTTCTGTAGGATATTTTAGGGGGTGTTTTCATTTAAGTTAAGCTACTTGCTTTGGTAGTCTCTTCCAGCTTGCAGTTTTCTAAATCTGCAGCTCTCAGTCCCCAGCTTTTCCCTCTTCTGAATCTGTTAAAAGTTCTTGGAAAGGCAGGAAGGAATTTGGGAAGAAAAGGGAAGCTTTCACGAGTTAGACTAGTGGGATGTGTCCTTGGAGGAATTAGCTCTTTGTATCTTGGGTGAACCTCTGCTAGTTGTTGCTCACTTGCTGTTTTTGCTGCTCAGCCTGAAACATGAGGTGGTGATCTACAGAAGGGATGATGACTCAAAAGTGCAAGTGAACTTGGTGGGAGCTAGTCCTGAATATCACACAGTGCTAAGTAAACATCCAGAAAAATCAAGACATCTCCAGTTGGGCATTGAGAATTAATGGATGCTTTTAACCTGACTGTTTATTTCTCAGTGTTCTTCTATGTTGGTATCTTGTGAGCAATACAGCATCAAAATGACAGTCTTAAAAAAATATATATATTATTATTGTCAGGTTTGAGGAAGAACAGGATAAAAATTACATACAACATTATGCTAACTCTTTAAGATTCACTGCTTTTATTACAGCTAAGTAACTGAAAGATTGCTCTAATTTTATTTTAATAGAAACAAAACTGATTGAATTATTTCTGTTTTTCTTTTCAAAATGAGACTGTCACAAACATTTTAAAAAGTCTTGATTAGAGGTGATGAAGTGCCTAGTGAAATTCAAGTATCCAGACTGAAGCAGTGTTGCTTCATTGGCTCATTTTGAGCGTGAAGTCTTTTGCTTTTCAGTCAGATTTTATATTTTTTTTAGGAATAAAATTCTAAAAGTAATTATTCTGGGTTTTAATATAATGCAGTAATTCCTAATTTTATTATGCAAAATTATATTTTTCCCCCTAAGAGCAGCATACTCTTCAAGTTTTTAAAAATTTTTAACTGAAATCCATAGTTCATTCTGTTGCTTCACCGGATCTTTTTCCTCTCCTTAGCACATTTTAGCAAGCCTCACCAGGTTAAAGAAAGGCCATAGCGTTAAAATAATTTTAAACTGAGATCCTGCTTAAGCTCTTTCTATTTCCTCACTTCCTGACTGAGCACAGCTATCTTTACCTGCCCTTTCTCCCCTCTTTTGTTTACTGCTGAGGACAGGGTGGATACCACATGCATTGGAGATCCTCATTGTCAGCTCAGAGGAGTTCAGTAGCAAATTCCTTGTCTTAGGGAATATTAAACAACCCATCCCTACACTGTAGAGTGATCTTTTATGGCATCTGTGTGGACTTTCAGTGTTTATTCTACTAGTTTGTTAGTGTAGCACTCAGCAATTTGTTGTCATGTGTTAACATATTCATACATCAAAAAAAAAAAAAAAAAGACAAGCAAAATAAGGTTAAATAAGGTTTTCTGGATGTTTTATTATTTTATATGACCTCCTTAAAAGTTGCTTTTTGATTTATTTTTTAATAAGTTTGGGAACATGAAACAGTGTGCTGATAAATCTGAAATTTATGGAGATTTAATATATATCTGTCTGTTCTTAAGTTATTAAGTGTTTATATCAGTGAATTGCTGTTCAATATATCTTGTTGAAAAATGGTATGCTCTTATTCTCTGAAAATCAATGCTTATAATTGAGACTGCCTTTTTAAGAGTTTCATCCAATGCCGTCTCAAGGTAGAGTTTGAAAAAGGAAGCAATTTGTAACTTGCCGAAATACAACTCACTGTTGAAGCAACCAGAGAATAAAATTGCTCAAAAGAAACAGTTGCTCTTATTTTGAAAGCGAGTCAGAGTGGAGGAGCTTGTTCTGTGCACAGCTACTATTGGCTGCACAAACCCCTCTTTTCTGTGGCTAGTGCTAGATAGGAATATTAATAATATAACTCATGCCTTGTCGTATTTTGCTGCTTAATCATCTTGTTTGGCACACCCCCGGTCATGTTGTACGTGGCCATAATTCAGGAGAGCAAGCTCACTGGGGTGCTGGTATTACAGTGCAGCAGTCAGAGAGGCTGGGATTATGCAGCTGATGAAGGGACTGCCCGGCGCGTGTTGATCCAGGAAAGCTGGAGTGGAGTTGTAGGCAGCGAGGAGCTGCACAGCAGCCGCTCCCGCGCCGGACCATGGCTCCCTCGCCACGGCTGCCCTGAGGATCCAGGCTGGGTAAGCAGAAACCTGTGTCAGCAGGATTGTTGTGAGGCTCTGCCACCCAAAACTCCAGCTCTTACATGTCCTTCAGAACGTTGTCTTCCCTGCACTGTTGCGGCTGTCAGAAGTGGTATTTCAAGGAGGCTGATAATATTTTTGTTGAAAAGTACTTCATTACATTAATGGAGTTTGGAAAGATAAAGAGGGGCTCTAGCATGAACCTGAATTCCAATAGAAGAGAAAAGCAGTATTTCTTCAAATTTCCTCTCAATTTTTTAAACTAAATTTTAAATTTAATTTTAAAATTTAAACCTAACATTTCCTCAGAGACCAGAACTGAACCCTGGGAATTGTAATGTAATGTAATTCAAAGAGTTGCTCTATTAGTCTGGAAAACTTCTGAAAAAAATGTGAAGTAGAAAGCAAATGTTTGTCTTGATCCTAAAGGTGGTTTAGTTGAGGGGCACTGTAAAGGATAAAAGGAAGTATCTAAAACAAATCAAAAGGGAAACAAAATTTGGTAGGATTTTGTGGTTGGGATTCTTTGGTTGTTGTTTTTTTCCTTTGTTTTGTTTTTAAAAGTCAAGAAGCCCTTTCCCTCTCTTAGTTTTTGAATAGTTTGATCTTTAAATAGAGTAGGTTCGTCCAAGAGACCCATGATTTTTAGTGAAGTGGCTTCCATGCTCTTGTCAATGCATGAATAAGAAATAATAGAATGGGTGGGGAGGAAGTTGATTGTAATTTGACTTAAAAGCATGAATGTTTTGACCTCAGCGATTGGCAGTTTGAAAAGAATGATTTGCTGTGCTGTTTGTGTGAGTGTTGGGTTGTTTAGTGTTAATCACCATCCAGTTATGAATATCATTCACTCGTTAGACAAGTGAATTAGACTATAGGCTAGTGCTGGACTTCAAAACATACCTTCAGTAAACACTCAGGTTAAAAGGAGGGATGTTATTTGGAGTGCTTTGTTGAGGGAAATTTCATATTCATCTTGTGGACGTAATGAAGGTAACGCTCTTCAATTTGGAATGGTCTGTAAAAATACGAAGTTTTTATTGTAGTTTCTTATATAGTTAAAAGGTGTGTTTTCTGAAATACAGTTTTGAGTGACTACTTGTGACATTTTTATGCATGAACAAAGGACAAGGTGTTAGGGTTTCCTTTTTGGTGAGATGTTTTATTTGTTTTTTCTAGAGGTATATGTTTTAGGCTCTAAGTTTCAAGTAGAATTTTTTGATTTGGTTTATAGCTTAAGCTGACTACTTTAGCAGCTGATACCATTTAAGAATATCTTGTCTATGCTTGCTGTAGCAAAACAGTGCAGTCAGATGAAAGCTGATCCATATTTTTTTAAAAATGATGCTTTTGTTTCTGGTTTTCAGTGCTTTGAGACAGTGGGTGGAAATCAAATCAAGATATAACCTGATCCTATCTGCAGAGTTCTCCTAGGCTTGAGAGGCTCAAAATCTGAAGAAGGGTAGGATCAGTCCCCACATTGTAGCAGCTTTTCCTGCGTTTCAGAATTAAGATCAGTTTTTGTGATGCTCAGAAATAATTCTCACTTGATAATATTAGCACTTTGCCTGATTAAGGAGTGCTGAATCAGGTTCAGTATTTGAAAGGTAAAAGAAGATGAGTGTTAATGTTTGTGTTACTCTGACTAGTGTGTTTTGGGGTAACATTTTAATAAAGCTAGGGCTGATCATTGTGTTGAAGGATGTTAAAACAGACTTATTTGTATTCTAATCCAAAGGGGAGATTTTCAGTTTATTTTTTGCCCATCTTTTCCCTGAAGTTAATACAAGTTTGGAAGTTGTCATTGAACATGCCAGGGCCTGAGTTGGTTCTCCTCCAGTTGGAGGTAGAGAATTATGCTCAGAATAAAAGTAAAATTTGCTTATAGAAACAAACTAGAATTAGAGTTTTCAAAGTTTTTATGCGAAAGTTATAAATCTAGAAGTTTTTATACAAGTAATGTGTTTTTAAATATTTTTCATAGGAATGAAATACCGTGTTTCACTTTGGTGTAAGAAAGGACATCAGCATTGCTTATTAGGCATAATCAGGAAGCAGAGAGGAACTGGCCAGACCTGTTGTATGAGAGGAGCTGTATCAGGTGCAGGGCAGGGAGCTGGAGCTCTCTCATACCGGGGCGAGTTGTGTCAGCATAGGGGAGCAGAGGGAGCTCTGCTCCAGCCCCTTTATTCTGCAGGTGAGAGGGGGAAGTGCTGCTGCTGCCAAACTGCGGGGTCTGAGCTTGCTGGGACAGCTCAGCCACTTTTCCCTCAGCCTTTTAAAGTCCGAGCACTTCGTAACATTGAGAACTGAAGAAAATTTATGGCTTACTTGATGTGCTGTTCCTTTGAGACAGTGAGGATGTGGAGAAATGATAAGAAAATTTTATTCCTGTACAGGTAAAGTTCTGTACAATAATACACTACTGTATAACAATACAGTTTTGTTTGCCTTACATTGACTTTAATCAGTGTGCCTGTGCATGAGCTTACATCTGTCTGTCAACTGATTGAATTTTGGAATAATTGATTTTGTTTTTCAGGTATCTGAGCTATTGAAGGGAGGGCCAAGAGTAAATATTTGCCCCATGAGTGCCCTAAAGTGGTGCTGGTGCCTCAAGGAAGGATTATCTCAGAGTGGGAAGAGTAGTGCCCAAAGCAGAAGAACCTGTCATTTTCCTTTTCATTACACAAGCAGCCTTTTTAATTTCCTCTGCCTTGCATTAGGCCAAGGCAGCCTGGGTGCCCAGGTGAGGCTGTGTGCAGTGAGAGAGGATGTCTGCCTCAGAGAGACTGGATGAGAGGAGTCTCCTGTAAAATGATGAAAAAATCATCAGGACTTTGCCTGGGCAAAAACTACTTGAGTATGCCTGAACCATTTCTTGGAGAGTTGGAGTATATAACTAGGAGTGATCATATCTGTCCCATCATAGTTGTGTTCACAGCTAGAAACTCCCAAGAATTTTTTTCCAGCGTTTTGGATGAACAACCATAAGGTTTGGGAGTTGGAGAAGAAGTGAGAGGGATGTTCTCAAGCTGGGTTCTAGGGCCCAGGTTGCCTGGTGCTTTTGTGATGGGCTCTGGGTGTCCTATGGGGTCTTGTTCTCCCTCTGCTCATTCCTTGCTCTCCCTAGGCACAGGGTGTCCCTCACAGTGCTGTCATGGGAAACAGGAATTCCTCATTGGTTTGGAGGTACCTGCATGTGTTTGAATCCAAAGAGATGTGCACACCTTTTCTGTAATTAACTCAAGTCCTCAGTCAGGACCAAGGCTGTACAGAGCCATATGGAACTGTTCCTTTAAAAAGAGAAATAACCTCAGCCAAACCACACTAATATGAGAGTGGGAAGCAGGGATGTGCCAGCTAATGGTGGTGGTGGTTTGCTGGGCAAGGATTTTGCAGTCTGTTGTATGTGTTCTTTTTATCAGAATCACATTTAAAGCAGATCCTTTTAAGCCTTCATTTCAAGTGAAAAGAAGTTCCTTTCTCAGCAAAACAAACCATCATAGAAGCATTCAGTTTCTTGTTTGCAGAATAAATGATTTTAAGTTCTCTCTAGTCCAGCATGGAAAAAGTACTCCATCGTTTTACTGGATGCTGTGTTCTCCAAAACATCCGTTTTTTAAAATGGCTGTTTCTTAATGATCCACAGCTGAAGGTCCTTCCCTTTACTCTTGGCAGCCTGAGCTGTCTTCATAAGGTGGAACAGGATCTCTCCTTCATCCTAGGAAATAGTATCAATCCTGCCAGTATTGAACTGAATCCAGAATTACTAATCTGTCAAAACTCTGCTTTTAGTTACTACAGATGATATTCAGGATATCTGAGAGTTGCATTCATCTTATCAAAAACACATGATGTGTTTGTCTGTGGTAACATCAGAATTTCTAGAAGGGATTCGTTATATTAATATTAAACTATTGCAGTCTTCATTAGTAAAAATGAGTCAAGTTCTCTTAATAAAATGGTAATTTTCTAATTATGTACTATATTTCAAAAGTAATGGCTTGTAAATATCAGTCATTTAAATTTGGCTTTTTAGTGGAATAATGAAGTATTACAAAGGCTGTCAAATAATTTAGGATGAATTTAGATAATTTAGTTATTTGTTTTTCCCGGTGTTTTCCTAGTAAAAGCTGCCTAACTAGTCTGTCTTTCTCATGATCTCTTTTTCCTGTTTGTACCAGTTTGGTTGATAACTATACAGAAGCAGAATAGTTGGGAGGAAATTCCAAGATGTTCCAACTTTTCATTAGCAAAGTGGTTGAGAAACAAGGAGAGTTTGCTGAGATGTCTGGAACATCATTTTGTAGCTGTGTAGCAAGCTGGGCTGTGTCACATACATAAGAAGGAAGTCTGTATGGAAAAGCACCCTCCTCAGAATGGGTTGCTTTTATGTATGTATTGTCTTTGATTGTTTCAGTCCTCAAGAATCTAAATTTGAATGGGTTTTCTGTCATTTCTTTTGAGTAATCCTTGCAAGCTTGCAGGTTGGTGTAGGTAATATGAGGGGAAAAATCCCCTGGTGAATAGGCAGGGTAAAGTTGATCTCTAGTGCTGCAGATACCTCTTGTTTTATGTGGTGCTTTCTTAAGTATTTGGAACTTTAAATGTCTTGTGCAGGAGGGCTATTATTTAAAAAAACCCCAGTGTGTAAATGGCACTGCTGTAAAATCTTAGAAGTTAAATTCTGGTTAATTTGTATTAAACCCTGGAACAAATTTACTGGAAGCTTCCTTGTCTGAATGAATGTGAGACACAGAGATTCCTCAATGCAGCAGCCCAGAAAGAGTTACTCAGCCAGGTTACTTTTCCAGTTGTGACTAAGGGGCCAATTAGCAGCATCCGGATGAGACGGCAGCGCCTAGGTAAAAATAGATGGCATTTGGAGAAGCTGGGGGCTGGCTTGGAGGAGGTCTTCAGCTGTAGACTGAGAGAAACAAGAGAAAGAGGCACCCTTCAGAAAGGAATGTTACAGGAGTAGTACAGACTGTGAGAAATTCCATGAACAGGCAAAGGTAGGAGCAGCCCAGAGGAATGGCAAAAAGCGATTCCAAACTAGACCCTCAAACCAACAGGCCTCTGCTGCCAGAGGAATTCCTGAGCTGGGCACTTACTCCCATTTGACAAGAGCATAAGGCTGGCATTGATATGAAAATGAAACAAGCTGTAGCATCCTCTGAAAATGACAGGAACCAGAGGTGTGGGTGTAGAGCTCGCTAGATTGTTAGCTCTTATGTTTGGGATTGATACATTAATGCCTCTGTCAGAGGCAGGAATAAGTCACACACAAGTGATGCTTCAGTTGATTTGCTTGAAGGCAATTAGTTGACTACTGCTGGCATCTCTGAGACTAAATAATTAAGTACCATGTTGGGTACAGGGAGGAGAACTGGATGGGCTGGGATTTTGCTTTCTAGCCTTTACAGTTACAACTTAGTCCCAGGACCACGACCACTTCAGTGGTTCTTCTCTCTTTTTTTCATGGAATACTGAAGCTGCTGGATTAATATAGTTAAAAACTCTTTCGTTGCCCACTGACCTACTTTGGCTGTGTGTTAGCTATTGGATTGGGAAAGGGCCATCTGTATATGTGTCTGCTGCTTCAGCCTGAGTGTAAAGAGAGCCTAGGATGCTGTCTGCCTTCGTTTGATAAACCTCAGTCCAGTGGAGGCAATTACTTAAAATGCTCAATTTTATTGTGAATGGCTCGCTTCACTCGGAATTTAATAATGTATTAGTGAATTTGATACTTTGTGGAAGAAAGAGAAGGCATGAGGGATGCACCTGAAGTCCTATATTTAAATACAAAGGATGTATGTAAGTTAGACTTCTTACTAGTGGTTTTATAATGAGCTGGCTGCTTTCTGAAAAGTATGGGAAAGCCAGGGAAGGTGTGATCTGTGTATTCCTTTGGACAGATACAAAGCATGTTTGCTGTTCTGTACCTGCAAAGGCTCTATAAGAATGCTTTTAGAATGTTATGCTAATTCACCAGTAGTGTTTTTAGATCACCTCACTTTTAGAGTTACCTGTATTTGTATAAACCTGCAGATCACACACTTTTCCTGCTGAGTTTTCCTCCATTAATTTTTTACTGATATGATTGTTCTTCCTTTTTCCTTTAGTAAAGAGCAATGAGCTTTCTGTCAATTAGAGCAAAGGTGTTATCGCAGTTGTAATGAACCAGAGTAACACTCCTTGAGTTCAGTTTGGCCAGGGTGCTACCTTCAAGATGAGGTTTGTGACCACAGCACAGCTGGGGATAAATATTGTTGGAAATCTAATTTCAGTTGATCATCTTCAACAGAGAAGCAGCTTAACTAATGAGCATCTTGGAAGAGGTAGAGAGGGTAGCAGTTGGTGATGGAGGGTATTGTTTGGTAACCGCAGAGGAAATGATTTAATTATATTTAATGCCTAAACTGTTATGTCTGGTTAATATTTGTAACAGTCTAAACTAAGAAGGCTTTGTAAAGTGACTCAAAGCCCAGCAGAGCTATACCTTTGGTTATGTTGCTTTCATAACATAATCTTGTCTGTAAAGTTTCTCATTTTCTCAGACTTGTTCTTGAGAACTTAAGACAGAACTTTAAATTTATTACGGGTCAAGTATTTATTTTTAACAGCAATATGCTGTTGTAGACTGATAGTGATATTGCAGACGGTCTAAGTAACTTCTAGAGAAATTCAGGTGCCAAGGCCCAGTGATCATCAGATATATTTGTCTGTCCAGAAGCAGACAGCATTGCTGAGGGACAAAACCTCCTATAATGGATTTGTGCACAAGCAGGTAGATAATGTTCTGCCTAAAAAACCCTCCAGTATTTTCTTCAGTGTTTTTGAAGAGGTCAGAAGTAAAGGTCTTCTGAAAAAAAGTCCATGTACATTATGCTAGTGCGAGGTTATGATAATGGTTGTTCTTTAGACAATTATAAATTATCTGAAATTAGGTCTTTGATCTCTAGATCCATGCTAGAGAGATAAAATGCCTACCTCATTTAGGGTTCAAGAAGCAAAATAAAAAGTTCCTGTTCAAAAGAGAGATAAGTGGCCTTGTATGCTATGTCAGTCAATTTTGCAAGTTTAAGCAAAAATACCTGGTTTTGGTATAACAGAGCAATAGACTCTAAAGGTGGATAATTACTAGTAAATGAGTTTCTCATTTACATTGCTTTGAAATTGAGCTGAGCCGTTCTGTGATGGACAAGATCCTATTTCTAAAGGAATAGCTGTTATTTTTACATAGACATATGTAATGATAATACATAATAACATAAAATACCCAGCATAGCACATATTAACTTGACAGGTTATAGACGAGTATTATATAAATGTCATGTTTTTCCCTTCTATTGCTGAGTTGTTCCAGATCCTGAATAATCTGAAGATCAAAAAGTTGCTGTAGAAGCGGTATAGAATGGCAACGTGCTTCTGTGCACCAGGGAATGTGAGAGAGCTCTCCAGCAACCGCAAAAGCAAAATAAAGTAGATTTATATATTTATTTTCTGTCATTTAGACATATGTACTGGGCTTGGCAGTATGAAGAAGGGTGTTCCCTTAGCTAACAGCTTGGCTGATTTGAGTTACTGTCACAAGGTGTTGAACAACAGAGTGCGAGGCTGGCGAGTGGCCGCGCAGCCCGAGCACGGAACGCCTGTGCAGGGCGTGCAGCGGGACCAGGGGTGGGGTGGGAACCGCCTTTCTGACCAGGAAACCACAGGGATTGTTTGTGGCTGCAGAGTCCTCACATGGCATCTTCTGAGTAATGCTTTTGAGTTTCTGAGCTGGCCAGGAGCTGTTATCCCAGTGTGCAAACCAGGCCGTACCTTCATGTTTTCCTGTGCTTTCTGTGGCTGGGATGTAGCAGGGATTATGTTCTCGTGCTCAGGAAACACAGTGGCTGGTGTCCCCAAGGAATTGCTGCTGCAGATGGAGCATCCCCTGCAACCCCAGCTTGCTTTTGGCATAATGTTGAATCCAGCTTGAGGTGTTGATTCTCATCTTGGATATCTCACTGGGCTGAAACTAGAATTTTAAAAAAACTAAGGGAATAATGAAGGCCAAATTCCATGATTTTGTTGTTGTGTTATGCTGGAGGTTATACAGGAAAGAGGAGATAAGAGTAAGAATGTAAAGAGGTTGAGTTTTCACTGTGTCCATCTGGGGACTTTGTAGTGAATTCTCAGCTTGTTTCTGCATCTTTTGTCATACCTTTGGGGTGTATTTACTAAATACTGGTTGTTTTTTTTTTTTCCTTAAACAAACATAGTATCTGAATGATGTGCAGTTCCATAAAATCCTTACTCTGTTACACACATTGTCCTCCTTTCTGTGGAGGGAAGGAGAGAGCAAACAGTTGGATTGAGTAGCACTTACTGGAAAATGTTGGGAGACTATTGTGGTAAATTAGCATAAAGTAGAATATGTTGCTGACTAAATTTATACTGCCAGATGAGAACGGAATGGAAATCATGTTTTCAGCGTTCAATTAAACTCTTCTCAATGTATAAACAGGGCTATAGAAATGTATATTTTATATGTATGTATATTATTTAAGCTAATAAATGTGAATATTTTAAAATATAAGCCTGAGCTCTTAGACAGTGGGTTATGTATGTAGAACAGCTTTCACATAATTATTTGTTTCACTCGAGAATGAAGTATTCCTGTGACTTCTGGGATAAATTAGTGGGTCAGTATCAAGCAAAATAGCAATTCTGGCACTTGCTCTGAGCCTGCTTGGATAAGAGTTACCAGTTGGGTTTCCTGTGGTCTTGGTTCAAGCTTTTTCCAAGTGTCTGGGCATTTCTGTAAAAATTTCATAGAGCAGCTCTGTAGTTGAAGCAAAATGAATATTGCATATTTTATTTGGACAGATGGCAGTTTCAGAGCACTTACTAAGCAAGATACAATTTTTACATTCTTACAGGAAGCACGTACAGAGATATAATTTTATCATTATTTCATTATGTACTTAATGCACTGAAGAAATGAATTGCAATGCAAATCCTGGACTGCCTTGTGACTGCATTTAGGGTGGAAGGTAACTGTCAGATTGCTGTGACGTGTTTGTGTTCTTATATTTAATGATCATTACAGGCTCTCATGTCATGCAGAAAAAAAAAATTGTGATCTGGTAAGAATCTTACCAAACGAAAGACAATAATCCTCTTAAGGATTCTTCTGTCTTAGGTCAGGAGGCCATCATGGGGTTTTTGCAAAGGTGTTTAATAGTGTCCTGGAAGTTGTAAACATTTTTAATATTTTTGCCATCTAAGAAAACTGGAAATAATGTCCCATTCATTATATGGTTTGTCTTGCCATTAATATTGCCATTAATGTGCAATTTAAAAATTTGTACACATTGTAGCAAAACAAAGCTGAAGCTACAATGTAATCCATCATTCTCTCTAAAATTAACAGAAAACAAGTACCAGATAAAAGAGACTTGAACATAGCATGAGGAAGTTGAAGTAAGGAGCTGAGACTTGGTGTCTCTATTGGTGTTTTGGGTGCTCTACTAGGAACTTGGGAACGGATGGAAGATAGCAGGGTCCTAGAGACCAGCTAGGCAATTAAAAATACACCAAAAAGCACCTTGAAGAACTGTTAGAGATTTTAAAGGAAAGGGGGACAGCAGTAGGAGAATTTCCATGGAGCATGAAGCTACCATTGTGCAGCTTTGCAGTGTATTGGGTGTTTTGAAAAATCCCTGGGAAAATGAGGTGGCTTTGCTTACATGGTGTTCCTGCTTCTGGTCTTTGGGATGTGATTTAGGGTAGAGGAGCTGAGCATGTAGGTAAGTTCAGCTTACTTTGCATTTGCTCTACCTGGAACTTTTGCTATTCAAATATCTACAGGAAAACCTGACTTGAATTCTGGTGTGCTGCTCCTCCTGGTAAGGGATGAAAGGAGCTGGAGGGCTCTGCACTGGAGGCATTACCAGCTAGAACTGAGCAAAGGTGTAAGGAGTAACACTTAGTGACTAATCCCAGAGCCTCATGGAACCCAGCTGCAAGGATTTCTCATGTAGAGTCAGTCTTCTGTTTGTAACTGAGCACGATGCTAAAATTTGGGAGATCTTCTGAGTTTGTGGATATCTTGATTCTTACACTGAGAATGTTCTAACAGCTCTGAGAGTTGCAAAGCATGAGCTGATTGTACTGTGTTTTAGTGTTGTCTCCCAGGTTTGGGGTTTTCTTTATACATCTGGCTAAATTAAAAGGTTAGTGTCAGAAAAAAACCAGAAGCAATAAACCATCTGCGAAAAACAAAAAAACAAAGGTAAAGATGCTTATGTTTATATACAGGTAGAATGTAGAAAACAAACAGTGGGAATTTTTTTGGTGTTTTTTTCTTTCTTTTAATAAAGAACATTTACAATTCATTGCTTTTTGTTCCCCTTTCTTGGAAAAGACTTTGAAAAGTGACAATTAAGTGTTTCATATGTAATACTTGATGGTATTAAGCAGAAAGTGTGTGGCAGAGGTATCCTGGTAATTTCTTCACTGCCTCAGTTCAGTGTTTTCAAGTGGCAGGACAGACATTGTGACCGTTCAGCAAAGTCAGTGACTTTGGTTGAGTGAAGGGTGGCTTGTACTTTGAAAGTGCAATTCAGTAAAAACCTACTTAAAGCAACTGGCATGAGCTTTCTGAACCAATATAAAAGAAACTTGAGTCAGTCCAAGAAACTGGCAGCAGTAACTCTCAGTGTTTCAGCAAAGTATTTTTTGTCTTCTTTTGGTACTTCATGCCATGTGTTCAATTGAAGGAATTGAAATAATAGTTATGTGTATTTTTGCCAGCCTTCTTCCCTGGAAAAAAAAAGAAATCACTAATAATTGTTTTTGAAATATTAGTAAAAGCTGGGGGGGAGAGAGCTAAAGCAACCTGCAAAACCTTTGATCAGCCTGGGGCTTAAATATAAGTGTTAATTTGATGTCTAGGCAAACTCACCCTAAGTAATGTAATTGGATATATTAAAGATGTCAGAGTGTCAAGAATCTGCAGATATGTGGGTGCTTAATCAGATCTAGCCCCTAACCTCTAACTCCTTCATTCTTGTTTTACTTAAACACTTTGAGCTACTACTTTTTTCCTTTTAAAATACTCTAGTCCAAACATTTTTTTCCTCCATCTTCCTAGTATCCTGCTCTACCTCATTCTCTCTCTCGTGGTCTTTTAATAATTTATGTTTGTTTCCCTGCTTTTAACTTCCTTCTGTCTACCCTCCTCATAATATTCACAGCTTCTTTGCCGTTCTTCCATCTCTGCTGAAATTTTTTGGTACACTCATCTGCTTGCTCCTTTTCCATTAATTTTGCTCTGAAATCTTGTCATTTAAATAATTTTCCCTACCTTCTCTTTCACCTTCTTTGACCTGGATAATTTTTGGCTTGAATGGACTTGCAGGTAGAATAGGTAAACTTTGACTGTCTTGGAATTATTTCATTAAACTCATCCTAGTTCTTGAAGAACTAATGGGAAAATGTTGAAAATGTTGTCAGTTTACCTAAACATGAAGGTATTGCTGCTTGATTATGAAGAGACATGGTTCTGCTGAGTGGTGATTATCAGTCCAAGCATAAGGGATGCTATACAGGCCAAATATCTTGAGTCTCTATTTTTGTGGGACAGCAGTTGGTGTACCAAAATACCCTGGCAGTCTTGTCTTCCATTAATTGTTCAGGAATTCTCACTATCCACCATGTATTTCCTTGATTACATATCATTATCCGAGATGTTTGATCTGTTTCATAACAGATTCCTTGTGTAGGTCAGTGATGAGTGAGAGCACCCAAACTTCTCAAACCTAGAATTCCTTGGAGTCTCTCTGCTCACTTGAGGGTGCACATCATCAATGCCAATTTGCACTGATACAGAGCTTTTGCAGTGAGTATTCATGGAATAATGTTTTGTTATGGCTCATAAATAGCTTTGACAACCAGCCTTGTGGTCTTGGTTCACTTCCAAGTTGAAAGATGTTCACAGCACACACATCATTGGTGAGAATGAACAAGTGTTGGTCACAGGTTAACAAACCATAGCCCAAAGGAGTCTTCTTGAAATTTTGCAGTGGCTCTGGATGAGCTGTATGAAAATGAAGAGACTTAAATTATTGCCTGCACCATGCCTGCTGTGGGAATAGGCAAAAGATTCAACTGAAACTTCAGAAAGTGTAAAAGTATAATTTTTAAAAATATGGTTTATTAAATTCTTTTCATTGTCAATTTGTAGCCTTTCATCCATGTATTATTCAGGGGATTAAACTTGAGGTACCACATATGTAAGTAAAAGCAGAACTTTGATTAATACATCTACATTTCAAAATTTGGGCAGTTTATGTGACTGAGAATACATCTATTAAGGAGTACCCAGTGTTGTTTGTAATGCTGCCCCATCAGTACTCAAGGCACTTAAATGATACGTTAGATCAACACTGAGTTTAGAATACCCACCCCAGTAGATGGTTATTAAGTATCTGTGAAATGACTGGGTGTTAATAAACAGGAGTGTTAGAAGCAGTGGAGGGATTTGTGGATCTCTGGACCTACCCAGAGACTCCCACTTGGTGAGAATTTACTCAGTTTGAGTAGGGGCAAATGTATGTCCAGGGAAATAATTCTCAATTTTGTGACAGATTATTTGAATAGATGCTGTTTATCAGGAAATTGGTGAATTCTGCAACTGTGTTGCATTTCTAATCACACAGTCTGAATGTGCTGGAAGTGGTATGGTAAAGTGCTTTTTCTTTCTGAGTGTGTTCACTCAGGAAAGTCAGCTTGAGCTTGTCCCACTATATTTATTGCTGTGTGAATAATTGTACTGGTTAGATTTTACATATTTGGAACACAGTGCCTAACTGCTGCCCTGCCTGTATAATTATTAAGTCTAGAGAATGGGTTGGGAAAACAGCTTTGAGAAAACCACCTCTTCTAAATGAATGATTACTGACTTGACAAAGCGTTCATAATATTGACAGGCAGTTAGGAAAATTAAATCAATGCAATCAGGGTAGTGATTATTTTTCTCAAGAAATGTTTGTGTAAGAAAAAGAGGACAAACATTAGTATTTTTTGGAATGTTAAGACCAATATTCTGCTGTGAAAAATGACCTATAGAAATGTGGTTGTTCCATATTTCAGGACTGTACCTTAGGGAAAGCTCTGAGCTGGGTGTCGCTAGACCTTCTCTTGAAGTCAGCTTTGCAAAGATAACCAAAAGACTTTTGAATTCAAATTTGCCAGTTTTATTGGAATAAAAACTAGAAAGGTAACTTCTTCCAAAATAAAATCTTCAGTGATTTGTGAGGGTTAGCTGTAGCAGAGTTTTATGCACCAGTGCCCTGTTTGTGCAGTTAAGTCCTTGATGCAGTATTTGCTTATATTCAGTGTGATTTGGTGAGTAGCAGCAAATCAGGAACAGTTTGGTGTTTGGGAGATTTTTTTGGTGTTTGGGAGATTTTTTTGTCACAAGGAGATTTTACTTAAGTAGAAAAAGAATTGTGCTGGGTTTACTTAGTAACAGGAAGATACAAAAATTGAAGAAGAGTTGAGGAATTATTTTGCTGTAATTAGTCGAAAGGGAAAGTTGAAATTTTGCAACTAAATTGAAAGAGGAAACAATCTCAGAGGTGGAGTGAATGCAGAGTGCTCAGATGTTGGGACATTATAAGGAAGTTCTTCAAATTAATGTGAATCAAAATGTTAGCTCTAGTCTCTCTTCCCCATTTTGGACTTACTTTGGTTTTAGTATGTGTTTTTATTTTTTGTGTTTAACGTGGTGTTTGCTTTTACTATCATACAAGATGATGATGCTAATTCTCTATGCAAATGGCACCTTCAAGCTAGTGAATACCAGTAATGTATATAGTGGAAGCAATAGTTATTCTGAGAGCATTTTTATTTTAATGATTCATAAATGTTCTGATAGTGCATATGTGGGTGAAGGGGTAGCATGTGTGAGCATACTCTAGTTCTGCTTAATACCTCATACGTAATGTGCATATTTTCTCATGTTTTATTCTGATTTTGGGCTCTGTATTGATCTGTGTCTGCAATCCCTTGGCTTTTGCTCACAGTTGCCATGCTGCTTTGAGCAGCTCAGTCCTTCCCTATATCTTCACTTCTTCACTTCCCAGCCTTGTATCCTTCATTGCAAAACTACAGGCAGGAGTGGATCAGGGAACTGATCCAGGTCCTCCCCCTTCCTGGTTGTTCACTTACCAGGGAGAGGAGAGCTGGAGCTCACTTCCCTGGATGCAGTTTCTCTGGTGCATAGTTGGTTTCCTACAATTCAAAATGAGTTCCTTGTAAATTACTTTAATTAAAACATGAATGTAGTATAAACTTTAATATGCTTTTATTGATGTTAGAGACTTGCAATAAAAGTGTGCTATTGCATTTTTATGTCTTTACTTGATAAAAGAATGCAGAAGGCAGAGACTGATGAGAAGGGATGGGCTGGTTGGATTAGGATTATTTTGGGAAAAGGCTATTATGAGAGAAACAGAATTGCTTTAGCCATTTTAGACTTAGTATTTCAGTCCTTGCAGTAAAAAGTTCTGGTCTATGTGTAAAAAAAAAAATAAAATTATAGCACTTCCTGTCAGTTTTTTCTGATAACTTTATAAAAACTTGACTTTAAAGCTCTGATTCTGTCTTGATAATCAGCATTCAGATGTACTAGTGCATGCTTTCGCTAAGCCGATTTCCTTTGAATACTCACTGTATTTCAAAAGCTCTGTACAGTTTTAAATGGCTAAAGAGAAAACTGACAAGCCTGAAAATTAAATTGTAGCAAAGACCTGAAAATGAGGAGAGTTCTCACAGTCATCCAGACAGAAATTTATCTTGCTTTAAATTTTGGTTTTAATAAATGTATGCTCCTCTGTGCATTTGACATAAATCACACACGCCACTTAATAGAGTCGCTTTGATTTTATTTTATAGGTTATTAAAGTGTTATGTGTATTTACACAGATTTATTAGAGCAGTTGCTCAATTTTCTGTTCTTTCATGTGAAAGTGGATACGATGGTAATATTGCAGGTTATTAAATTTTGGGACCTAAATGTTTGGCTGTGTGTGAGCATGGGAGTAAAATTCATTGAAAGCTGTGAGTATCTGCTGAGAAGAACAGGGTTTGCTGTTTTTCATCAGCCAACTGTGAACATCTCTAGGGAACTCTGTGTTTCATTCCAAGTTGCTGCATTAAGAAGTTCAGGAGTTCTGCTGTGGGGTCTGTAGATATGTGCCCCAAATAGCAGCAAAAGGACCCCCCCACCCCAAAATCTCAAACCAGCCAATGCCATTGTGTAGGAAAGCTGGGAACATGGGATACTGATTTTATTAATTTGTACCACCCTTTTCTTGCGTTAGGACACAATAATTTTTCAAGTATATTTACTCTCATATACTCTCCCTGTTTCCAAGTACAAAAAACCCCTGGCATTAGGTGTTACCCTGATCCCAAGGTATCCCAAATTCCCAGGGACATTGAGAAAAATCATTGAGTGAAACAGCTTAGGGTTGTATTTCCTAGTGTGAGTGGCAACTTGCTTAATAAAGAAAAGCAGATACGACCAGAACAATTGGTTTGTGGGGTTTTATTCTGTGGGGCTTTGAGGTTTTTTTGTTGTTTGTTTGTAGGTTTTTTGGCTGGCTGTGGTTTGGTTTTTCTTAGCTTCCCCTATGGTTCATATGGCCTGTTGACGTAGTCAGACTGGCATGAATTTCATGAAGGGTTTTAGAGTGGTTTTTCTTAAGAAGAATGTAATTATATTTTTTGTTTTGTTCCCACACCTCCAGATACTTAACTGGAGAAAGAAAAAGAAAACAAACTTTTATGACTTATTTTAATGCTTTAGTAATTTTAAAATTTTTTATTTAATACGAACTGTGCTTAAAATGAGTGTAATCTTGAATCATGTATATGAGTCTGGTTTTAACTTGTGCTGAATTGTATCCTAATGGATTCCCACTTGATTTCAGCCTGTTTTTCTTTAACTGTAATCTCCTTGTTACATGTCCTTTTACATGTAAAAGTAATGTAGAACAGTGCAACCAAAACCCCATTATGGTAACAACATAGATTGTATTGATACCTTTTAAATATTTTCAAGGTCTGTGGTGGATTACAGGTGTAATAAAGAGGAAGGAGTGTAAATTTTAAAAATAAAGCTTTTGAAAAGTAACCAATTGCACTTTTTTATTTTTTATTTTTTTTTCCCTTTCTTTCAGCCTGTATATAAGGCTGTCTTTGGAAGCAATTTTTCATCATTTAACTGTTGCCTGCTTGTTAATAACCGTGAATTCTGAAGTCCATTCTTCTCTCTATTATTTGAAGGCAGGTAGTCAAGAGAGCAGTCACAGAACTCTGCTTCCCCAGGCCCTTTATGTCCTACAGGGCTATAACCTTAGAAAGGTCGTGTGTAGAAATGGTCTTTTTTGTTGTGGGTGAAGGCTAAGGAGTTTCTCTGTCTCCTTGGCTCATCTTAGGTTTCAGCTCTGCCTCCTCTGAGGTGTTTGAATGTGTGAGAGAGTGCTGGCCAGCAGAATGGCTTTAGGGTGCCTGCTTTGGGGATCTTCAGTATTCTAGAGGTGTTTGTGGATGGTTCTTCTTCCATGTAGGTTCCCTGCTGAATCCTGTCACCACTTCAGTGCTGTAAAAAGAAACAGGTTGAACAAACCGTTGCATCTTTATTTGTACTGCAATCCATGTTTATTTTTTTTAGTGTTTAAGCACTGGTTTTAATTAAATGGAAGCACTCTGTTTAAGCAAAACAGATTCATGTCTTAAGTCTTAAAACTACCATACAATTACTAACACCTCCCAGCACTTGCCAAGTATTCCTTACTATGACTTACTCTTGTGTCAGCAATGAGAAGTTTCATCTTAGATTGGCCTTTTAGAAGTCCAGGTTTTAAGAAATAAACATAAATTCTATTAAAGCTTTTTTAAAGTGAGATCAGGAAGGTCACCCAATGGATTTGATGCTGAGGCAGGCATTGGTGCCTTAAATAAAACCAGGTAGCTCAAAGAAAGCGAAGTGCTGCCTAGGCTGAGGACAGACCTTTAGAGTAAAAATGTGGGTTTCATTTCTGCAACTTTCTGCTGTTGCTATCCTCTTGTGTACATGGACATTGGATAAATTAAGCCGTCTCTGTGTTATTTTGATGCATTTGTAAAGTAACCAACAACTAAGAAGCTGACATTCCTTTTATTATTGTATTAAGTTTTTTTCATTTGCTGAGAATTAAGAAGAGAGTAAAAGTAACGAGTTCTGCTTACTTTATTGGTCAAGCACATACTATTTCTTGTGAAAATGTTCCTATTGATGCATTTTATGTGTTCATAGTACAGCAAAAAAATCCTCACTGTATTTCAGTGAAATTGATTTTGCTATGGGAAGTGTCAACGTGGGGGTAATGATTGATACTCAAAACTTGTTTGTGGAATTTTGGTCTTGCTGTGTATTCATATATATATGTGTTCATGTATATTCATACAGGCTTATAAATGACGCAGTGTTTTTAGAAATACAAATTAATCAAGCTTGATGTGTTTGACAGTTCTTTCATCCTTCCTTGGCGTTTAAGTTAACGATGGTAAATACCAGCCTCCAGTCAAAGTAGTTGTTTAGTGTAAAATTAAGTCTTGAATGCTGGTGTGTTTCCATTCTCTACTTCAGCCTGGACTTTCTTGGTGAACTCTATTTTCCTAATAGCAGTTGATGATTAAATTCCTTCTACAATACGTTCAAGATCTCAAACACACAATAGCAATACAGTTCCTGTAAATGCTTAATTTGTTAATCTGAGCTCTGTTTAACAAGAATTGTATGAATACTGCTTTCCTTTGAAATTGATCTTCAAAAAGAAGTCCTGTTTTGTATAATAAGATGCCAGACTCACAAAGATTTCCTTTCTTGTTTCATAGACGTTCCATCTTCAGAGCAGCCTGAACTGTTCCTAAAGAAACTTCAACAGTGCTGTGTCATTTTTGACTTCATGGACACGCTTTCAGACCTTAAAATGAAAGAATACAAGCGCTCCACTCTTAATGAACTGGTGGACTACATTACAATAAGCAGAGGCTGTTTGACAGAGCAGACTTACCCTGAAGTAGTTAGAATGGTGAGTTCTTTCTTTCTCATGGTCTCTTTTTAAATCCACTTGCAATTTCAGTTATACACTGTGGGCGAAATTGAACCCTGGAGTAGGTGGATTAAATGATGCCTTTGGCTTGTATTTGCTAATAGACATTACTTGGGGATAATTCTCCAAAGACAAAAATATTAATTTTTATATATTTTTAATTAAAGTCAAGTAGATTATGGTTATTACAGTGTCACATAGGTATGAAAGGAAACATGGATTGTTTCCTAATGAAGAAAGCCAGCAACCATAAAATCAGAGACCCTTGTATTTCCTCCAATCTACCTTCCCTCTCCTCCCCAGTAAATAATGGAATAATATTTGCAAGTTTCTTATCTTTCTTTGAACTTTCTTCAAGCTCTCGGGTGTCTGCTTTAGGCAGAGATAGCTTAAAGTATGCATGGATAATAATTTTAAAATAATAAATGCTAAAAATGTTGTATAGGATTGTTGTGAGAATGTCCTGGTTGGGTTATGTGGATTCATTGCAGGTGCTGTTAGAGTGAGCAAGATTAATCAACAACAAAGCCATACCTTATATATATAAATTGTTAAATAATAGTGTTTTCAGTGTAAAAATGGAAATGGTATTAGATCCTGCATGGTGAAGAATGATCATTGCAACTGGCAAAATCAATCACTGCTTTAAAATGTTTGTTCTGTGCTACTGTACAGAACCCTAATAACCTGTTAAATGAGGAAGCAATTAATTAAATACAGATTTGGTGATGTTGGTTTCCTAATGGTACTCTGTGATTGTAGAATCCTCTGGCTATGTGCTGTAAGAAGAAAAACATGAATAGTTTTTTCATTGCATTGGGTATGCTTATCACTCCTTTTCTGACACACAGATACATGCTGTGTTGCTTTTCTTGTTTATAATACTTAAAAATAGCTGTAAATTGTGACAGAAACATCAAGCAGTTAATCATGAAGGGAAAAAACCCCATAATTAAGGGTGTATGAAAAAATCTCAATACGGCTTCTTCATGTGTTTGCATTGTCAGAAAGCCTATGATTATGAGATCAGATTCTTCCCCTTCTCCCTCACCCTCTCTTTCCCCCTTCTGCACTGGACCAGTCTTGTGAATGAACTGCATGCAGTTTTATTTCTTCAGTATGTGAACTCACACACTATTCAAATACCAGGCAGAATACAGAATGACTTTTTTTTTGCTCAGTTCTTCTGCTGGTGTTGCACTGTAGTATCTAAATGGTTTGCAAATGTTAGTTTAATCTAATGTGTACCCCTTGCGATGAACAAAGTGTATCACAACCTTTGCATAGAAAGGATGTTGATGCACAGATAACTTCAATAAAATGGGTGACTTTTTCTGTGTGTAGCAGATGCCTCCAAACTCATCTCCTCAGAGGATTTGATAATTTTTTTAGCATTTGTGTTACTGCGGTTGTATTCTTGCATTGACTTCGGTTATAGTTTACTGCAGCAACATCTCTTGAATAAAAACTCTCCAAGTTAGTGTTGCCTTAGCTTGGGCCCCAAGAAACAAGAAGAATTTGATTTGTAATTGTTTATAAAGTTTGATTTGAATAATAAATAATAATCTATGAAACAATATTATCTTGAACTGTGGAAGACTTGTATGACCCTTTTGGTATCATGTCCTACTGTCCCTGCAGTCACTTGCATTGATTCACACAACAGTTTTTAACTTAAGGAAATGATGTAGTTCCTAGAGAGTTTGAAATGTGTGGTTTTGAATTATTTCCTTAAATAGTCTGTATCTACGATATGGAGGAGTTACTGGAAGTAAGGATACAGCCTGAATATTTGCAGTAGATTTCATAGATATTTACTAACGGTGCTTATGAAATTCCAGTTTCACCTTAGATCTTTTTTGATAGAAATCTGTTCTCTCATCTTTTCCTTTCATTGCATCATGCCCTTTCTTCATCCTGCTTTCTTCTGCTTTGCATTTGTGGTGCTGAACCAGGCTTTGCTTAATAAGCAAAGAGACTTTTTTTGTTTTTAGGTTTTATAAGGTATGAGTATATTAACAATCTGTGTTAGTGACCCAAAAGGTGTTTGGCTCTAGACATCCTAGGCTAGGAAAAGGTTGCCAAGTAGAATTCTTCAGAAGAGCTAAGATTTTTAATTGCTTCTAATATATAAGGATTTGAAAAAGTCATATGTGGTAGGCAGATAACTTGTGGATGTTTTTCATGCCGACCATCGAAATTTATGCCATTAAAAGCTTTATCCATGCTTGTAATATCACATGTTTTCATCTTCTTCTCTTGAGCATGTGATATGATGTTGTATATAGCTAAATGTGAAACCACTTGGCTGTTTGTCAACCTGTGTGCAAATCTGCTTCCTTAAACTGCTCTCTTTAGCTGGAAACAGTGTCTGGTATGTTATTTGTTATTCAAAAAAATGAAATAAACCAGAATCTCCTAATGACCACCAGAGCAAGTTGCAGAGGCCTTATCCATGTCATCAATATCAGTTGATGGGGAGAGCAATTGGGATTTGTGTTAATGGCCATGAGCTCAACAGATTTATTCAGGAGGGCATTGCTCAGCGTGCTTCCCCTGCAGTTTGATGTGTTGTTCAGAAGGGCAGATGACATTCTTTAGAGTTAGGCAAGTCTTAGGAAAAATGGCTTTGCCAATTAAGCCACACTCTGCTAAGAAGGAAATGCCAGTAATAAGCCTTTATGAGCCAATAATTGGGCACTTAATCTAAAATTTATTCCTGTCTGAGCAAAATGTGGAGGCCTAAACTAATGATGCTGATTTTTACTGGTAGATTAAGTAGTGGTAGTTGACCAAAATAAATGTTTGTTATTATCTGTGGTATCCTGAAGGGTGTATGTGCTAGAGCTGTTTGTGTTTTATGGATGTTAAGACATAGATTGAGGAAACTGATCTATTTAATTTTAAAAATGGACAAAAAAATTGCCAAGCTGTTAAACTGAGGAGTCTGGATGAATCTCTGTTGGTGAGCAACCTTTCAGCTCTCCTACTTGCTTCTTTAGAAATTGTATACCCGGGCCCTGAGGTTTACGCAACATCACTGTGTGTTTGCCAGCCTGCAGGAGATGGCTAATGAAACTCTCTTCAGATACATCTTTCAGAATGGAATAGTGATACTTTGTTCTCTTTTCTAAGTGCTGAAATGCCTCTGGCTTCCCATTGTCATCTTTATCTTTTCTATAATGGCAAATTGAGTAAAATAAGACTGTAATTTCTCTACAGCCAAAGTGAAACATCATAGGAGATGTCATGTGGTGTAGAAGCTGTGTTAAGCAACACAGGGAAAGACACTTGGTTAAATCAATACCCAGAAAAAACACAAAAAATGCATTTTAAAGGTCAGATTCTGGTTTGGGTTTGTTTTTTCTCTTCCCCCCCCCCCCCCCCCCTTTTTTTTTTTTTCTACTGACATAAATATAGAGAGATTGCATTCGTTTTTACTGCAGGTTTGCCTCAACAGATGTGAGGGCAGAGTCTGTTCAGGAGTTTGTTTGTGACAGACCCATTAAACATAAAGAATATCTTGCTAAGCTATGATTTTTTTAGCATGTTGAGGAACCTATTTTTAGGAAGTGTTCTAGCTGTTAGACTTCATAGGCATTATGGTTTTTATATTTTCTATAGCTTTAGCTGTGTCTTATGACTAAGTATGACATCTTCAGAGTTTCTGTATTAAAATGTTCTTGGATAGAGATTTTTCTGCAGGTCCACCTATATTCAGTCTTACCTTTTTGATACAACAAAAACCCTGTGTGTATATATGTTCCTGTGGCTTCTTGTATTGGATTTCAAAATATAATACTGAATGTTATTTTTAGTTTAAGGGAGATAAATAAAATCATACACTCTCAAAAGAATTGACAAATCATATCCCTTTCTAATGGGATTTTATATAAGTTCATGAATTGTGTAAAATATTAGGAATTAATCTTGAACATGACTCAGTGGAAGTGGAACAGATTTTAAATCCACCTGAAATGCTGGAAGGAAAATGCCATATCCTTTGACAGCCCCCCCCCCCCCCCCCAATGTTTTTTGGTTAAAAATTGTCATGTAGCTGCAGCCATAATGGAGCAAGCATCTTATTGTTAAAAAAAACCACATAAAAATCACACCATATTTTAGATTCTGTTCTTCTTTCTTTAATGTGAGGGTTATCGTTTTGTAGAAGCAAGAAAAGAATCTAACTCTGATTTCTTTTATGCATTATTTCCAAATACTTTTGTTAGATGTTTTTGTTATTCCCATTCTTTATACACCTAGCTCATATTAAACATACAGTGCTTATTAAAAGAAGAGGCTCTGATGTTCTGTACTCCTCTCAAAAAACCAGTTGGAGGCAGCTCCTCTTGCAGCAGTTGTCCCTAATAATTTTTCTGGACAGTCTGTAATTACATTTACCGTGTCCGTTATTCCTGTGGTTGGTTACATAGACCTTGCATCTGTCAGGCTTTATCTGCATAACAGTTCAGTGACTAGGTCTAAAGCAAAGAAATAAACTGGAAAAGCACTTTCTTGTTCCAAGAAGCACATGAGCTATATTTATTTTCTTACTCAAAGGACCTTTACATCCCCACATCCTATTTTGGCTGTGTCATCTTCTTAAGTACCTTTAAAGCATTTTGTCTACAGACAAGCACAGTGTTAATCTTCTTCTGAGGGATTGTTTTCCTGAGTTTTGAATTGTATGTTTTGTTCTTTAGTTTGTAGTCCAGGACAGCATGAGTTTTGTAATGCTGTCTAGAGTTCAAGTTCATGCATTGGCAAGCTTTCCCTTAATCTCCTGCCTGCTCTAGAGGTGAGAGGCTCTTTCTGCTGGTGATGTGCTTTAATTTGTCCAAGGTATTTGAGTTACTAGTGTGATTTTTCAGACTGTATCGTAGAATTACCTGGACACAAATTAAATAAATAATTCTTCCATTGAAGCATCTGAAAACTTAGGTACAGGGAGATATTGATGAATGGGGTTACTGCTAGGGTACCCAGATATAGTTTGGGTCTAGGTGACCTGGAGTGGAATTGCAGAGCTCCAGTTTCCAGCAGTGAGAAGACTGTACCCAGGGCTGCTGCCTGGGCTGGGATCTGGGCTAACACTTCTAGTTCAGATCCAGAGTGTTGTAATCCACCTTGATTCTTGTTAGAGTGAGCAAGATTAGAACAAGGGGTACTGTCTTTAAAATGGAAGGGGAGAGAAAAAGGTAATGGCTTGAATTTGGAAGGGGACAGGGACAGATTACGTGTTAGGATGGAATTCTTGGTTGTTAGCTTGGTGAGCCACTGGCACAGGTTACCCAGAGAAGCTGTGGCTGCCCCATCCCTGGAATTGTTGAAGGCCAGGTTGGATGGGGCTTGGAGCAACCTGGGATAGTGGAAAGTGTCTCTGCCTGGGCAGGGTGGATTGGAAGTAGATGACCTGTAAGGTCCCTTCCAACCCAAACCGTTCCGTGATTCTATGAGAAGTTTCAGGGTTTGTAAGTTGTTTTGTTTCAGTTTTTTTTTTGGTAGGGGGGCAAAGCATCCATGCAGGATTATAGCTAGTGCTTTTTTAAGTGCAAGATAAAGACATGTGATGTGGATATTGTACCTGAGCACCAGCTGTTTTGTCCTACAAAGTCTTGTTGTAGTTCTGTCAAGAGAAGCATTGCCCAAGGATCTCAGGTTTCCTGCTTCCTCATCTGTATGGATGGAAGCTGCTAGCACCACTGAAGTGGGTGATGGTAAGCTAACAAGTTTAGGAGCTCTGATCCAGAGCTAAATTCTTGCAGGTTATTGACTGAATTTTTAGAAGACTTAAAGGTCAAGGGAAAATGAGAAGAATTTCCCCCCAGCCTGTGATCTGGATTGTTGACTGTGTTCACAATCCAATGTAGTTCATTTTGATGCAGCCAAGTCAAAAGTAATGCTGCTGGGCAAAAGAAGGCACATAATATTAAGCCCTGAAAGACTGTATTCAGGCAAGCAGTGGTGCAGAAAAGAACCTGAGCTTTGTGGCTTGCTTATCATGAGTATCTTAATATGAATTTCTGGTACACTGCACTGTTCAAAGAAGTGAATGTCGATAAATTAATACGACAACATGCAGGAAAAAAGAGGGAGATGGTCTGGCTTTTTATATATACCCCAGTGCACTTGTGCACAGGTGGGAGGTCAAAGGAAGGAAGCAAAAATAATGACAGGATTAAAAACAAGCAGAGAAACCAACAACTGCCTGGGTTTAGGAGCTTTGTTTTTCCGTTTAATGACACAGAGGTTGAGAGTTGTCATGTCTATATAAAAATACCTATCTATAGATAGACACATACTTCATATGCAAGTATATATACAGGTGTAAAAGATCTGGTGGTTTAATAAGATCCAAGAGGGTATCAGGTAGATTCAACCTTAAGATCAGAAGCAGTGCTGTAGTTAAATTAGTAGTGAAACTTCAGGAATGGAGAGTTGGTGGAACAGTTTATAATCTTTAAGGATAAAATTAGATACTAGATTTTGTAAGATGTTCTTTAGTCAAACTTCTGGGAACAATTCGGCAGGTTTTATAGAGAGATTATAGCTGAATGACTGCAGTAGTTGCTTCAGGCTCTAGAATATGGAAATCTGTAAACAGTATTAAAAAACTCCAGATATGCAGTTGGTTTCAGAAGGATAAGTCCAGTGTTTTTTCCAGGGGCCAGTGTTGTCTCCAGGTTAGCATGGCTTTATGTTATGACTTAATTACATTTTATTGTTTTTCTATGTTATTATTATGGACAGCAGTTTAAACATTCTAAGCAGAGATACTGGGTTTCAATTTTATATGTACATGGGGTTTATTTGGATGATTCCACATATTTTTAATTGAAGAACAGGTGTTCCCTGTAAGCTAAATGGGTATCCACTTACCCTGGTTTTATATAGAGAATATATTAAACTTTGCAGTGTGTATATTTGTTTTCATTTCAGCTTTCATTCAGGAAGACTATTACTGCTAAAAATCTTTGTTTCAAACAGCACAGAGTAGAAGTGCTTAGCTGCAATTCAATTTGTGAAGTGTTTCTGTTACAGTGTTGTCACTTTTATAGCACTCCAGTGAGGGGCAAAGAGAGGACTTTTCAAAACATGAATTTTGACTTCAGACTTGAGCCTCTTACTACCTTATTTTCTAAAAGTTATTTCAAATATAGATGTGATAAAGCTTTCTTGAAACTTGATGCTTTTACCTGTATATTCATAATTTTGTAGTTCTGCATTGCCAGGTACCAGCCATCAGATCTGTTCAGAAATTGCAGTTCACTCTCTGGGGGGCTACAGAGCAGCCTTCCCTGTCTTGTTTGTTTTTAACGAATTGACATTGACTTGTAATTGCCTGGGAGAATTTTTGTCTTGCTTCTGGTTGGATGTTAGATTAGGTCTTAAGGAGAAATTCTTTATTAAGAGGGCAAGTGAAGCACTGGCACAGGTTGCCCAGAGAAGTTGTGATTGCTCTATCCCTGCAAAGCCAGGCTGCATGGAGCTTGGAGCAGCCTGCTCTAGTGGCTGCATCCCTGCCCATGGCAGGGGGTTGGAATGAAATTGCCTTTAAGGTCTCCTCCAACCCAGTCCACTCTGTGATTCTGTGAGTTGTGCCTGACTGACACACTGACACAGAGCTCTCTGTGCATCTCCAGTCTAGAAATCTGTTATTTCAGCATTTCCAGTTTGATCTTGGATGTTTTCGATTCAGTGCCAATGGGTAGCTTTAAGTGCTTGTTAAGTTGGTTTCTGGCACGTGGGTGTTCAGATTCTGCGTGGTGGAGGAGCTGTGGTGGGCTTTGTACACCAGTTTGGTGCATGCTTCTGAAAGGTACAGCCATGGGGAAGAGGGTGCAGGTGTTTTTGAGGACAGAGAGGGGACATCTGTCTTGATACAACTTTCTAGAATATTAGAGTTCTGGTTTGCCTTCCAAAAATATCATCTGGGCTTGGAGGCATTCCTAATCGGTGGCAGACGGAAGTCAGTATTGATCCATAGTCATTTGTGTTGGCTTTGGGAGAGGAATCACTGGGGATTGTGTATGCAGGCTGGCAGGGATGTCCTCTGGCTTGATGATCCAAGAGAGGTCAGGAGAGAAATGATTCAGCTATCCAGCTGAAGGAATTTTGGCATGCTGCTTGGGCTCAGGGATAAATACTAAATAGCTGCGTTACGCCTATCTGAGAAAAAGTCTTTCCAGATCCAATGTAGTGCGTTGCTGTTTTAGTGTGGTGGCTGTCAGGGTCTCAAACTTACAGCTGGGCAGTTCATGCATGGAAGGACTTGTTGCCTTCAGTTCTCCCTTGGAGGCTTATAAACATTAACCACCCAGAGGCTACTGATTTAGATAAGCATGCTATAAATTGACACTGCATGTAAATGAGCTGTGTTGTGGTGATTAATGTAACTGTAATGGCACACATTATCTCCTAAAGTTATGGTAACCTGGGGAAATCACTTAAAGATAACCTGTTCTGTCTGTTCTCCTCAGGAGAGTATCTGCATTTTGGCTCCACATAGCTTATCTTTACTCCTAATGCAAAACAGAAAATTAAAGAGAGCAAACTGCACACTAGGACCATATTCTAGCTTGCATTGCATTTACTCCTGCATGTTAATTTTCTTATGCAAAAATACCTGCTTTTGAGTTGCCTTGAGAGTGACATTTTTTAATAGGCACTCTCCAGAAATCATACGAATTTTGTCCCAAGCTCAAGATCCAGATGTCAGTGCTGGCACTTAATTAATTGTTGCTGAACCTCTCATAATTCTGTCATGCTGGTAAGGCCCTGGCACTAACTGCTTGAAGCTTGGTTTGACTTAATTTTAGTCTTACAGGAATTTGTCTTTGTTTAGCTTTTCATTCTTAAAGTATGTACTTTCCCTTGCAGGTTTTGCTTGTGCCATAATTCAGTATTTGTTCCAGTTTCTAAACAAAACAGCTGATGAGTGATCTGTAGGTACAAGTTTTAATAATACATGTACAGTTAAATTTGCAGAAAATTTTCTGTCTTGTTTCAAATTAAATTTAAAGCAGGAAAGGGGGGAGAAAAAAAAAAGCTGCCTTTGGTTTTCTTAGTTTCTTATTTTGATCGAAATCCTGAGAGAGCTGGGATTTTTGACTGTGAAGCAGTAACAAAAAATGCTTGAGTAAGTATTTTAGAATCCCAGATGTTTAGATTCAAGGTACATTTCCCACTTTTTACTTGGGAATTCTTTGGGCTGCCTACTCTCTTCTGTGTTTTACCATAGAAACTCTATCTTGCTAATTCTGATGACTCTCCTCCTCTCCCTGCATTTTCATATCGGGGACAGTAGAAGGAGGAGCTCAGGAATCCTTGAGGAAAGACAAACTGTAACGTGTGTGTTTATTCCTGGAATTGTTACTTGACCCCTCATGAGATTAGAAATGTCTCTTTGTGAGGGGGCTTCTGAGAGAAGTGAATGAGTTGGGGAAGAGGCTGGAGGAAGGAGAAAAAGGTTTTCTAATGAGTGCTGGCAGTGTCTGGGCTGGTGTGGGTACCGGGCAGGAGGAGTTCAGTCCCCATCAGCACAGGCTGGAGTAAGTGCTGTGGCTCTCCAGGCTGCCAGCAGTGCTGAGCTTTACAGAATGGGGCTCCTGTAGAGCCTGCAGGACTGGAACTGCAGTGGCACACACCCTCTTGTGGCAGGAAGGGACAAGTCCCAGCACAAACCAGTGTGGCCTCTTGTTTTCTGTGCTCACTGGTTTGCCTTGCACACTCTTTTGTGTTCAGTGAACATCCCTCACTCGGGTGCACCACGTGTGCTTTCCTGCACTTACCTCTTTCATCTTTCTGTTTATGCAGTGCCTGAATCTGTTCTGTTTGTCTTGCAAATTCTGAAGCTTCACCCCATTTAAATCAGGTTTTATCAGTATTTGGATTGTATTTAAACTGTGGGTTTTTAAGTGCCCTTTCTCACTAAGTTGCCAACATACTGAAAATATGTCTTACAGACTAAAATATTTACAGGAGCAAAATAGCTGGAAAAATAAACAAGGATGCTGAAGAACATACTAGTTTTGTGTCTTAAATAGCTTAGTTTGTCTGAACTACTATGAAGGGGTCATGTGTAGATTAGGGGATAACATGCTGCTTTTCCCAGCTGTTTGATTAACCAGCTTAGAGATGGGTCAAATGCGCAGGAGCAGAGCCCAAGAAAGGCACATCATCACCTTCCAAGTGCAGAGAGGCCCTATAGCATGTTTGCAGTTTATCAGATTTGCTGCATAATAAGCTGTGCACTCCATTCAGCACTCTAATTAACCCAGGAAAGCTCTCTGGCTCAGTCTTTGCTGATAGCATGAACCTCACAAAGCCAGGCAGTCTCACCAAAGTACCTCTAAATAAGATTAGCAAAGCGAGCCAGCCATGAAATAAAATGTAGGCTAACTGTCAAGCAAATACTATTATTTGCTTTCATTTAGTACCAAGTTCTGTATTTGGCATGAGGTGTCCAGGCATTTAATGTGTGAGTAGCACTGGCAACTCCTAACAAGTGCTGACAGATGAGACCTTAATCATTAATGTTTCTCTGTACAGACAAAAATAACCAAGTGCTGTATGACAACACTTATAAATACGAGTTGACAGTATTTCCTACAACTCTTAAGTAGTCCTGGCTGCCATTGATGTCCATCAGGATTGGGAATTACATGTTGGTGGGCTCCTCTGGAACATGGTGGCAGACTGGGTAATGCTGAGATATCAGAGGAAAGAAGAAAAGCCAAAGCTGGTGGCAGGTTTGTAAAGTGACAAGTTCCTTAGCCCTGTTAGCTGTTGCTAAAGATCCTTGTCAGACAGCAGGAAAAAAAATGGTGTTAAGTGATGGAGGATCTATTACCTGTTTGAAGAATGGATCTCATCCTCCTTTCTTTGCCTTTTCAGGTATCTTGCAATATCTTCAGAACTCTCCCGCCTAGTGACAGCAATGAATTTGATCCAGAAGAAGATGAGCCCACCTTGGAGGCATCGTGGCCGCATTTACAGGTTTTTAATTGTTTACCTCAGAAGAAATTCTTGTCATTGCTTAGTGTATCTAATAATTTTCTCAGCTTCTTTTTTTAACTTGTGAATCAGAACTAGTCTGTGAGACACTAACATTTATTAATACTGTTTATGATTCTAGTATAGTACCTACAGAGATGGGAGAGAACTTTGTGATATTTGCAAAATGTTAAAGCTTTCTTTCAAAATTACATGGATGGTGTCCCTCATAGTCCTGTTTTCCTTCATTGGTTTAAAAATTATTTTGCTTTCCCAACTGCTTTGATGCACAAGTGTTTTTCAACAACTTCAGCAAGAGCATTGTGAGGATGACACTACTAGCAGTTTTGCTTTATTGAGGGTGGTTAATATTTGTACTAAAGTGCACAGGTGTTGGCAGCTGATCAGAAAAATGAATGAAGAGCTGCATCCCTATCTTAGTCCTCCTTCCTCTCCTCGAGCCGAGGTTTGCTCTCAGATGGTTGTAGCAGGATTCAAGCTCACTTAGTAGCTTCCCTTCCTCTGAATTTCAGTTGTTAAAACAAAGGATTTTGAGACCCCCATGTGGAATAACACTGCATCCAGGTCTGGAGTTAATAGCTCAAGAGAATTGTGCACCTGTCGGAGTGGGGCCAGAGAAGAGGGTGCAAAGATGATCAGAGGGCTGGAGCACCTGTCCTGTGAGTGCAGACTGAGAGGGCTGGGGTTACTCATCTCTGGAAAAGAGAAGGCTCCAGGGAAACCTCATTCAGCCTTCCAGTACTTGAAAGGGAGCTTATGAGAAAAACAAGGGAGAGTGGCTATTTTACATGGTCAGATAGTGATGGGACACGGAGATATTCAGATTACACTTCATTAAGGAGTTCTTGACTTTGGGAAGGTGTGAGGGCCTGGCACAGGTTGCCCAGAGAAGCTGTGGCTGCCCCATCCCTGGGAGTGTAGAAGGCCAGGTTGGATGGGGGGGGCCCTGGTTGGATGAGCAGCCTGGTCTTGGGAAAGGTGTCCCTGGCCATGGCAGTGGGGCTATAATAAGGTGATCTCTAAGGTCCTTTCCAACCCAAAGCATTCCATTGTTCTATGATTTTGAATCAAGAACATACACTAAACTGGAGAAGGCATCATTGATACTGATGCAGTAATTTCCTGTATAGAAAATACAGAAGAGTGTCCTGTATGTGTTAGTTCAGGATAATGACTTACACCACTGGTAAACTTACAAGAAGTTTGCCTGAGTAACCATTTTTGGAGTTTGGGAGTTTTTGTGAGGAAAGGAGCAAAATTGATCTATGCCTGAAATGAGGATTTGATTTTATAGTTGCATGCACAGTCCTGTGAGTGGTTTGTTTCACTCTTTTGTGCTCTCTAATTCAGAATCTGTTGAAATGTAGGTTCATCCCTCATTTATATTTAAATTCCACAAAAATAAGAATCTTCAAAACTTCAAGGCATCTCTGAGGAGCTGTGCCTGCCTGGAAACAGCACGTTCAGTCACATTGGTGCTGTAGTTCAAAAAGTCATTACTTGCATGGAAATGATGGAATTTCTTATCCAGTGGATGGCTTACCATTGCCAAGAAGAAATTCACTAAAGTATTTGTAAAAAGTCAATGGAATTGATTTCCTGATGATTTAATGTTGGTGTTATGTAAGCTGTCACTTTTCCCACAGCTTCTTTCTAAACGTCTCTCCTGCTTTTTGATTTCCTATTGCTTCCTTTGAGAAGTCAGAGAACGCTGTTATAAAATATCAGCAGCAGTTTTACAGCATATTGCTGTCATGGAAAATCATTTAAAACGATTTTAAAATGTAATTTTTAAGCTTTCTTTTTCATTTTAGTATCAATATTCATACTCACTAAAGACAAAAAGGAAAAAGTTTTCAATGGCTGCTCTTTATGAAAAGGTTCTGTGAAGAGAATGGCTGGCTGGCAGCTCATTATCAGTGACAGATCAGAGTTGCTGTCTTAGGAGTCCACAGCAGTCTCTGTTTCACTTCACTTCCTTGTTCCCTGGTTTTTATACTCTTCTTTTTCTCCACTAAATGAAAAGTCTTGCTGTCCCACTGAAGAGTTTAGGTAGAGATGGAATTGCATGAAAATAAGCAGATTTTCTCCAGCCCTGAGGCTAATCTTTACAGTAAGTTAGGAACTTCTGAATAAATTCTGGTTTGTATTCTTCTTCTGTGTTTCAAGTTGTACTGGAACACTACTCTAAGCAGTTTCTAATTTAATTTAAATATTTCCAACTGTTTCACCAACCCCTTCGGAATTGTAATGTCTGTATTTGATGTGACTTCAGCAGTTCAGAGGGCAGTTTAAATGTGCTTCCCAATTACTCTAGGAAGCTTTACAAGATGATAACAAGCATTACAAGATGGCAGTGCCTGTTCTTGGTGATGAAATGTTTTTGACTGGAGTTAAATAAGCAAAGGCAGCTTAAAAAACTAATGTAATTAATTTTAACTAAAAGGTGGCAATTTGATAAAGGAGAAGAATATTTCCCATTTTTTTTAACCCTTTGTACTGGGGAAAGATAAGCATTTAATCTTCTAACAAAATAACATGGGGAGATACTAAAAATATAAAGATTAATCAAGTCATAAACTAAACTGTGTTTTGTTTATTTTTTCATTTGCAGCTTGTATATGAGTTTTTCATACGATTTTTGGAAAGCCAAGAATTTCAGCCCAGCATTGCCAAAAAGTACATAGATCAGAAATTTGTATTGCAGGTAAGCTGGTGTGTTTTCTTTAAGGCTTAGTGTTGCTTTTGGGGGGGAAAAAAATCCTGTAAAAAGATCTTGTCTGGAATTTGAAAGTGTAACTTCATTTGCAACAGAAAAAGGCTAAATCAGCATCTACAATGAAAGTTTTCAATCTATGGAGGTAGTGGAAGAAGGTGTGTGTGTGTGTTTATATGTCAGTCTCTGTTGCTATAGATACATAAAATAGATGGTTTGGATCCAGTTTCAATACCTCAATCAAAATATTTGACTTACTGGTTTTGAGAGGGAGCTGAAACAGTAACTGTTAAAAAATGAAAAGTTTGCTACCAAGTAGTCTCAAAATGCTATTCTTTATATCTAGAGAGACTTCTTAAACATCAGCTTTAATGTGTCTTAATATTGTTTGTACATACAGAGGTGGTTGAAGGAAGTTGTTTCCTGGGATAAGTCAGGACACTCCACACACCTTTTGTCTTCAGTTTTGAGAACAGGCTTGTCTTGGGCTTTCTTTTCCCTTTGTGAGTTTTTGTATAACTGCAAAGTCAGAAAGAACTTTGTGCTTGTGCTGTCTGTAGCTTGCTTTTAAAATTAGGAGAATTTAGAAAGATTCCTACTTGCAGGCTGATATTTGAATGAAAAACAAACTGGAGTTGGCAGGAGATACTCAGCATTTCTGAAGACCTTTCTCTTGCCCCTTATCACTCATGGAGCTTTTATTTTTCTCCTGTAGTGCTCAGGCAATAAAAGTTTTGCTCTTACTGTTCATGTATGTTGTTTGGATGAAGAATACCTGAAAAATGTAGTGAAAAGAACAATTTCTGTCCTTACATTCAAAGTTTCAAAGAAAGGAATTTAGTTTCCTTCTCATTATCACAAGACCTTTGTCATCCTACAAAAGCAATAGGATATACTTACATTTTTATTTTATCCATCTCCTAAACACAAGAGCATTTTTCTTCTGGACCAAACCTCTGGTGGTTTTCTTTTTGTTCATCTCAGTATTGATTTGACAAGGAGGTGCACCAGTGTGTTCATCCAGTACCTGGTGGAGATAAAAGAATATGCATGATAAATCACTCCTGACAGGTTTTTCCAGGCTGGTTTTAGTTTGATTAGATAGAGCAGGATTGCATTAGGATGAATGCATGTGCTGTCCTTCAAAATCTAGTAAAAAGAATTCTTAGATGCTCCTGTTCTGTGCTGCTGAACTTGGTCATGACTGGCAACATCCCACTCATACCCTTTAAGACATTCAAAACTGTCAGTTTGGCACAGGAGAATGGGTCTAAACCAAGGATTTAATTTTTTTTTTTTTTAAATCCTGCTAGTTTTCATTAAATCTACAAAATGGAAGAATAGTATCTACTGAAAAGAGGGAGTATGAGATTTTAAAACCTGTGTATCGGAAAAGATGATGTGACACTTAAGAGGTCAAAGGAGTTCCAAGGACTCCTGTCTTCTTGCCATGTGGTTTGGTGATGCACATTTTTATGTTGCTGTGCACAGTGTCTCCATTTAAAATTAACATTTTTCTACAAAAAGTTCTATTCAGCCACACACACACACACACACACACACACTGAGCTGTAGGAACTGGGGTGTCCTTCCACTTCCTGTTGTGTTTGTTGTGTGTCAGGAGTAACTCCTGAGTATCTGCAATGGAGCTCCCTTACACAGGAAAGTAATTTGAGACTTAAGAACATCAAGCATTTTGGTGTTGTCGTGACACTGACAATACAAGTGGGACATTTGGAGTATTTGGAATCAGCTTTGTCTCAAAATTAATTTTTAATTTGTTTTTTAAATAAATTTTAATGAACTGTTTCTTGGCAGTAAGGATGCCTGTATAAAAAAACACGAAAAAGTTAGTTTTTTTAATGGACTTTTTTCAAACTTTTTGCTTGTTTACATGATTTTTTTTTTTTTTTTAAGTATAGCTATGTTTCTGGCTTTCAGCTGTATGTTTTAATAAAATACTGTATTTACCAGTGTAGCTGTTCATTTCTAAAGCCTGCTTATGTACAGTTTGAAATGGTTGGCAGTGGTTGCTAAGAGACATACTATTCAAATATATCCACAAGTCTCTCTGTTATGTTGGTTGCTATTTTGGAAAATTAATTTCCCTTTTCTATGTATGTTTAGAATAGTCAACATAAAATATGGGAGTCTTGCAGCTTATCCATAAAAATAAGACTTTATTGTTAAAAACCTGATAACAAATTGGACATAGCAAAATAATTTTTTCTTTTTAATGAGAGACTGAGTTTAGCAGTGTTTCCAGAGAGGATCTGCCTAAGAGAACTGGAAATATAAATACTTTTCTATCCAGTAAGAAAACGAAAAACATAAATGCTTCCAGCTGTTTGCTGTCTTAGGCTGAAATGTGCTATTTGGGGAAAGATGAGGTGACTATTTATTTATTTAAATCTAGAACTAATTGAACAAAGCAATGTATTTCTAACCTCTGGAGGGCAGCTGACAAGCCTCATACTTCCCTGATGAAATTCCTGCCAGGGATTCTTACTGCAAGGAAAATACAGTGAGGACTCATTGTAAGCTGCAGAAATGTGCAAAACAATGAGGAAGAATGTGTGCATCAGTCCTAGACCTGGATATTAGAAAAAAAAGATCCCAGACAGCCTAACAAATCAAATCAAATTTTTTCCATTTTTAATCAAATTTTTTCCTATCTTTTTTTCACCTCAAAGGTTGTGTAGCATTTTAACAGAGATCAGGTGTAGCATGCATACACTGACATATTTACTTGTAATATGTATTTATACTTTATCTGTTTGTGAACCTAAGATAATTTTATTTTCTGCCACTCCTGTAATGATTTTCTGACAGCATCTTAAGCATTTGTAAGACCTTTTTGACAAACTGTCTTTATTTCTCTTGCAAGACAGGTACTGGCTGACAGTTACATTCTTTTTTGTGCAAGACAGATACTGGTTGCTTATGATTATTAAAAATTACCTAAAATTACTGTTTTCTGCACATACGTAGCAGTTAGTTGTGCTTTTTGCTTGTAAGTAAAGTTTACCTTTGAATTAATTCCGAATATCCAGAATAGCCAATGTTGTGGTGTCACAAAAAAATGAAGAAGGTGGCTAATGTAAAGCTCATACTTTTGTGGCAGAGGATCCAAGGGGAGCAAAACAAAGATCTGCAGGTGATATTCCTGCTGCTCATTCCATGCAGCTTCAGGTGTCAGTGTTTGGGATATATTTTGTGCAATAGCAGACACTAAAACACCTTCTCTTTGACTGAGTCTCACATAACCATTTTGCTGTTTAAGAGCTAATTAGTAAATGTGGGTTTTCTGTTGTTTTTTTTTCTTTGTTCATTGTTTTGTTTTGTTTTTTTAATTGGCATTGATAACGAAATCACCATTTTGTTCAAAGTGAAGGATTAATTCCCTCTGATGTTTTTTTGATTTCTGGCAATTGGTGGAGATCCTGTAACAGCAGATCCAGTGCTGGCATGGACTTCCCTGTTGAGTCTTTCCACAGCGTGAAGGCCATGCAATCACTAGGAAGGCTTAAGAGCTCATCATATAAATTACAAGCAATTAGAAAAATGTGACCTTGATACAATGTTGTGAGAACAGAGTATTAGAGCAAATGAGGATCTTCTGGTTCTGCAGAGCCAGGGAACGGTGGATGGTAAAAGGCAAACTATCTTATAGTAATCTTTGGGGAGAAAGAAGGCAGTATTTTGGAGCTAGTTAATCCCAAATTTATTATTTTGAGTTTTGTGATGTTGTTCTGAGGTTCCAGCAGATTTTTTTAACACTGGATATCTACTCCTTGGATACCATGGATGTTACATTCTTTCATTCCTGTCTTTGCATGAATTCAGTTTCATACAGAAGTCTGTGTGCCCTACTTGTCAAATGTCTCCTGTTTCACTTCTCTTTTTCCTTTAAACACAGCTGTTGGAGCTGTTTGACAGCGAAGACCCTCGAGAACGAGACTACCTAAAAACAGTCTTGCACAGAATTTATGGCAAGTTCCTGGGTCTTAGAGCATTTATCCGAAAACAGATTAATAATATTTTTCTACGGTAAGTTGTGGAAGAAGGTGCTTTTTGCTTAGGAACGCTTTAGGAAACTGATATATTGCTTATGTTTAACTTTTCTTTTTTTAGATTTGTTTATGAAACCGAACACTTCAATGGCGTAGCTGAACTGTTGGAAATTTTAGGAAGGTAAATGAGTCTTTATTTATTATCTAACTCAGACTTCCCTTGTGGGCACGTCAGGATAGTGTCAGATTCGGAAAAAGTATTATGATAATCCCTGGTTCTGAAAACAGATGTGTGCACATGCTCATCTTTAAGCCCATGTGCAAATCTCTGTCACATCTTTGCCAAGAATATATAACCACCTGCAAGTTACAGCCAAAGTGTTGGACTGATTTTATGTGTATGAGTGCATTAAATACTGCACACTTCATCCTTTCATGCCTGGAGGATTATTTTCTTCTGAGCACACTTAGCAGGGTGAATGTTTTGAGTGAGTCTAATTTTGGTAGGTTAATTACTCGAGACCACCTTACTTACATGAATTTTCAGACCACATAGACAGTGTCTTATCTGTTTGGCAACAGGTTTGTGCAGCTGTTTATGTGATTATTCCTAATGGGAGCTGGATTGCTACCTAGATCTGTAGTGCCCTGCTCATATAAAGCAGGACCAGAGTCAGCACCTGTTTACAAGCGTTATTTGTAAACAGGTGCAGACTGCTAAATATATTTTAATCAAGAAAGTGCTCGTTCAGACCTCAGTATTGCTCTCTGTGATGATGACACTAATAAATATTTCTTTTCTAATTTCCAGTATTATCAATGGTTTTGCTTTACCTCTCAAGGCAGAGCATAAACAGTTTCTGGTGAAGGTGCTGATCCCTTTACACACTGTCAGGAGTTTATCACTCTTCCATGCACAGGTAGAAAATATGGAAATATTTTCTTTTCAATAATAATTATATGTATATTTTTTAAGGTTGCTTTCTAAATTTAACTACACGCACATAAGAAGTGGGGGAAATTCTAAATGTGGAAAAAATACAATAGATTTTTTTTCAAAATTAATTCAATATCCTTTGTGTGGTAAATATCTAGCTTCTGTTCTGATTAGGTAATTAAAAGCATAACATTCATCTGTAATATCTTGGAAATTTTATTTAATAGTTATGCTCTCTCTATGTTTTCCTCTCTGCTTTTCTCTCATTCTCACAAGTTTGCCTTTCCCATTCTCTCTCCCAAGAGGATGTTTGGGTTTCCTTAGTCTTGTTCTGTCAAGGCTCTTCTTTACCCTGGCAACCTTCTCAATACCAATACCCACATTTTTTCATTTAATGTTCTCCCTCACGCATTCCTTAATACTGCATTTATGCTCTCATACTTCTTTTTATACCTCCAGCTTACATGATGTAATTTTTCTTCTGATAACTGCTACCTGTTGCCTTTCTCTCTGATTTTCAAATAGTGCAGTATTTCTTATGGGGATAAAGCTCTGCTTTCTCAGTATGTTTTTCCAGGTTTTAGCTGTGTCGACTCATCTTGCAAGAATTCTCATGACTTTGCTATATAAAATTAGTAAAAAGATACAGAGAGTAGCAGAAGCTTCAAAACACTGCTTGTATGACTGTATTTAGAATTCCAAGTTGTTCTGATTTTTATTTTATATGCTACTTTGTCACTCTGATTGTTCTTGTAAAGTGTCCTCTTGTTTCTTATAAACTGAACTTTGAATGGATTTGCACAGTGCAAATGTGCATCTCAATCTAAAATTAGATGTAGTTTGAGAGAGCTGAATAGCATCTTGCCTTAAGTGTCTCTTTTTTTAAAAGTTGGGGTTTTGTGGTTTCTTTTAGAAGTGTTCTAATTTTGTTTTTATAAATTCTTACCTCCTCACAGCTGGCGTATTGCATAGTACAGTTTCTGGAGAAAGACCCCTCACTCACAGAACCAGTAAATATTTTTCTTTCATACTTCTTTTTTTCATTATGAATGGTTTACCCTGTAGAGAGAAAAGTAAAAAAATCTAACTTCTTTTTCCTTCTAATTTAGGTCATTAGAGGTTTAATGAAATTCTGGCCCAAAACCTGCAGTCAGAAAGAGGTAAGTGATATGCTTACAAGTGATATGCTTAGTATATAAAAAAAACCAAAAAAACAACAAAATTTATTTTGTTCTAAAACATAACAAGCAGGGAATCTTTAAATAATTTGTGGTTGATAGCACATGCTGTGGTGAATCTTGGTATTATTTCTTGTAGATGATTTTTCAATACTTTAGTTTTTTTGAACAGTTTTGGCTTGAAAAGTTTGATAACTGTGGTTTCTCTTCATAAAATAAGTCCTGGTACATCTGCAGAGAATTTTTTAGAAAGAAGGAAATAAACATAGTTGAGGTTAGGTTGGAAAACTCTGTTAGATTTGGAATTGTTTATATATGAAGGCAGTATTTTTCCAGTGAGGATGAAAGATACTTTATGTGGCGTTTACCTACTAAATATGTAAAATATGCAGTTAAACGTGTATTTTTGCGTCAAATGCAAATCAGAGTTTCCCTAGTAAGGTTTTGTGAAACAGCAAAACTGTTACATTGTTATATTATATTGTTAATTTTTATATTGAATATTGCTCTCAAGAATGAGAATATTAGGAGAATCTTCTGAGTTTTGAAAGTGTAAGCCTTGGTTGTTCAGATCTTTGTATGAGACAAGGTTTTCAGCATAGATAAATGTACGGTTGTAATTCTGAATTTCATTCAAAATACTTTAAATGCAGCCTTGAAGAAGAAATTTGTCCTTGTTTTAAGGGACTGAGTCCAAAAGCTGCCAGTGGTAGAACTGATGACATTTTTTGAGAGGGGTCTCACTGAGCTAGTGAGGTTTCTATTTCTTCCTGAAGAGTTTGAAGGTTACCAGTGTTCTGCAGAACAAGATGATCTGGAGGTTCTATATTCAATGCTTTCTTTTTTGTCTTTAGGTCATGTTCCTAGGAGAGCTGGAGGAAATCTTGGATGTAATTGAACCATCACAATTTGTCAAAATCCAGGAACCCTTGTTTAAACAAATTGCCAAGTGTGTCTCTAGCCCTCATTTTCAGGTCAGTGGTAGAGGTTATTGTTTGTATAGGAATGTATAATTTCAGTTTCAAACATAACTCCCCCCCAAAATGTAAGTATTATGTTTTAAAATACTTGTCTTCTGTGGAAGAGGATATATTGGGGTGGAAGGTTAGGTCTGAGCTCCATTAATAATTTGTTGGAGGTGTTTGGGGTTACAGCACAGAACTTGTCCTGAGCCCCTCACAAATCCTTAACCTGTGTCCAAGCAGACTTTGAGCCCTTCTCACTGTGGGTGGCAGGTGCTGGCTTGATGGATTCAGAGGATGGATTTACTCCCTGGTTTTGGTGCAGTATTGTGCAGTTCTTGTTTTCTGACTTTCTTCCTTCTAACCACCTAACCATGTGTCTGGTTCGAGGTGACACAAACTGTAGCCTATTTTGATCACATTGTATAATGGGAGGAAGGACAATGAATGGGATGTAAATGGTTATGTGAAGAGGATATAAAGTTCTTGGCCTGTACTGTCTCCATCTTAAGTCTGGTGATCTGTCCTGGCACGAAGACAGATGTGACTTTTCAGCTCTTCCTTGGACTACATCTTTTTTTAAATCATAATTCAGATCAGCATCCTCCTTCCTAACCCCCAGCTCCTCCCCAGGGTAATTACTGTCCTTGCTACCTTCCCCTTGCTGAAGATTTCTCCTCTCTTTTCCAGCCCAGCTGCTGGGCCTTCCCCTCTCTCCTTCCTCTGGTATCCCAGTGCTGCTGGGATTTTTCCATCTGCACTCCTTATTTTGAGGGAAAGGGTGATGGGAAGTCTCTCTCTGCTCTTCTTCCCCTCCAAATGCAGCACTGATGCTGTGTCTGCACCCAGTCTTCAGTGAGCAATAACACATTGCTCAGGAAATAGAGAGTGAATGCTGTGGGATCAGAACTACAGGATAGAAACTTAATTCCATTCATACATGTTATGCTACTGATTTGAATTTAATTCCAAAACTGATCACTCCTGTTAGCTCATCTTTGTGGAGTTTCTCTGTGATTTGTTTTTGCTTCAGAAAATCACAAAATTACAGGTATCTGAATTCCTGTTAATATTTTATTTCTTTGACTCAAAGGTGGCTGAAAGAGCGCTGTATTATTGGAATAATGAATACATCATGAGTTTGATAGAGGAGAACTCAAACGTTATACTTCCCATCATGTTTTCCAGCCTTTACAGGATTTCTAAAGAGCACTGGAATCCGTAAGTTTGTGCATTTACACTTTATCTTACCATTTGACATCACCCTGATAAACCTGGGAAATATCTGCTGAAGAACATCTGAATGGGAGAGATGCAGACTCAGAGCTGCACTGAGCAAGTGCAGCTCTGATAATGCCAATATATATTAGTCTGCACTTGAGCTTGTCTCAGTGTTTTTAATTAGCTGGTATGTGTACAAAAATCACTACCTTGTGGGATAAAAATAGACCTTCTCACAAGTTGGAAAAAAGAAGTAATTAAATGTTACATTGTTACTGAAGGAAAAATGTTGATCATCAAGTGTTTCTCCTACGCAGTTTTTTTTATAAATGGGTTGGCTCTGAAGCCTGATTGTAAATTGTCTAGAAGAATATTATTTGGCATTAATAAAGCTTTGTGGCTGTATCATCAACTGATACCTCTGGGACACTTTTGGTGTTGGCATTTTTTTAAACATCCATGAAACATACAGACAGTATATTCTTAGGTTGGGTTGTTTTTTCTAAATTCATTTAGGTACAGCTGTTCTCTAGGACTATAGTTGAGTAGTTACTTTATATTGATAATTAGGCAATTTTATTTTAAACTGAATAACCTAGTAAAAAGCGTTTTCATGAAAGATTATATTACAGTTAGATGACATATATCCTGTATTTTAGTTGGGAAGTTTTTCTAAGTCAAGATGATTAGCATTTAGTAAACCCAGTATTTTTAATGAGCTGTGCTGTGCTCAGGTCCCAGTTGCTTTGAGACCTTGCTGTAAAATGTTTCATCTTTTCAAACATTGGTCTTTTTGTTCTTTACCTAGTCAAAATCTGAAGTTTGTGTGCTTCCATGACAAATCTAAGGCTGCTGGAAAGCCTCTATAACTTAACACAAAAGAACGCTTTCCATGGCACAGGACTCCAACCTTTTATACCAGTCTCCAACCTTTTATATTATGCACTGGGATGCTTCTGGTAATGAGAATATTCCAGTATCCCAGTTCACAGAGTTTTCATACCCATAGAAATTTTGTTATGCGAGCCAGGTAAAGATAAATCTGAAATAAAGGAGATATTTAAATATTTTTTTCTTTATATTTATAAGAAAATATTTCATGTAGGCAACAAAAATGAAAGTTTATTTAAAGAGATGAGAGAGAGGGGGGTGCGTGGGAAATGGCACATAGTTTGTGTGCTGTAAGGATTAGCTCCAAAGGTTCCTGGCACTTGCACTGTTGATTCACTGCCTCCTGGCTGAGGAGCAGCTTCTTAAGCAGCCCTGGGTCTGAAAATGACAGCCAGAGTAGTGGATCAGGAACTGTGAAAGGGAAAATGAATATGAACTGTATGAGCACAAGGAAATCACTCTTGAAATACAGCTTTGTATTTTGCATAGATGCACTGAATATTCAGCTTCATAGAAGAGTCATAAGGAAATATGAATCACTTTCATTCTGTGTTTGAATTCTATTCCTTCTGCCAGCACTGATGATTTGAATCTCTGAAGTTGCATTCAGAATTGCTCCACAGCATGAGAGAAGAGACTGTAGTTATATGTAATAGCTTTCTGTTGTTGCCTTTTACCCTAGAGTTTTGGCCTGCTCCATTTCAGTAGTCAGTAGGGACATGAAAGCTGATTCTCACCTTTAAGTATGTTAATCAAAAGTAGTTTCACTGAAATCGAAGAATTTACATAACCATACTTGCAGGAACAGAACTGGTCACAGAAAGGCTGGGAAGAGAAGACACTTTTTATTTCACGTTCGATTTCACCTGAAACTAATGGATTCCTTTCTTTCTTCTTTTTCCATGTTTCACAGGGCTATTGTGGCTTTAGTCTACAATGTGTTGAAGGCATTTATGGAAATGAACAGCACCATGTTTGACGAGCTGACAGCCACTTACAAGTCAGATCGTCAGCGGTAACTTTTTAAAGCTTTTTTTTTGTCAGCTGTGCACATGGCCTGCAGTTTAGTTCTCCCCTTACACTCAGGTGCAATTGCATAATCTCAGACATAATAGACACTGCACCATTTCTGCCCTTGCCTGCTCGTTAGGCTTCTCATTGCAGGATGTGAGATTGTGTGTGCAGGTTGTTCTTTAGCCTTTATTAAATACAGTATCCATTGCATTGCTTGGGAATCCACATTCCTCATGCAATTCATTTTTGACTCTGCATTCCAAAACACTTAAGTGTATCAAGATCTTCAATAATAAAAGGAAAACAAGGGTTTAAAGGTAAATTTGATTAAAGACCTTTTTTTTTAAAATAAAGTTACACTGAGGTCTGGAAAGAGACATGAGGGAAACCTGTAAGATTTGCTTTTCCAAATTGCAGTTTGTAGGCTGGATGTGATCTTAAAGCAAAACCACATCTCTCAGGCTTTTTATTTCTTATTCAGAGGTCCTGCTGTATCTGAATCTTTCAGCATGCAGGATCCATTCAATACACCACTCACAGAGGTATTAGTTCAACTCCAGTGGCTTCTTGTCTCTTCTCCTATTTTCCCTAATCTTTATTTCTCCTTTACAATGCAGCATCTTTTCTCAAGAGTTTTACCTTATGCAAAGATTAGGTGAAAAAAATGAGGAAATTTCAGGAATTTGGAACAGTTTGTAACTTAATTTAAGTCATACCTTGGCTGTGACTCAGAGTTCTCCGAGCAATGCAAAGGGCACTGCATGTCAACAGAGGTTTTTAGGGCAGTCCAACCTGAAAGTCTCTTGGCTGTTGTAGTTTTTTTGACTTGTGTGACTAGAGTTACACTGACCTTTCATTCCACTTTGTTTTATAGCTAAAAAAATCTGCACATAACAGGCTAGTTCATTAATATGGTATTTTACTTTCAGAGACTTGTTTAGAGCTATGTTTAAACTAAGAAGCCAGATATTCTTGATATGTATTGGTAAATAAGTGCCAATCTCCTAGTTCAGTTGAGACAAAACTGTAGTTCCTTAGCAAAGAATTTTAGGATTGATCATCTAATCCAGCTATTCACAGTGGCAGCTTGGTGACCCAAATCACTTGGTGTTGCACTTTGCCCCTTAAGATGAGAAACTTCTGTTCTGAACAGAATGCAGTGGTGTGTCCCATGTCTGGAAAATGGGGGAGGTTTAGTGGCTGAACTACACAAAGAATTTCTTCTGCACCTGCTGACATTGTATTTCTTACCAAGGCTGGTGCTAACCATTTCACCATTTTTATTTACTTCTTATAATTTTAAAGTCTGAATGTATAAACAAGGGTATTTACATTGACATTTCCAGAAAATCTTTAGCATCTTAATAAAGCCACTTTTCAAAAGGGTAGCTTTGATGCTACTTAAAGCTTGAGGAGAAATATGTTCAATATTAGTGGCTGGGATAGGTCAAATAGGTAAGTTGGATGAGGTGATCATCCTCTAGCAGACCTTTAGGTAAGCAGGCATGTATTTCCTAATGATTAGAAGATAAATATTGGTAAGTAGCCTGAAAATGTAAGGCTATTTCACTTATTCTTGTATTTGATTTGAAATACTTTCCAGTAACAATAGGCTCTTTTTTTTACCTTTTACTGTTCTTCAGGGATTTTTCTGAAAGTTGTTTGTACTTTTTTATATGTTTAAAATCCTCTTGGGAAATCAAAATTCCAAACAAATGAGCCAGATGTTGGTATGTTGACTGAATCAAAGCGTATAGGAATGTTTCTAATCCCTTGAAATACTTCTCAAGACTTCTGTAATGTGACTGGCAGAGAATCTGTGTATCTGTCATTGTTAGATTTCCATTTCATCTAAACCTACAAGGTGATATCATAGAACTTGAAAGCATTTTGTGCCTTGCAGTCTCGATGAGATTTATTCACAGTAAGCTGTGGCAGAGACAGGAAATTTAGAAAGCAAACAATGCAGGTAAAGTAAATGTTAGGTTTGCTGTTTAATTTTCTCAAATCAGCTACTAAAGTCTCTTGTTAAAGCAAATGCTACATAGCTCTTGCAGGAATTTTTGTGTGGAAAAAGAGTAACTCACTGAACAAAAGGCACATCTTGTAGGTTGAACTTTGCCTTGGTTGGTGCCTGAGCTTTAGGGAAGCCAGCGGTCATTGTAAGTAAAAATAGCGACTCTAAAAGAATCAGGGAGTGCTTTCTAGAAAGCCACTGTGATTTATAAGATTATTTATATCGTAAATAAGCATAAAAATGATTAAATAACTTAGTGAATAATGGAAATTTTTATAATCTTGACAGATTAGTTATGTAATAAAATTCCACTGAATTTTTTTAATTCCTCATTGCAAATTAATGTCTGTGAACACTGTCACTTTGCTCAGCTTATGTTTTCATACTGATTTGTTTAGTTATATTTTATGTAGGTAACAAAGAAATAAAAAAGAAAATATAAAAAAAGAGTCAAATATATGTTGGGAAGATTGCAGTTGTGTTCAATAAAATTAGTGCAGCTAATTAATGTCAACTATATATTTTTTAACATATTATACAGTCTTCTCTCCTGATAACTCTTTGTTTTATTTCATCTGTCAGTGAGAAGAAGAAAGAGAAAGAGCGTGAAGAACTGTGGAAAAAACTGGAGGATTTGGAATTAAAGAGAGGTCTTAGACGTGATGGAATAATTCCAACTTAACAAAAAAACAAAACAGCATTATTAACCTGTGGAGTCACACATTTATGTAGTAGAAGATGGAGCAACAGTTTTCTGTATTGTGCAACTTTACAGTAGATTTCACATTTGTTTCATTATTACAACAGCACTGTATATACCTGTCTCTAAGTAAAGGAAAAAAATAAGGACTTTAATCCAAAGTTTGGACAACAGATGGACTTCTCAGAACTTTGCAAACATAATCATTGTTTTAACCCTTCTTTAAAACCAGTCTTCAAAGATCTGTTGATGAAAATTGCAATGTCAGATTCCATTGTCAGGACCTGTTCCTTATTTATCGTTAGCAGAGAGTATAATACAACTTTCAAATGTGAACAATCTTAAAATTTAGCTTGTCTTTCTGCTAAACTGTTACGTGTATTTATAGTAAAAGAGAAAAAAGACTGTCATTTCCTTATGAGTTTGTGTAACATCCTCCTTCTCTGGATAACTTTACTGTAATTTGACTTTCTTTTCCTTTTGCACATCTTCATAAGTTGAATGTCCATTCAGATCAGGGCCATGAAAAACATTGGTCCTGAATAAAAGTTTTGTTTACTGGTGTGAGCATTTTTTTAGTACCAGGCTGTCTCTGGTGCTTCCTTAATTTGAACATTAGGAATTAAAAAACATGTAGGTGATAAACATAGTAGGAAAGGGAGCTTTGGATTCGTGCACCTATTTATTGCAAATCCAAATTAGAGTCCACAATCCTTGGACAAAAAAAAAGGGCAGTGGTAACACCCTGGACTTCAATACCTAACCAGTATTAGTGATACTGCATTGGACACACGTACCAGAGTTGGTTTAGAAACACTAATTGCTAAATTATTACAGTATGTTCTTATTGGACCATTTAGGAAGAGTAAAGACACGTGTTAAACAACACAAGTGTGAAATTGATCTCCAGTGGTCATGGATCTAATTGGAAACTGAGTTGAGATGGCAGTTTGGACAGTTTGGAGTTGTTGCCTTACTTTTTAATATGTATTTATAAAGTGTTCCAGCAAAAGAGGATGTAGCCTCTAAGAAACATACTCTAGTGTTTTTGTGGTTCTAGTACTATTACTCATCACAGTACCAGCCCTATGGTCTTAGCTGGAAAGGATTCTGGATAATACACTTCTGCATTCTCATCTGGATGCTCATTCCTAACTACTGTATTTGTTACCAAAAGTGGTTCTACAAATGCTACTGAAAAAAAATTCTGGAAATCCTAATGTTCTGAGTATTAATAATAAAGTTTAAAATGCTTTTATATCAAAGGTGCATTGTGACCAAATTGTTTAAAACAAAAGAGGAAAAAAAAATACAAAAAACAAAGAAGAGGGCTGTATTATAAGTATACATTATTGGCTATCTGCTTTGTATTTGAAAGTGGAATCTTACATCTTTGGTAGGTAAAATGCTGATAAGACTTATGTACAGTATATATTTAGCTAATGCAGTTGCATTATTCTATACCGGAAGGTATGTGTTTCAGGATTTTTCTCCAGGATGCTTTTGAACTGTTATAGACATATGACAACAGTGAATTGATAATCCTAAACCATCAATCCAGCAGTATTTACAGTATAAAAATGAATTGGTGTTCATGAGTCTTTGTGATAGTTGCAAACATGAATTATGACCTGTTGCCATTGATAGAAATACAGTATAAATACAAGCTTGTATATTTTTTCTTCCTACCATTTAAATATACAGTAGAATTTGAAGTTCTCTTGTTTTCAGGCACCGAAAAAAGGTAAAAAAAGAATTCCCTCCTAGACTACTGACTGTTTCAGGATTATCAGGTCACAGTTTGTACTCCTGGGTCTGCACACACAAATGTTGTGAACTCAAGGTTTTGTAAGAACTTGACACTGTTAATTCTGGAAAAAAAAAAAAAGTAAAAAAGTGGAACTAGTCATACGCAACACCAAACACAACATGATTTTATGGGATTATTATGAGCTTCTTTTAAGAACATTGACTGGGACGCAATGTAAATTAGGCAGTTACTGTCATAGTTGAAACATTTTATTTTAAAGTGCTGAAGCAAAGGTGCAAGCTGAAATACTGAAGATTAAATAAATTTATAACAAATCATGTCCCTTAGCCCATTGATTTTGACAGTCTTTTATTTCTGTTACCAAAAAAAAAACCCACAAACCAACCAAACTTGCAAGTGTGATTTCTGTGTGAAATGATCATTTCACAGTGTGAAAGGGTGGACTCAAACTCATGCTCAAAGATTATGTTCCATTGTGAAAAACTGAGAAGGAGCAGAGGAATACAACTTCATGCTTTTCACCTGGTGGAGTAAAACACAACAATGTGAAATTAGAAAAAGCACCTTGTCCTGTACTTAGAGTTTAGGTGAGTGTTGTTTGTTCGTAACTGTTTTTGGTTTTTCCATGTCATTCTGCTCTTGATCATACAAAACTGACGAGAACCTGGTGGGTTGCAATATTTTGTGGCCTCTGCCGTGGGGAGTGTCTGACATTTCTAGATGATTTATCACATCTGAGAAGGAATGTTCCTTTAAGGAGAAGGAGATGATGTGCTGTTGTTATGAAGTCACTTGACTCTAAAGGCTGGGTGATGCACCTGAAGAAGCACCTGCTGCCGGGATCCCGCCTGTGCCGCAGTCCCAGCGCCATGTCCGGCCCCGCAGGGCTCCTGCTGCTCCCGCTGGAGCTGCTGGAGGAGGAAGAGGAAGGCAGCCCGTGGGCCCAAGTGTGATCAGTGCATCATAGATTACGCTTTTGTTTTCTTCTTGAGTTCCACAAACCACCTTTGTTTGTGTCAGTGTTGTTCTTGACTGCTCATCCAGCAGGCGTTGGGTGGTGCTGCGTGTCCGGGGCACGTTGGTCTCAGGGGGAAGGGTTGGGCACTGCTCACAGGAAAGAGCTGCGAGGGCATTGGGTCGTGGGGATGTAACAACTGTACCAGTAAAGTTCCTCTCATACACCCTGAATTGACCACACGTTGCTTTCTTCATCTTGCACGTCTCCCTTTCGTTGCTTTTGAGTGTTTTTTGTCTCTCTTCCAAAGGTTGGAATGCTTTAACGTATTCTAATGCCATCGGAGCGTTTGCTAGCAGGGTTACAGTAAATTTAATCTTGGTTTTGTTAGCATAAGTAAAAGGGTTTAATTTATTTTTTTATCTGTTCTCATATATGGAAAAATCAAGGGTATTGGAGCTAAGAATTGCTTAAATGCAGCAGCTGTACTTAGATTATATGTGTGTAAGTACAGCCCTAGGCTCTCTCACTTGATGGAAAAGAAAATATATTAGCTCTAAAAAGCTCTGTATTGTTTTGTGAAGAGTGGGAAAGGTGAGATTCTTCTTCCTCCAAGTAAAACTGACATAACTTCCTTTTAGTTCTCTCTTTGAAAACAAAGATGCTCTTTTCTCTTAGTTGTGTGACACCTCTATCCCAAAGCAGTTGCCCTTAAAGAAGACAAAGGTGATGATGCTCAAAGTTGAAGAATGTTTTTATTTACTTGTAGATTTTAAAATTTGGCTCATGAGCTTCCCTTAGCAGCTCTGGAGTGAGCCATGAATTAGTTTTTCCTAGTTGGTATGTGCAGCAGATTTTATGTAGCCCAGTTTTCCATTTTGAACTCTATGGAACAGCATCTTGAAACAGAGTGGAACTACTTTTGGCTGGAAACTTTTATCCAAGTGTTGCTTCCCATCCACAGAAGCGTGCTCTTTTTTATCACGACCTCTCTGAGTAAGAGTTTTTGTTACTTGGATCACCTGCTGTAAATATGTTGTATTCATAACCTCATGGAGCCATGAGGAGTTTTCAAATATAAATAGTACCGATACATTTCTTGTTGTTGTCCTATTTTTGATTGTAGTATGGCGAATGACCTGTCATGCTTTTTGTTTCAAGGTTAGCATTAGATTCATAGATCTTAATATTTTAGCATTTCATTGTTTAAGCAGGAGAGGGCAGCAAAAGTTCATTTTTCCCCATAGGAATGCTCTGGTCCCATTACTGTTTTTAAACTTAGGTGCATCTAACTATCTGTGGGTGGGGGGGAAAAACGAATCTTTTTTATATATATTGAAAGGTGCATATGAAAATATATAGACTGGTCCAACCAGACTGTGAAAATGTCTTCTACTCTACATCCAAGTAATAATAAAAATATCTTCCACCTCGGGATAAAGTTCAAGCAGGTCTTAAACTCTTGGATTCAAATGTCATTCTTTGGAAACAGTTTACTTTCTTAAAAATGGTATCAAACTCAAACTCAATGGTGCTCCCAGCTATAAATGTGTTATCTTCCTCTTTTGCACATGCTCAAGAGGCTCTGTACTGTGGGTGCATCTAAATAAAGAAGCAATGAAGTGTTTTCCAGGTGCTTGGCTTTTTTTTCCACCTCCTCCCATCTAAACTTCACGAGCCTTTTCAACAGTGAGCTTGCAGCAATCGGGTTCCCATCCACATGTGTCAAATGTAAGGACCCTTGTCTGGAGAAAAGAAACCCAAGAAATGAAGCAGTGAGGTGGTGATTTAAGTTTCAGCCAGAATTACCGTAGTAAACACTCGGTTTTCATTAAGTTAATTTTTTTCAGAGGTGCTGTGATGATGGTGAGTATCCTTGTACCTCACACCACCCCCCTGTGAGGGAGGTCAGGAGTGGTGGATGCAGGAGAGGCATTAAAGCCATGCAGTGTTCTTTGGGAGCCCTCTGAGCCTTGAACTTTGCAGCTGGTGAAAGAATTTGTTCCTTTGTGGCAGCATTCTGCTGTTTCAGTCCTTGTGCTGTTTGGAGGTGCGGGGAAAGGCTGGAGATGGTCCCACACGTGGGGGAAACCCTCTGGAGAGAGCCATGGGTAGAGCCTGGAAAGGGGCACTGCAGGTGAATGGCTTTAGCTGCAGTGTAGGAGAGTTGCTTGCTAAAATAAAATGAGAAAATATTTATTAAACAACTGATTTTTAAATACCATGGGTTTTACATGTTATTCCAGTAGTCTAATCCTTAATTCTTCCCATTTTTTTTTCCAACTTTAATTTTAATCAGTTGGATCTTGGCTTTGTTAGAAGAGCTCATTATCACAAATCTCTTTAAATACTTGTAAGACAATATTCAGATCACTTAACAACATTTCTCTCTACTTTCTTATTGCAAGGCAAGTATTTTCTAAAGAAGGTAAAAAAAAGAACATGCAGTAAGTTGGCCTCCAGGGTAGGATTTGTCTTCTTACTAGCAAGTTAGAAATCAACCTTTACAGGATTGGATTTAAAAACTTAAATTAGTTTCCTACTTTCAGTAATGATAATGGCTTTGCTAATTTTTCATCTTGGTCTTTCCTTCTCAGGGATGGTTTGGTTTCTCATACAGCAGCAGAATGTCTGGTTTATCTTACATTAAGTTTGGACCTCAGATCAGAAGTGTGTAGCCTACAAAAGTCACTTTGTGTGCAGGTAAAGGCTGTTCCCAAGGCTGCATTAATTATTGCCTCAGTGTACTGTGAAGGAATAGCTTGGGAGATAAACTGGACACTGATACAGTCTCAAATTATGATCTGTGGTTTTAAAGATTAAACACTGGAGCTGAAGAAAATAGCCTGAATTTGTTAGTCAATACCTTGAAAGCAGGTGTGGTAACCCACTGAGCAGTGAGCACAGGCTCTTCTGGGAGTTTCCATGACATGAAAAATGGTCATGCAAAACTTTATCTTGCACTATTTTTATGTTTGTTTGGTTGTGTTTCCCCCCTGTCCATCTTGTCTGTTATCTCCAGTTGGAGTCACTGAAGGTGTGAGAAGTCGGGGGTCACTCAGGAAGGATGGAAAGCTTGAGATGCATTTAAAGAAAAGTCTGATTTTCATACAGTGGTTCATACTTCAATATACACTTGAAAGTGTCTGGGAACTTAGCGTTATCCCTGGATCCGGGAAGAGCTTCCAAAAAGAGAATGAGAAAAGAATATTCTATACACCAACTGAATCTTGTCCAAATTCTTGCTTTGCAAGCTTTTCCTTGTGTAAGAAGCCTCAGCACTTCCCTGAGAGAAGAAGCAGTGACCCAGCAGTGAATATTCCTGGAACCCCAGCTAAAGCAGGAGCACACTGGGGCAGAATGGCTCTGGCAGCCAGGAAGAAAAGGCCTTGTGTTTGCACAAGGATCTGAGCAGCTCTCCAGCAGTAAAGGCAGAGGTTACCTGCAAATCTTCTGTGAACTGAGCCGGCTCGAGTCAGGTTTGAACCTTTGGCACACGTGGTTGAGCTGTGTGAGCAAACTGGACAAATGATCAGTTTTAGGTTTTAGTTCTGCAAAGTGTACTGAGTGGGGTTACAGCTTATGCTCCTCTGCCATCCCAAAGGCTGTGCAGCAACTCCCCTGCTTTTTTAGATATTTGGCAATGTATATGATGTGTATGAGTGCAAAATCGCTGTATATTTATTTAACTGTCTCCAGCCAACATGGGTGTCTGCATTACATAATCTTCCATTTCAGGCATCTTGGAGGCACCAGGCTCAAGTCTGCAGGTGCCAGATCTTGGAGTAAACTGCAGCTTGGCAAAGGACACTCTTGATTTCTGGAGGAAGGAAATGCGGGATTCAGACAGTGGTAATTAGTTTGTTAGTCCACAGATTATTTCACAAGCACAAGGGGATATTATTGCTGTTTGCTCTCCATGACACTCATCAGGCAATAATTGTCACGGCTGGTGGTTATGCACATTTCAAACATCAGTTCTGGCCAGACAAAAATGACTCAGGAATACAAAGAGAAGAATATTTCTCACTGTGGTGTGGTGCCCTCATCCCCTCTTTCTCCTGTGCTGCATGAGGGTCTGCAAACACAAGTGTAAGGACTTGTAACGGGCTGAATTTAAGTAAAATGTGTTGTTCTAGTTGAGATTGTCAGAAGGGGAGCTACAGACTGGGGGCATTTCAACCTTTTCCAAGAAAATGCCTTTCCACGTGGTCAGATAAATAGATGGAATTTTATTAGAGATCCTTCCACTATCCCAGGTGGTTCCAAGCCCTGTCTACTCTGGTTTGAACACTCCCAGCGATGGGGCAGCCACAACTCCCCTGGGCAGCCTGTGCCAGAGCCTCACCACCCTCACAATAAAGAATTTCTTCCTCATATCCTGTCTAACCCTGCCCTCCATCAGTGTGAAGCCATTCCCCCTTGTCCTCTCACTACACACCGTTGTAAAAAGTCCTCTGATCAATATCTGCAAAGATCCAAAGCTCACAAGCTGCACAAACCTTTGGGATTCTTCTGCTAATACAGCTTAGACAGGCCAAGCATGTGCAGCAGTTCTTGCTTGCTTGCAGTTTTTTGTCTGAATTTGGGAGAGCAGAGGTGGCCACTTGTCCCATGGAATTTTAGTCCCTCGGCTTTCAACCTTTTCAGCTTCTTTTTTTCCCTGAAATCTTTTCCTTTAATCTGGTTTTCTTGCATTGGGTGTGTGTTAGTGACTTTCTCTGCAGTTCAAATACACTCTAGTAACAAAGATCTCCCTGGTTTACATCAAATGCTTCAGACTTGACCAAACCAAGAAGGGGCTCTGGCATTCAGGTGCAAGAGAACACTCTTCCAGCAGGAATCAGGTGTGCCCAGAATGTTCCCTTTATCTTATGATTTCAGTTGCTTGGAAAAGAGATTGACTACATTAAACTGTAAAAAAAAAACCACACACACACACAATTTTTCCTCTCTCCTTCCAGTAATAATTTTGATAATTTATATTGCTGCTAAATCCGCCATTAAACTGCTTCTCACTTCCTATTCTAATTTGCCAATCCCCTCTAAAATAATTGACAATAATATGTATGCTGTAGATAATTCCATGGGACAATATCCAATCCATTACTAGGATTTGAAATCTAATAATTAAATTTATATGCTTGAATTAATTGTCTAGGAAAACAGAATCTATAAATAAGACATTTAATGTCATAGTGGCTTTTTTTTTTATTTGGGTATCAATTAGGCACTGATGTAGCATATCCTGTCTTGATTGCACCATCACTGCAGCAGGGAGCATGGGCATGGAATCCAGATCTTGCAGCAATAAATAAAACTTGATTTCTAATGCTTAAGTTGTTGCTTCAACATAAGCCTGGATTCATGGGAATGCTGTTGGGCCAACCTTCATTTGTTGTGGCAGGGTAGTTCAAGGCAGAAATGGATTCAGTTTTGTATCCCAGGGCTTTATTGACCAGAAACAGAAAAATCAGATGAAAGGAAAGCATTTCTATCACAACATTCTTTTTCAGTAGCCAGGGTGGGCAAAGTAGAGGTAAGGCTTAGGAGCAGTGATTTCAAGCTTTCTATGGAAACTCTGGTAGTCAGTTAAACTTCTGTGACCTTCCTTCCACACTGGCTCCTCTCCTTCTGTGCTGCCTGACTTGGCAGCAGATGAGCTCCCTAAAACACATCTTTAAAATGTATTTTCCTTTATTGTAACCTTGAATTGTTTTCCATGTGTTCTCATTCTCTCATTCCCATCCATTATCCCCATCAGGATCATGCTAATACATTTTCCAAGTAGTGTCTCACTTTCTGGAGGTGTCTCTCTCCAGAGCTGGGGCTGTTATCTCTTTGCTCTCCAAACGAGGACTGAGAAGGTGGGAGGAGGAGGAGAAAGATTTCTGACATCCCTGTGCCAGTGGGGTGGGAGTGTGAGCAAGGCAGGGAGGACATCCCTGCTCCTCACGTGGTTCCTCCTTCCCTGAGGAGAGAGGGCTGTGGGGTCACCCTCACCCACTCTCCTGTGGATCTCCAGCCCTTAGGTTTTCCATCCCACCACACACTTCCCTGAATTCTTCACTTCCCAAAGAATCAGATGCCTGGAGGGGTGGATATGCAGAAAAAAGGTTTGTGTTAGTCCAGAATAGAGTTTGTCCCTCTGCAGAAGGGGATTTTGTTTAAATCTCAAAGATAAATCAGATGTTTTTCTATTCAAGGGTAAGGTTTTTTGTTTCTTTTAAAAGAATATTGTATTAATTTTACCATGACTGAACTGATATGAGCTTGAATGGTGGAGATCTTGCCTTTTCCAAGTACAGAAACATGATGAGGCAGATTAAGCACAGCTCTTCTGTAAACTGCAGGACTTAATTCTCTTCCTGACAGAGTCAATGATGGAAGTCCTGTTGCTGTCACCAAAAGTAAAATAAAGATCTGTGAGGAGATTGGACAAATCTGCTGTGTCTATGTGGGAAAGTGGTCAGCACCAGCAGAGGTGACGTGGACTCATTTCCTCTTCCTGCAGTAAATCGATCCTGTTAATATCATCCACTCTTGTGTGTACATTGTCTGCCTGACCTCCAGAAAGCTTTTATGGATATGAGCTTCAGAGGGAATGTGTGATCCCAGTTTGCTTCCTGCCTATTTTACAATGACACCCATCAGCTCCAGAGAAAAATGGAATAAATCTCTGCTGCATTATTTGTGATCTGTGCCTGAGCATTCAGGTAAACACTTCAGCACACGCCGTGAACCCCAGCCCTGGGATGTTAAACGAGGCACTTTTTCTGAGGCTGTCTAGACACAATGTCTGCCTACAAAAGAATTTGGTTATGAACAGGGCAGCATTGTTCAAAAGATGTTATTCTGCTACTGGGGAAATGGAAAGGATTTTTTTTTCTTTCAGAAGCAGGGAACTGCCCTTTCCTGGTGCAGTTGTCATTTCATGACCAGTGTTACTAAAACTTTTCTCCTCTGAGACTCTCCATTAGTATTAATTATGTAAAACATGCTGTCTCGAGTAAAAACCTGCTCACCTATTCTTTGACATGAGGAAAAAAACCCTGGAAAGTAAACAGTATAACTTCACTTGCTTTGTTTAGAGAATATAAAATGCATCCAGGAGAGTAAATGCAGCACTGCAGGACTGCAGTAAATATCCTGTGATGCTGAGAAGCAAGGTGTGTACCAGCTGTTTTGGCACCCTCTAATGGAAGTGGACCAGCACTTTGCAGTCTGTGGAAAAAAGGACCTTGCATGGAGTGTGCTGCTGCGCCCCAGAACTGAGAGGAGAGGGGACACTGGGGAAAAATGTGGGTTTGGAATGAAGTTCTAAAGCTGGAGGTGCTACAGTGAGGTGAAAAGACCAGTCAAAATCTGTCCAAACATTTATCTGCCTTGAAAGATGATCAGATGTTTAAGGAACTAAGGAGATAAGGCATTTTTGAACATGTCTCATGTGTCTTATGTCCAAGAAAACACTTAACTCCCTATTGCCCACTCTATCAGGACAGGATTGTCTCAGCCATGTCAGTCAAAAGCTGACTTTGGATCTCTTGCTCTGACTGCCTGGGGGTGCTGGCCAACAGTGGCTGAACATGAGCCAGGTGTGCCCAGGTGCCCAAAAAGGCCAATGGAACCTGGATTGTGCCAGCAAGAGTGTGGCAGCAGGAGCAGGGCAGTGATTGTCCCCCTGTGCTGGGCACTGGTGAGGCCACACCTCAGATTCTGCACTCAGTGTTGGGCCCCTCGCTGCAAGAAGGACATGGAGGGGTTGGAACAGGTCCAGAGAAGGGACAGCAGAGGTGGGGAAGGCTCTGGAGCACAAGTCCTGTGAGGAGCAGGTGAGGGAGCTGGGAGGGCTCAGCCTGGAGAAAGGAGGGGAGACCTTCTCAGTCTCTACAGCTCCCTGAAGGGAACTGCAGCCAGGTGGGGGTCAGTCTGTTTTCCCAGGTGACAAGAGAAACCACCTCAACCTGTGCCAGAGGACATTTAGACTGGGCGTTAATAAAAATTTTCTCACCAAAAGGGTGGTCAAGCACTGGCAGAGGCTGCTTGGGGAAATAAAATCATGATTTTGCATTTGCAGACATGGGACTTGGGAACATGTTTAGTGGTGGGCATGGCAGTGGTGGATTACAGCTGGACTCAATGATCTTAAAAGTATTTTCCAGCCTTAATGATTCCATGGTTTTACCTGTCCATGGATGTGACTATTTTAGGCTGACCTCTGTGTGGGGTTAGAGAGGTTGTTGTTCTTCTCTTCAGTGCTGCAGAGAGGGTAACAGAAGGAGTGGGGAGCTGTATTTAGTGCTTCCACTAATTTCCTATTTGCATGTGCCAAACAGGTTTGGCAGAGGAGATATTCTGAATAACACCATATCTGGATGAAATGCCTCGAGCCGTTTAAAAAAATGTATGAAAATTCAGTGTCCAATGGCTTCGGTGATAAAACCCCCTTGACAGTGATGACAAGAAGACCACACTTAAAGCAGAGTTTCTTGGACTATGGTTTGAAGTTCCCACTTTCCTGTGACATGGAGAATCCTTTTCATTCCAGAGTTCCCATAGGGTCAGCCAAAACCTGTGTTGCTCAGCCTTGCAGCCACTGTTCCTTAGGTATTAACTGGAAGGTTTCGAAAACCTTTGCCTGGACACATCCTTGTGCACTCAAACAACTTAAACAGGGGAAGAGAGCAGATTAGCCAATTTTAATCTATCTGTCAATACCCTGGCTCCTAGGATTGAAAAAATAATGTGATTTCTCAGTTGAAAAAGGCTGTGATGTCCAGAAGCTGTCATTGGTACCAGTCTCTTCAGAGACACATTTTAGTTCCACCAGTGCTCTCTGTGCTGTGCAGGAAATGTCACTCAAAGCAGGAAAATCAGTAAATGTTGGGCTGTGGCTGTGGAGTTTGTTCTGTGTCTTCTTGGCACCCTGTGGCCAGTCTCTGTGAGGAGGGTTTTCTAAAGAAAGTACAGACCAGCAGTTTCCCCCTTTCAGTGTCAGGGGAGATTTGGCCACTACTAACCCTGGTAAATTTAACCTACAGTGCTTTTTGTTCTTGGGTGATGCTTTATAGTGCCCAGAAACTGGACCCTGCAGGACAACTGATCCCTGATGCTAATTAAAGAGGCAAACCATAAAATTAATTTTCTAGCCTTATGTTTTGAGTAAACCCCAGCATTTTATTATCTTTCCAGCTTAATCTGTAAGTCATTTGTAATGCATTTTCCTTATAAAGCAACATCTGCATATTTTATTCTTTACATGTCCAAGAAGTTCAGAGTCTTTAGTACCTGGAGTCGAGTGGGAATCCCTGGGGTAGAGTTTGGCACACACCTCTGCAAACATACCTTATAGTCATTTCACTGCTGGGTTAAAACCTAAATGGATGATCAAGGATTTAAGCAGCTGAATTCAAACATCTATTTGCCACATGCCAGCTGCAAGCAAAGCAAGAAATTATTATTTCAGCTGTGATTTACATAATTGACCTTTGAACTTCAGAGGATATAGCTGACATTGTCAGAGTCAAATATTGTATGAAGCTCTGTGAAACATGAAACTTGTCTTGTTAGACTATCCAATCTTTATAAATTAATGTCTGGTTTGAAAGTGTCTTTAAATGACTAAAGAGTTTTGTTTTTATCAGGAGTTATCTGTCTGATCTAATTAAAGTAGACATAGCTTACAAGGACTGCAGAATAAAAAGCATGCTTGAAGCAAGGCAGAGGTGTATAGCATTAGCACCATAAAATTGAATTTGTGGTACTCTTTCCAGTTAATCTCTATTGATTAATCCATATGCAGGAGAGTGCAGGCTCTGACCTGAACTTTCAGCTCAGGTGAAATCGTTACTACTGTGATATCAAAATTTATAAATAAGCTGTAAACTATAATGAGTGATGTTAATTAGGAAGAAATTCTTCCCTGAGAGGCTGGTGAGACAGTCACAGTGTGATGTGCCTGTGGCAGTGATGCTCAGAGGTGAAAGATGGATCTTTGTTATCTCTCACTCTTCTTATCTTCCTCCCCTGGTGATTCTGCAGTTGCTGATAATTTGGTGACTGAAGATCAACAACAGAAGTCTGGGAAGCCTCTGGTGCCTCAGCTGGCTCTGTATGGTGGGGGGGTTTGTTTATGGCCTCCTGGAACCTGGGGTTTTTCTTCCTGGCCTCTGTCAGCCTTGCTGATCCCATGGCATGGGATGGATCTGCACCCACAAGGAACTGGTTAAAATCAGTAGGAACAGGGTGAAGAACTTGAACTGGAAATAGTCTGAGGACTCAAAGTGTTGACTGAGATTCACATTTCTCTAGGTGGCAAAAGGAGTTCAGGCAGATTTGGAAGATTTGGTTCTATCTGCTTCTGGCACTTCTTGCCTGTTACTGTCTGGGTCTATGCTGTGCTGAGGTTTGATTTGGCCAAGTGCCTCTCTGGGGTTTGGGACTCTCATCATGTTTGTTTTCCTGGCTGGATTTTGATTAATTCAATAGTTCTATGAGTTTATTCTAACAAGATTGACAGGAAGAGACAGTAGCTTTGTTTTAGGAGACTTCACTTCCAGCTTTGTCTAATTTACGAGCTTCCCTCATCAGGAAGGCAATGTTAAAAATGGAGCATTAGCACTGGGGGTGAAGTGAGTCAGCCAAGGTGTCTGTTTTCCAGTGCACTGGCCATGAACAGTAGGGAAATTATTGAATTAAGGTAATGTATCTCTGAACTTCTGTAGTTTTGATTAAGAAGCTTCATCTTCAAATTCTGAGCCCAGAGCAGCTGTGTCATTGCTCATTAGTCTGTCCTAAAAGACTATTAGAGGAAAGCTATGGAGTGCAGAAGTGACTTGAGCTAAAGTGGTTGTTGTCAGCCACATAAAGTATCTGTATTTACTGGAAAAATCTTTTCCACACTACAGTGAACTCAGATCAAATCTCCAATCAATTCCCTGGTGTATAATTAGAGAGCCCAGTTCTCTCTCACATTAATATACAGCCAATTCCATTGGACTTGAATTCTTGAATTCGGATTCTGGGCTGAATGTGGTCAGCATCACCACCACGAAGGGACAGTTTAATGGGGAACAAAATGTGGCTGTGTTTGATGACAGTGTGAGGATGCACACACTTCCAAAGTGCCTGAGAAAACTGAGAATGTCACCAGCAGTGGGCTGAAGCAGTGTTTGATGGCTTACTATCAGGAGCTATGCTTGACAAATACACCTTTCCAGAGCAGATATGGCAGCCTAAAGAAATTAATCTTGCTTTCCTAAGGACCATGATGAAGGAGTTCCACAGCCTGGGCTGAGTGTTGTACTTTTCCCCTCCTCCTCCTCATCCATTCTGGATGTGTGTTTTTGTGTTTGTCCCCTTCCCATTGTATAGATCACAACCCTCAAACCTTCAGGGAACTCCCCAGGAATGCCCCTGTTGCAGGTAAGTTCTTCCTGCCAGTCAGTCCTTGAGAAATGTGTCTTCAGCAGTTGTTAATCTTTGCAGCATGTAACTCACAGCCACAGTAGAGCAGGACTCTGGAATCAGTATTTGCACTAATCAGACTGGGACAGATATCAGACAGACTGGTTTGGTCAATCACATCTTTTAAATTTTGCTATATTTGCTATTGGGTCAGGATGAATTTTGTTAGAACCTGTTATTTTTCTTGACAGTGGAGAGTCTTTATTCCTTTTTTTGCCTTTATATTTTTCCTTCTGATTTTGACTTGCAAAACATCTTGCTCAAAGGTTAAGGTTTGAGAAATTAGCTTCTCTGAGGTACCCTGTATATAAACATATAAAAAAAGAATTTTAGTAAATGTGTTCAAACTATGGTTTTTGTCCATATAGTATCAAATCAGATCTTCCTCCATATAGCATCAAATCAGATTATAATCAGGTTCTGAACTGAACCTGCAGTTCTGCTACTCCTGTATCTTTATTGGAATCACCTTGTTTTGGGTGCAATACCTGTATGTTAGAGCTGTGCACTACCAAATTTTAGAAGCTTCAGCTCTTCTAGTGCCTGTAGGACCTTCATTAGTTCTCTTCTGGATTGAATCCATCATAGCTACAGGCCTTTTTTAGCAGAAGAGTGTTATCTCTCCAGGATAGATGTGCCTCAAGCAAACTGTGGATTAGTGTTTTTTGTTACTGTTAAGCCTCTCCCTTGGACTTCATTTTCCAAGTCTGATGGAAAAGGAAGAGTAGTGTCTGACAGATTCCTTATGAGAGCCGTGCCGCTGAGGCAGTGTCTGTGCTGAAGCAGCTGGGATTTTGCTGTGATCAGCACAGAACTTTTCCACAGCATTTCAGATCCGCAGGGCTGGATTTTACAGGTGTGTTCTCTGGGCTGTTCTGCCATTCCCAACACAGGTACCCCCACAAGCTGCAAGAAGTGTTTATCTCCTCTGTACGAGGGCTCATTCCCTTGAGTACTGAGTGTGGTGTGATTTTCTGCCACAGCAGCCCCAAGAAATCCTCTTTTCTGACTACATTCTTCTCCCTGCAATGCTCATTCAGCCGGTGCCAGCTCGTGTTGTGCTAAGCCCAGGAAGCAAAATGAGCAGAAAGTCTTTTAAAGCAGAAGTGGTTTTGTGTGCCTGAGACCTTCAGCGGGGACTGGTGTCCCATTGTTAGCAGGGAGAGCCCACATTTATCTAATTCCTGCATTTATCTGAGAACACGTTTCCTGGTGGCTGCATTTTGCTCCCTGTGCTGGCACTTGGCAGTGTTTCTATCAGAGCCTTTCGAGGAGCTTTACTTGCTGCCTTTGATTTTCATTTACAGATCAGCTGTGCTCTCTCAAGGTTAAACCTGCTTTGTCTGTCCCTTTACAAACCAACTCTTTGTGTTCTTTCAAAATGTAGAAAATGACAGAAAGTCACACTCCAAGACAAACACACAGCAGCTGTGGGGATGGATTAAATAATCTTAATGCACTTGTTTGAAATGCTGTTTTCAGGACATAAAGGTTATCTTTTTTTCCAAACTACCAGCGAAGAGTAAACAACCTATTGACATAAAGTCCGGTGTTAACTTGTGTAGGGAAAAGTGATTTTAGTGCTATTTTTCTTCTGTGAGTTCATCAAATTACATTTATAGCTATACATCCTACCTGAGAGCTTTATGACTCCCTGTTCTAAACTGAATCCTAACCTCTCTTGGATGCCACCTTCCTGTGAATGTGGCCAGCCATCCCACACCACCTTGATTCCTCACCCATTTCTCCTTCTGTTTTACTTTAGAATTAATACCCACCTTTCCAAACCCCTCTCCAGTGCAGTGCATTAAATATCTCCTGTCCAGTCACCGTCTTTCCTTGCCTGAATGGTCACCAGGTTCTTTTGGCCTGGCACAGCCTGCATGGCTCCTCTGCAGTGCTTCCTGTGTGCAGCCACTCAGCACTGGCATTTCCCTTGGTCTGTCTCATTAAATCAGCTCCTTTCTCATGACCAGCCCAATTTCAAATCCTACTGGTATATTTATCAATTAACTTAAAATGAGATGAACTCACAGAACAGTTAGACAGCAAAAGTCTGTGTGGGAAAAAAAAAAAGCCAGCACTCAGGCTTTTCACAAAACACCATGCAAATCCTTCAGGAATTGGTGTCTGTCCCACAAACAGACAGGATTTTCTGGAGACAGAATAAGTGAGAGTCTGCAATTTCTCTTTTGTTTCACTCTAAGAGGCTGTTCAGTACAAATGGAGAGGAGAGAACAGGATCTTAGCTAAGTCACTGAAACCAAGCTGAATTACACAAAAAGTCCAGCACCTGGTTTTTTAATCCATGGAAGAAGAGGGATCTGTCAAAGCTGGTTCATCTGCCATCTGGCATGTATTTCCTGTACCTGCTTATAATCTTAGGCTGATTTTTGCTGGCACATTTCCAGAATCAAATAAAGGGGATTTAAGCTCAGTATTTTCACTTTTACCTGCTTTCCCTGTAAGTCAAGAAATTTTAAACTGTATACTTTTGAAAAAAAGTTTTTAAAGTTTCTTTTCTAGCTTTATTTTTGGTCAGTGAAAATCATAGAAAAGTAGTTTTAGGGTTATTTTAGTGGAAAGTTGCTGATCATTTTAGATCAGTGACAAGACTTTGGCTGATCCTCTTGACTTCCCTGTAATCTCATTTGTCTTTGAATTTCCTGCTTTTCCCTATGGGTTTCAATGGGGAAAAAAGGTGTCTGGGACATTGTTTGGTGATCTGATGGAGACATTTACACCTCCATTCAACATTCCTCCTCCAACTTTCACCTTTTCACCCTTCATTGGAACCTGGAGTCCTTTACTGCCGGTGAGACTGAGAGCAATAATGAGGGAGAATACTGGGATAGATTTTAAACACCCCCGCCCTCCTAACTTTACAAATTTTTTATTAAAAATTCTGTTCATTCTATTCTTTTTTCATTTTGCTTTCTGTTAAGTGAATTAATTATTTGAAGCAGTCGTTTCCCATGTCATGATGTCAATATGGCAACCGCACTAAATGCCTGCTGCTTTTCTGTTTTTCAGACAATCCCTTCCCTCTTTCACTTGTTCCAATCACTGTTTCCTAATCTAGACAGAAAAGGTAAACTTTGAGAGTAAATAACCAGCCTTTTCCATTCCAGCTTGTGGGGCTGCTCCAGCTGAATAATGAAACACAGAAAGTGCTCTGGGGTTCCCAGGGGTTTGAAAATAAGTGTGAGCTCTGCTGCTGCACCAAACGAGGGCTGCTGACCTTGGCAGTGAAACAAGGACCTCAAGCCATGGGTTATTCACCCTGAAAAAGGGAGATCACCTTGTTTGGTCCTGAATGGTTCAATATCTCATTTCCTCAATGTCAATTTGGTGTTTTCCATAGCTCACACTACAGAAAACCTGAGTGCAATCCATCAGAAGTATGTATTGGATATTTGTAAGGTAAATTAACAAGCTCATAGTAATCACTGCTTCATATTGGATAAGATGCATGTTCTGGACATCAACAGATGCTGTTTTGCTTGGTTGTTGTGTTTTTTCCTCTACTCTTTTTTTTTTTTTTTTTCTCTCTACTTGTTTTGTTTTTCCCTCTAAACCACTGTCACATGGATTTTATTTGAATTAAGGTTTCCCCTGTGTTTTATATTCTCTGGCTTGTATTGCTGTGGCTGTCTCTGACAGCATCATCCAGAGGGGTCCATAATCCCTGACACTTGCCCTGTCTTTTCTGGATTTTTTTGGGTACTGGAGCTGGGAAGTCACCATCCATGCATGGTGGAAAGGAAGGGAGGTGACTATCCCCAGGCCACTGTGTGAGCTTATGGCTGCACTTCTCTCTCCCACTCATCTTTTAAGAACTCACTGACCAGCAAGTTTTTCACAGAACCAAGCTCCTCAGCTGTTTCCTGTCCCATGGACAGCTGAAAATTTGGTTTGTACAGTGAAGGAAGAGGACATGATTTCTAAATTTCCTTTCACAGTGGTGCTCACCTGTGTTTCAGCCACCTAGATCGCCAAGAGAACACTTTCTTTCCTTGCAAGCTCACACCTCCTCCCCCCATCCCTTGCCCTTGCCTGTAGAGAGAAATTGAGTAAAAAAAGATCTTGTTCAGTTGACAAAAATCCAGGCATTTTTTTTGTACAGATATCTGAGAAGTCTCCCTTGAGGATGTTTACTTAGGACTTGTTAATTAGAGGGGTTATGACAATTTCAGGGCCAGCTTCCAATTCCTTCACAAAGATGTTGATATTCCATAACGGAAAAGAAGATCTATTTTGCCCCAGTGCATGCTCATAATTTCACTCACCAAGATACTCTTTTTTTGATCAGGTTATGAAACAATAACCTGCAAAAACAATAATTCCCTTGAAGCTAATCACTGCTGGAAAGGAGAGCCTTGCTTTACAGTCAATGACTTTGATGCCTTGGGCAGTTCAAGTAAGGATCTGCCTTGATTGACAAGATCCTTTCTATAAATTTGAGCAATTAGACATCCCAGTAGCAGCTGCTGGGGAGATCTACTGATCACAAACACAGAGATTGTGGTTCTGGTCTCCTGCTGCTCACTCTGACATCCTGAAACACCATCTGCAATTTAAAACAGCAAAAGGAATTCTGACTCCAGCGAGTTAGGTGAGTGTGTGTCTGTGTTTGCTCCCTGTCATGGCTCTGGCTCATGAATAAAGCAGCAGGATTTGCTAAAGTGGCAAAGGATGAATGTTTGTTTTTTTCTGAAGTTTGTCTATTTTGCTCTATATTCCTTCTTTTAAAAATAAGGAGTTTTAGCTTTTTTTTTACCCTGTTGAAGGTTATATATAAACATACTCTCTTTAATCACATATAAGACTAATGTATACATGGTAACATATATAATATGACATATCATATATGGCATATCATCATGTGCTGATCTAAAGCCCTGATTTAACAAATTAAAATATTTTATTTGACAGGAGCCTAGAGACTCAAGCATCAGCCAGGCAACTGGCAGTCCCAGCTCACTTAATTTCAGTCTGTCCAGCTGAGGACAGATGGCAGCACACACCAGTCTGTGCCTCATGCAGCAGCAGACTTTCTCAAAATTAAGTGTCGGATCTGGGGTTTCTAAGATAGATGTATTTAAATGCAATGATGATATGTGAATTGTAAAATAGACCTCATGGCTTAGAGCTGCTTTCCAGCTCTCTTTTTCTTGACAGAGGAGCTGTTCCAGAGAAGTCGCTTGCTTACTTAGCTGAGACAGAAGGTCAACAAGTGTCAGAGGGATTTGGTGGATGCAAGGCTGCTCAGGTGTGAGGAGTTCTGAGTTCCTCTGGTCACCTTGGCCATGTCCCCCCTTGTCTGACCAGCTCTGATCAGTGCCTTGGCAGCCTGGGTTGGGTCTGAGTTGTGCTGAAGGGAGAGCCAGTCCCTCCAGCTGAGCCCTGGGAGAAGAATGGCACAAGTCCAGTGTACAGGGTGTTGGTACTGGCAACTCCAGTGATTCTTCTGGGAGATGCTGAGATTATAGCACAAATTCAGGGGTGCTTGGCTCCCAGTGATGCAGCTATTGGCTTTGTGTGAGCTCAGGAGAACCCAAACAGGGTGGTAGAGAGGCATATGCTGCAAAACAAATCTGCAATATGGAGATTTCAGTAGGGCTGAAGCATAGGCTGGTGACTTGATGTCTTCCAGGCAAACTCCCAGTGCTCTGCAGGGAAAGTCTTCACACTGCTGCATTCTGTGACAGACCTTTTTTCTGAGATTTTCCCCTTCTGGGAGTAGTGACCACTCATTCTTCCACCTGCCCCACTCCTCCCGGCTGAGTGAGGATTAGCTCTGTGTTTGAAGGGAAGAAGGGCTACTCCTGCTTCAGCTGAGCCCATCCACTCGCACTTCTTGCCTGCTGGGCTGTGCTGACTCTCCCAACCCTGCTCTCCTGTCCCTTCTGCCCTCAGCATGAAGCTCCCCTGCCTGGTCCTGGCAGCTCTCCTTGTCCTGCTGCTGTCCGGCTGCGGTGCCGCCGCCAAGGCCTCGGCCATCGACCTGCGGACGTTCGTGGGCTGTGCCGTGAGGGAATTCACCTTCCTGGCCAGGAAACCCGGCTGCCGTGGGCTCAGGGTCACCACGGACGCCTGCTGGGGACGCTGTGAGACCTGGGAGGTGAGGCTGTGACCCAGGGACATCCCTGGCTGGTACTTCTCCCCCAGGAAAAGCCCTCTAAGGGCAGCCACCCACAGTGTCCTGCTCCATGACGCCCTGGCTGCGCTGTCGACATTTGTTCTTGGTTGTCCCCTCCCTCCTCCCACTGCCCCAAAGCGGAATGGGAGCCATGTGATGATATTAATGAAGCACTTATGTAATGCTCTTACGACGCAGTCTGAAAGCCTCTTACAGCTTGAACACTTAAGGAGAGGGGGACTTTATTACTTCGCTTGAAAAAAAAGTATTCCTTGGAGATTAAGATGGAGCTCCCGATTGATGGGTAATATATTTTGTTCCAAAAAGCAAATCCCAAAGATGAAGTCTGTTTCTAATTCTGGTCCTGTTTTAAGTCACAGCCCTGTTCAAATATGAAGTACTTAAGTTTTAGGGGTGTACAGAGGGAGAAGGAAGGAGCATAAGTACATCCACACACATGTCAGAGAACAAGTTTCTGACTGTCTTTACCGTTCTGCAACTGGAAAGCTCAAGGAGCCAATCCCAGTTTCATTTATTCAGAACAACTCGAATAACTCAGAGGGATTTTGTCCAAATGAAGGCAAGGACTCTACATTAGTGACCAGAGGAGGAGCCAGGGTCTGTGTGCCAGCCCTGACTCACCTTCCTCATGACTTGGTGGTTTGAGGGGAAAGGCCACCAGTGTCTGATTCCACACTGGGATGGGGCTCCTTAGAGGGATCTCTTGACCCCTGCTTCCCCCTACCCCCAAGCTCTTCTGGCAGCTCAGACCTTGCTGAATTGCAGTACCCCTGAGCTGTAGCTCAGCTGAATGCACCTGGCTGGGGCTTCTACAGCTTCCAGAAGGCACCACCATGTGTTTGGATGGGGGCTTTGTAACAGGGAGGGTGTCTGCACATCTTCTTGCTGAAATATTACAGCTGTTCTCTCCCAGTCCATCCTTCCTGGTTCCCAGGCTCTTTGCACAGGACAGAGGGGAAGGAAGAAATTAAAATGTCTCCTGGCTGTGTTACCTCAGGCAGTGGGCTCCCATTCCTGTGTGTGCTGACCTTTCCTGGAGTCTTTGGAAAATGGGTGTCCCTGTTGAGGAGAAACTGATTTTTTGACAAAACCAGTGCCACTGTGGTACCACATGGCAGGTGGGTTTCAAGGCCTTCGGGCTCCCATCATCTTCTGATGGCTGAGGTCTCTGGCCAAGCTGATTTTCTCTGGAGGAATTACAGACTTCTATTCTGGCTGCTGTGCCAAGAGCTTTCCCTACATTGTACAGCCATTGGTTTTTGTGGGAGGTGCAGCCTGACGGGGAAGACTGGTCTGGTTGAGAAAAAACCCCAGCCTTTGGCACCTGGCTGCACCCCTGCTCTTAGGCAGCTTGTGCACATGAAGGGTTTCCAGCAGAATGTGTTTAATGGAAAATCAATGCTTTTTGGAAGAAAGCAGCTGCTTTTGGCAGCATGTGGTCGAAACGCCCAGAGTCTGCTAAAAACCAGCTTTTGGGATAATCTTTTGTCTTCCTTCAAGCAGGTTTTAATTGGAGCTTTATGCTTTAAACAAACTGAAACACGTACATGCACCCACTCCCCTCCATGGCAGGGCTCCAAGAGGCAAGTGTTGAATGATGTAGCCTAAAATTTATTTCCACGGCCCCTTCCACCTGATCCAGTAGCTCCTCTATTTACACAAAATCCCCTTGGGGAAACTGGGGCTCCAGATGTTTGTCTTGCCTGAGGCCAGCATTTCTCCCCCGCAGAAACCGATCCTGGAGCCGCCTTACATCGAGTCCCACCACCGGATCTGCACCTACAACGAGACCAGGATGGTGACGGTGAGGCTGCCCAGGTGTGCCCCTGACGTGGACCCCTTCTACACCTACCCGGTGGCCATCCGCTGTGACTGTGACATCTGCTCCACGGCCACCACCGAGTGTGAGACTTACTGACCTCCCCTCCCAGCTCAGGCCAGGAGGGGATGGGTTCTCTCCCAGCTTCGTACCCTTGCTACCTCCAGCATTCTGGAGGGTGTAAATCCACCCAGAATTTGATCTTGCCCTGTAGTTCTCCCAGTCACTGACTTTACTGGGCTTAATCCCCTCTCCTCATGCTGCTCAAAGCGTTATTGCTGTAGGAACTCACAGCCTTACAATAGCAAATCCAGTGGTAAAAAGAAATATTGCAGTTTCCCTTCCTCCTCATGAGCTTTTCTCTCTGTGTGATCTTTCTCCCTGCACAAAGTGCACATGGACAGAACACTGGGGTGTAGAAACACCCCACAAAGGCATTGCCCCCTTCATAACAGCCTGATTCATCTGGGGTTTAGCTTCTTCTCAGTAACATAAATGCAGTTACCAACACTTCCACCAGCTCCCCATCCCAGCCCCATTAGTTAACCTTACCCTGAAGTCATTCAGGAATAACAGGCAAGGAAAAAGGTCTCAAGGCCAATAAAATGGAAATAAGTATTCAAATCACTACCTTGAAATTAGGGGGAATGTATACTCAGCCCTGACTCAGCCAAAGACTTAAGCTCATGATTAAGTGTTTTGCTTAATATCAGTGGACTTTTAAGCATGTATTTCAGTGCTTTGCTTAATTGGAGCCATTGTGTTAAAAAAAAAAAAAAAAATCTCACAAGGGACAATGCCTGAAAAAAAAGAAAAAAGAAATAAAGAGAGAAACTCATTAAATGTGCAGAACCATCTGCTTTTGTCCAGGGATTGGAGGGGAAATGGCTTCACGTGGAATCAGTGAGACTCTGCAGACCCCAAAGCATCTCTCCTGACAATTTCCAGAGTCAGAAGGACAAAGCCAAAATGCAACAATCATGGTTTGGTTTCAGTGAGCCCATGGCTGACGTGGTGGGAAGGAGGGGGCTAAGGAAAGGTGTTCCCACAGTTCCCTGAACTGCTCAGCTCCATGGAGACCTGCTCCTCTGGGTGCACACAGAGCTGGGGGAAAGCCAGATGTGCTTCAGGAAAGCTGTGGAGTGTCCAGTAATGGTGGCTGAGACAAGTCCAGCACAGGAAAGAGAGCAGACGCTCCACAGGACACTTCACACCTCCTCAGACCCACTCTTTACAAACCAGGGGGACACCTGGGAGCTGCCACAAGAGCCCCCTGTGACCACAGCCACACAAGTGCCTTTGTTCCCTGGCTCCCACCTGCAGGAGGACACACTCACATTCATCCCTCATTTCTCCCCTCAGCAAAATGGGAAATTAAGTGAACGAAGGAAGATTTGCCAAGTGGGAGAGGCCCACAGGAGCTCACAAAACAAAGACACCTTCTCAGATAGCCATTAGGAGAGCACTGCTGCTCAGAGTAATACCTGCACCTGTGTCCCCCCACTCACTGCCTTGTCTCCTGGATGCAGTCACCTTCATTTACAGGGACTCATGCTTGAAACTTCCCCAGGTGTCCTATACACAATGAGACAGATTAAATTTAGCCTGTAATTTATAAGCTGATATAATTTTTTTTTTTTTCTGCAAAAGCTGTGCTATGACTGAGTAGGAAGAAGGTGATTTTATCACCCTACCTTCTGTAATTCTGAATAGAGACTTCTGTGTCCAACAGCAGCAGGAGCAGGTTTTTGCTGATGGAGAGTTTAAATACCCTTTAAAAAGTCCTCATGTTTTGTTTCAAATTACACCTCATGATCCCTCTGATATTGTCAATTGGCATTACAGTTATTATGGGAAACCTGCAAATTGTTTTGTGTCCTTAATAAACCTCAAAACTTTAGTATGAAAGCAATTTAAAGCTATGTGTCCCTTTTTCTGTGTGTAAAGATTTCTCACATAGAATTTCTATAAGCTCCTACAAACTCTTTGCCAGAGCTGTGAACACCTGCAAAACATCTCCTTGGTGTGAAGTCATTTCCTTCGCTGAATTTCTCAGAGGGAGTCTGGCTGTGCTGCAGTCTCAGGATTAGAGGCAGGGTTAGAAAGTGGCAAACTTCCTTCCTTTGCAGGCAGCAGGAAATCAGGGCTGTACCCGGACACGGTGAGACAGCAGAAACCTCAGCAAGTGATCAGAATAAAACACTGCAGGGTGGGAAAAGGGCTTTGACTGATGCAGCCAGACTGGGGAGAAGAAGGGGGAGGTGGGAAGGATGTACTGGCTGAAACCAAGGCAGCAAAAGGCCACTTTGAGATGATCTTCCAGGGAGGAGAGCAGAAGATGCTGTGGATCTGCCCTGAGTGACAAAAGTCCAATCAACACCAGATTGCAAATGTGGAATTTTCCCCCCAGAAGTTATTACACTAGTAGGTCTAAATTCTGTTGAATTCACATCAATTTTCACACTTAATATCACAGAATAGTTTGAGTTGTTTCTAGTCCAGCTGGCCTGCAAAGAGCAGGAACATCTTCTACTAAACCATATTCCTCAGAACCCTGTCCAACCTCACCTAGAATGTTTCCAGGGATGGGGCATCCACCACCTCTCTAGCCAGTGTTTCACCATCCTCACTGTAAAAAAACTTCTTGTATAAATCAACCCTCATTTTGTTTAAAACCTTTACTCCTTGTCCTGCCACACCTTGTGGCCAGGCCTTTAGTTTTCACATCCTTAATGCTGCAGCTGGGGTGGTACATCCTGCTCAGAATTTTTAGGCAGTCAACACAGCCCAAATATTTCAGAACATGAGAAGTTTCTTCCCAGGCAAACATCACCTCCTTGGGAGAATTTTACTGCTCTTTAAAGCCATGGATTTAGATCTCACACCCAACCTGTCCAAAGCACTTGAACAGTTTGTCTGTCTTTGGTATGTGTTTGCAAGGAGTGTTTGTCACAAAGGCCATAACGCCTCAGGTATTTTCTCTCCATGAAAAGCAGTGGATTTCTTTGTGCCTCAGTTTCTCTTTTGGACAGGGAATGATGCTAGAGATGATTTTTTCCTCTCTACAATGTGTTTTGCTACTTGTGACCAGTCACATCTGTCTCCAGCAGTGCACCCAGTGCCTCAGGTTTATTGTAGCTCATTTAACCTAAATAGCAATGGTCACAGCCAGGCAGTGCTTTGATAAAATGCCCTCCAGCTCTGTGACAGCCACTGGCCCTGGAAGCTCAGCTCCCCTGCAGCTGGTGTGCCCAGCCCAAGTGGCCATGCCAGAAATCAGTGTATTTTACCCCACCTACAGAGCTCAGTTGCCATGAGAGGGAGGGCAGGATGGGTGTTCCGTGCACTGACTGGATTTCTCTTTGGGAGACGGGACAGGCAGCTGCCTCCTGCTCTCATTGTGCTCACATGGAAACATGGAACCAGTGCCCTGGGTCAGAGCAAAGCCTATCTCACCCACCATCCTGCCAGGGAGTGTAGCCAGCTGTGGGTATTCAGGAAATGTGAAAGCATCGGGGTGCATGGAGGTATCCTTCCCTTGGTTACATCCACCCAGCAATTTAGGAATTTTCTGCTCTGGGGGATGTTGCTGTTAACCCCAGACACGTGGGTCCTCTGAGCCACTTCTTCCCAGATAAAATCAGGCCATGGAAAGTCTGGTGAGTAATACCACCTTCCTCTGGGGTGAATAAAATATATTCCAGGCTATATGCTGTGCCCTTTTGGATTGTCCTGGCTCCTCTGAGGACATATCCATTTATAGCAGCCAGGGATTTGGGCTGCAGTACCTTTGTATTAGGAATAAAGGTTGATATGCTTTGTCTTTTCTCTGTAAGTGCTCCAGGCAGGGCTAGTTAAACCTGCTGTGGTTCACAAGCTGCAGGAACATGAAAAGAGCCTTCCTCTGGGGAAACTTGTTTTGGTCCAATCAAGATGAGGGATGTTCAGGAATGGTGGGATTTCTAGGCTTGCAGACCAGACTAGCTGGTCAATGAGATTGCTTCTGGTCTTGAAACGAATTTTAATGAACAGCTGGTTAACAAAGGCACTTTTTTTTAGTAATTAATTTTGTTATTTTTTTTAAAAAATGAGATCTGCATCTCTGCACTGAATCCCTGGAAGAGTGGAGCCAGTCATACTCTTGTTTCCAGACCAGCAGGGCTGTCTTTCCTTGTGTAACTTCATCATCACCTTAAGCCTTTCACTTTCCCTCCTGACCACCTGCCCTGGCTGCTGGATCAGAGGGTGCACAGCTCCTCATGCCCCTTGGCAGTGTCTTGGTTGGTGTTTTTCCTACCTGAAGCTCCCTACAAGGTGCATGTGATTAGCATCTGGGAAAATAAACACAACAGCACACCTCCCCAAAAGGATGCTGTCAAAATACTTTGTAATACATTTATTTTGTTAAAATAAACTATGTACAATAAATGATATTAATGTGCATTGCAATATACAGTAATTACATGTTTAAAAGATGATAAACAAAAGAGTACAGAATTATGTGCTGTAAATAGGAAATTAATAACGTTTACATGATTTTTAAACTATGCAGAACACATTTGCTTGAAAACTGAATTTCCTTGGTTTGAAATTGTTTTGCTTTGAATTCTGAAGATTTGGTTAATCTTTGAAAAAAAGGCATACCACTCAAAGGTCAGACATACTGTTTTAGTGCCCATCCTTTGGTTTCACCAGCCCCATATTCCAGCAATATTGCATACAGCAACTTTTAAGAGAGAAAAATTCAGTTGCACACATCAAGTAAGTGATTTTTTTCTCCTAACTTGTTAAGACCTGACTGGTGATGAGTTAGGTCCTGGTTTGTGTTGAGGTCATTACTTGCTTCACAAACTCAAACAGAATAACTTGCTGAACTGTTAGTTTTAAGCATTTCTTAAGGAATAATTTTAAGCATTACTGTTAGGTAAGCACAAAAAGAAGGAGTGAAATGTCCTTGTCTTTGTGTTCTTGGGGGATCAGAGAACCTCTGTGCAGTGAAATTCTCATATTTGTGCAAGTGCATCAACATCATGACATATTAAACTGGATTCAGTTATCCTTGCACTGCCTCTCTTCTCTGCAGAGAATTCCTCCCAGTCTCGAGGTGCTGCTGAGCCCCAGGTACCCAGGGGTGACTCTACAGAGGCACTTCCCAGCCCATTCACCAGCCCCAATCCACATTTTTTGGGGCATCAGGACCACCATATCATGTCTTCCTCTGTAGCATTTCCCACCTGGCACCCAGGGCTTGGGTCACTTCTGCTCATGAGTGAGGAAGACTTTGCCAGTGTCTTTCCTCTCTCACATAACTTTTTGTTATTGCTTATTAGTGAACTAACATTTACAAGTGTGGGGAGAATTTGGGCTCATTTGCTCCATGCTGACAGGGCAGTTCAGTGCTTGCCAGGTCTGTGATGCAGTTAGAGCAGCTGCCTATTCAGGGGAAAAGTACTGAGAGAGACAACATGATAGCCACACTCTGGATAGGATTTACCCACAATCTACTTTGACAGACATCAGACAAATTTTTCTACATGTTATCATTACAAACAAATGTTGTGTTGGAAGATCTGGAAGCTGTAGACTTGTGACAACTGTTTACTCTGAATTCATTAAATCCAATCAAAATCAAAATTCACTAGAGTTGGTATCAGTGAGAGCTCAAACTGACCTTCACCAAAACCATATCAAACCTTGTGTCCTGAATGGGATGAGATGAAATTAAGTGACAGCAATGAGTTCAGGGTCTTCAAGCAAAGATAACTGTATGTCTTGAATATTACTCTGTTAATGTAACCACTTTCATCCTCAGCTCAGTTGTGGTTGAAATGAGGTGTTTCAGATCCAGCCTCCAAAGGTGAGACCAGCAAAGTCTTTGGATGCCCCAACTCCTTTCAGGAGTCCTTAACCAGCAGCCTGAAGGTATAAAAGATTCTTAGACCTGGCTCAGTGTATCTGTGTGCTCAAAGCTTGGTCAGCCAAAATAAAAGGTCAGGAAAGGAGGAAATATAAAGACTCTCAAACATTTTCCACATTAGTCATGTGTGGACCCCACTGAAATTTTCCATTGCCTTCATGAGAACTGAAATGAAGCCACCACAGAGCATCTTTGAAAATCCCACCCTACCATTATAGTTGGGAGCAGCCAAACATTGCATTGTGGTCTGTACAATGTGGAAAGGGATGGGGATCCATATTTTCAAAGTTAAAGAGATTTTTCACCACTGACAGCAGTTCACATGTTTTTTTGCTTGTTGCTCTGGGTTTCTGAACTACTTTTCCTCTTACAATGAACTCCTGACTCTTTTTGCTGTTAGGGTGTGGTTCCTCCCAAGAGAATAGATTTTTGTTCCCATGTTTCTGACAGCTTTAACCGAAACAAAGAAAACAGAATTTGAAGATTTTTTGCTGTTGTTCTAGTTATGGGTGTCCCCTTAACATCTTAAAATTAAATTTAAGGTTTAGGCTCAAACTGATTAATTGTGGCTCTGGGCCCTAATTTTGCAGCTTCCCCCTGAAGCAGAAGTGATTCTGTTGCATTCATGACTTCTAATTGGTGATTTTGTCCTGACTTTTGGATGCAAAAATATTTCTATTCCTGTTTTGTTTTGATAGGTGAAGACAGCTGAGATCACAAGCCACTACCAAAATCAGTGGGAGGCTTTTTCCTGCTTTCAGATGGTCTTTATTCATGAAGAGGAAAATAAACATTCATAGTGGAAATTTGTCTTCATTTTTGCAAAGAGCTCAAATGTGTCTAGAAGTTATCTGACGTAGGTCACTCCATGCTCACCTCCTGTCACAGCAGATGCTCCTCCAGTCCTATAGAGTTGTGAACCAACAAAATGTTCTGTTATTTCCAGACTTTCCTTTTTTAATGTAGGATAAAACAACATTACAAGTCCTCCTCAGGGAAAAAGAAAATACATGGAGAAAGGCACGTGCAGCCAGATTCCTACATTCTACCTCTTTGCTTAACAAATGGTTCCTGGGCCAACGTGAGCATATGGATTACTTTGTTGGAAAAAACAAATGTGCTTTTAAACAATCCTGGCCTGAGACAGATTGATGCCACTGCAAATTATTTTTAATCCAGATGAGGTTTCTGTGTGGTGAGTCATGAGGTATTTGCTGTGTCACTTGGTGAAAAAAGGAACAGGGAAAGGTCATGGGCGCTAAGCACGGTATAAAGCAGATGGGCATCTTTCATATATGAATTAAAGGGAGAGACAGGCTGCCCAGGGAATTGATTGAGTCACCATTCATGAAGGTATTCAAAAGAACACAGGCCACCAACACTAGAGCTGCTGGAAGAGGTTCTCTGCTAATTAAACTACAAGGATTGATCTCCAATCAGCCTCCCTCATGACTTGAGCAGTGTCAGTGGGACTGAATGAGACATGAACAACTTGGAGACAGTTCCTTGTAAACTGAGATTCTCTTCAGCATGAGGAAGACTGCCAAAATCTGTCCCTTTAATCAAAGTATTTGGAATAACCTTATTTCATATTAGGATACAGTGCTATATTTAATTCTGTGTCTATTTTGAATGCTTTGAGTGCTATAAAACAGAAAAAAGGTGAGAAATGTCAACGTCAGCTGCTGAAATGATTGTTTTGATTGTCATATGGGACTTGGGGTGAATTCTATATGTACACAGGGTGTAAATCCAGTTGAACAAATGAGAACGGACCTGAGTGGGGTTAGAGCCTTGCTTCTGCCTTCTCCCCAACTTTTCAGAGTTCTGAGAGGCAAAAACTGTGAGTTTTTGTGGGGCCTCCTTCAAGTCATGCTGGAAGTGGCAGGACTGTCCCAGTTCCACTGTCCTGGTGTTTTCACAGGGCACTGAAAGGCACAGACATCTGTAGATGATGTGACAGCAACTCTGATGAATTGAGATCACTCTCAAGTACCTCTCATATCTCCTTGCCGGGGTTTGAATGAAATTACTTTGGGAACTCTGTTTGGAACTGCAGCTTCAGGTTAAGAACTCTTGGTAGAACAGGAAGGTTTCAGAAGAGGCCAAAGGAGATGGGTTTTACAGGATCCAGCAAGTTTCCCATAAGTTGTGAGTGCTTTTGAAATGACAGCAGACTATTAGCAAAGGCAGGTCTGTCAGGAAAGGCTTTGACATCAGCTGCATTAAGGGGGACGTTGTCAAATAAGTTCCAGGGATGCTTTCTAACCTTTATGACTCTCCTTAACAGTGTTCCTTTTAAGGTGAAATTGGGATCTGATTTCTAGCTCATCTCACAGTGAGTAAACCCATCTCCTTTCACCTGGCAGTCCTTTATCGATTTTCTTTCCTTATTACTAATGGTGCTCGAAAATAACTTGAAGTTTATATCTGTGGCCTTATGCCTGCACTTGCACTATGTCTGGTGTTGTGGTTTTTTCTGAAAATAAGCTTTGCTGCCTGTTCACACACCATCTGTTGCTTTTAAAAAAGGCATTAAGTATGACTTGCCAGATAGTCAATGACTCTCCTTACATCTGCCTACAATCCCTTTCTAAAGCCTCTTGGCCGTGCTGGCTCTGCCTCCCCAAAAAGTAGTGTAAGAGGGCAGATCCTTGAGAAATTTCCACATTTCATAGACAGGTCTATGTACAAAACCTAATTCAGGAGTAATGTTTATGGGACCTGCATTAAACATGGCTTTTCAAAAAGCATTTATTTTTGCTGAAAAAAATTAAAGTAAATGGAGTGCAGAGGCCATTTCTCAGTGGATTGTGACCACTCTCCCTCTCTTGCAGCTCCCAGAATTCAAATTTTGGTCAAAATTAGTTTGAAAAACTTGACATTTTTCTGCCTCACAAGCTTGACATGCTCCATTTTGTAAGTGCAAAGAAACCCCTGCTTAGCCTTAACATTTTTTGTACGTATATTAAGATTTTTCTATCTGCTTCCTCTATGCAAGGATTTGTTTAGGATGTTGTAGTTTAACACATTAGGATATTTTAGCATTTTAGCTTCTCCATCACCATATGTTTTGTAGTTAATTTCCCTCAAACCACTGCAGTTACATTAATGCTACAACTTCCCACTTGATTTTTGATTTTACTGCCAACCTATGCCGTTCCATTAAGATTAACAATCACCCTCGGTACTCAGTGGCACTCAAAAACCCAATTTGATTGTTTGTGGCTTTCCCTGATGCATGCCAGGGTGCTCCATTTCACTTTTCCAGTGTGCTCGTTACGTTAGGATGAGCTCAGCTGTCACTCTGGATTTTCTATTTCCTCTATTTCCACATTTTTAAGGTCTAAGAAAACCAGGCAACTCCAACCTGAGCATTTGCATCGTGTTTCAGCTAAACCAGACTTCACCTTCTTCCACCAGAGACTCATACATCACTCTCCAGCAACCAACATGAGCTAAAACAATAATCCTAATTAACTTTCACTGAAATAAAAGGCAGCACAGTGCAGATATAATTTCCCTGAAATCTGTTAAAGGCTTTTTTTTTTGGTTGTAGTTTCAGTGGGCTTCCAGTCATGTTGTAAGCCTGAATACTAATTTATTTAATCCATGCTTCATTCTCCTCATACTCCTCTAATATATTTTTACACTTTATGGTTCAGCTGCTAGTGTCCTGTTGAGGTGAACATTCACTGCTGTTCCTGGGGATGAACGCAAACTCTGTGGCATGGCATGGACCCCTGTGCCTCACCCTCAGCCAGGCCATCTAACCTAAATTCCTGGGACATAATAAAACAGAAAATATGCACAAAAAGTCATCAGCAATGAGGAGAACTTGTTTGTCTCAGGGATGGCACAGCTGTGTTTTCATCCATGTTTGTGAGCAAGGGGAAAGGGACGGTGAGGGGAAGCCACTGGGTGAAAAAAGAGCAAAGCATTTGCATCGAGTCTGATGGCTTTTGTCAGAGAGAACTCTTGACTTCTACCCAGAAATGTTTTGGGGTGTCAGAGCTGGTTTCTGTAGCTGTCCATGGTAAAATGGGGGCTGGAATTAGATGATCTCTGAGGTCCCTTGCAGCCCAAACCATTCTACAATTGTATGAAAAGGAATGTGTGCTGGAGGGGGGCTCAGATCCATAAGCCTGGCCCTGATGCAGGGCTGGGCACTGCACCAGGCCCGGTCCCTTCCATGTGCCCTGGGTGCCCTTCCTGTGGTCCTGCTGCAGTCACTCATCGCTCTGGGCAGCACCAGGGCTGGAGTTCATGGTCTGTCTGGTGTGTTCTCAGTCAGGACACTGTGCTTCCCAAGAAGAGAGGGCTGCCAGCCTCCTGGAATGGTGCAGAGGGGAGCAGGGCCTGTGCCCCGGCCTGGGAGGATGCGCTGCTGTCGCTTGCTCCCTCCTGGCACTTCTGGCCACGCTGGCTACAGACACAGCTTTTGAAGGAGTTACATCTTCAAATGTGTGTGTGTCAGTGCTGTGATTTCCTCCTTGGGGAATGAAATCCATGACAAGACAGTCTGGTGGCACTGCCAGGGTACCCAGAGGCAGAGCAGTAACAAGAGGCCCTTTGAGTTCACCTCTGAGTGCCGGTGTCGCTGTGATGTGCAAAGCTGCAGGATCCCGGGAGAGGCTTTAGTGAAAAGGCACAATTTCCCCAGCAGCAAGGGGAGATCACAGGAGTTCCCCTTCCCCTGTGGGCTGGACTTCCCATCTCTGTGCTGCTGCTGCAGCCATCATCTGCTGCTCGTGGAAAAGTCCGCTCCTGAGGAGTGCAGCCACGCTGCTGCTGGAGCAGCACTCTCTGTGAAGATGGAAAAATGGCAGCAGAGAGAGAAGAAATGAATGGGAGGAGGGAAACTAAAAGAAGTCAACAAGTTCTCAGCTCAATTTTGATGAGGTTTTTTTACAGAAATACTTCATAAAAAAAGGATAATTTTAAGGCAATTGGATCACCTCAAAGCACTTAAAATCAGTATGACCTTTGGCTTTATTTAATTTTTTTTTTTTCTATACTTGGCTGTTGGGTGAGATGTAGAAATCCAGCTGATCTGTAAGGTAAATTCTCAGTTTCCATGGCAATGTGTCTCGTTCTTGTTCTCAGTTGGAAGAGAGATTGTTCCATGCTGCTATTTCTTGTCTAGGGTGATATTCTTTGGTGGCAGATTTTCTTTGTTTCAGTACATTAATGCTACAACTCTGTACTTCCTTTCCCAGCTTACGGAAACATGGCTCAGCCTGAACATTCCTCTGTAAAAATACAGTTATTTGCATTTTTTTTTAGTTGAAAGAACATTCCTTAAGTCTGGAGGTAAATGTTGATCCATTTTGTTAGCTTGGGTGCAGCAACATCCTGGTGCTGTGAAGTTTCACCATTAAGTGAGAACAAACTGGAATCACTCCACCTTTGCTTCCATGTGGTTTGAAGAAACTAAAGTATCTCCTGAACTAGCAAGTCTTATAAAAGAGAAGCAGTTTTAAAGTACATCCTACCTATAGTGTATGTCTTACATATCATATTTCTATAGATCTCCATGTGCTTTCAGTCAATTCAGATTCAATTACTAAGGACTGCAAATTCCTAATTTTGATCAATTCTTGCTTAAGGCCACAAAAGGAGTTTCTCCTGCTTCTTTTGCTGTCTTGAGCTCTTTGCTTTGTCACAAGCCACCTTCACCTTATTCCTAAGGTGGGGAGCCAGGCAGGACTCCTGGTTTCTGTTGGTGCAGTCTGCAGCAGTGGGAACAAGCTGCAAAACAGCTCTGGAGGGTTAGGAAAGCACAGAGACAGGAGTTGGCCAAGGGTGATACAGCTTGGAGGTTTCGCAGAACGGAGAGCTCCTATATTTGGGTTAGAAGGACCCTATTCTGGTCTTGTTCCCTGTTTCAGTTGCAAGTGACCTTCATTTCCTTTCTAACCTGCTTGGTTTCACTGAAATCAGCTGGCTCTGCTTCCCAGGGCACGTCACACAAGGGTGCAGCATCTGTGGCACTTTGCACAGCGCTTCTTCTTCTTCTTGGGGTGGAAAATGGTCATGATTGCCTCATCAAAGACAGTCTTAAGGCCTTTCTGCGTGAGGGCTGAGCACTCCAGATAGCACTGGGCTCCAATCTGAAAGAGGGAAAATGAGAGTGAGTGTCCACTTGTTGGAGAGACAGGGTGATGCTGTTCCAGCAGCTTTCTACATTTAGAAAGGGGTCAGACCATTTCTCTGTTTTGTGTCTGGCTGCCTGTGGGATGAAGGGACAAGCTCATGTGCTCATCCTGGGCAAGAGAGCAGGAATCAGCATCAACATGAGTATCTCACCACATGGGGGTGAACGGGCTGCCGGAATTCCCTGCATGACCCTCCAGACAGAGAGGGGGCTGCACCCATGTTTGAGTGCTGGACCAGGAGCTTGGCCTCCTGCCTGTGCAGCTGGGGAGGCTTCAAGGAAATGCTGGGTTGTAGCTGAGCCCCTTCACACACTTGGCTCTTCTCCCCTGAACTGTCACTCTTGTGTCCTGCCTCCTCCAATGCCAGGGAGCTGCTACCTAGGGAGGGCTTCCAGCTGGTTTCTGGGAATGGGGAAGCATCATTTTGAGATCAGAGTCTCCTGGGTATGCTGGCATGATACAAACACCCACAGAGGCCTGGGAAAGCAGCCTCAGCTTATTCAGCAACCTTGTGGCTTATTCAGCTTGTTCTGCTCATGGATGCTCTGATTTTGAGGGCCAGGGACAATAATAGAACTTGCAGAATATAAGGGGACAAGGCCAGGATCCAGAATTCTGCATCCTAGGACTTGGGGAGTGCTTTTGACACCCTACCTTTCCAGGAGAAATGTACAATACCACAGAAACTTTGGGAGCACCTTCTCTGCTGCCTGAAGTGCAAGGGATAAGTGGGAATCCAGTTGTCTGTGCTTTTGTAAGGGACAGGGAGGAGTGTGACAGGAGGTGGCTTGGCTGCAGAGAGGGGTTTGCCACATGCATCTCCTGGCAGAACCCTGAGCAAGAAACTCTTGACTTAAATAAAATAGGCAGTAAAATCTGTTTTGATGCCCATTTGCCACCTGCTGCCCTGTGTTCCTCAATGCTTTTCTTAGAGCTTGGTCATGTCACCTGCCAGAGATCAGAAATGTTTGGGCAATTCTCTCTGACCCATGGTGTGATTTTTGGGGTTATCTTGTGCATGCCCAGGAGCTGGACTTGTTGACCCTTTTGGGTCTCTTCCCACTCAGGATATTCTATGTTTCAAGTGATATTGCAACAGAAGTGCAGGCTCAGGGGTCACAATGTGTGCCTGGATCCAGCCTGCTTGAACGGAGGCTTTAATCTCTGTCTGGCACCAATGGGCTTTGGAGGAGCCTTGAATGAAAGAAACCCGTTGGAAAGCTGAGATCAGTCAGCTTCACATGGCATCAGGAGAAGCTGTTACCTCCTTTGCCAGCTTCACTCCGTGCTCATAGGTGAGTGGTTTCTCCTTCATGTAAAGCAGCCGCGCCAAAGTCTTGGGATCATCCCGGAGGTCAATCTAGCGGAAAATACACAAAATCTGTGCTGTAATTCTTGAGGCTGATATTCATGGCTTTACAGACACACATCAGGGCATGTGTATCACTCTCTATTCAAGTGATACTTCAGAAATTAATTTCATATTTACTTACCTTTTTTTCTTTTTTCAGTTTACCATGAATTAGTTCTCCTTTGCAGGTGCTCAGATGGGTCTGCTACAGGAAGGAACCCCACTGGTAGGGGAAGCTACTGCAACCCTGCACTTCATCACCCAAACCTCACCCTGACAGGCCAGACAGACACAGCTCAGTCTGACTTGAAACCAAATCCTTTATTTCCACAGAAGACATCAGAGTAAGGCATTTCAAACTTGTCCATTTTCAGACTGTGTGATCCAAAGGATAATGCTTTTATTTTTAAATGGGTGTTTTAGATTATCCCAGTGTAGAAAACAGTGTTTGAATTATTTGTCTTTCCTGTGGCATGAAGATTTTGGTTTTGACCAGAATTTTGTCTGTTCTCTAATTTGACTTAGGTTACTGTCCAGTGCTCTGACACTTTCCATGTGGTTGGATCCCTACCCTCTCAGTCTCTATCCACTTTGTGTTTTGGTAACAAACCCATATTTAAGGCATTTTTATTTGATTGGCAGATTCATAGATTTTAAGGCCAAAATGAAGAGGTTTGATCATTCAGTCTGACAATCACTGTAATACAAACAGGATGGTGAGTCACCAGTTGTAATGTTGATGTAAAAGCATGAAGGAAGGCTACTTCCTTCCCATGTCATTTGGCTAATTACTCCCATTCTTAAAATTTAGTTTGAAGTTTATCTTCAGCTTCTAGCCACAAACTTTGATGGTTTTTTTTGTCCTCATTAGAGACCTGTACGACAACTTTTCTCCCTATAGGTATTTATGACTTGTTGCCACATTAACATACATTTGAATAAAAAGATGGGATGAGCTTTGCTAGTCTGGACACTTGCATGTTGGCTTCCATTCCCTGTCCCTGAGTTTTCCTATAATGGGAAAAATCTGGCTGAATTTTCCATGAGTTAAATAGGAAAGCTTTCCAGAGAGCCCAGGTAAAAGCCCAGGAGAAGCTTTACCTGTGTTCCTATGAGGACGTAAGGCACGTTGGGCATGCAGACCTTCAGCTCGGGCACCCACTCCTCCTGCACGTTGTGGTAGGAGGCAGGATTCACCACTGAGAAGCAGATCAGGAACACGTCTGTGTTGGGGTAGGACAGGGGTCTCAGCTGGTTGTAGTCCTCCTGCCAGGGGAGAACAGCAAGAGTGTTACAAGGAGGGGATGGCTGCAAGTGGGGTGTGATGAAGTGGTCAACACTGTCCATACTCATTCCCACTTCTAAGCTCCAGGTGGCTGCTGGAGATGGGGGGGAACCCCCCTCAGAGTACAAGGCTGCTGATTTATCAGCATTTTACCAAAAAGAGCTGAAAGATTCCCCACCTCTGGAAGTGTTCAAAGCCATGCTGGATGGGGCTGTGAGCAACCTGGTCTAGTGAAAGGCGTCCCTACCCCTGGTGGGATGTGTGTGTGTGTGTGATTAGATGATTTTGAAGGTCTCTTCCACCTCAATCATCCTGTGATTGTGTGAACAAGTTTTGTTTGTGTTATCTGTGGAGAGGTTGGTGCAGAAGGGGATGCTGTATAGCCCTGCATGGTGCACAGCAATGTGCCAGTCTGCTGAAGACACTCATCCTGAAAGCAGAATTCAGATCACAGCCAGCCTGCAGCACCTGGGTACTCACTGTGGGTGATTTTGTGTTTCCACAGGCCGTGGATGGTGGAAGGAGAGGTGTTTTCTCCATGGGATGGTGGTGAAGAGGGTGAACTTTTAAACACTCGAATCACAGCTGTGATATGTTGTAAGCTGGCTTTGATAGCTGAATTTCAAGGAAGAATTTAGGTCTGTCTGTAGGCTTGAGAAGCTGAGAGCAAGCAGAGGTTTTGCAAGCCAAGTGAAAGGGACAGCCTGGCTCTTTCTGACAGTGAGAGCATTTGTAGCTGTGTCTGGTGGGTGCTGTTCAATGAAACCTGTTAGAAAACTTCAGTGCAATGAAACAGATGCTTTTTAGAGGGGATACATCTGTTCCAAAGGCTTTTTTAGGGGGTCCAAAATTTAAAAAAAGGGGAAAGAAACACAAAGTTGGAGTGTGGGAAACAATAATACATGCTGCTGTCAAGCCCGACTGCAATGTAGATCTGGAGTTCGTAGTTTCTGCATTCTGGACAAGTCTCAAATCTCTGCAGTCTGGTCAGTTTGGTTATAACTGTGTGAAAATGGTGTGGATTTGCTTTGCAGATTAGACTAGTTAATAAAAGGAAATAAATCTAGTAAAAGGGTGGAAAAAAGACTCCTGGGTGCTGTTTCTCAGTCTTGAGAACATTTATTTTAGGCAGGGAAAACCCACATTAGGGGCAGGAACAGTGAAAGGTTCTGTCTGTCCTGCAGGAGAAAGTGATGCAGGACTGTAGCAGTGTGTGTCAGAATAGATGATGTTTCAGTGCAGCCTTACTATTGCCTTGCTTTGATTGGGTCAACAAATGTGAGGACTTAATTGTGAATTGAGATTGGTAGATCACTTTTCTAAAGTCTCTTTTTCCCTGACTATGCAATAATGAATTGACCCAGACTACTTCTGCATCAGCACTAGTTTCCAAAATATACTAATAAATTACTCAAAAACTGTTTGCACCAACTCTTTCTAAAAAAAAAAAAAATCCTCAAAACTTTAATTATTTATTCTGAAAAGAAGCATGAGCCCAAATTTAGCTCTGTGTCAGGAAAGGAAAGTTTAAAAAAGCATCTTAAAACACAAACAAAATGTTTTGTTTTGTCTAACTGGATGTTCACTGTCCCAAGCCCACTTTGACAGGAAGAGTAAATCCTCATTTAAATAAATTTAAATAAATCAGAACCTCCAGCCCTCACAGTCACCGTATTTGGGGTAAAACCAGGGTATTTTTAACTGACATAATGATGTCTTTCCAGTGGCATAGAAAGTGTGGATCTCAAGAGGATTTACAAGCAGAAATGTTTGGATCTATCAACTCCCAAGAAAGTGGATTCTCTGCATTCAAGGAATAGCAGGAAAAAGCCTCTCAGAGGTGTTTGTGGGTACACCAGTGATGCAGTTCATGAGGAAGCAAAGACAGTGACAGGAGATTTATCCAAAGCTCTGGAGATGTCAGCCAGCTCCCAGCAGAGGTTAATAGAGACAAAGTAGATGCCAAGGTGATGGGATCAGAGGAGAAATTGCATTGCAGAGACAATTTTATGTGGGTGCTGTGGGTTAGGAAAGCCTGGCTTGATTATGGGACATTATTTTAACCCAGAACATCAAACCTGAGACTGATTGTGGCACAGCCACCACGGGCTGATACTGGGTGCAAGGCAAAGATCCTTTCTGTTTTTGGTTTAGCTGCTGCAAGCCAGGCTCCCGAACGAGCCACGCGGTGGCAGCAAGCCTCAAGGAATCCTCATCTAGGAGTTTTGGGAAGAAATTGGCTAAATATAGCCAGTTTCAATATTTCAGACGTGCATATTTAGAGGGACTTACTGTACCATTAAAACTACAGATTAAAGCCATGAGCACTCTGTCTGGCTGTGACAGCTACAGGAGCATGCATTTAATTATATTTTCCTTGTTCCTTCCGAATCCCTAGAAAATCCTTTCTCAGGAAGAGCATTTCTCATTTGAGCTATTAGCACAGAGCATTATATAAGTTGTAAGCAGGGACAGCCATACATCTCATAGCAGAGGTCTCACCTCCCAGCAGGGCACATGGGATTTTTCACAGATGGGTTAAAACACAAATATCACGGAAAAGAGTTGATCTGGGCTCCTGTACACGCACAGAATTCTCCAGACCACATCACAAGGGCCTCTTTTCTGTACCTGCTCTCCAGGAGAAGGCTGTAAAACTTTGCAATGGACCTTTAGAAAGGACAACCCTACAGGGTCATTTCTCATTCAGAGATGGTTGAAGCTAATAAATAATATAAAAAGGGGGCTGGACATTTGTGTGGTTATGGGGCACATCCAGGGAGGGCTGCTGTAGAGAGTGACTGCTGTGTTTGGGAAGGGACACAAATCCTTGCGGGCTTGGGCTGTGGCTGATCAATAATTTATATTTATCCATTTATTTTCCCAGCTCATGCTTGCATTGTGCTGTCTGCTATTTAGGGAGCTCAAGGCTTCCCAGTTAACTCTGCCTGGCCACTGGTTTGGCCTGGAAATGCCAGTGCCAGACCCGGCCTTGCTGTGTTACCTGCCTGTGACTTGCCAGGGCTGAGATCAGCTGTGCTGCTCCCTCTCCTCCATCTCTGCCATCAGCTCAGCAGTGTTTGGGCCCAAAAAATGTAGCAAAACTGCTTTTTTTTTTTTGTTTTTTGTTTTTATGTTGTTGCTGTGTTGACCTCTTTTACACTCTGCTAAAACATTTTGCACCTGAGTCCAGCCCAGCAAAAAGACCACAGTTTTTCCTCCTAGAACCGTTTGTGCTAGGGATACAGAAAGCCAGATACCTCAAATCTGGGGTCTCTGCCAGCTCTCCCTTCAGGCTGACAGAGGGTCCTGCTGCAGGAGTACATTTTCCAATTGTTATTTCATTAGCATATGTTTTATAGCATCGCAGTGTCAAGGGCTATTTCTGGCTATGACTTCACACTGATGCCTTTGGAACGCCACACAGCACAAGGAGAAGGAGGGAGGAAACAACCCAGATGATCTGTTGTTATAACTGGAGCATGTGGGAAGCATCATCCCTCCAGCCTCCACGGAGACAATCTAGTCATCAAGGGCTGATTCACGCTCTGAGCTCTGGCTAGATGGCCACATCCTCTGGACCAGGGTCTGGAAGGGACATGAGCTTGGTGAGTTAGAGAAAAGGTTTGGAGGCAGGTGGTGAACTGTCTAGTTTGAAGCAGGGGATGGCAAAATGATGTGGAGGAATGGATGGAGGGGTGAGACTCGTCAAAGAGACAGCTGAGTGCTCCTTCTGGCTCAGGAGGACAAATGAGAGGAGGTGTTGCTGCGGAAATGGGTGGCAGGTGGAACTGTCAGCCCTACAAAACAAGTAGGAATATTAAGGCACGGGGTGAAAACTGACTGGGAACTGAATATAACTCGTCTGGCTCTCAAAGGCTTGCAGGGCTGATGGATCGTGACACAGGCTCGGAGTTTGTGAACACAGAATAAAAGACTGAACAGACTTTGGACATGGGGCAATGACTTGAGTTATATTTTGGGATTGGCTTTTGGATCATCTGGTTGCACCATGTGGATAGGAAAGATGTGTGGTCTGTGAGGGCCACCAAACCAGCTAAGACTGCTTCTGCCTACAGAAACATGATAAGAATAAGATTAAAGAAAGTGAAACTCGAAGCATCAAAGCCCCAGTTCTGCTGAGTGCAGGTTTTTCTGTAAGTGACAGTCTGTTCTGGTGTGGGTTTTTTGATCTCTCTGCATAGTGCTGCAGAGTATATTCTGCAAGCAGGGGCCTTTTGCAGACAGGAGGGTCTCTCTCTGCGCTGTTTGTGCCTTTCATAGCAGTCAGTCATGTCCAAAACCAGTACAGCCAAGAAGAGCTCCTGGTGAAAGCAGAGCCCTGCATCCAGGGCTGCTGGAACCCAGAGAGAGTGAAGCAAGTTCCCAAATCTGCTTTCTCTCCTCCTGGCTTCAGTGTCAGCTCTGACTGCAGGAGCTGGTGGATGTGAGTTACAACATTCCAGTCTGTGAGGAACCTGGAACCTGCTCCCTCCACTCTCAGCAGATGATTTTTTGCAAGGTTTCTCTGCAGACTATATCCCTTTTTTATTTTGTCACTCACCAGCATTTGGAGTCAGGAGAGGGAAATTTCACCACAAAAAATGTGTTGCTCCCTGCACTTTCTTCTGCCCTTCTTCTGGCAAAGCAATGAGAAATAATTTCTTCCCCTCTCCAGGGGGTTAAATTATTCCTCAAGCTTTGGGAGCAATCACACCATATCAGAGTGTGGACAGTGGAAACAGCAAAAGCATTCTAAATGTAAGTAGGGACAGGATAAGATGGGACACAGACTCTCTTGTAATGGACACCCTTGTCCTGGGAGAAGAACATTGGGATGTTGGGATGGATGCAAACCTCGTTGGGTTACCACTTAAGAAGTCAGCAGCTGGTGACTGATAGACTGGTGCTGAATTATACCTGTTTTCTTCTCTTGAAAATGGGAATTATTCTCTGTATCTTCAATGCCACCATGTGGCAAAGGTAAGAAAACACTGACTACACAAAACATCGGATTTGCCGTAGGAGGTGGATATATGGGGTGTTGCACAGCCTCAGCAGGCTTTGTTTTTTTGATTAGGAAAAACACAGTCTTAGGAATGAGTGTATTTATATGTACTTTACTGCTGAAACAGACTGAAAACAAGAGGGAGAAGGTCAGCAGTTCAGCCATTACAATTCAAAACTGATTGTTATTATTTGTGAAAAAACCCCCAACAAAATCCACAAACATGAACAACTAACCCCAGTGTATGATAGCAATAAACAAACCATAGGAAAGGAAAATGAGAAATGTTTTGCAGTCCTTTACCTGCCCTGCAGTGTCATAAAGCCCCAGCAAGTGTTGTTGTCCTCCCACAGTCACGGTTACTGGAAGAGAGAAACAAGAAATGTTGTTTATGCACAAGCCAGTGGCCTCATTTTGATGTGTTTTAATCCCAAAATGCCAGCAGACACATTAGCACGTGTCCCCCATTGGGTATCCTGAACCAAGCACATCCATTCAACCCAAACTAAAGGCAACCTAAGTCACAACAAAAGCAAATCCGTTATGTCAAGATCTTATTTCTGTACACACAGGCAAGGGTGATGAGCTGCACACACTGCTGCCATCGGGATCCCAGAGACAGGGGGACCTTTGCCTGTCTCTACTGCCACCAACCAAACATCCTGGACTTGAAAGCACAGGATGCCTGCCTCCCCACCATGGGCATTGGGGTGGGGTGGTCATGGATCACTGGGAGGGTTTTTTTATTATTTCATTTCTTCCAGGCTGTGAAATGATGAAGCATTCAGCTGTGGCTGGTGGGTGTCACTGGAGGTGCAACTGTCCTGCCCTGTGCCATCACAGGTGTTTAATGGCAGTATTGAGTACCTGGGGCTATGTGGTGGATGGTTTGAAGGACAGGAAGAAAGAGGAGTATTGAATATTTTCAGGGATGTTGACCACATTCTGTTGCAAATGACGGGAAGCATGGCTTAGTTTGCTGATCACATTCAGCATATTTACTCCTTTAGCAGAAATCAGATTGAACTTCATTTTGAGCCCAATGACAAATTTTGACATTGACAAAAATGTTTTCTTATTGCCTTTGGATGAACCCCATTATTAGCTGATTCCTGTAACCAGTGGTATTTTGTGTAAAGGACATGATCTGGGTTAATGACATTTAGTTAACCAGTTAACCTGCTTAAATCATTATTACTCAACTGGGAAGAAAGGAGGGCAGTCCAGTTCCACCCATTAGTCAACAGGAAGCTTTCAAATATTTGTCAGGAAGGTTGCTTAAAATAATGACATTGTTGCAGCATATGGACTATTATTTTTTTAAACACGAGGACAAGTGGCTGAACGTAGGAATGAACATAAAGCTTTGTCAGGAACGGGGGAAGAGGCTCAGACTGGTGCCCATCAGGTGATCACAACTTGCAGTTAATGACGGCTGGGAATGAGTAATAGTTATTTTGGACAAAAAAAGAGACTTCAAAACATCACCCAGTATTTGCTGATTTTTTTTTTTTTTTCTGATAAAATTTGTAGTAGAAAAGCAGCTACAAATTTATGGAATTTAATAGCTCCTGCACTTGGGAACAATGTTCTGTTTGAAATCCCTTGGACTGAAAGTCTCTGCCAGTGTGACTGGACAGGCTGACTATTCAGCAGCTTTATTTGATTGCAGAGAGACACAGTAGTGTTGTCAGCACATAAACAGAGCAAACCTGACATCCTGGAAGGCTCAGTGAGGAGCAGACTTGCTGATGAGAGCAGGATGGGCTGCACTCAGCCACTGCTGGGGCTGCCTTGTGATGTGCACGGGAAGAGGAGGAGGGCAAGGGGAGAGAGCTCCCTCTCCTCACCTCAGAGGTATCTCTGCACAGTTCCCAGGGGAACTCAGGGACATTGGGCATGGATGCCCAAGGATGGAAGAGCTTGGGGAAGAAGTACAAGAGTGGGGAGATGGACACTGACACAAACAGGAGACAGTCCGGATGCTCCATCCTCTTTCTTCAACCTGACTTGAATAAAAAATTTAAAATAATCCTCCCTGGTGCCATGGTTTTCAACTTCTTGTGGTCTAGGGAATCCCAGAATGTCCCAGCAGGGGTATGAACTGTGTAAGTTCCTGGCAGCACTCCTGCTTTTCTTAGCTGCCTTCTCAGAAGCAGTGGGGGTTACAGGTGGTCAGCACAGCTCACCAGAGACAGTGGGAAATGTGCTTTTTTTCCCCCCCAGTTGCAACCTTGGCAAGCCTCCAGTCCGCCCTTGTGCCAAGAAATGCAGGAGCCAGACCTGCTCTGCAGATTTTGCTCTTCTCAAGGACCAGCTGTGGGAAGATGTACCCTTCAGCTGAAGGCAATTTTCCAGCTGCAATGCACAGCTGGCTGAGGTGGTGTTCAGAGGACACGTGGTTTCTAGGACTGCAAACAGCAGTTGCACTGTCAGTCCTCGGTGCCTTTGCATGGAGCCTGCAGAGCTCCTCCAAAGTTGGAAGCTTAGGACAGCTGTGAGGCACATGGAGGTACAGGTCAGCTGATGTTTCTGATGAATATGAAGAGACATGTGCCATACATCAGTGCTGACAGGGTTATCCAGCTCTGCCTCTTCTGCTGGCTCACCCTGAGCACAGACAAACTGGGTTGGGTCCTGCTTGCAAAGATCAGCTCATGTCTTCAGCGCTTAAAAAACTTAAAAGCTGCACTGAAATTTACTCTGCTGTGAAGCTTTGCTGGCCCATTTCTTACTTGGTGGCATCTGACTGAGAGAGCTGCACTGGCAAAAAGCCCTGGTGCAAATACAAATTGCTGCTGTGTTCCAGTAATTAATATGGTTTGGAGATAAGCTGTTTGGATAGAGGATCAGTCCACCTCGAGTGTGCTACGCTTTGCCAGAAGGATATAACTCTTAGACTCTTATCTGTGCTTTGTGGTCCATGAAGTCACAGTGGATGTTTTGCAGCAGGTCTGTGGAGCCACACACTGAGCAGTGATTGATGGTTTGTGCAGTTCAGTTTGGCTCTTGGTCACCTCTGGGAAATGTTGAGGGGGAATAAAGAGATTGGTGGTGTCCTACCATTACTCTTCCCCCACACCAGGGATAAGAATTGCAAGGGATCTTGGAAAAATACATCCTGAATATACCCAGCTTACATATCACACTTCAATTTTCCTTCTAGCATCTTGCCCCTTATGGGCCCTGCTGTGAATTTCTGCATTGCACCAGTCCTATATTTTTACTTTTTCACTTTCTTTTTCTCCCTTTCTTTCCTTTTCACTCCCCCCCACTCTTTTTCTCCCCCTCCTCTGTTTTTTCTTTTGCCCATCAAATTTTATATTTTCTTTCTTCTTGTCAATTGTCCTAACCTGTCTCATTATCAGAGGATATTCTTCCTGACCATATCACCTTTGAATTTGCAAATACCACCCCAGGAAAACTGCCTTGTTGGCTAAACATTGAGTGTTGTCTTTGTTTTCCTGGCTCTAAATGCAGTGGGGACCAAATAGCTCACACTGGCAAATCAAATGATCCCTGGCTCTTGAAACAGTGATGTCCAGATTAATGTATTGGTGATAAAATTTCCACCACACTTTCAAACAGGCAAAACAGATGTGAAAACAAATGGCTTTTGCCTGTGAAACCTTCATGGTGTTTTTATACCACGAGTTTATCACTCTGCCTCTGTCAGGCAAAAGTCTATTTGGAGTATCCATCTGATGGGTCACATTTATGAGCTGAGATTGCCCTGCTAGATTTCTATGCCTGACTTTTGGCTTTATTCCAGTTTACTCTTACTTACCCTGTTACTATCTTTTCCTGTTTTCTCAGTGGACAGGCCTATGGGAAGCCAATGAGGAATTCCTTCCCAGGCACTGGGGTAATGCAGGATCCTTTACAGGACCATGAACTCGACTTTATGAGCAGTCTTGGAGTAACAAGACAAATATGAACTCTCCTTGTCATTTACTGACTATATTGATATATTGATTAAGCACAGAAACGACCTGGCCTTTAACACTGAGTGCAGTAGGGACTGCAGTAAAACGAGGCTGAATATTTGCACAGTCCTGGCCCTCATTTCTCCCCGGTCTGGGTTGCACCAGGTGATGCAGCAGGGCAGATGTTCCCCTCCCATCACTAGGTGGTTTTAACCAAGTGCAGAATGTGTAAAACACCGCTTTAAAAATAATTGCTAGGTTATAAACTAGCTGGGTATTGCTTACTAGAGTTTGAGTAATTATTTTGGGTGACTTCCAAGGCTTTGTCACAGGTCTGTGTGTCTGGGGTTCTGCTAATGGACCTCAACACAGAGCTTGAAGGGCAAGGTGTAGATAGATATTGTGTGGGATGGACCTGGTGTGTGGACCATGAACTGGTCTGAGCTGGGTGCTCTGTTTTTAAATCCGTGTTTGGTGTTTCTGGGGACAATGTGACAATTTTCATCGATGTTCTTGATGCCCAGATTGCTCCAGATCCACCTGTCAGTGGCCAACCTTTGCCAAGCTCTTCTCCCATTGTGCTTTGCTTGGTAACTTTTCAGGACAGAACTGCACCTGTGGAAGAGCCCTTCAGCCAGACAGCAGCAATGTTCATGGCTTGCACTGACAGAAATGGGACATAAACTGTCTGCTGAACTCTCAGAACATCTTGAGTTTGATTAATGGAGCAGAGCAACACATAAATCTCTGGTATGACACCAAGCTAGGATGAAATATCTCAGCCACGCTTAGCTGTGGCACGGGAGAGTGGATTTGCACATCAGGGGGAATTTTTCCGTGCCAGTGAAGAAGTGCTTGCAGAACCCAAAGACTGTGAAACCACCAGCCAGAATACACAACAGCCAAGCAGTGTCTAACGTGACATCAGATGGGAAAAGTAACCTATTTATTCTAGTGCCTTCCTGCCAACAAATTAAGGTCCAGCTGTTTCAGAGGAAGAAGCCAGAAGTCTGTGAGCAAGCAGGGATAGTGGCACCTGCCTGGGTGGAAAGACTTTCTCATGATTTTGGGCAAATTAGTCTGCTTCAAGCCTCAAGTTTTCAGAGGGGCCATCTGCCCTAGCCAGCAAACTCTGAATATTAATCTGTGTATTTGACTGCTCACTATGATTACATGTACCTGCTGCATGTAACTGAACACAGACTGATCATAAAATGGTAAAACAACTGGGATGGAAGGGACTTTAAAGACAGTCTAGTCCCCAGCTCCCTGCCATGGGCAGGGATATCTGGCACTGGACCAGCTTGCTCAGTGCCCCATCCAGCCTGACCTTGAACACTCCATGGGATGGCCACCTGTATAAGAACAACTGCAGTTCTGGTTGGCCTGCTGGCACTAGAAATGCCCAAGCCTGTTTCTTTTTCAGCTGGGAAAAAAGATAAAATCAGAACATGCACAAAAGGACAGATCTTGGTCAGCAAGTTCCTTCTAAGGCACCTTTCCGGGTAATTTCTGTGGTGTGAAGTTGCTTATGCAGTGAATGTGGTCCGTTCTCCAGCAGCTGATGTCCCTGGGGATACTGACTATATTGCTGAATATCATTTTTCCTTCCTAAATGCAGTTTTGTGAAATTTCCTGTAATGAACTGGGAATTCCCCTCCACTCTACAGATGTCTTCTGCTCCCTGGAGCTTACCCCAGACAGGAGAGGAGTGTTCTGATAGAAGTTTGTTTGAGGAAGAGTGATTTCAAAAATCTGGTTTATAAATTGTCTTCTTTTTGTACTGCATGGCTCCTAAATAAGGGTCTCTGTGGCTGGAATTTGGGGATCCCTGTCCCAGCTAGGGACTGAAACTCAAAAACACCTCAGAGGCATTTAGATCAAAGATATTCAGATCTCTAATATTCAGATCTCCCTTTGGTTCCCATAATGGTCAGGCATCCAAGTAACTGAACTAGAACTACATATCTCAGGCTTTAAGAAATAGGACCTTTGACTATTCCATAGAAAACAAAGTGAATATGGGCAGTGTCTTTTTATAGCACCTTCTAAGTGTCTCATGTGCATTTCTGAATCCTATTTTGGGTAATATTTTTCTTCAGAATATCTTTCTTTAGCTAATCCAGGTGGAGAAAATAAAACTCAGGGATTAGGTGTCACGCACTGCTTTGATTTTGTTTGTGTCACTGTCTGGGAAACTTAATTTCTGTTGCTGTGGGCCACCCTTCAGAAGATGTTGCACTGCTGCAGCTGAAGGTGGGAATGCTCTGGAAACTGCAAATCAGAGCCCTGGGGATGCTACAATCCAGCAGCCACCAAAGGAAGACAGTAAAAAAGAAAAAGAAAAGAGTAAGAAAGACCTTAAGGACAGACATCCAGGCTAATCCATGGCAATCAGCTCAGCTGAGCTCTGTGACTGGTTGCTATTTTAGCCAGAAGGCTCTCTTGCAGTGTTGCCTTTGGAAATACCCCTTTTGCTTTGGCTGAAAGGCAATCCTGCAATATTTCATGGCCAACACACCAAGGGCAAGTAAGAGCTGGTGGTAACACCTAGAGCTGGTGTTACAGGACCCTTGGCTCACTGAGGGTCTGTGACTCAAGCCTGGCCCTTCCTTCACTTCCATCCATAGGGGTCATCTCCAGGAATTCAAGTGACTTGATGCTCAAGGAATGTTCCCCTGCTCCCTCCTTCATTGCAAAATTTGATTACAGCCAAATCAATGCTCTACCCTAACCCTACAGCTTAGCTACATTCTTCTGAAAAGACAATCAAAAGCATGTTATTTTACCCTATAATTGGCCTAAATACCCCACTTTATTTGTAAATTTTACTATATGCTTTTAATTGCTCCTGTAATCATCTACCACCAGTCACACACAGACCTCTGAGAGCCAATGGTTTCCAAAATAAGGGCTCTGGGTAAACCTCACCATTTCCTGTCACCTCATCAATGGATGAGATCTATGTTCTGCTGAGCAGATACTTCTGCCCATCTGATATTTACAATATCTGAAAAACATTTCCAGTCTGTTCCCTGTGGTGGGAGCACAGAGGCCTCCAGGGCTGGGATTCAGCTGATTTCACTCCATGTAGCCCTTGGTCTAATGAGGTGGTGAGGAATTTGCTGCTTTGTCTTTAGGCTACAGACATGTAGTGATTCTAAAGCCAGATAGGATTCATAGCATCATTTATTCTGCCCTAAAAAGCTTATCTAGTGTCTTCCTAAAAGGCATATTTTCTTGTTCTCGAATCATTCTTGCATCTGTTTTCCAAATTTTTTGTTGAGCAGTTGCTGTGACCAGACAGTGCGGTCTAGGTTTCAATAATGATCTAGCCAGAGGTAACATGACTTTTCTATTCCTACCTGTCATCCCCCAATGGCTCATCTAAAGCTCTCTTTGGTTGATTATCCTCATTATTTAAAGACTCTTGCAGTACTTTATTCCTTTCTTAAGGCTAAAGTCCAGTCATTCTTGGCTTTTGTATTTGCAAGCCTTTTTATTACATTCTTTTTTAACTCTGTGGCTGAGTGGAAAATCTGGAGACTGCAACTCCAACACCCACTGAAGGCTTCTCACAAAAGGGGAGGCGAACGGCCACACTCCTGCAATGCTCCCAGAGCATTGTCAAACATTAAAGGTTTTTTGGAAGTCAACATTAAAGACTTCAGGAAGTCTGGGGTTGGCTGTGCAGTGACAAGCTTTTTCAAGAGAATGTTTCAGGTCAGAGGAATGATATCTAAACACTTCTCAATGTTCTTTTTCTGGACACCCCTCCATTGCCTCTAGGGACTGCTCTAGGGCAATACTCTTCACCCTGGGCTCTTATCTCTCACACATAGCAAGGTGCACCACCTCCCTTCTTCCTTGTCCATACAGGCTTGAAGATTCCAGTGGAATTAGTGGGAAGATTCCCAATCCTGACTCGTGCTGCAGCCTCACTGGGGAAGGAGGCTGGCACCAAATGACTGCTCTGTTGTCCCATTCTGCAACAGCAATAGATTCATGTAGACAGTGCCATCCTAGAGGAGGATTCACAACTTGTGCTGTGTGGTTTTTCTGGAACCTGAGAGAAAAAAACTATTCAGATCTTCACATCTGGGTGTTTGACACTCAGAGACAGCCAGCAGAGGAGATGTAACAGTCCACCAATCATTTTTAATCAAGCAGCTCAAAGAAAATGTTCTAAATGTTTCAAAATGCATCGAGAAGTCAGACCTCAGTGCTGGCCAGCATACATGACATGGAACACAAAAGCAGTGGAGGTTGATTAGGAAAATGAAACAGAATGAATTTAGTCCAGAAATGGATGAAAGAGAATGGAAATTCCCAAGGCTTTCAGAACAAGCTCAACACTACATCACGAGCCAGCTTCTTCCCAGTCCGGGACATTACTTATTTATAGACAGCATGAATGAAGTTGATTTATCAGAACCATCGACCTCATTGTTTGTAAAATCAACACTGGAGGATTTCCCCTGTATCCCCATGAATTATTGCTGTGCTAATCAATCCTTGAACAAATTCAACTCCACTGATAGCAGAGTCCAAGGAACATTGGGGTCTCTGTTTGCAGGAAAACCGTGCCCAGCTTCCCCAGCAACACAGTGTGGAGGGAGCTCTTGGGACCTCAAGGTTGTGCAAAGCCATGCTGGATGGAAAAGGCAAACATGATTACAGTGCTTGGGGAATTGAAGGGAAATTGATATTGTGTCCAAGACAGTGTTTTGTTAGATTCCCTTCTGTCTTAAATGGAGGGCTGAGCACTGCTACAATTTTCTGGGTGTTTCAGCTCCCTGTGCACCATCAGCTATCCTCATGGAAGGCAGTTCTGCTCCTGAGCTAGAAACTAATGATAACTGCCCAGATAAATGTAGTAAATATGCAGGCAAATAGGCTCTGGTGTGTGAATTTCAATGGTAATCTAATTGAAGGTCTTTGTGCTCTTTACTAAAAGTTACAGAACTAAATCCAACCAAATGCAAGACAGAGTAACAGCTGTAGCACTGAGCAACAGAACTAGATAGAACCTGATCACATTCTTAAAAAATTGTGATTGTTCCTAAACAATGAGGAATACTGGGTATTATCTTAATCCTGATGAGGGGAAATGCCTTTTCTGAGACCATGTGATTGTCTGCGATATTGAGATGAAGAAAGAACAAAATTTTGGCTATGACTTATGGAAGTGTAAACTTATTGCAAAAGAAAAAAAAGGCAACACATAGATTTTTTTAATATTTTTAGCTCTACTAAATATTTTTGAAACTTCCATCACTCTAGGACATTATTTAGGAAAATCTTTTTTTCAGAGCTGGGTTTATAACTCAAGTCAATAGCAAACACAGTGAAGCTCTGAGATTATTGAAGTGTAACTGATAATTGGAGTATCTTTATTAGTATTTTAACTAGTTATGCTGACCTGACTTATACTGCAGCTTTTTCAGTTTCTTTTAATACAGATAAAGTCAGTCAGGACTCTTTAATATAATCTTGAAACCTAACATTGAAGGATATATTTGGAGCCTCATAACAGTGATGCTGAGATCATGGTAAGAAGAGAAAGAAGTGGGAATTTTCCACCAAAGACAGAAAGTGGGAATATAGGGAGAAAAATATAAGAATAAAGAGAGCATTCAACCATTTTCTTGTCTCCTTTCTCATGTAAGACAAAATTCATTCCTTTAACTGAGTTGAGTGCTGGGGAAAAGAATATCCCCAAAGTTATGTCAGGCATCTGGTTATCAAGGGAACATGAGACTTGGTAAATAGCATCAGAATAAATGGGAGATTAGTGGCAAAATGAAACAAATTGCACTGAAATGTATCCTGGCAATACACAGGGTGTTTCCCAGAGCATGGGAGGACAAGTCTCCCTGTGTGGCTGGGGGGAATCAAGGCAGCTCATCTCTACACTCCTTGCACTGTTCAAAGGTGAGAATTGGGGGATATTTTTCCCTGGAAAAGAGAGGAATGCAGCCTGGAGAGGCAGTGCTGCCTAGCAGTGCTGTCTCTTTGCTCTAGGCGTCCTTCTAAAACCTGTGGTGCTCTGCTTTGGTCTGGGTTAGATGACAGTGGGAACAGATTTTCTGTGCTGATGGAAGGGCACAGAAAATCAGCTCTGCAGTGGGTGAGCTGTCCCCACTGTGGGCTGGACCTTCCAGCAGTGGAGTGACTCTGTCCCAGGGACTTACACTGGCAGAAGGCCCTACCAACACTGGCAGAACACTATGGCACATCCTACCTCCACCAGGTGTGATTCAGGGGAAAGAAAAGGCTTTTTTCTTTTCTTACCATCATCTTCAACAAAAAGTACAGATACCAAAGCTAGAAAGGAAGAAAAAAAATGCCAGATATACAAGATGGGGACAAAAGTGTGTTTTCTATAAGAACCTGATATTAGGGGAAATATGATTTATAATATATATGGGAATATAAATCAGGAAGCAGACACAGTTTGGCTGTTTTCAGTGCCAGGTAAGCTGGGCAGGCCTGCCCTGAGCTGGCTGTGGTACCCAAAGTCAGGATGTGTCTGGTGGCTGGCTGAGATGTTTTGGGTGCTCTTTTTGGGCACAGACCTGCAGGACACGTGTGTGTGTGTGTGTGTGTGTGTGTGTGTGTGTGTGTATCCCAGGCATTGCCATGAACATCTGAGTGAGACCTCTGCAGTCAGAGCCTCTCCCTGGCTCAGTGAGCACAGTGATGCCTCGGGCATCATTCCAGAGTTAGGGCAGCGTAACTTAAAATAGCATCTGATGACTCTGGGTAGTGTGACTTAAAATAGCATCTGATCCTCTGAGCTGTGAACTGATGGGGCAGGGGCACGTTTGGCACACTGAACTGAATCCAGCAGGCTCCAGTGTAATGCTGAGGTCAGTGTGAGAGCTCAGGAGCTTCAGGTTTGCCCAAACTCCAGTGCTTCTGCAGCTGACATTTTACATGCCATCACTCCTGTTTTGGGCAGGAGGAAGCTTAAATGGTATTTTGCAACCACTTCCCAACACCAGCCTCTCTGATACTTTGTCTGCCTCTTGTTTAAGTCTGACCTTAATGCTGTTTTTCCCTTGCACTTTTCCCCATGAGGTGTTGCTTGAGAGCCCTGAAAACAAAATACCTCTTCCTGAACCTAAGGAGGACCAGGACAGAAACTCTGCTTTGCACTTCCCAGAAAGAGAACCAGGCCTTTGCACCAGGACCAAACCTCAGCTGCTATTTGCCCTGCAGCTTGCAGAGATTAGCCAAACATTTGGGCAGCAGCTCTAAGCCTGTATGACTTGAGAAGCAGAAATGTTAAACACTGTAAACAAAAGTCTTGGAAATATTTAAACTTTCTGATAAGAAAATCTGGAGTTAGGAATTATTATTTTTCTCTTGGCTACCACAAAGGTTTTCAATGCTGCTAATGCTTTCTCTACGCCCTGCTGAGGATCTTTCCACTTTCCTGTCCAGTGTGGCAGCAGCTGCAGACAATGAAGTGATTGTAATGTTGGAAAAGCAACAGATGGAGATGGATGAAATGGTCTTAACCCTCAGTGTGGTTTTGTGTGCCTGTGAAAGGGAGAGGTGAGAGCAAACCTGAGCTCTGGATACCCTTATCCTTTATTTCAGCATGGTTGCACTCACATGAAGCAGAGTGTGATATCCCATGATCTCAGGAGGACAATTTCTAGGGATGATTTGGTGGCTCTTTCAACACAGAATTGGGTCTTGCAGGCTCCTCTTAGGAGAGCAAGAGGCTGCAGGTTGGCTGCAGCCCAGGGTGTACCAAGGAGGTGCTGAAATGCCCAGTTGAGCTGAGGCCAGAGGGTTTTCCATTTGAAAAGAAAAAATAAATCCAAATTCCTCTGTAGTGCAGGAGAGGAATTTTCAGCTATAAAATGTGATTTCTACGGAATCTGAAGTTTCCATGGGAAGCTACCACTTTCAACAGAGGAGTTCAGATGTTTCCACTGGGAGAAATGGTGTGAAATGATGTGAATTAACTGACCCTGATCTGAACTGTTCCCTCTGTTCCAAAGACCTGAGCCAGTTTAAGCAAAGCTGTTTCCCTGACAGTGACAGTGACTCCTGCACCTGGGGCACTGACCCTCCTTGGGAACACAGCCCTGGGACACTGGGACAACTGGTGGCTTTCTGGGAGACCAGAACTGCAGCCTGGACTGAGAGAAAACACAAATCACCAGATCTGGTCCTCCAGCTGCCGTGGAGTGCTCTACACAAAGGTGAAAACGAGGTTTAGAACAGAGTCCAGATTTTCCAGGCTGTTGGAAATGCATTCAACTGCTGGCATGGATAAGCATGACCCTCACCTTGATTTAAAAGTTTTGAAGTGAAACACTTGAGGTTTTTTCAGCAGATCCATTTATTTCCTTTTTTTTTTTTTAAATTTCCAGGAAGTTGGTTTTTATGAAAATGTTATAATTTTACACCTTTCATCCACATGTACAATGAAAATGAATTCTGAAATGTGTAGCTTTTCCAAGTGACAGGAATTAGTGATGGCTTTCTGCTCTAACCAAAGCTCTTTAAACTTCTAACTCTCATGTTAGGATTAAATAATTTAACTGTTCTGTTAATCATTCCATGCTTGAATGCAATTTCTGAATCAAATGTTCTAATTCAGTGGAATTTCCATGAATTTCTTGTACTGCCTGTTAGCTATAACTCCATTTAGAGTGTATTTACTCTTGAAAAGATTTATTAGGTTTAATTCACCTTCTCTGCTGCCACATGAACATCAGAGACAGCTCTGCTGAGCTCAGAGGAGTTGCTTTTTGTTGGGAGAAACATCAATCATGTAGCTGAAAAACAACTGAACTATTTTTGAAAAAAGCAGTGTATATTTTAATGTAAATTGCTGTTAAAATGTTATGCATGCGATGGTCACTACATGCAGAGAGTAGAAATTTGTGAGGAAATTTTTTTTTAATAACATTTAATTTTTTGCCTTAGGCGAGAAAGGAACACAGTCAGAAAAATACAGGATAGCAGCAACTAGCTCAATTAAAAATCAAAATATTAGCCTATATGAAATTTGGCATCTCTCCGAATCATTCTTTTACATGGCATAAATATTATTTATTTTATACCGAGCTTTATTTAAAGGTGTATTTGCTGAAGGACTGACTGAAATACACCGCTCTTAAGCATTCTGAGAAAGTCTTAAACATCATGCCTGTTCATTTTCCTATTTCCCACTGCTCTCCTGAGAGCCCAGCAGTTCATTCCTTCTTGTTTTCTGGAGCTTTAATCTATATTAGAAAATGTTGACACACTTCTTCAGCTACATGAAAGTGCCACTAATGGGGATCCCATCTGACTTAAGAGGAAAGGGACTTTGAAGAAAAATCACAGAAAATTGCAAATAAAAGAGAAATGAATCAAGGTAGAAAATCCACAGTTACTTCCCACAATTGATTGCCAAGTATGATGTGAATTCTGCCTTTGATTTGAGTTGCTGCTTAGCACAGTGAATGGATTTCAGGCAGTGTATTTTACACAATGAGATACATGGAAACTCTTGTTTTGAAGAGTGACATTGTTCTCAGTTTCTATTTTTGCAATGGCAACACCTCAGATTGTGACTCCATTGTATCAGGCTGGTGCAAACAGGCTGAGAGGGGCCCTGCAGAGCAAACACACCAACAATGAAGGTGGGGAAAGGAAATTTCCTGTTTCATGGTGAGAGAAACAAGGCACACAGAGGGGATGTGGCTCTTCATGGCTGTGCTGGGCAGCTGGGCTACAAAACCCTGAGCCTCAGTCCTGGCTTCATGTCAGCAGAGACTGGGTTTGGCCACCCCTGCAGGCAGCACATCCTGCTCAGTGATTATGGAATCACAGAACCAGTGGGGCTGGAAGAGACCTCTGGGGTCAGAGAGTCCAATCTATGATCAAACTCCACTGTATTAACCAGACCATGGCACTGCCCCACCCAGCCCACCCTTAAACACCTGCAGGGATAGTGATTCCAACTCCTCCCTGGACAGCCCATTCCAGTGTCTGATCAACTTTTCTGTGAAGAAATTCCTCCTGATGTCCAACCTAAACCTCCCCTGGCACAGTTTGAGGCCTTGTCCTCTTGTCCAGTCGCTGGCTGCCTGGGAGAAGAACCTGACCCTCATTTGGCTACGGCCTCCAGTCAGGGAGTTGCAAAGCAGTAAAGTCCCCCTGAGCCTCCTCTTGTCCTGGCTAAACACCTCCAGATCCCTCAGCTGATTCTCACAGAATTTGTGCTCCACACCCTTCTCCAGCTTCCTTGCCCTTTTTTGAACCTGCTCCAGCACCTCAATGTCCTTCCTGAACTGAGGGGCCCAGAACTGGACACAGGACTGGAGGTGTGGCCTCAGAGCCTGGCTCCTGTATCCTGCTCGTTCCTGCAGGATGCTCCCAGGTCACAGAATCCCAGAATCATAGAATCATTAGGGTTGGAAAAGATCTCCAAGATCATCCAGTCCACCCTTTTACCCATGCCACCACACACTCAGCAGTACGGCAGGACCCATGTCTTCTTGTTTCTTGAACACTTTGCTCTGGCAGGTGTGTGGAGCAGCAGGGAACAGAGGGCACTGTCCACGTGTGCTTTTGGAAAGTTAAAGTCCCTGCAATATTTTATTTGAGCTGATTTCCCTGACAACTTGATTAGAGAGGCGAAGCATCGCTGCTGCTGGAAATTGATGTTGAGCATCAGCAAGGCACGTGCTCCTCTCAGCCACAGCTGCCTGGCAGGGCTTGTTTCTCTGTAGTCACTGGGATGTTGCTGAGTTTTTTGGCATTCTGCAATTTTCTATTGCTTTTTAATGAAACAGTGCTGATGCTTGTATAAAAATGCACCTCAGGGTCTCCTGCTAATTTTGTCCAGAGCTGAACTCATCGGGTAACATTTTTTGCCCAGTTCCTGCCTTGTCAGAGCAATGTGTCTAATAGGTGCACAGAAATCAATTCAGAAAATACATCCTGGAAGAAATCAGGCTGCCAGATTAAGTAAAACAGATATTAACTCAGACACCTCTGAGCTCATCTGAAGCATACTTCTCTGCACAGAGAAAAGACAAGTTGTTCGGTTTTTTTTTGTTTTTTTTTTGGTTTAAAAGGGTTTTGAGCAGTTTTGTGCATTCTCATAGCAACAGCTTTAGAAAATACAGAAAAACTCTCAACACTCTGCTTTGGTGTCACAAAATAGTCTGAAGCATTTTAAACCAAGCCCAGAGGAGTTTCAGATTGCCCATTGCTGGAAGCATTCAAGGTCAGGCTAGATGGGGCTTTGAGCAACTTAGTCTACTGGAAATTGTCTCTGCCTGTGGCAGGGGGGTCAGAACAAGATGATCTTTAAGGCAATTTCCAACCCAAATAATTCTATGATTCTTGGGTGAGTTTAGCTATTTTGTGCCACGCTCTCACTCATGCCAGGGGTGTGAGCAAGCTCTGCTGTGGTTTAGAAAGGCTGCAGGGGAGGAAACTCGGATTTGCATGGCTTATAGTGGGGCCAGGGCTCTCGTGTAGCATTCCCAGGTTGCATTTTAAAGATCTTTGTTGCTGCCACAGACTGGAATTATTAAGGATATCCCTTTGACTGCTTTCTAACTCATCCATATAAGGAGAGCTGCCACCGAGCTGCACTGGGAGAGAAATTCAAGGGGGAGGACGCTGCTGGTTTTAAACCCTCTCTGACGCTGCCTGCATGAGTTGGAGGCAGCACCCTGGACATCTGGGATGTGTAAATCTGTCTGCCCAGCTGCCAGCTAATGCTCTGATGCACTGGGAACTCTGCTCTGCAGTCAGTGACCACATTGTGTGCTCAGCCACAGCTTGGGGCCAAAGTGGAAGAGAAGACGAAGCAAGTGTGGACCACAGAGCTGTGTCCAAAAACCCGAAGGCACAGCTGAAGTACAACAAAAGGAATAACTTTTGTTTAAATTTCTGACATTTCTAGTGCTCTGAGCTAAACATCTTTCCTATTTTCCTCCTGCCTGTGTTTTTCTGTTTTCCTCCCGCCTGTGTTTTTCTGTTCTCGTTCCACCCAACATTTCTCACAGGGAGGCAGGGCAGAAGTGAAACACAGAAGGCAGAATGAACTCAGTTGCTTTCACCTAGTGTACTTTATCCGTCTGTCTTTTACTTTGGTCCCAGGGTTATCCAGGGCTCTTACATCAAAGAAGAAACAGGACAAAATCTGTGTATAAAAGGGTTGGCTGTAGATGTTACACAACCAGGCGGGGAGCAGAGGCAAGGGAAGGGCTGTGCAATCTCTGCCATGTGGAACTGGGAGCAGGAGGGTGAGAAGAATGCTGCTTGGGGTGGTGTGTTTATTCCAGTCTCAGCCTCGCAGCCTCCCCACTCCCTGCACTGCTGCCCCTCTGCCAGCTCTTGTGGCAGTTCCCCCACCAAGGCTCCCTGTCAGCCAGAGTCCCTCTCCAGATCAGGGAAACAGCTCTGCTGCACCTGAACTGACCAAGGCCTGATGGAATATGGACATTTTTCATGCCCTTCTGAGAGGCTGTGATGCAAGGGAGAGCCCAGAGGATGCTTTCCCAGCAGTGGGCTCTGTGCACGCACTGCGTTTGCTCTGTGTGACGTGCCCCTCTGCCAAGTGACATTTTCCACAGATGCTGGCTGGGATCAGTCTGCACCTGCACGTGTGTGTAACCCAGGCTGTGATTAGACCATTTGTCTGAACAACTGTGGTTTCAGCTCTTTTTTCTTTCCCCCTCCACCCCATGCTCACAGCTCCCCTTTCTAACAATTTGATGCGCTGCATGCAGCAAACCTGTGCTGCAAATAGACACTCTGCAATTACTGCCCTTTCCTTCCACACAGAGTGAACTTGCTATTCCTCTCTTTCTCCTTTGCCAAACAGCCACTTTGTTGTTTATTTTCAAAGCACTTAGCATCACAGCTGAAAAGTAAGCTGCAGTATCTGTGGACTATACCTGCATTATTAAATAAGACTGAAAATATTCATGGAGGGCTTTCTCTGATTTAACAGACATACTTACATATTAGATTGACAAGGCTATATTTCGTAGAATCACAGATGAATCAAGGATGGAACATAAGATTGTTGAGCCCAGACATCAAATCCATCTCTGCTTTGTTGCCACTAAGCCATGTCCCCACGTGCCATATCCACATGTCTTTTGAATACTTTGAGGGATGGTGATTCCACCACTTGCCTGGGCAGCCTGTTCCAGTGCCTGACCACCATTTCAGTTTGCTATGGTTCTTAGAGAGATGCTAGAGGAAATGGGCAGCTCGTTCAGTGGATATAAATATGACAACATTGAAAGGCTTCCTGGTCTTCTTGGAGAGCGACCATTTGGAGACAGAAATTTGGGAGTGACTTCCTGGCTTGTTTCATCCTTGGAGACAACTTAGATTGGAGATAGTGGCAGTCATGTAAAGTGGTTGATTTAGCAACTGTTGAAATACACAAGGATTAGGGATCCTTTGTAAATCAGAGCCAGGATTTGGAGGAGGATGGACAGGAGAGCACAGGCAGGACTGCAGCCTTCTCTCACTGCAGGATTTCTCCCTGCCCATAGGTGTAACTGCACCACATGCCATCGATTTAAAGCCAGCACAAGAACTGTGAATCAGAGTCTGTGGTGGAAATCCCTCTGCCCAAACTCACTGGAGGCGCAGCTCTGGGACAGAGGAATGTGATGCAGGATGTGATCCCAAGCCTGGCATGGGAGCAGGATGGATGGAGTCTCTCTGTCTGAGGTGCACAGCACTATTTTTGGCAATTCAACTGCATGGTCAGTGATGAGTCTGGTCTGATGCAAGCTGGAAGGCTTCACAGCTGAGGCTCAGATGGCAAGCACTGCTGCTTGGTGCATATTCCTGAATAATTTTCCTTTCATCTTGCCATAATTCTGTCTTTTCTGGTTATTTTGAAATGTGTCTCTAGTCCACATGTATGGAGATGTCTCCAAGGCAGTGCTGTCTGTGCCACCAGGAAGGAACAGCACCTCACCCTAGATACAGAAATGTCAGTACACCCTTGCCATCCTAGAGATTTATGCAGCAATTCTGCCTGGAGAGAAAGAGCCTGCTGCTCCCCTGTGTGTCTGGACAGGCTGGTTAGATATTCTGGTCCTGGTTTTACACACTCTATTTTTAAGAAGCTCACACCTTGGTGCCTTTCCCCCTGACTAATTTAAAAAGGCAACCCACCTCTAATCTGGTTATTAGAAGATCATCCAGCTCCACAGGTCAATGAAGAGTCAAAAGCATCATTTAATTCTTGAACTTTGCTGCTGGCCCCTGGCCGTGGCTGGTGCTTGCTGTGAATCCAAAGCAGCTGCACAGAGAGGAGCCACGATGTGTCTGTGCAAAGGCAGCCCAGGGCCAGAGGCCAGTTGTTTCCCTGAGTCAGTGGCAGTTTTTTCTTCCTCAAATTCTGCTGCATCGTGACTTGCAGATCATCTTTCTCTGGGCCAGGGAAAGAGGCTGACCCTGATCCCACGGCTGCTCTGGGGTTCTTGCTCAAAAGTACTGATCTTACGATGTTGGGTGCAGAGGAGGAGTGGGACACACTTCCACTGGGTTTATTCACAGTTCAATACATTGACAGGAAAGGCATGATAAATCCCTTCTGAGGATGTTCCTCTTAAATGCTGGTGTCTCATTTTCCCCTTTCCCCACAAGGTCATCACTGGTGTTAATCTTGCTGTGGTGGCTCACGCTGCTCTGTCCTGCGGCCTTCCCCACTGAGGGAGAGACTTCCTGCCTGTGAGTCAGTCTGGCAGCTGGACCAGAGCGAGCAGATGGAAAAAGGGATGGGCTCTGCTCACGCAGTGCATCCTCCCTCTGCACCCTGACACGGGGCATTGCATGATCCCCACTCTCACCAACACCGAGTGAAGCTCTGCCCTCTCTGCCAAGCCGTGCTCACCCCACAGAAAACAGGACTTTTACATCCACTGCTGGCTTGCAGCACCAAGAATTGTGTTTAGGGAACAGCAGGCTAACTTCCAGCACGGGGATCTGTAGGACTCATATTACAGTGCTTAGGAAATACCCATAAAATATCAGCTCATTAGACACACTCAGTGGAAATTAGACACACTCGGCATTGGAGGTACATCAACAATGAGTCAGAGTTGCTGTTTGTCACTGCAGCTCATGGCTGAAGGGCTCTGAATAACAGCAAAGCTCCCTTGGCTGCGTTGTGTACGGCAGAGAGAGGCAGCCAGGGAGGTGCTTAATGTGCTTATGGCTGGCTCTAATGTGGTCCACCTCAAACAATTTATCTTCTGAAGGCACAGAATCATGGAATCATAGAATCATAAAATGATTTGGGTTGAAGGGACCTTAAAGATCATCCCCCTGGACCAGAAAAGTGCCCAGAGCATCAGAACTAACTCAGCAATGAATGCCAGAAAAGAACATTTCTCTGTGTCTTATGCTGGCTTTTTATATTACGTTCATTAAAAAGAATGGCCATTTCCTAAGAAATTTCCTTTTCAATTAAATTCTGTTAAAGGAAATGTTTTCTATGAAAGGTGAAACTGATTATTTTTCTCTAAAGACAGATTAAGTGGGAGCTATAGGTGTTTCTTTGGAAAATATTGAATTGAATGAAATTATGGGGGGAAAAAAAAAGGAAGCCTGGTTTTAATCTGTTCTGTTGAGAATTGTGGCTAGTGCAATTTAGCTCAGAGAAGATATGGATGCCCCATCCCTGGGAGTGTTCAAGGCCAGGCTGGAGTGGGCTCTAAGAAACCTGATCTAGAGGAAGGTGTCACTGGTGGGGGCAAGGAGGTTGGAACAAAATGATCTTAAAGGTTCCTTTCCACTCAAACCACCCCACTATTCCATGATGTCTTTTATTCATACCTCAGAAGGAAGGAAGCGAGCCTTTTGGACTTGGATGGACAATGTATGACTTTTTCTTCCTCCTGTGTCACAGGTTGTGAATGTTGTCCACATTCACCTCACCGTCAAATTGCTTCTGTCCGTGTAAATGTTAAAACTATTCTTAGGAAGGTTACTTCATGTGTGGACTTCCAAACAAGTGACTGTTGTGCTGACAGCAGACTTAAAAGAGAGGGAAATGCATCTGACAGGCACGTGCTTTCCTTGCAGAAGACTGAGGAGATGATAGCATTCATCTGAGAGGATACATCTGAATGGTGTTTGTGTCTCCGGACTCGCGTGGTTACGCTACAGACTTTACAATTGCGTGACAGCCTCTGTTGCTCTGCGTGTGAAAAGATCTTTTGTCCCTTTAAATGTCACTTGCTGTCAAATTGAGGAAAAGCTTAGAAGCCAATGATGACTTTTATGCAAACAGATCTAAAAGAACAATTTCTGGTGAGGTTCCACTGATAAGCACATTGGCCGTCATCCTGCGGTTGGGTGTGTGTGGGCAGATGCGTGTGGTCCTGCAGACCCTCTCTGGCTGCTGGGAGAGGACACATATTTTTAAGTCAGCCATTTGCCTTGAACTTCTTGCTGGACAGGGTTTTAGCAAGGAGTTTTGAGAGGCAGATGAATGACAGAAGAGCACAAAGCACCAATTCTCACTGGGAACTGTGCATCAGAAATGAAGTACAGGCTCTTTTGAAACTCTCAAGTTGCTTTATTATTTAAGGAATTGTCTAAATATTTCTAATTTTCCTTTTCCCTCCTCCAAACATTTACATTTTTCTATCCTGTTAAGTCCTGCCTTGTTACCAGCCATGAGGGCCTGAATTTTGTCCTCAGTTGTTCATGCAAACCCCTCATCTTCAACCAATTAGACACCAGTTGGGTAAAGGATTAGATTAACCTTGCAAGAAAACACACAGAAACCCATAAGGTTTGCATGGGCATGCTGCATTATGCTGAGATTCCAAGAGAATGAAAAATAATTAAATTGTCTAAAAAACAAAATTATGTTTTAAATGAATCTTGATTTTTTACTCAAATCTTTTTGATGACAAACCAGCAGATATTAAGGTCACAGCTGAGCATTTATTTTCACATATTAGGAACTGGGTTTTGTGTGTGCACCTAAGGTTTTTTTTTTTTTGAGGCAGAAATGAGAACTGTGAAAACAGAACTCCTGTAAGGTTTGTGACAGTGAATTTTAAGTGAGACCACACCACTTCTGTCGTTCTTTCTTTCTGCTGCTAGAAGCTGCCCCAGAAGTTTGTCCTGCCAAGGAGGCTGTTTGTTTGTCTTACAGTGACACAGTCTCAGATTTGTTTGGAGAGCATGTAGGAGCTGTGCTCTCAAAAGATGTCTGTTCCTAAAAGATGTCTTCTCTTCTAGGCTTTCCAAGGTCATGCTTCACCCTGAGACTTGAAAATCTTACATGACAGCAAGTAGTGGGACAATCTGGTAATCTTACTCAGAGGCTGAGTAAGTTGTCCTTTTCCCTATAGCTGTGCAAGCTTAAAAATGTAGAGAAACTCCATCGACTGCTACCAAACTTGGTGTTCTTCTGATGCCTTAAGTTTTAGCTTTCATATTTTTTAGATTCTGTGCTGACTTAGTGTGTGACTCTGAACTTCATATAAAGTGTTAGCAAGGTCTCTTCACAGGGTAGTTAAAACAGTCCTTTTCCATCTTGAGAAGCAAGGACAACCATTGCAGCTTCAGGCTCAAAAAGCATAAGTAACAGCAAATTGAGGAGAGAAAACGGAGAGGATGTGACTTCATAACCTGAAGCTGTAATTGGACAATTAACCCCAATATGTAAATGGACCAAAACCTATAAAAGTGTGAAAACTCGTGGCTTGTCCATCTTGGGTCCATCTTGGGTCCATCTGGGGCATAGCCACAGACAGACTTGTACTGCCCAAGGTGTATCCTTTGAAGGCCTTTTATTAAATACCTGCTTTATTCCTTTAACTCTGTCTAGCCTTTGTTCCAGGTCACCTCTCCAGGCATCACTTCAGCCTGCTCTTCTGCTGCTGTAGTGACTTTTGTGTAGATGCCCAGAGCCCCCAGACTATTGCTTTGGTTATGTTTTCTGTTCTTTGGTATTTCAGCATTTCTGATGTCTCTCTTGGGTAGAATCCCAGTGAGTCAATGGAAAAATTGTGTTGATAGTACTGAAAGCTGGAACTGGCTTATAAGACCCTCTTCTTAATCTGACCCTGACTGGCTGTAATTCACAACATATGCAACTAGAAGGGTAATAATAGCCTTGGGATGAAGGTTAAGCAGCACCCTTAAAAGTGAAATCACTATGCAAAGTGGATTCTTGTGTTCACCCCTCTGTACACTGTTATGCTCTGGTCTTAGAGATCCCTCTTTAGGATAGTAATGACTGTTGGTGAAGAAGATTTAAGACCTGTCACTTAGAATATAAAAAACAAAAAATAAAAAAATCATGAGCCATGTCAGATGACTTAAGCTGGTGTTCAAGACCAGCTGAACCAGAAGAAAATGGTCATTTGGAGTGATTATATCCCATTAATAAATCACAGGAGCTTCATGCCTGAAATGACGCCCCTTCTGTGGCTGTATGGAAATCAGCAGCACATGGCTGGTGTGATCCAACACCAAATGACAGCTGAAATTTAGGGCTCTGCTTTGGACTCTCAGATAACCAGGAGAGCTTGCCCTTGTTCTGAAGGCAAACTCAGGGGCTGCATGTAATGATGAATAAGGATGATTGCAGCTGAGCTTGTTGGCTGCATACCCTACTGTCTTCAGCCCAGGCACAAGAGATGTTGCTCATATATATATATATATATATATATATATATATATCCAATTAGGAATAAGAAAGTAGGAGAAAGGATGAACAAAATACTTAAGGAAGGAGCTTTCAGAAACACTAAGTTCTGCAGAAACTGAAAACTCGTTTTCACTTCAGAAGAGAGGCAACTCTGGATCATTTGCTGTACTCAGATGTGTGTGTGCTGCATCTGGAACACAGTGGGGACTCCATCTGCTGAGAGTAGTGAGGCTGAACCCTGTACAACATGAAAACCAGCCAATGCCTCCTCTGTATGCAGTGTACTCTGGAGAATGGCTCAGTTGTACCCAGATTTCCATAGGAAATGAAACAGCCTGCATTGTCCTTTCCAGGCACAGCCTGAATGCAAATCCATAAATATGGTTAATATGGCTGTTCTGCTTCCACAGAACATGTTCTTACAGTCTCTACTTACTAAAATGTTAAGTCCTTAATTGAAATTCCACCTCCAGTGGAACAGCCCTCCATCAGCTGTCCTTGGGAAAACAGACCAATGACAGCAAAAGCATTGTGGTGAGCTTTTCCATCCTCTCCTGATGTTTCTTGAAAATTTGATTTTGATTCTGTATTATTGAGCGAAACATAACATAATTTAAAACAACTACCAAAGTCAGAAACCAGACCTTGCATAGCTTGGGAAGGGCCTGCTTTAATGATAATTTTTATTCCAATGATCCTGTGACTCAAGGAGCACTGAGTTACCATACCCATCTGGCCATATATATTTAGATATAAATAGTTTTTCACAGCAGAGAATGTTTACACATAATTTTACATAAAGGGGTAAAAGTTGTTGTAGTTTTCTTGTCCTCCTCCTCTCTCTCCTTCTCTTCCCTCCTTTGATTTAACTTCTGCTTTCTGTCCTTGTTCCTTTGACAAGTAACCTTTAACCAAAAGCTCTCAGCTCATGGAACACAGTTCTCCAAAGACAATTGTGTGAGGCCTGAAGATACTAAAGGCATGTCCACGAGAAGGGATAGGGTAGAAATAGGGTCCAGGGAACCTCCTGAATTTATTTACCTGCCAGTCCAAGGCAAGCCATTGGAAACAGGAAATGGCAGATAGCAGGAAAGCAGCGGATGGCTGACATCTCCCAGAGGTGCTGACAGGTGATTCAGTGCCTAATATTTTGCACACATATAACATCTCATGGAGATATGCTAAATATGGCAAAACAGAATCTGCCATAGGCTCTACTCTGGATCTGGTTATCCTTGTACTCAGTTAATGTCCTTAGGGGACTCCTTTACACCAATAATTTGTATTCTAAAATTAATGGGTTTATGTAGGCACATGTTTACACTCACACATGCACTCACATTTCCAATTAGAAAGAATTTCAGATGGACTTTGCATATGTAAAGCACTCTCTTGGCATTACTTGCCATGAACTGGCTTCAACCCCTTTGACCAGGAGACCCCCTCATTGTTTGAAGACATCCATCTCCCCCAGGTTTGTCTTTGGTGGAAATGCTCCTGGTTTCCACAGTTTGAGGCAGACAGTGATATTTTGCAGCTCTGAAACTGATTGGGAGGAGGAGGAGCAGAGAGGAAGAACACACAAAAACAGGGGGAGGAGGCAGGCAATGCATCAGACAATGTGGACTGTTGCCCAGCATCATTTAATGACTGCTTTGAATGGCTGAGAAATTACACCAGAAGTCTTACAAAGGCAGAATATATGTTTCAATATATAATTATGTGGTTATATTGTAGTCATAAGGATAATTATCACAATTTAAAAAACCCCAAATCATTAATCTGTGCTCTGTCTGTTCTGTTTTATTTCTGCATTACAGCTATTTCATGCATCATAAAGTATTATCCACTACAGGATTTGGAAATTACTTGTTTTATATTGTTGTGGTTTTATTTTGCATCAATCTCTGCATGTTGTCAATGTATATTTCTCAAGAACAATTCACTGGCAAATAACACTGCTGAGGACCAAAATATCTCTGACCAAATTCTGATGCACATACTGCCTGCAAATGCTGTCCCAGGTGGCTCAGGCTGTCAGGATCTGACCCAGTCCACAGCATTTCGTTCAATGAGTGGCAATCTCTCATCAGATCCATTTGGGCACTTTATGGAGCAAAGTCCTAAATTTCAAGCCTTATAACTTGCACATATTTTCCTGCCACCCACCATGGGCTGGTAATATTCCAGTTCAAAAAGGAGCTCTTGATTTTGCTTGCCTTGTACATGATACATGAGCATGCTTGTTTATGTGAAATTTGGGAGAACAAAGGCTAACTTGATCCCACCCTTCCAATAGGTTATATGTTTTTTCAACCCTGAAGCAAAATTCTATGTCTGTATGTTTTGGCTTTTAAACTCAATAACCTGCAGGCCTCAAACACATCAGAAAATAAATGGAAATCTCATTATTACACAGAAGGTTTAAAACTTAAAACCAGAGGCTATATCAACAGCAAATGGGACACCACAGACATGCCCTTCTCCTTGGGACTTCCACTGGATTCAGGATGGAGGGATGCTGTGAAGGTTGTTTTACTTTGCCTCTGCACTCTCCAACCATCACAGTATGTTGACAGTACAATGGCTTTTTTTGGATATTACTGTAGATTCTTATTTGACCAGATAAACAGGACAAGAACAGACAGTGTGACTTTTGAAGATGTGATGTTGGGCCATGTGAATGAGCATCCACTCCCTGCCCAGTCTTCCTCTGAACTGTATATCTGCATTGACTGTACCACAGGAATTTCACTGGGCAGTTGAATTTTAGTAGAAACCTTTTATTCTAGATTTTGGGCAGCTGAAGGTAATTAAGGCTATTCTGTAGGTATGAACTCCATTAAAAAAAGAGGATAGTTCTGCCCTGAGCTTCCTGTTCTCTCTTCCTCTATGCTCCCTCTGGACTTTCACCTTGCTGCTCCATATTGTTTTTCCACACAGTCCCTGGCTTTGATGTCTGCAATGCTGGAATATTTTTTTCCTTTACACACCTTATTTTTGAAACCTTCTATTATTTTTGTGACCTTTTGGGATACCTTCCATTTCACGAGCATTCTTTGCAAGACAGACTTGATACAGAGAGAAATAATCCCAACCCGGTCTTGCAGGACATGTTTCCACACCCTGACAGCATGTGTTTTTAACCCTGCAGTGTCCTTCCCCATGCTCCTACAGGTGCTGTTCACAGATCTGGTTTGCACCCACGGGAGTGTGGAGCTTTCCCAGAGCTGTGTGGGTTGCTGTGTTGATGGAGAAGGCTGTCTCTGGAGGATGCTGCCACCAAAAGCAAAATGCCTCTGTCTGCCATCCAACTATTTCCACACAACCAACAGTTTTAAGGCTTTAGCTGCATGTATATCCCCTGAAGGGAGTCTCTGGTATCCTGCACTGTTGGTTTCCCAAGGGAAGAAAAAAAAAACAACCCTGCTTGGATCAGATCCTTTGAGGGATTCAAAGTTCCCTGGAGGAATGCAGCCCTGAACTGAAGGCGTCAGGTGCAGCTGATCCTGGGAAAGCTCAGGGCTTACAAGGGGTTGAATGGGCCATGGAAGGGGGAAGGAAGGGTTTCTGGCTGGAACCCAAGGCCAGGCAGCTGGAGATTTACAGAGCTGCCCTGATTTCTTGGATGTGGAACAGCCACTGAGGTGTGCAGAGGGCGGTCGGGGACGTGGCTGGTTAAACACAAACCACACGTATAAAATTGGAATTGCAGCAAGGAATCATTGCTTTCCAGCTGCTGGATATACAGGAGCCTATCTCCTGCTGGGCTGGGATATACAGGAACCTCCAACATTTTACATGATTTCTGTGTGTTCCACATAGGGATACTGATGCTGTTTTTTCAGAGGCAAGCCCTAGAAAGCGTGGCTGGCCGATGTGGCTGCCAAAGCTCTGCCACATGGGCTTTGCTTGTCAGAAGTGAAAAACATGTCTGGTGCTTAAGGCACTTCCAGAGTAAACACCAGCAACAGTCCCTTCAGTTTTGAGACAGGCAGTTGTATTTAAAAATGCTCCAGTCCTAGTGAGAAAGGCTGTGGGTCAGGGGACTGTTTCCCAGGGTTTAACCCTGTGGATGTTTTTTAGGGATGTGCTCCTCTGAAGTTTCCAGTTTGGCTGTGCTGGGGCCAGTGGTGCTGGCTGGTGTCTGAGCCTACGCAGAGGGGACAATGCTGGATTGTTACAAATGGAACTGGTGCTAAGCAGCATAGAGGCTCTGCACCATCTGCTAAATACCAGAAATTAAACCATTTTTTGCTTCTGCCCTACCAAATAAATCTAAACCTTCAGCCCGTGGTGGTCTTGGGGGGCCAACCCTGTGTAATTTATGCAAAACCAAAGCAGGAGGATGATCATTCTTTCTCCCTATAGGCTGCCAGACAAAAGATTTGGATCACTTTAGTAGGCCCTTATGAGATGCAAGAACAGCATCATTTCATCTGTGCCTGAGTGCTTCAGCACAGCCACAATGCTGAATTGATGGCAAAAGTGTGTGGCAGCAATTACTGTCGTGAGGATTGCTCTGGAAAGAAACACAAAAAATTCATTTAACTCCCGCACTTGCCACTGTAAGGTAATTTGGACATGTTATATTCCCAGCACGGTTGTAAATTTAAAAATAAGCACAGCCAGAGCTGTACTTGGAGAGGGACTGGATGGTGCAACAGATCAAAATGTGCTCCAGAACTGACTGGAATAGAGTTTACAAAAAGCTGCCTTTTAAATCTTATGCCTACGAACTATTTCATTCTGGAACAAAATATGGTGCTTCCAGCCTACAATATGGAGTGAGTCATAGTATTGCCATTCTGCTCCCAGCACAATTGGAGCATACCTATGGTATGAAGTGGGAGAAATATTTGGCCCAGAAGAAAGCTCCAGAATGTTTTTTTTATGTACTGTCAAGACACGCTTAATAAATGGAGAGTATTCTTTCCATATTGCGTAATTCCGACTTTCCTCATTCTGGGTTTTTTTCAGCAGGACACGCAAGTGTGTGCTTATCTTTAATGAGTGTTTAAGCCCAGATGAGTGTAAACATGCTTATGGGAAGGGCTTTCCTTGCCATGCATGGAGGCAAACGTATAATTACACCTGCAGAGGGGCTGAATGAAGATATGGAGGGAAGGTTTCAGTGGCAGAAGGCACAAGAACTTGCTGTGGTCCATAGTTCCTCACTCTGCATTTCTGCTGCTCCCCTCAGGGCAGAGTTCAGTGGTCTCCAGCATCACTTATGTGGGTATGGGCTCAGCAAGGCTGGGAGAAACAGCAGGAAGGGCAGCAAAGGGAGAGCCTGGCTGCCCAGCTGGAAAGGCTTTGGGGTACAGGGTGAAATCCCAGTCCTGGTCATGCCAACAGGAATACTGCCTTCAGAAGAGTGATTCCACTCCCTGTGTATGAACAGACACTGAAACAGAAATCACGATGTGATGGACGACTGGGAACTGTTCTGGCAAAGCAAACAGGGTTTAAACCTCGAGCTCTTCCAGGGGAAAAATAAAGGCAGGAACAATTTTTGTGCACACGGTGGGGGCAGGCGGGGCGGGCTTTGGTCCATGACACCATGATTTGGCCGTGATTCCTGTCCTGCAGCTGTGTGACCCTCCCAAGACAGGCTCTCCCTCCAAACAAAATGTGAGTTTTGACACAAACCTGCTTTTATGTATTGCTGTGCTTATATTAGAGACTGCTTATGGGTTGAACTTAATGTTTGCTTAATATATCCTGCTCCTTGATGTTAAATACTGTTACTATTAACTGCTGTGATGCCTGCTGTCCACAGGGCTTTAATGATCAGGATCATCTAAAATAACAGTGGTTCATTTTGTTTTTAAGCATTCAATAGTGTGCAATGAGTTGCTTAACATTAGACAGCGTATGCATTATTATGCCGTGCTCCTAAATGAAGTGTTTTTTGACCAAACAGCCCAGAAACCTTTCTTTCTTTTGGTAATGAGAGCTCCCAGAATAGGAGAGCTCATGAACATTTGAACCCTCCAGAGTGTGAAATAATAATGGCCAGCTGGTGCCATTTCAGTGGGGAAAGCAGTGAGCAAATGGCAAAGATATGAGAATTAAATCTTGTTTATACCTCATCACTGAGGACCACTAAGAAACTGGTTTGGTTTGGTTTTAAGAGGATTTCAAAACAAAGGGGTTTCTCAAAAATCTCTGCCCTCTCAGAACAACAGCATTCCTCTGCACACACAGGATCTTTGGACTTTGGGTTAGGAGCAGATTCTCAAATAAAAGATGGATTGACCATTGCTGAGACCCTCTGGAGAAACTAGGATGAGAAAAATGTCAGGAAATTTCCCCTATATATGACTTCAAACCCATCCCCTTCAGTTAAAATGCTAAATTGTTGTTGGTATGTTCATAAGGCAGCCTGGGGTGTCTAGGTGGGCTCCCTGACATTTAACAAACAGATGGAGGAAGTCAGACACTCCTCAGGTTGTATCTACCTGGTCAGTGATGGATTGGTGTCCAGAAAACCAGGGCTAAAGTAAGCTGGGGGTGAGTTATGGAAAAGTTATATCTTCCTGTAACCACAGGAATGGACCAGGGACAAATTAACTCAATCTTATGAATAATTTCATCCTCATAACCTTCTGTTCACTTTGTAAATACAAGGTGAAACAAGGGCCATATCCTTTTGAACTCAGGACCACATCCTTTAGCCTGTGCTGCCATGTTTGCCAGTGTTTGCTCACTCCAAAAAAGCTCTTTTTTTTCGACCAAGGCTATGTGGATGATGGCAAACTGCAGAGGTTTTTTCTAGCAAATATTCTCTCCCCCTTGAACATTTTTCTCTGGAGTTTTTCCCACCCCTGTTCCTTCAGACATATTGATCTCCACAGCCTCACTTCTTCCTGGTATAAGATCTGTTTTCTTTTAAGACAGCTACAAGTCTGGGAAATACACACCCTGGTCTCCAAGAGGGCAGAGGGAGGTATTTCTAGAAATAGCTAGATGACAAACAAACCACTAGAAGTTCTAGTCTTGGCTACCTTACTATAAACTCAGCCAGTAGATTTTATTATTTTTTTTCAGAACTGAGGTTTCCCATCTGCCAATGGGTGAATATAAATCCCAGCAGATGTTAAAGAGACATCTGGAGTGTATCCATTGCATTCCCTGTGATCATCTCCCAGTTACTCTGTATTTTTGCTGAGTTAAGGGAATTGGTGGCCTTCCCTCCAACTGGGTGACTGCAGAAATTGTGATGCCAAACATCCTCTGCTACAGATACCAAAGTCTCTGATACTGAGACTCCTACTGAGCACTTGTGCTTCCACAGCCAAGGGTTTAATGAGCACCCAAAGAAGCCATTCTAACATAAACAAATGTAGTGGGTGCTTGCTGGTGGCCTGCAGGGAATATCCTGGTGTCTGTGGCAGGACTCTTGGCCATGGAGGAGCTGGGAATATTCAGCAGCTCAGGAAGCTGAATTAAGGGATTGGAACATCTTGGAAGTCAAAATGAGGGGAGAGGATTTCCCAAGGAACCCAAAGTGTGTGTTTCCAAGTTGAATTTGAACAGGATCTCCAGCTCTACAAGGTGGCTTCTGAAACCCTGACCTAATTTTCCATAAGAGGTAGATATATTTTTCATCCTCTCCCATCTGGCCGTGGCCTGAGGTGCACAGGCAAGAGAGAAAACTTTTCCAGCCAACTTCATATTTTTCTACTCTGGAAAGACTCCATTGTACAGTGTGAATGCCAAAGTCCAGTTTCCTTTTGGGCTCTGCACATTTTTTGAAGCTGGTGTTTATTTTGCCTGATCTGCCCTGACTTTCTGGTTCCTGTTACTGTTCTCTCCTATTGTTGCTGGTGAACTCTGGCCCTTACCAGGATTTTGGTGGGGTTGCTTTTCTCTGAGCAGGTACATGGGGGATTTTCCAGGACTGGAGAAATGGCATCTGTGTTTCCCTGCTGATCAACCTCTTTTTCCTCTGATTATTACAAAACATGGAGAGAAATGAAACTCATTAAAGAGCCCCTGTAATTAACAGGGGTTGCATCTGTGAAATAGAGAGGGACATTAGAACTGTTGTCTTTGCTTAGCAAGAGGCATCTGTAAAATTATTTTGGGGAAAATTCCCTGAAATAGAAGCTCTAGGTACTTCTCTAATTGTTTATAAAAATTAATGCAACAAAGAATGAAACTTGGGGAAAAAAAATCCCCAAGCATATGGCTTCTTTGCAATCCAATTCTTTGACAGAAATAAAGCACAGAATTATTAATATATGAAATTTCCCTGCATGTTCTGTAAATATATAAGGGGAAAATTGATGCTTCCTTTTTGAGAAATTATCAACTATGTGTCATAAATATCTTTATTCTGATTCCTTGGGAGCTTTGAATTTTGTACAGAATTGCATTAATTAAAATACTTATTTTTCTTATTTTACTCATCTACTTGTCTTTTTATTGTATGTCATACTTCACTTCAAGGGTTTCCTGACTTAGATTTGCTTGGCCCCTGCTCTGTGAGCCTTCCAAAACCAAATGAACCCAAGTCTTGTGTGAGCATAGCCAGCCTTGAAAAGGATTGCCTAAATATTGATTACTTCTTCCTTTTTCTATCTGAAGATGTATGTACCACAATTTTTTCATACTGAAGACTGTCAGACTAAAAGCCATTTATTATGGCAACAGGCATAAATATTTACAACTAATAGAGGCTATATCTAATTTTAGGCACCCACACCCAGCACGCTGACTGGGAAAGGAAACCAGTTTCTTTCAGGTTGTGCTTCCAGCTCTTCTAAGGAAGAAAATCCATTAGGCACCATCAGTAACGACTTGTCACTGCTTCTGTTGGCTCTGTCTTATTTCTTGCCTGACAGCTCACAGCAGGAGCACATTCAAAAGGGTTGCCCATATAGGAAATCTGAAATTCAGTGGTCCTCAGACGCCCCAAATGAAGTTCCTTAGGTCAGATGTAATTCATATTTATGACAGGATTTTGAGCCCTCCCTGGAGAAGCTCCTGGGAAGGACTGACTGTTTTAGCTCCAGGCTTATGGAACAAATCCCTCCTATCAAATAGCAGTGCCTGGGTTTGTTAACATGACAGACAACAGAAATGCAGATATATTGGAGGCATCCTGGAGGTGACCTGACAGAAATGGGAATATAGGTTGAATATCAGCTGAACAGATTGCACAGAACCCAATTCCCCTAGCTGTAATGGTGTTCTTCCTAAGGGCATGCAGAATGAGCTCCCAGTCAGGTCCTTTACTTTATATTTCCTCCATAATTTACAAGCAGCATTTATAGAATGTGGCCAAGGCACCTCCCTCCATGTCCACTGGGCATCACAGCTAACTCCTTCCTCCAGTGTCACTAACCTTGGGGACCACTCATTGGAGGAAGATTGTGTCTAGCAGAGGGAAAATTTACTTTGAAAACCTTTGACAGTGTTTGGGATAACTTTGTGCTTCTGGGAATCAAACATATATGGTCTCATAAATCAGAAATGTGGATTTATTGGACATTTATGTGATGACAGAAGTCATAAAAAGATAAGAGGAAAGAATCCCTCTGCAGCAGCTTGTACCATAAAGAGTGAAGACACAAGGAGCAGCACTCAGCTCAAAGACTGTTTTCCCTTCTCCTAAGAATTTGCCTGGTTCTGCCATCAGGTTTACCAAGGTTTTTGAGGATTGCCAGCCTCTCCCTGCAGCCACTGCAGCTCTTCATCTTGGGAGAGCTCAAACCCACACCTGAACTCATGCCATTTGAAGCATTTTCCTTGGAAATTTTTGTCTTTGCTGCAAAAATATTTCACTTAGAGGAAGCCTGCCCTTGGATAATAATGATTGCATTACAGTAACTGTAAAAAGGATAATAACAGCAACCAACTAGAACTGGCCAGGGGGATGATAATTCAGCTTTGCGACAACTTCTGAGGTTTTACAATTTGTTTTCGTTTCACAATGGAATGAAAACAAAACCTTCAGATATTATGTTTTCAATTTGGGTGTTTTTTGCTGCACTGTCAGAAATAACCAGAGGGCCCTGGACCTCAAAAACTTGTCCTTTCAAGTATTTAAAAAATGCTTCAGCTTTTGTGAATCAGCATTTTCTCTTGGTGGGACAGTTCAGGAAAATGTTCTGGCCAGAACTTTTGCTAACCCCAAAAGTTCAAAATTATGAGTCACATCCCCCAAAACATAGTTGCTACAAATCACTTGTTTTGTGATTTATGGACCTCTTCTGGACTGTCTGCTCTTAAACATACCTTTCCCCTCCATCCACTACTGATGTACATTTCTTTCCCACACTTCCCCACTTCTTCTCTCCTATTTACTTGGGCATTTTTTGGATCTCATGGCAGCTCCTTGGCTCATTTGACGTTCTCTAGCTTACATACAAGAGGCAAGGCTGAGATAATATTTTTATGGAATGCTGTGGCAGGGGTTTGCCAGGAAGGAGGCGGCTGCTGGAATGGACAGTGGTCACCGTGGGGTGGTCCCACCGCCATCCCGCAAAGCCCTGTCTGGCTGCTTGCTGGTTCTCACTCATCTCAGATGACATTTTCCATGGGGCAGAGCTGACATCTGTCAGGAGGAAGAACATCTGCTCTCATGCCCTTGGCCCTGGCCAGCTTGGCAGCGCGGGAGGGAACTGGAAGAGACACCCGGTAATAATTATCACCCAGGGCGTGTGGGGCAGCAGCTATGTGTGCAATGTCTGTGGTTTGGTTTTGGACCCCAGAAGTGGCTCTGCAGGATCCATATCTGGTTCTGGCCAGCTCCATGGCCTATGCTGTATGCAGGAAAGCTTTGGGAAGATAATCTTTCATTAACTTTTCAGACCCCGCTCATGAGAAAAAAGAAGCGTGGAAAATAAATACCAAGAAAAGGAAACGTGGCTACTCATTCTGAAAGCTGGAGGAAGCAGCAGAAAGGGGATCAGGACCTGGAGAGACTTCATGTGGTGGAAAGTACAAGGTGCTTTCTAATCAGGAGTTTTTTTGTAAGATTTGTCTCATGCACCTCACCAAGACATACTGTGAACGCATTTGGCCAGGGACAAGACTCCCCTGTGTCTTCAGGATTTTCCACCCTGTTGGGCATAGTCTCAAAATACTGTTTTCCTTGCAAAATCATTGCAAGACTTGTATTATTATTTTTCTTTCCCTAATCTCTCATGTTCATGCATTTAAATAGAAGGCAGGGGGAGAGAAACCCAGTTGGGAGCACCATATGGAGAGAACACAAGTTATTGCTGTTCCCCCATTATCTTGGCACAGATTTCCTTTGTCAAACATTACTTCAGATTTGGGACCTCATTTTGTATTCACACTCCCCGTTGCTTCTTCCTTCCTTGGAAGCATTAGGAGGGACTTATGGTATTGCTACAAGGAGCTCTTTACAGGAAAGGAAATAAATTGGGCAATGTGATTCAAATAATGGAAGAATGAATTATTTCACCATTTTAGCAGTTTCCCGTGAGGGACACTCGAGGGAGAAAACGCACTTAACACTCTAAAATATTAAAATAAAAGAACCACAGCAACCTCATCCCTCTGGACTTGAACCAAACTGAATGGTTTAGGTAAATGCCCAGCAAATCTTCAAGTGGCACAACCCATGAGAGACTATTTCTATGCGTGGCAAGGAAAATTCTCCATATTAATGATATCACGAACTGGCTCAGCTAATTTGGACTTCATCCATAAGGCCTGGTTTCTGGCAGATTAGCTGAATTTTTTTTTGAGTATGAACTCCTCTTTTAATGTTGAGATTGATCCTGTTTTCATAGCTGATGTTCCTGGAAAATTATTTTCTTAAAGCTGTACTTCACATATACTTTTTTTAATGAGAGCTGCTGCTCCCTTGTATTCCTGGAACAGGCTTAAAATATCCTGAGCAGTAACTAGAAGGTAATGAGATGAAGGGAACTGTGCTGGATTTTTGCAATTCACTGGTTACATTACTGGCTACCCAGAACAAAGCAGAGCTGTACTGTGGAGGTAAAGGGTCTTTCTAGGAGCTTATATAATGGCCTCCTAATGGCCTCCTAGAAGTTGTTCATGCTTTTGCTGAAAATTTTGATGGCAAGTTTTCAATGGGCAAAAATGGACTCAAACTAGACAGAAACTGCAGCAATTCTACAGTCTCCTTCATGTTCTTGATACAGCTGAAAAGGTTTATGTGTAGCTATAACAAAACAAAATTGAAGATGCAGTCTCAAAACAGCTGTCTAGAGCTACTTTGTGATTTATATGCAGGTACACCATGAACCCTCAGTAAAATTTGTGTGCCCATGTGGAACCATTTGGGAAGCAGGATCATACAGCCCAAACTGTCACGAGGAGCGCTCTTGCCCCAGCTGGAATGGACAACATGAAGTCCTGGGCATTACTGGCACAAGCCATTGCTTGATATAGACAGCATGAAATAGATGGCCTCAGGAGGCATTTTCAGTGTGAGTTAGTGCCAGAGCTGAGATTCCCTGGTGGAAATGCCTCAACTTGTAAATAAAAAATTAGGTCTCTGCATTTCTGCTGCTTGTGGACAGGGACTTCAGCAGCTGGGCTCCCAAAATTAGACATATATGTTGACTTTACACCTAGTTATTGGAGAAGTCCAGTTCTGAAATGGAGCTGGGGGGATTGCTCAGAAACCATGTGTGTTCTAGATGGGGAGAGTCTGGCCCGTGAGGACACAGCACCTGGATGACTGCCAGCTCTGAAGACAGAGCATGAGACAGTTTGTGAACTTAAAACACATTTTCCAGCCTTATGGGACTTTCCTTCAAGTCTGTTCTCAGCAGAGCAGCATATTATTGCAAATAGATGCTCTTTTGGTCCCATCTCCCAGGGGATAGAAATTAATGTTATGTTTGAACATGTATGTTTTCCCACTCATTGCTGAAGCTGTGCTTTTTCTTAAAGTCTGCAGAAAGCAGAGCATGAGCAGATACTGTTAATCCCATTACTTCAAAGTTATAGCTGGAGTCAGTGCCAGAGAGTCTTTAGTAAGAGATGTGGCCTCTGTTTGCAGGGGTTGGAAAGCAGTTCCAGTGAGTCATCTCAGGCATCCTTCTGCACTGTGGCAGGACCTTTCTGTCCAACCCCTCTGCAAAACCCTCTTTAACTCTTTCAGGTGCCTAAGTGCTGGCTCCTGTGCTCATCCCTAGGATTGCTGTCTCCATGAGACGCTTGCACACTGTTCTGAACCACGAGTGAGGATGTTGGTACAGCACAGTGCTGCTTTTTCCCTCTTTCTCCAATGCCATCACCCTCCTGACTGTGCCTCCTGTGCCACTGTGCTTGGGAATATTTTTACAGCTGTCCATCTCCTTCCTTTGGGAGTTTTGGGGGTTTTTTTGTCCCAGTGTTTCTCCTGTCAGTGAAAGTTTTTTTTCCAGTCTCTTCTTCCCCTGAGGGTGGTTGGAGTAATTATGGATTCATTGCTGTGCCAGTTCCCAAGGTAAAAAGGCAACCCCAGGGCAACCCCTCTGCTGGCTTTGCTGCTGCACTGGACACACACCGAATCTGGAGAGCTGTGTTAGCTGAAATGACAGCCTGCCATGGTCTTTCATGCCTCCCCCTTCCCAGGGACCCCAAACACCACTTTGGATATGAGGACTTGCTAAGGGACAGCAACCCCCAGCAAGTGACTGTGTCCCCCAGGATCCTTCCAAGCCATCTTGCCTCACACATGACTTTCCATTTAGGAAGAGGATTTTGATCTTGGCCTTAAATCTATGAAGGGGGGAGACGTCTCATTTTGCATGCAAATGACACTAGATATTACATAAGGTAAATCAACTTTTTTGTCAATCTTTTAATTATTTGACATTACTTTAAAACTCATTTTCCCAAACATTATTTGGGGGGAAAAAGGGAGATGAATACTAATTTAATAATCCTGTTTAGAATTCATTCATTCACTCTCCCTTGGCATAAAACATTGGGTGACAATTCGTAAAACTCATTCTCTAGTAGCATATTCCCTGACTTAGGTGGAAGACCCATAGCTCAAGGTACAAGAACAATATAAGTGGAGAATGGTGAATGGTCACTCTTAAAAGCAGATGAGAAATACAATAACTTGTGTTTTTTCATTTCAAAGATGAAAAATAATTTGACAGGAGATGTCATTAGTGTTTAATGACTTTGTCTGAACAGAACAATTGAAGGAAATATGTTTGCTCTTCCTCATCCCTTGCCATTTCCATGATGTCATTAGGTCTGGCCATAACAACTGGAAAGTTAGAACATAGGAAAGGCACTGCCTGCATGGCAAAATCTACTCAGTGATGCAGAGCAGCCACGATGTGTATCACTGGTGCAGACACCAAAGTATCAAGAGAGTTTATCAAGAGAGCAGAAAATGAGAAGCAGGTTTTAGTGGAGGTATTTAGCATTGACTTGATCAGTAACTAAGCCATTGCAATGACGACTTAGTGAAAACACCGCCACATCTGGCAGAAATGAAGTTTTTACATGTCTAGGAATTTGGTTTCTTAGAGTTCTTTGCTAAGTTTTTGTTTTTCTTTCCTACATGTGGAGCTTCTGGTGCTGTGAAGCATCTGCTTGGCTGCCTGATCTGGCACCACCCATAAAGTGGCTTTGTCCCCTCATGTGAGTTGCTTGGCCACATGCACTGAGTCAATTATTCATTTTGAGATAGTGGATGTGATTAAGTTCAAGCTGTGGAGATTGTCCTTCAAGGGCCAGAGGCCACAGTTTCAGTTTTGTTCTTCTTAGCTGATGTCACCTCGTGCTACACTGATGACAAGGGGAGGGAAAGACTAGGCCTGAGTGTCTTGGAGTAGTGGAGAAGCAAAGGGTTATTTCTTTAAGTCCCTTCATGTCTCTTTGCAGCAGTCCATTGCTGGGTAAGCAAAATTTCAAAATATCTATACCCATATATCAGATTAATCATGGAAAAAAGTTATTTTCTAAATCTCTGAGCACAAGGTGCTAGGTTGGGCCAAACTCACAGCCTGGTGTCTTCATCCCTGACATAGCTGTGAGCAGCTTTAAGGTAATTTGCCATTCACCAGGCCAAATTTGGGCCTTGTCCTGAACTCTAAACCAAGGGTGTGCCAGCTCATGTCTTGCTGAAGCCCTTTTCATTAGCTTATGATAGCACTCAATCTCCCCAAGACATGGTTCAACCCCATTTTTTTGCAAACCTTTTTAAAAATTTGTCCTCGAGAACTTTAACAAAGTAGTAAGTTCCCTGGGTTAATCACATACCATGCAAAGAAATATTTCTTTTTAAGCCATTTGACTTTTCCATCTTTCCAATCCATTCCCTCAGGCCTGTGGCTGACCTTAAGAAAAATCCCATCATTCTACATCCAAACCACCAACACACATTCAAATGGTCTAACTCCTTGTTTAATATTCTTTGTGATTCCTCTTGCCCTTCAAGCACCACATATCTAATACAAAAGAGCAGACAGTGAGGCTTAGGTGGAATTTAGGCTGGATAAGTCTGGATAAAGCAATATGGCTGCTCCTTCTACTCCTCTAATTCCTGGCACTCCTCTTCGTGATGTGCACTGTAGTTTCCTTACTCTGCACCCAGTTTTCAGGCTGCCAAAATCATTCATGGTGCAGTGTTGTCCCCTGCTGTGCTTGAAGTACAAGGACATCACTGGCCGCTGACATGGGCTGGAGAAATCAGCTCTCTGTGTTGGGCTGCTGCAGCTCCTGGGCTGTCAGCTGAGTCCTGGTTCACCAGTGAGATGCTGGTGGGATTGGTGCAGAGCTCCAATGCTTCTGGAGCATAAAAATGCAAAACCAAACCAGGAGTGGCAGCAGTACTAAGAGAAGCTGCATAACAGAGCCAGAGGCAAAGAAGCAGCTCAGGTGCTGCAGGCTCATCCCCATTCACAGCTGTAGGGGCAGGGGACAATGGGGACTTTGCCATCACAGCACTCAGAGCACTGCTGCAGAAACCATCTGCCCTGGGAAACAGAAACCCAGAGCACACACCTCTGTCTCCATGGGCTTCAAGAGGATTGTGCAGCTGCAGGACAATACAGGGATGTGTGTGAGGAAGAGATAGCAGCGATAGCTATCTCGGGGCTCTGCATACCGAAAACACCTTCAGAAGGAAAAGGCACTGAGATGCTTGGGGGCGTATGTGGAGCCTCTCAAATGAGTGTGGAATAACCATGGTGATTCAGGCAAAAGGCATCTTTTTGGTAAAAAGACTGTTCAGGCTTCCTGGATGTGAAAGAGCCTGAGGATCACTACATCACCTCTGACTTGTATGACTCAGGACAGAATTCTTCTGCGGGGAGACTGAGAATTAGTGGTTCTGTAAAATTCATCTTCAAAAAATCCAGCCATGAAAACATTTGAATTGCACTGGTGTGTTTCTGTTGTGTTGTCATACCTTGAATGTTTTATTGAGATCCCTGGTCTATTCTGGATGATACCAGGAAGATTGGCAGAGAAGTCTCTTCAGCTCCTGAGAGGCAAAATGAACATATCTGTTCAGTGGCTGCCAGTTTAAAGAGCCAGATCTTAAAAGAGTCAATGCCTTCTTGTCTCAAGGATAAAGTTCAAATCTGTGTGATCAAAATTGGATGAACATAAAAAGGAAAAAAAACCACACTGCAAATATCCATGCAAATAAACATCACAGCTCTCTTTCAGTGCTATTTATATCTATTTGAGTTTAATGACCCCAAACATTGTATGAAGAGTTTCTCTAATGTGCTACCAGGACTGTTTATAGGAGACAACTGTCTCAAGAATGTGGCAGTGTGAAGACTCCCACGGCAGCACCCGTGCAGAAATTGCAGATCTACTTGGGCAGTCTCTTCCTGTCAGAGTATCAACAGGGAAAAAAAAGTGATGGTCTTGGGGTTAAGTTATCACACTCCATGGCAAGCAGGGATGGGTTGATTAGCATTAGCAATCAATTCAAAATGGCTAGCACACCAAAAGTGGGGATGGGTGTGCTCTCGTGCCTGTAGCTGGAGAAATTTGGGATGTTAGGGCTCCCATTGGGTTTCTGTCATGTCTTGGCTGGTGTTTCCTGCCTCTTGGGGAGAGGCTGCAAGGCAGAGCTGCCTGGTGCTTGGCCTGTCTCCCCTGGGTGCTCCTGCCTGCCTCAGGACAGACAGCAACTAGCCATGGGCAGCCCCAGGGTCACTGGTAGCCCACTTCCAACTCCTTTCTTTCATGGGAGCACGTGAGGAGCAGGGATCTGGGTCAGTGCTGTGACATACAGGCAGGATATATTAGATTTGTGGACTTGCACAGGTACCAACAGCCTGCTCTGGGCAGGAGTCATAGTACTGCTTCTATGCTACTCAAAATGCCAGAGCAGGAGACTCTCCCTTCTTGCATTGCTTGTCTGGCCAGCAAGGTTGGGATCACTGCTCTGTGAGACTGGTGATGCTCCAGCCCACTTAAGTGCAAAGTCAGACAGATTACATTGAATCATCACTGAAGGACAAAAAATGTGTCTCCTAACAGTAAGTAATGTCTCTCCTGTTCTATATTGCTTTTAATTTACAGAGCCCCAGCCAGGGCTGAGCTATTCTGTATGCTATTAATTAGCTGATCACATGCCAATGCTAATTTTTTTCAAATGGTTTCACTATTTATAAATGCTCGCCAGTTTGTGCCGACACATGAAGGGAGGGAGGGAGGGACATATTTACACCATCTACTTTTTGCAGATGCTTTGCAGTTCTCCTTTGGAGGGATTGACCTCTCTCATTTATCAAAGATGCAGTTTTGGCTCCTAGAGCTGTTTGTGTGGTATTCATCTCTGTGCTGTGCCTGAACTAAAGTCGGGTTTAAGACTCACAACCCTTTTTCTCCTCAGACTTCAGCCATCTAATGAGTCCAGTCACACTTGTCTGCACAGGGGGTCAAATTAGCTGCATGCCCTTGTTACTGCTCCTTCAGCATGGAGAGGTTTTGTTTTTTTTTTTAACTTACAAGAAATGCACTTTTGGAATAGAATGGAATAGAGTGGTTTCAGTTGGATGGAGCCTCCAGTGATCATCTAATCCAACTGCTCCACCATTTCAGGGCTGACCAAAACTCACAGCACGTCATTAAGGGCATTATACAACTGCTTATTAAACACTCACAGCCTTGGGGCATTGATCACCTCTCCAGAAAGCCCGAATATGAATTTTAGGACAAATAAATTTCATGCTAAAAATTGCTATGTTTTAGGCTTCATGAATATAAAATGGGATGCTCAGTGGCTTCCTAACTAACAACACACATTTTATTTCTGTATTTCCAGAGCAAGCCAGCTAACTTTGGTACTATTAAGCCAACTCTGCTAGCTGTTGAATTGAGTTGTTTTGTTGGTCCAACCTCAGCCCTAAATAAACACTTGTAACCTCACATACCTAGGCACAATGCAAGTCACCCTGGCTGAGAGACCTTTGCTCACGGAAAAGCAGCATTTGATGTTCAAAAGAAGGGTTTGAACCAGCATGTTAAAGCATCTACTCACTATCCAAACAGTCCCTATTGTTACAGTTATTGCCAGCAGTATCCTGTTTGTCGATTTGGTGAGCCTGCCCTAGAAACAGCCATTTGCCTTGTGGCTAAACACTTCCAGTGTGCAACTTGGAAATTCACCAAAGCAAGGGCTCTGGCCTCCAGCAAAACCTCTTCAAAATGCCTTGAGAAATAACCAGAGTCATAAAATTCCATGCACCCAATGAAAGAAACCATTTTCATATCCAAGTAACAAATCTGCCCTCCCCATCAGCACCGCTCTGATCCTACTCTACACCCGTCACATCCCAACTCTGGCAACAGGCCCTGAAGAAACTCTGTTTTGTGGACTGTGGGTGAAGTCTGTGGCAGAATATTACTAGTGTGGGGTGAATAACTGGTCTGGACTTTTGTACAGTGCAGCTGCACATGTGGTGAGTCACCAAGAGCTTTTCGTGCCAGGCACCGCTGCATACGAGTTGTAAATGCTGTGTGAGTTATCTGCAGGAATATCTGCTCCTTCCCTGGGTGACATTCAGCTACTGCCTTTGATTTTCTTAGAGGCAGGTTGGACCCAACTTTTACAAAGTGGTTTCAAGCTCTTTCATGTGAGAGGCACTGAATAAGCACCCTGCAGACCTATTACTGCAGGAACTGAGCTGTTTGCTTCCCCTGGATGACTCCTGTCGCTACATCCACCTGCTTCAGCTGCAGGAGCTGAGGAGATGAGATGCAGCAGGGCAAGTGCACAGAGCTGGTGTTTCAGGGCCATGAACAGTTAATGCCTTGGCCACGACACTGGTGCAGCTGGAACTCTTCCCAAAGCTGGGCTGGAGAGCATCACTGCCTCCCCCGAGTCGCTGGAGTCGTGGCAGTGAGAAACTGCTCTGAGATCACCACTGGAATCCCTGGGTTTTAATGCTTCCCCTCCCCACCCCCTCCATTTTCCATTAGAAAGAAGTAAATTGGTAAATGCCCCGGGAGTCACAACCAGGCTGTGACCTGGTGAGGCAAGAGGAAGCCCTTGCTAGCACACTACTGCTGGGAAGAGCTCCTGGGTGGAAAACCTTCCATGGAAAGTGAAGCTTTGCAAGAATCTGCAGCAATTAATTGCTTTTGAGCATTTCCAGTGCAGAAATGAACCACTGAATCTGATGTTTTCAGCTTGTTTGGGGAAACTGAAATAGTTGGTTTCAGCAGTGGCAAGGACAGGAGCAGACAAACCAGTTCCCTGGGGTAAACTCAAATACTATTTTCCAGTCTCCTACACCTTTCAGGATGTGTCCATGTATGCAGCTTTCCCATGTGCTGTGCTGCCTCTGCTGCCACCATGCCCACGGTACCTCTGTGACCACGGTGCTGCCTCTCCTCTTCACCATGGGCTGCCACACAAATGGATGTGGAAAACCCAGCAGAAGATCCTAAAAACTACAAGCTCAGGGGTAAGGTTTCCCCAAGTGAGTTCTTTGCTCAGTCAATACCCACAGTACTTTAAATAGGCTGTGGTGTACTTTATGCCATGTGATATTTTTATGAGTGGGATTTTTTCCCTAGCACTCTGCTCTAGAAGTAATTTCTACTGCTCTACTCTGTGTGCAATTTTGTAGTGAAATTGTTTTAATAAATGATGGAATTCCTCAAAAAACTGAAATTCCGTTTGTGATCAATGCTAGTTTTGACCACTGCCACTGGACAGGGATTGTCTCAGAACAGCATGTTTATATACAGAGCTATTTTTTCCCCTTATCTTTATGAGTTTTCTCATTGAAAATACTTTTATATTTATGTGCTGTAGTAGTTAAGAAGGCAGATAAAAATAGCTAGAGATATTTTCGTGGCTAAATCTTCAAATCATGAAAATGAGGCTTGATTTAAAAGTGCCTGCATATTCCTTTTACCTCAAGAAAAATCAGGATTATGCTGCTTCATATTCCCAATCTTCTCTCAGCCTTTGTATCCCTCAGTAACTTTTGAGCCCATTGGAAATTTCCAGCAATTCTGACAGAGGAAAGGGAATCAAAGCAAGTCCCTGCAAGTCACCTGTGGCTGGTTAGGGAGGAGAAACTCAGGGAGGTGCCCCCACCAAGTGCCAGCCATTGCCCTTGGGTGTGCACAGCCCCCAGGCAGGTGTGTGTGCCCCTAGGCTCACACCAAAACCACCAAGATTGATGCCCATGTGGTTTGGCACCAGCTATGGGATGGCTTTTTCCACAAGCAGAGGTATTTGCAGGAAATGGAGGAGAGTGGGAGAGGGGCAGTGGGTGCTGGGTCAGCACTTTGTAAGGGATGAGCAGATCTGAAGTCATCAGGAGAAAGTGGGTGCTGTTGCAATATAAGGCAGCCTTTAGGGATTTTGGCTCACAGAAGCACATATTTCCAACAGGCAATATTCTGTCGTGTGTCTTGCCTGTGGAAATGTTATTTTCTAAAGTGGTCACTCAATCTATCTGGTGAGAAAGGCAGAGAAAAGAGAGAGCTGCTTGCATTAGAAATGACACTGCCCACTCTTGTGGAGGAAAAGGTCTTCACATTTCCATTTACAGATTCTGCAATTACACAGCTTTCTCCTTTGGCCAGTTCATCTGCTAAACTTGATGTGGAGCCAGAATGCAAACAGGGATTTTTCCCATTACAGAATACCAAATCTATGATAAGCCATACCATGAAAATTCAGTTTTTAAGGAGGTGGGAAGAGAATGAGGGAAACTCCAACTGCTGCTGCAAGATAAGCAATGAGTTTTGCAGTGCTTCTAGAATCTGTGTCAGGGATCTCATAAAAAAGCCCCATAAGCCAAAGGAGCACTGTGAGAAGAAAAACAGCAGAATTTGGGATAGTAAAATTTAAGCAGATGTTTGAACACCAGTTTTAGCCTATGGGACATCTGTGTGATAACTTTGGATGCAGCTGGATAAAGTCAGTAATTGCTACAGAAAGAGGCCTGTGAATATTGTACTTAACCCCTGGGTCTGTTCTGCACAGCAATGCAGTGAATATCATTGATAATCTTGATTATGTTTGTGCTTTTTTCTTATACAAATTCCCCTACTATGAATCTACTTTTCCCCTACTACCTCTTCTGCTTTTCACTACCACCAAGTTGTAGCATTAAAATCTGTTTATAGATGAAGTAGCAAGCATCTCTGAAAGGAGAGTTACATACTGACAGCTTGGAAAGAGACTATGCTGGTTTTCTCAAAGATCACTCCTTAAATAGGATATAGTCCCAAAGATTATTCCTTAAATAAGATATAGATATTGTAATTTATGCATCATTTGCCAAGAGGGACAAGATTGTGATAGCATATATACACACACACATATATATATAAAAAGATAAATATATAAATATATTATATATATATATAGATATATAGTCTTCCTAACAGCAGACTGCAAAGCTCAGAACTTCAAAGACTAACCAAGAATACAAATTGATAGAGGTTGAATTACATTTGTTGTCCCAGAACACAGTGGATTTAACTGCACCCCTAACGCTTCTTATTGGCCAAAAACAAGACAAAAATCAGAAGCAAACAAATAAGTTCTCTGAATAAATCCTGCATTGCCCCAATTTTATCAGCTGCCATCTAAGCTGCCTGGCAAGCATCCAGGCCTGAATGACATTCCTGGACAAGAAGTAACCCCTGCATCCCTTTTGAGCTGTCCTCTCCTCCAGCTTCCTTCACCTCCCACCTGGCTGTCCCGCAGCGCTCGATCAAATTTCTTTTAAAGCACTTTCTTACCTGCATAGTGGTCAAACACAGTGGGCACATACTCCTCTGGGAAGGCATCATTGGCATAGCTCATCAGCAAACAGGTTTTCCCGACTGCACCATCCCCAACCACCACACATTTCAGCATCTTCTTGGTGTTGCTCCTGCTCCCGTCAGTGCAGTTGTCATTTTCCTCCTTGCAGTTCATTCTTGCTGCTGCCGCTGCTCTTGCTGCTCCCAGGACTTCCAAGTGCACATGAAGGAAAAATGAAGTGCGATTGTATTGACTTTTCCTGAGTTTGGAGAAGGAGGGGGGTGGGGGGGTGGGGGGAGAGCAGCAAATCTCAAACTCAGGAAATCATACTAATGTTTCCAGGCTGTCACAGCCGCTTCTAACAGTTACCAGATCAGTCAAGAGGATCATCGAGGTGAATAAATTAAACACACAGCGAGGAATTACATAAAAAAAAATAAAAAAATGAGTGCTCTGTCCTTTTTCGTTTGTCCCAGTCAGGAAATCCTCATCCTGCCCAGCTGTTCTCAGTCTTTATTGCGACTTCAGAAATATCAGCAGCCTTCGATCCGCGTCTCCCTTCCTCCAGCCTGGCCGCAGGAATCAGGGATTCCTGTTAAATCCACTCCATTTTCCATTTCATTTCTAACATGGAGGAGAGTCTGGAGGTTTTTAATGGAGTTTTTCCTTTCTTTCTCCAGCTTGCTGTGTGTCAGGAAATCATGGGTTTCCTGCTGAATTCCATATTAGGATCAGTGGGCTTGTGAAGGGCTGCAAACAATGGGAGCTCTGTGTGTATTTGTACTTTGGAGGAACTCTGCCAGGACATGGAGAAAGGAAAACACTAGAGGTCCCCCTGCAGAATGAAGTTTTTTAGGCTCTCTGCTCCATCCTGCACTCCAGCTGCTCTCCGGGCACCGGCGAGGAGGATTTTGGAGAATTCGGGATCCGGGAGCGCTGGATATGCACGGCCAGGCTGCGAGCCCCTGTCCCAGGCAAGACCTCCTCTGATCTCAAATAGGTATTTTCTCCCATTTGGGAAAGAGAAAGGGGGAGGTGGAGATGCAGAGAGGAGATATACTGGCTAGATAATGTCGACTTTTTGTCTCTATAGCTCTTTAAAGTGTTTGTTATAAAGAATAAATAACTGATTTTTCAGTTCACACACTCAGAAAGTTTCTCTTGCCTTTCCCGTCATTCCCACTTTCCCCTCTCCCTCCCAAAAGACAGATTTTCCCCTCCTAATGTAGAGATGTAAACGCAGACAGAAAGAATAAAGTGGAATTAAGAGTTAGAGAAACTAAAAAATTAAACAAACAAACAAGAAAACCCCCTGTATAGCAGTCTGTGAAAAACCAGCTTTGAACTACACGGTTCCTTCCCCCTCCTCTGGTTTGTTCCGGTGCTTCACTAAGTCTTCTCCCCATTTAAATGCACAACAATCTGCATTTACACAGAGAGCAAAACTTCCTGATCCTTGCACAGGAAAGATTTTGCAATTTCCAGCAGAAGCGAGCCAGACACTGACACAAACCCCAGTGCAGCAGCCCAGCACATCCTGCTGGCTGCATTTCCCTTGCACCAGCCTGGAAGGCTTTGAGAGGGGGAAACCCTCCCCTGCTGGCACTCCACAGGTGAGAAACACTTCCCCTGACCTGCTCACACCTGGTGAGAGATAAATGCCCAAAAGTACACACAAGCTTGGGGTACTGCACGCCTGGAAGTGCAAAGACAAACCCAGCCTTAGGAAGGAATCCTTTTAGCCCAAAAAAACATGATTAAGACAAACACTGCCATTAAAATGGAACTCTGTAGTCCCAAAATGTGTGTCCTTGAATTTCTTTTGTGGTGAAGGGGCATGGCAGACCCACCTGCAACCTCCCCTGGTTGGCTAAGTCTTTCAGAGCTCTTCAGTGATCGATCTGTGCTGGATCAGCTCTGGACACCTTCCCCAAGAGGTGATATAATTATAAAATCCTGTAATAGTTTGAGTTAGATGGGACCTTGAAGATCATCTGGTCCTAATCCCCCTGCCATGGGACACCTTCCACTAGACCAGGTTGCTCCCAGCCCCACCCAGCCCGGCCTTGGGCACTTCAAGGGATGGGAGATGGATAAAACATGTGAAAAAGGTTTGTCTGTTCCCCTGGGGAGCCCCAGGGAGCTCTGTTTGCTGTCTTTAACCAGGAGTCTTGGTCATTCAGTAATTTCTGCCCTGTGACCCTCACCTCATTCATACTCCTCCCTGCTGATAAGAGCGATCTGAGCAGGCAGTGAATGGCCCAGCATCACACCTGCTATCAGAGGCATCACTGAAATGCTAATTTCCTAATTATATATATATATATAAACTAAAATTTCCCAGAGTTAGGAGACAAGGTGCACCTTCCTAGCTTCAAACTGCAGCCCAAGGCTGAGCTTCATCCAAGGGAACCTGTGAGCTCTGGCCATCAGAACCCCCATTCTCCAAGCAATTGCTCTGCTGATGACTTCCACCATCAGCAACCTCAAATCCTGAGGTGCAGCACATATTACAGGGATTTATTCTTCAAGCTTATTTCTAGTTGTAATTGAGGTCAAGCTCCAAGTCTGTGCAGCTGAGCAGGTACCAGCACCCTGATCCCCTCTGTGCCTTTGCTTACAGCCTGCTGACCTTGTGAGGAACATCTGACAAATATGTAGGTGCATGCTGTTGCAAGGTAACTGCAGAGCCTGAGGAAGAAAAACATTCCAACAATTCATGGTTCAGTTCCCCGCTGCCTCTATCAGACAAAAGCAAAAGCTGTCTTGCTTCTGGTGTTACACTGGCATAATCTATCTGCAAGCTTTTTTCAACATCACACATACTCCAGTTAAGGCAAGATTTAATGCTACTTGGGCCAGATTTAGGCCTGCAACAAAATCCCTGTGGCTCATTCCTCCCTGAGCAATCGGGCAAGCCTCAGCAGGACTGTGCCCACCTCCACGTCTCCTGCAAGAGGTTAAATGATGAAATTTCCTTGCTGTTTTTTTTCTAGAGGATTAAAGTGACTTTATTCTCTCTTCCCCTTTAAAAAAAGGTTCTTCCAAAATGTAAAGGTTTTCTTGAGCTATCAAGGGGCTGAACTGGAGGATCACAGAATTGGAGAATCCCAGAACCATTAAGGTTGGAAAAAATTCCCAAGATCATCGAGTCCAACCTTTGCTCCATTATCATACATCAATTAAATCACAGCACTGAGTGCCACATCCAATCATTTCTTCAACACTTCCATGGGTGGTGACTCCACCACCTCCCTGGGCAGCCCATTCCAATGCTGGACCATCCTTTCAAGGGAGAAATTCTTCCTGAACTCCTTAGGTCTTTGAAAACCCTTCCAATTCTAAGCTCTGATGCACAGGACACTTTGTGGAAAACCAGTTTTAGTTAAAAATGCATCAATAAAATGCCTTATATCCCTCAGTGTGAACAATGGAAGTGCAGCTGTGATGGCAGAGCCTAAATAATGGCTGGCCTGGAATAAGCCAACAGGAGTTTATCTTGAAGGTGGGGAAGGCTGACATCTGACCTGCAAAACTCAAACTCAGTGCTACAAGTTTGCTTTACCTATATAGGTGATATATGCAGCTTCAGAGGAGTTTTGAATAAGTAATAAAATAAGAATTATATTCAGACTAAAAACACATGTTCTCTTTAATCTCATGACTTTGGCAAAATTTAGATCAGCTGGATCAAAATATTTTAAGAGCTGATTTAGTTTCAGGAGAGTTTGATCAGGTTGTTTTACAGCACTTAACTCAGGGGACTGAGAGAGTGTTTACTCCTCTGCTACTCTGGGGTTGTTGTTGTTTTACTTATCAAGTTGGCTTTGACTTTGTTGTCTGAATTAACAGGCCAGACCTGTCATCTAGCAGCCTGGCAAAGTCTGAGGCAATCCTGTTGCATTTTACAGAAGATTTGTTAACCTGCAAATGGCAAGTGGCAATTCTATAGGTTAAGATGACCCCTCTGCACTGCTGTGCAAGTTTCAGCTCCCCTAAGAGCACTTCTGAACAATGGAGCTGCCCTCAAGCCCCAGCCTGGAAGCCATGGGGTTATTTGTAATCATTAGCAAAGATCAGAAGGTCTGATGATTTAGTCTAGATCCAGGGCTTTTTTTTTTTTTTTTTTTTTTTGCTATTTCACTAATCAGGTTAGAATTGGTCAGCTTTTTTCACAAGACTTCAGTCATTACCATCTCACAAACCCAATAAGGGCAGCCTGGTTACGAGCCATGGTTTGGAAAGACATGTCTGAAGCAAAAAAATATAAAAGTAAAGCCAACTAGTCTGAATGCTTGGAAATCTTGTTTAAATGTGTGTGGTTCTCAGGTATCCAGCCCAGTTGGTTTCCAACTGATTTACAAGCTTCTAGCCAAGGGCACCACGGCACAAACAGATATGGGCAGGTGCTGTGAGCCCTGTGAAGATGTCACCTTTCTAGCCAAGTTTCTCAGGCAATCTCTGCTCTAGATGAATTGCCTCTGACCTTTTGTTAATTAATGAATTTCCTGGCAGCAGATCTGTTCCTAAGACTGCAGAGTATCTCCAACTCCCATGTGCTGTGGGGATGCATCACCTTCATCTTCATCAGCACAGGTCAGAGAGGGCTCCCTGGGACTGCTTCCTTGGGGGTTAGCAAGGTCAAGGCTGGTGCAAAAAATTTAGGTGAGAAGATCTGCAGGATATGAAGGACTTGCAATGTTTTAATTAGCTCTGCAATTAGCAATATCTTGGCAAATTAACTCTAATCTCTATTCCTGGGCGGGCTTACAGGAGGAAAAATGAGATATGATGCTCTGTCATGCTCTCCCTGCTCTCTTCCCCTGGCCAACCTGCCACCCCCACATTTCTCCAGCTCCTCCTGAAATGCAGTGGTCTAACTTTGTGCAATCTTAGAAGTTTAAAACTTGACAGTCAGAGCAATGTTCTGCATTAACTGTTTTCCTCACCAGACCCCACTGATTTTAAGGGGGTTTTACTCTTCCTTATGTCTTGTTCTCCTAAATTCTCTCCTGGCCTCAACCAAGCAGATCTGTCTCTACATTCTCACCCTTAAGAAGCTCCCCAGGATGGGGGATTTTGAAGGTGACAACACTGCTGTGAAGCTTTTCTCCCTATGTCTTGCTGCTAGAAATAGACACATTCAGCCACTCTCCTTCCACCTACCAGTGTTGATGAGGAAATGAAATTTCTGGCACTACTACTGAACTGTAAATTGATTTCAGGCAAATCTTCTCACATTTTTCTTGTCCTTTGTCTAATCTGTTTAGATGTTGATTTTTTTAGGGCAGGGATTGTGTTGGTATTGGACTGAATATAGCAGAACTATATTAAGCTTAACTATCACTGTGCTGTTCAAAACCAAGTTTCCCTGGCCATCAAATTCAGGACTTTGCCTGGACTATGTTGTTGTAAGAGCCAGCCTTTTGCAGTAAAAAAATCTTTGTGACTTTAAGACATCCCCACAATCATCATATCTCTCACCTCCAGTCTTAGATATTGGGTGGTGCCTGTTTTTTCTGGGGTTGCCTGGATGGCCCTCCACATTGTGCTAAGATTTAATTAAATGAGAACATTTTATCCTTATTCCCTCCATCTTATCTTCCCCTTTCTTGCTGTCAGCCCCATTCATCAGCCTCACACCCCAGTGAAGTGCTCATTGAGACCTCAAGTGAATTTGATACGTTGAAAAGCAGAACCAGCAAATTCAGGAGGAAAAAAAAATGATAGTTTAACAGTGACCACAGGAGGGGTGGAAGTGCTCTGTGTGAAGCCTTTTTAGAGGCATCTTGCTGATGGGCAGGTGCTGAGAGTCAGCTTTGAGGCTTGTGGAGAGAGGGCAAGCCTCTCTCCAGCCATCCCACCCCACCACCACCGTGGTGGTCCATGCCAGCAGTGGGGGGTTCCCTGATTCCAGCTGCTGCCATGGATATAATTAGAGCCATTGGATTTCCCCTTGCAAAGATGAGCTAATAAAACAAGAGGCTTCTGGGAGAGGAGGTCAAACAAAGGAAGTTTCATGTCCTGTCCAGCAGAGAACCCTCTTGCTTCCCAGGGGCTGCTGTAAAATGAGAACTGCACACGTTGTGTGTTTGTGTGTGTGAACAGGGAGGGCAGCCCGTGCTCCCTGTTACCTCACAGTAAATTCAGTATCACTGACTGCAGACAGTGCTCTGGGTGTCACCCACACCCCAGCTCAGGAGATTTACCCAGAGTCTGCATTTCCAGCTGTTTCTGTTCATAGGTATTTGAATTTGGACTTTGAGGATGAGTTTTCCTTGGAGGTGTGAAAGTTCCCTCAAGATATTGGAATATCTGCACCTGGTGCATATTCTCCCTGTTTGCATCAGAATTCTCTCATTTCCTTCCAGAAAAATCACTGTCTGTTTCCTCTGCCTTCTCTGATTTCTAGTTGTGTTCTTGCATGGCTCCTCTCCTCTCCTCTCCTCTCCTCTCCTCTCCTCTCCTCTCCTCTCCTCTCCTCTCCTCTCCTCTCCTCTCCTCTCCTCTCCTCTCCTCTCCTCTCCTCTCCTCTCCTCTCCTCTCCTCTCCTCTCCTCTCCTCTCCTCTCCTCTCCTCTCCTCTCCTCTCCTCTCCTCTCCTCTCCTCTCCTCTCCTCTCCTCTCCTCTCCTCTCCTCTCCTCTCCTCTCCTCTCCTCTCCTCTCCTCTCCTCTCCTCTCCTCTCCTCTCCTCTCCTCTCCTCTCCTCTCCTCTCCTCTCCGAACCTCTCCTCTCCGAACCTCTCCTCTCCGAACCTCTCCTCTCCGAACCTCTCCTCTCCTCTCCGAACCTCTCCTCTCCGAACCTCTCCGAACCTCTCCGAACCTCTCCGAACCTCTCCGAACCTCTCCTCTCCGAACCTCTCCTCTCCCTGTCTCAGTGGGGAGAAGTGGACTTAGGTAAGAATTCAGCCTGGGATTAGCATAGGAGAAAAAAACAACACTTCAGGCAATTTCTTTCTTCCTACCTATGATGTTTTCCATAGAGAATTTTTCCTAAATTACATTTATTTTAGGTTGGGCAGTGCAGCGGGAGGTTAAACAAAGAGAAACCTCATCTATGCCTCTTCTGCATCTCGAAATGGCATTTTCCTCTGCAGACGGTGGACTGCTGGGAATGTAAAAGGGCTGCAATCAGGAAATCAAGCAGCACTGAGGGCACCAACACTGTGATCAATTAGCACCGTGTGTGCAGGTACTCAGTGAAGTCATTACAGGGACAAATCTGTTTTGTTCACCTCTGAGTAATGCTTGGGCCACAATCTGCAATTTCTTTAAAAGCAGAGAAACTTCCCCAAGTTAGATGGGTCCAAATGTAATGTTTCCAATGGGGGAAGAGGTTCGTGTCTAAAAACATGCCAGCTGGAATCTGTAGGTTTGCAGCTTCCCCCTTTCCAGCCCAAATTGCCAAGCTGGCTTTATCGTTGAAATGAACACACGTCTGATTCATAAAACATTCATGCAGAGTTTTTACTCTCTTGGAAAGAAGGGAGCAGGCTGCTTCCAGGAAGGGAATGTGCTTTTCTGCTTCATGTGATCTTTCTGCCTCCGCTCAAAAATAAGCAGAAGGCTGCTGCTGCCTCCACATTCCAGGAGCAGGCAGACGGGAGGAGGACCAAGGTGGCAAGCAAAGGGATGGCACAATTTGGATGTGGTGTCTCTTTGCTGAGCCTGTTCTCAGCAGAGCCCTGTGCCAGAGCACTGCAATGAAGCCCAGGAGCACCATTTCCAAACCTGCTGCTCAGACTGGCACAAGAGGAGTGGATCATCCAAGCAAAGCCCTCATCAGTGAAACAGGAATGAGGAATCCTCCTTTTTTTTCCTGTCTATTTATACTGCTGATCTTCAGGGCAAGGCTCCTGCCTTGTTTGAAGGGTGTGGGCCCATGACACAACTAAGCCAAATTGCTGATTGCCACCTGGAAAGTGCTTGGTCTAACCTGACAACGAGCTTTTAAAAGGAGAAAATGCATAGAAAAGTCTTCTGCTCTTTTTTTCCCCCTCTGCACTGGTTTTCTGCTGGCTGACGTTCCACAGCTCTCGCTATAGGGACAGCTTGATTTTCCACAAGTGATGAGTGATGAGAATTACGGGAGAAGTGCTGGCAGTAGTGGGTTACTTTGCTCCTTTTGTAGGAATTTGAGGTTTTATTTGCACTGCCAAATCATCCTCTTGCTTTAAAGGTGTCTGTGGTGGTAAAATGAGTGAGGAACATAGGCACCCTACCTAGGCTGCTGAAATGTCCAAAAATCACATGAGCCTTAAGGTTAAAGCCTTAGGTCAAAGCCTCAGGACCTACAAATAGCTGAGCATCCAGTGAAAGGGGGAGGGAGAGTGGAAAACAGTCAGAAGCAGGGCTTTTGCTGCAGGTAATGCAGCTGTCAGTGCTCCTGTGCTGATGTGTGTGGCAGGAGCAGCAGTCTCAGCCCTGCAGACACACCGTGCTGGGCACTCATGGCACACTCAGGCTCATTTAGGAACTCTTCACCCATCTGTGCCTCCTCTTTCTTGTCACTGTCTGGCTCATTCCTCTCTGAGAGGGCGCTGATATCCCTCAGGAGGAAACTCTGCTTATTTAGCGGTGAAATTCAGGTATAATGTATCCTGGGGGATCTGTGGCTGCTGAATCCTGCAGAGTGGTGCTGTGCTCTGCACTGGGCAGCAATCAGCTGAGACAGCCCCGTGAAGCTTGCAAGGGTCAGGGCTCCCTTTCCCTGCTCCCCGTTTTCCCACAATGGCACATTTATGTAAAATGAGCCTGGCTGGACATTAGCCACCATCTCAGAGCTCTCTGGGTTTGCTCCCAGTGCCTGCCATCGAATGGCAGGGATCCCTGTGGGTTATTTTCCTTATTTTAGGAGCATTTGGGACCAACCCTGGTTCATGGCAGTGTATTTTGTACTGGTGATACCTCTGGAGATTTAGTGGGCAAAACTGACTCCTAAGATTTTCCAATTTTGTTTGATTAAACAGATGTAATGGAGACAACTACAGTGAATAATATATGGATCCATTCCCAGTGAAATATTATTGACTGAGCTGAACTCCAACATAATTTTTCTACTGTTTTCAGGAGATATTTGATAATAATCAGATTACAACAGGTATAGTCAGGTATAGCAACAACAGGTTGCTGTTACAGCAAATTTTTAGGAAGTGGCCAGGAAGATCAGTTTTCTTTCTCGTATCTGTGATTTGCACCCTGCAGGCATCAGACCTGATTATTTGGGTTGCATTGGGATGAACTCTACATTTTCTGATATGCAGAGAGCATATAATTTCTCCTCCTTGCCTGTGGTGGTGGATTTGGGGCAGAAGCCCCTGTGTCCTCTCTCAGGAGGGGATCAGTACAGAGTGGAGATGAACAAATATCTCAAACCAAGTGGGTTTATTTCACAAATGAAGCAAAATATTAGAGAAACCGGCCTGAAGACAACAAGCCTCTGATGAGCATCAGTAATTTATACTTCAGACTTCTGTGATGGATTTTGCTCATCACCGGCAGGAGCAGAACAGCCCCCAATTTTCCTGCAGGCAATCTGCAGACACAGCCTGATCTCAGTAGGCATCATCCAGTAGAAGATTTCCTTGGAAAAGCTTTTCCCAAAGCCCTCTGTGCTCATCTGAGCCCTGTGACCATGTCTTGCCCCGGATTTGCCAGGGGTTCCAGCTGTGAAGCCTTCCTCCAGTCACTGCTGTCTTTTCCCACCTGGGCACCCAAGCCCAGAGCTGCAGAAATCCATTGTGGTCACACCCTCCAGAGCAACTCCTCCGTATCCCCTGGGCTGCAGGGCTTGTGATGGGGGTGAAGCACAGCCAGGCTCCCACACTCAGTCCTGAGCCCACCAGCCTTCATCACCATCATCAGCTGAGCCAGGAAACCACAGGGCAGGTGCTGTGCACAACAGCAAAGAAAGCAGATGGCTTCCAAGAGCATTTCAGTCCTTCCTGTCCTCTCTGCAGATCTCTCAGCCCTACCTGAGGAGGGGAAGGGCTGTAATTCTGGAATATATTGTGACTTTCCCTCTGTCATGGGTGACAGCCCAATCCTTAGTTTGCAAATGAGCAGCAGGAGTAAGAGGCTTCATTTCAGCCTGTCACTGTCACACATTTGAAATCCTCCTTTTTGTCCTTCCTGTAGTTCATCCTCAGAGCTTCATCCACTTTCAAAATGCTCATTGGAACCAATTTTTCTTCTTTAGCTATTGGTTAACCGTTACAAATTATAATCCCCATTTCAAGCCATTCATTAAATATCTGAATAGTGGCATGACATCTGAATAACGGCATGGTGCTTGCATACATTTCTCCTCTTTCTTAGATGTCTTGAGTGCTGTTAATTATTTTTTTTTTTGCCAGTTTGGAAGTACTGCTTAGATTGCTACCATTTTAATGCTTCTTTCAATTTCACCAAGATAATTTTGGGACACATTTTAATTTTTGGTGAAAAAAAAAAAAGGGAAATACATGGAATAACACAAATAAACTTACTTTATAGGTTTTCCCAGAAAAGGAGCTGTCAAGCTCTTCAGAAATCTGTCCTCATAATATTTCCCAACTTTTTTGACCAGGTTCTGTTAACAGTCCTTTTCCAAATTTGTGCTGAGGTAAGAAGGACTGGAAAACAGTCCATTGGGAAATCATCTGAGAGTGGGTTCATGTGACAGCTCTTTCTGTGACTTGTCATGCCGTGAATAGCAGAGCAACAGCCTTTCAGCACTCAACCATGTCACTGCCTGCCTTGCTTTTGATGGAACTGGGGTGAGTGCATGCTTGTGGAAAGGAGGGAAAACTTAACCAGTGCTTTTTTATTTCCGTAAAAGGTCTGGTTTGTGTTCTCATTCAATGTTTGCATAATATCCTGATTAAAATGCCCTCCTGCCACCGTGGCCCCTGCTCCAGTGGCTCTGGGGGGAACACGTTCCTGTCACACCCAGCACTGTGCAGAGGGACAGGGACACTCGGAGCTCCAGCCTCTTACTGGCCAAAGGTGCAAGGGACAGTAGGGGAACCAGAAGGGGAAGTGTTGTCCAGCTGATGTGTGAGGCTCTGGGGCTGCCAGAAATAGCAGCCCATGCCCTTGGCTCGTGACCACTGGTTATCTCTGGCTAAGATAAATGCCTTGGAGTCATGTGCTGTGCCTAAAGCAGGTTGCTCTGAGTGTGAGCTGGGGGCCAGAGTAGCTGTTTATGGGATTTTCCTGATGTGAGACCTGCTACTCTGCAGCACTTGGGAAGGACTGAGTGTAAAGTGCTAAAACTGAAAGATGTAGAGCTGTTGGAGTGAGTCCAGAGGAGGCCATGAAGATGATCAGAGGGATGGAGCTCTTCTGCTGCCAGGAAAGGCTGAGAGAGTTGGTGATGTTCAGCCTGGAGAAAAGAAGGCTCTGGAGTGACCATTTTGTGACCTTTCAGTACCAAAAAGGGCTCTAGGAGAGCTGGAGAGGAACTATTTATACAGGCAGAGCATGACAGGACAAGGAGGAATGGCTTCAAACTGAAAGAGATTTGGATTAGATACTAGGAAGGAGTTGTTGACTGCGAGGGTGCTGAGGCCCTGGCCCAGGTTGCCCACAGAAACTGTAGCCACAGGTTCTCCCATCCCTGGAGGTGCTCAAGGCCAGGTTGGATGTGGCTTTGATCAGCCTGGTCTAATGGAAGGTGTCCTTGCCCATGGAGGTTGGAACTAGATGGCTTTTGAGGTCCCTTCCAACCCAAATCATGCTGTCATTCTGTGATTTCTGTGTAAACTGTCCTTCTGGTGCCACTCAAGCACAGCAGACAGTTCTCAGGGCTCAGGTCAGGGCTTCTCTCTGTTACAGCAGAGATGTTTGCCTGGAAATGTCCTTCAGGTCAGTACATTCCTTCTCCCTACCCAGCTGTATTAAAGACTGTGAAGACATCAGCAAAGAACACCTGATGACACAGAGGCCTGTCCTTAGTTCAGCTCTTTCATCCTCCTGTTGTTGCCTCTCCCTGTTGAGACCATCCCATTGACTGGGCTTGAATTTGTGCTTGAACTTTTTGCATCACACAACTCCTACCAGCTGCTGCTGCTATGCCCCAAGAGACAAAATCTATGTCTGGACACTTCCTGTAGCTAAATTTCTTTGGCTGGCAAGTCCCTTGGCTCCCAGCCAGCATAAATCAGTTTAGGAACCAACAAGCTGGCAAATTTTGGGGTTTCAGAAGAGTAGGTTCAAAATGGGCTCGGAATACAAAAAGATATGACAGCATAGATATGAGATCTTCTCAGGTGCACAATCACACCCCTCCTTTTCTTCCTTCCAGAGTGTAGAAACCACATTTATATTTGAGCAGGACGGATCTTGTGGGGCAAGCAATTTCCCATAACCACGAGGTTACTCCTCACAACAGGCAGCTGCTCACAGCTGCTGTTCCCACTGTGGACACACACAGCTTTGCTGTTAAGATGCAGGGGGAGAACTTGAGCTTTCAAACCCTAACAAGCTATTTGCTTCTCCTTCTCTCTCTCTTCCCACAGCTGACCTCCGTGTCCAGCCGCGAAGGCATTTTCTGTTTTACGAGTCGCGGTGAGCAGAGAGCCAGCAGGTGAAATCCCAGCCCCTCCTGCCTCTCTGTAATTAACAGCCCCAAATATGGAGCAGTGTCTGACCCTGTGACATTTTTTCCTAAGGCTTTTATTAATTTGACACTGGTTTTCATAGCAACTCACCAGGGAGCAGTAACAAACACTCAGCTGTACCTGACAGAAAATGGGGGGTTTATCTGCTCAAAAGGTTATTCCAAGCGTCAGAGGCCAACTGTGGTTTGGATCCTGGGGAACTGCTCCAACTCTTTGATAGAAAAAACATGGAGCACTAAAGTGGGAACATTAGAGTTTAAAAACAGTGTTTGTGTCACCTTGAGCTACTGGGCTCTGTTATTGTGGTCTATCCAAGCTCCCACTCTCTGTGGAGCAGGCAGGTAGGGGACTTTTAACACCTTTATGTCTCTGTTCCTGAGGGAACACTGCCTTGTCACCTCCAAAATAATTTAAAAGAAAGGTTTTGTTTTTTTCATTCATTAGTTGATGGAGAATTCTTACATTTTCTGAGGTGGGCTTTTCTGTTGTTTCTACCAAACAACTGTTCCTAGTGCTCTTGTGATCACTTTGCTCCTGCTCTGCCCATTTTTTGGGGGAGCACACTGCTGCAAGTAATTCTTGGACACATCAAATTGCCTGTTTTTTTGGGCCAGACACAGTGACAATGGCCACAGTATGTGCAAATTGTTTTTTTGTTTTTTGTTTTGTTTGTTTGTTTGTTTTTTGTTCATTTTTCCCCAGTGGACTCAAACGTTTAGCTTCATGTGGTGTTTTGTCTCAGGGTCCCTTACCCTAATGAAATTTGAAGGCAGTGCTCACCCAGTGTATGCTCTACCTGAACAAGGGTATTTCCTTTCATCCTTTCCTCGATGAACTTGAAGTGCTCTGTTGGAAGATACTTCTTCATTTGTATGGAGTATCTTGACTTTACCCCAAATTCCAGCCATGATCTTGTTGCTACAATCAAGGACTCTGTCATCTCCTTATTGATATATTTTTCTTCAGTAATTCACAGTCTATTCTGTCTTTTCTCCTGTTGTTGCCCATCTTGCAGACACCCCCTTCAGCGAGGAAGGGTGTGATGCTCAACATTCAGTGTTCTCTGGTGGGTCAGGACATGGTCCAGGGGTAACAGGGTGCTGCTGGGTTACCAGTTGGACTCAGTGATTTCAGAGGTCTTTTCCAACCTTGATGATTCTGTGATTATAGAATATTGACCAATTTGCTTCGCGTATCCCTGGCAAGGCTCATTTCTCCCAAAACAACGTTGGCTTTAAAGGCATCTGTCACATTACTGACATTTTCACCTTTTCTTAGCACAGACCTTGGTTCTTCTGCCTAAGAGTTTCTCCTCCAGCATAGATGAAAATCTCTAATTCTCTAGTGCTGGGCATTCTCTGGGATGTTTATCTTATGAGTCTTTTGTAAAATCTGAATTGTTTCTGAAAAGATTTGAATGCACCGGACAGTTGAGTGACAGCTGTCAGTGTAGAATGAGAGACTCACAGAATATGCTGACTTGGAAGAGACCCATCAGGATCATGGAGTCCAGCTCCTGGCCCTGCACAGGACACCCCAAGAATCACACCATGTGTCTGAGAGCATTGTGCAAACTCTTCTTGAGCTCTGTCAGGCTTGGTGCTGTGGTCACTTCCCTGGGGAGCAGTTTCAGTGCCCAAACACCCTCTGGGAGAAAAACTTTCCCCAAAACCTCCCCATACTCATGTTCATGCCATTTCCTCTGTGTTTAAGCTGAGTATATATTTATGTAGTTATTAATGCTGGTTCCCCCTCTGCAGATTTAATGGTGGTGGCCTGAGACCTGTACATCCTAAATTTTTACTATTGTTAAACAGACAAATCTGACATTTAAATTCCCTTGAAAACTCATTATTTTATGTCTCAGATTCACTTAAGATCTCAGCAAAGCTTCCATAAAACGGCCTGTGATTGAGACAGGAGTTCTTTCCTCTCCTCCCTTGGATGGGGGCAGCACATGTGGTGATGTGTGCCTGTTAACTGCAGGTGGGGTGTTAAATTCACTAACACCTGCTGCTAATTCTGCTGAGTAGGTAAATAGGCCCATGCTGTTGTTCTTCCCCAGCTGCTTCCATCTGCAGTGAGGTGAAATTTGAGGGACTGCACCTTGCATTCATTTGCAAAGCAAAGTCATTCCTAGGTGTAGGCAGTTTTGGGAAGAAGGAAAGGACAAAGAACATCCAGACATCATAAAGCCTGTGTCCAAAGCAAACCCCAGTGCAGTTTCACAGCTGCCAGCAGAGAGGGGTAGCCAGCCATGCAGACAACAGCTGCATTGCCAAGGAACAAAATTACAGGGCCAGATGTTCCTCTTGGAAGTACATTAAGCTGAACTTGGTAGATGAGTGCAGTAGCTGCCAAGTGCTTCTCTTATTTGGTCATAGGTAATGATTCCTCTATCAGGGAATGTGGAGGAAAAAGACCACACAGAATATCCTCATCAAAATGCTGTAGTTGAAACATTAACTTCTCTTGGACCAGAAAGATTTGGGAGCTCCATGGCAACCTTCACATCTTGTTTGAAGGATAAGGTTGTTTACTACCAGGCATGAAGTGAGAAACTTACAGCTACTGAAGCCAAATGCTTTCAAGGTATTTGCTACTGAAAGGTGACTAAGAGACAATTTTTATAGCAACCACAGTTGTTTGTGGGTGCTGTTGTAGTTCTCAGCTCAGGCTGAAAGTGAGAAGGAGAGCTTCTGGTTCTGTCTCTAAAGCAAATACCAGGAGGTCGGGTTTCTGAGGACGTGTTTGTGCTGCAGCCACGCTCCCAGCCTAGGTTTAAAGAAGCCAGCTGGGTGTGAGTGGGGACTGGCCACGGCACCTTCATCAGCTGTGTCTGTCCTCATGGGAAAGTGCTGAAGTGCATTTCTGTCTAGAGCTAACACTGTGAGGCCCCTTGGTGCATTTAGGCACACAAGCTCACATTTGTGCCAGCCAGTTGAGTGCAGCTAATAAAGTGGCTGACTTGGGGCTTCTGGTTGCCAGTGGAGAAGGGTTGATGGTTCTTTAGGGAAAGCCAACCCTCCACAGACCCCAGGCACCCCTGTAAGTACTTATCTAATGAGAATTTAGATGACTGGATCTTTGGAAAGAGGGAATGTTGGCATCTCTGAGATAACTGGAGAGATAATTCACGTCTTGCATCTCTTCAGACATCTTTCTTAAGCTCTTGGAATTTGATCATTCTCTCCTAGGACTCACAGGTTGCAAACCCAGTTCTTTTTGAAAGTACCTTCTATTTAATAACTGAAGAAATACACAATAGTCCAAATCCCTCTGCCAAATAAATCTGTCAGTAAGGAACTCACCCCTAAAAATTACTTTGGCCCAACATTTCCTGTACATAATATTAAACTTAGTCCCACACCATCAACAAATTTAAGATCCTATATCTCAGGGATTGCAACAGAGTCCAGAAAAGCTAGAGATCATAAATGAAACCTGCAGATCATACTGAGAGTTCTTCTAATGACATCGAGCTCATGGCCCTACTACTCATCTGGGAAGGGAGGGAAAAGGTCAGGTTAAATGAGAGTTTTTGGAGTGAGAGCACACCGTGCTGCCTGCGTATTTTCCATGGGATTTAAGGACAATAAGTTTCTCTCCCCACCTAGTGGTCACTAAGAGCCTTTTAACAGAACAGCAGCCGAAACCAGGGTGCTCAGCAGCAGATCCAATTTCTGATTTGTCCACAAAACGGGAAAATCAGGGAGGAGATGATTGTTCCCTTTGCTGGAGGTTATCTAGCTCAGATGAAAGCAGAGAGGAGGATCCCTGGAGGATTCCCCTTTTTTCCCCACTCTTAAAATACAGTGAGGGTAAGAAGCTGAACTGATGGGAGGAAATTACTGTGAGCCAATGATTGAGCTGTGGCCGCTGATTTTTCCTTCCAGTGTAATCCTCCTTCTGTGGGTTTTGTGGTGAGTGAGAGCAAGTTTGAAATGTGACAGGCACAGAAACATCTTCATTGCCCAACAGTGTGTTTGGCCTGGCTGTGGGTAATTCTTTCTGCAAATAGCATGGCATTGAGCGAGGGAAGAGCAACGTGAAATTAAAATGAATCTGGATGCTAAGCAAAGCTGATGCTGACTCACCTAAATATGAATAAGGAAGTCAGCAGAGTAAGCAGTGAAAGCAAAGTTTGAATTCTTCCCACTCCAATGCCCTAAGGTGTTATCAGTAACACGAGCAAAATATACGTGAGGCAAAAACCTGGTCATAGTACACAAGACATTCCACTACCTTCCCTGGATTACTCATCACACAGATCCTATGGGGAATGGTCCTTTTGGGAAAAACACTCTTTTTTTTCTTGCTACCCCCTCTTTTAGAGCAGGTCACAAAGATGAAGCCTGGTGATACTTTGTGCTGACTCTGGGATGTCTTCCTGCCTCAGAACTAGATGATCTCCTGCTGTGTTTCCCAGAACTTCACTGCAATTTTGTTAATCTGTAGCTGTGAAATGAGGGTAATGATATTTTTCTAGCTGTGAATAAAACTTCAAAAATTAAATTGAAAACTGTAATTAAAGACTGCAGCTACACCAAAAGTGCTGACAGAGGCTTGTAATTTACAGGGCAGCTCGAGTGTCCTTCCCTCCATCTGGAGAAGTCCCAGGGAGCCCCTGTCCTGCCCCACAGGTGGAGACAGGGCCAAGGCAGGGGTCTGGATCGTCAGCTTGTGCCCCAACAGACCAGCTTCCCAGAAGAATTTTGTAGAAAATCCCTGGAACTTAAGGCTGCACTGAGGTCTTTTTCCTTTGCCTCTGAATGCAGACCCAGGTGATCTGTGGGGACACTGGGGAGAGGAGGGACTCAGAGGCTGCTCGCTCATGGTGCTGCTCCACCATCTCACCCTGGGGTACCCAACTCAATGCTGGCTGATGAGCTTTCCCCTCCTGCACACTAATAAAGTCTTTTAATTGAGATTTGAACTGCTCTCAGCTCTAGAAAACTGGGACAAGCTTCCCTGTAGAGAAGACAGATATCTCCCCTCTGACTTCCCACCACTTGTCTCAGGTGTCAGACTGACTTCGTCTTTAATAAATACCTAAACTAGGAGGAGAATCTGAAAGCCCATGGGAAGGGATCAAATTATCCTGTGGCTCAGGTGAGGAGGAAAAAAAAGGTCTGGCAGGAGGTTTCCATATGTGACACCACATTTCTGAAAGGTATGGTGGGATCAGTTTGGGATGTAAGAAATGCAAGTTAAATTCCTTCTCATCTAAAACCTAGTTATTATTTTCTCCACTTGACTCTACAGAGACCTTCATGCTGTGCCTTACAGTGGTATAATAAAGCAGATGGAGAGAAATGTGCATCCTCCCTCTAGCTCTCTTATCAATACCTCTGCTGAACAGTAAATAACAGGGAAATGGAGCTCGCTTGTCAATGTTCCCAGCTGCTGTCGCTTTCTCTAAACATACAGTCAGATATTTATTGCTAACTGTTCTGAAATATATAACAGCATGGGACAGGGCTGTGGACACATTGTCTTGCTTAAATAAGATATTACTGACAGCCAGTGTTAGATATCTTGGGGTTTTTATACTTTTATTTTCAGTAGATGTTTCCCTTGCAGAGAGTGCCAGGGAAGCTGTCAAGGCAGTGAAAGGTAGATTCACTGATTAATTTCAAATTAGGTTAGGTTGACAGCTAACCCTAATTCACACCTTGAATACCTTAAGGGTGTGTTTGTAGGGGTATGTGGCTGATGATACATCTCTGGTCTGGCACAGCTCTGTAAGCCTGGAGGGGGAGTGCATCCCCTTCCCCACCAGCATCCTGTCTCCTGGCCCTGCCTGGTCACACCCAGCTCTGCTTTGTCTGTGGGCATGTCCTGCCCTCCTTGGTGGGTAGGACCCTCCTAACTGAGGCCACCTGCCTGTTTCTGAGGCTTTACTTTAGGTCATAACATGATGAATGGAAATACTGAGCAGGATGGACCACTTGAGGAGCCCAGCAGCAATGTGTGCTCTCAGTCTGAGGACAGATTGCTGGGACACCTTTTCAAAAGCTCCTGGAAACCACACTTCCCTTGTTTCTCATCACTGAAATCAAGACATCCAACATCTACCACCTCCTGCTTTCCCACTCATCCTGTCAAAGAGGGAAATGAGTTTGGGTTGGGTACAACGTGTTCTTGACATTCACTCTAGCTTTTTTAAAATCACTTTATAGTTCTCCTGGTGTTTATAAACAGATTGTTTAATAATTTGTGCTATTTTTTTTCCAGACTGACGGTTTTTTGGTTCCCCAGACCCTCATTTTCCACCTTTAAAAGTGAGAGTTACTCTGTTTACTCTCCTGGTGTGCAACACAAAACATTTTATGCAAAGAAACAGCAAACTAATATTGCACTGTGGCAACTATTCTGAGTCATCCCGAGGATTAAGCAGGAACAACAGCAGTGGTAGGACCTGAATGTTGAGAGAGATAACAAGGCAGCAGGGAAAGGCTGTGCCAGCAGCAGCATCCCACCTTTCACAGGGTGGGTGGCAGCAGTGGTGGCTCAGTCAGGACAGGCTGAGGGAGAAAAGCATCTGCCAGACAAGAATTGCACATGCTGGAGCATCACCAGAATCCAAACATTTGTGTATTGGGCTGCTGGTAAAGATATTTTGTTAGTGATGTGTTGGTATTTTGGCAGAGGTGCACTGCTGTCCATCTCCCAGTGTGGAAAAGCCAAACTTGCATTTTCCTGAATGCACTGATGAACTGAAAGAACTGACAGGCCAAAGTCACACATGTAGCTTCTATCATATACACATTAATCCCTGGTGCTGGAAAAAATGAAAGAACCCTACTGAAATAAGTTCCCAAACGGTTTATTTAAAAAAAAAGAAGTTTCTTTTTCTCTGGCAATGCTTGATTGACCTATTTTGGTGGATTAGGTACTGGGACATGATGCTTATATAAACTTTCTTAATAAGCTGTGCTAGACACAAACATCCCTTATGAAAACTATTATCTTCTTGCTGCTGACAACTGCATTGTTTTTATTGTTCAGAACACAACACAAGGCAAAAGTACAGAGAATTCAGAAGACATTTTTATCATTAATAACGTCATAATTTCCCTTAGCCTGTCTTTCCATTAAGGAAAGGAAATGCTTAAATCCAAGTGTACCATTGCTATGTTGGACCTGTGTTTGCAATTTCTGTTCCTCACAGCTTAGAAAAATGAAAATCTGGGGAAATCCCATCATTTTGTCATAATGAATTTCAGTTTCAAACACTCTTGATGTGTACCATCACATGAAATATTTTTTTATTTAACACTAAGGAGGAGTTATGATGGTATTGCAGTGGTTCCTGGGGTTCTCTCTTTACATTGTAGGATTGTGTCTCAGCCTCAGCCCCTTGCTGTGAAATGTGGGTCCTGTGCATGGCCAAACAAGCCAACACTCTGAAGGAAGCAAGGGGCTGACTGAATTCCTGAGGCTGAGGGAATATTTTAGCCCAAGAATGAATCCAGGATTTGAAGTGAGGCCTCACCAATGCCCAGTGCAGGGGATCACCTCCCTGGTCCTGCTGGTCACGCTGTTTCAGGCAGGTGCCACTGGCCTCTTTGGCCACCTGGGCACTCAGTTCATACTGAGCGTTGCCAAATCAGCTCCCTCTTTGAGTTCTACCACTGAGTTCTTTCCTTCTTACCACAAGTTTTCATCACCTTTGCTGATGGCAAGTAGCATTCTTTTTCCAGTGCCTTTCTGCAGTTCTTTCCCACATGACAGACAAAATAATTTTAAAATTATTACTTTTTTCTTAATACTAAACCAGCTGCATCATGTTCCCAATTCAAATATTCTCATTATTTAAAACAGTTCTCTTCTTCATTCCTTCAGTATTTGGTCAGAAGAAATTAAGTCAGCAGAAAAAATGGTCACAAAGCCCAGCTGCCAAATATTTCCATTACAGAGAGATCTCAGTCAAGTGTCTGCAGACATAATGAACAGGAACTGCAGCCAAGCCCACAGCATATTGGGGACAGTTCACTGGGAAGTTCAGAGGACAGGCTGCAGCTCATTTATGTAGGTATACCCCTTCTCTCCCTAAAAGAGTACTTAAAATGTGGAAGATTTGGCTGTAGGGTCACTAGAAGTATGAAGGGAAGTCCTTCAGAAAAACCTGTCAGCATAGTGGTGGGCAATAAATGGTTGAGATCAGATGCAAAGGAAACTCACTTTGCTTCCTGGGCAAGTGACCCAAGGGTTGCTCAGGAAAATGAATCCTTTGCTTTCAGTGAGATCAGGGGTACTGGCTCCAGTGCTCGTGTTCTGGTGTTCCCTGGGGGTGGAGAGACCTGTGGGGCACCATGGTTAGGAAGGACTGTGGTCACAGCAAGACCTGTTCTAACTTGTAACAATCCATAGCTGGGGTGACATCCCACAAGACAAACACAATCACTTTTTTCTTTCTTTTGTGACTGACAAAATGGCCCTGACTAAGAAAACACCATCTTGCATCTTAAGACTATATCTAAATAAAAGTGAGGTGAAAGTGGGTGGTGACAACAACACTACCCCAGTGGCACTGGCTGGGTATTTAGGAATACCTTGGAGGTGTTGAACAGCCTTTGGTGCAAACACTGCTCTATTTTGGTAATAACCTCACTGACTTAGTGGTACAACACTTCTAAAGCAATTCAAGAGAGCCTCTGTCCCTGTTAATATGAAACATTAAATAAATAAATAGCAGAAATCAACCATGAGAATTACTTGAAGATGATGAATTGACACCGACCACCCAGGAAGAGCAGAGACTGAACAAATTACACTTTGTGAAACAGAGTGTTGAAAAATCTGGAGTATGTGTAACCTTTTCAAAATGGTAGAGAATCTGGGCCCACATCCTAAGTCAGTGAAAGGGATGTGAGGAAAAGGTACACATTTCTCTTTCTCCTGGTTAATTGGCTGGCTTACCCTATCTCATGGAGTTATCTTTTTAAATAAAACCTAGTTAAATGATGTTTGAGCAGTCAGGCCATCCATAATTCAGGCTGGCAAGTTGCTGGCCCTCAAGCTGGCTCTGAAGGTACAGAGGACATAGAGTGACAATCTGCTGAGGGCACAGGAGATTTCTCTGGCTTTGGGGAGACAAGGAAATGCACAGCTCCACAATAACCTACAAACATGTAGGTGAAAGCTGAAGCTTTCTCCTTTGCCAGGGAATGGAAATTTATTAGATACCTCCTGAAGGCAGGCAGCAAGATGTTTGCTAGAATTAAGGTTTTGAATAATTCTGCTCTCTTGGAAAGAGCTGATGGTACTGCAAAGACCAAGAGAGACAGCTGGATGAAGAAAAAATTGAAATTATAGGATATATTTAAATGTTAAATAATATTTAATATGTGGTGTCTGAGACAGAATGTGCTTAATTAGGGGAAATAGGAAATCTGTCTAAGGAAATAAATGAGTATTGACTGAAGATTTGAGGGGAGGGGACTGAACTGACCCAGGGTGTCATTTTTGTATTGCTCTTGGGATGAGTTTGGCACAAATTGTATAAATGTCAAAAGCAGGTAAAAAGATAATTGTTGATGTTATTTGCACTTAGCCTTGCTCAAGGTGGTTGCTGTTCACAGCTGAGTCTCCTGAGAGGATTAGTAATACAACTAATGAAGACTAATAATGCAGGTAAATTAGTTTGTATCTGATGTAATGGACTATTTTTGAAACTCTAATGATGTAACTGGGAAAGCTGTACTCATTTTCAAGTTCCAGATGGTTTTAGAGCTAAGTCTGATTTTCTGAAAAAATGTCTCAGTTGCATCATCTTCAGAACATCTGTATTTAAATTATGTCTGTCTTGTCCTGTATGATGAGCAAGGTATGCATTTTCCTCTGCTCTTCCAGGAAATGTGATTTATGGTTTTATACTGTACAGCAGGGATAGCAAAATGAGCATCCAAATTAAGATAGGAAGAGGCAATTTTGGGTGCTGTGCAGGGATGGGCTCCAGATTTGGTTGATTGCTTCACACTGAAAGAATGACCATGTAAGAAGTGAAATCTCTGCCCTGCGTGGGATTTGGCAACTCTTCTAACAACCAAATCCTACCCTGAATGGAGCTCTGGACACTGCCTGTCCACCTGTGACTGTACAGTGGGATTTTCCTCTCTCAGTCCCTGTCTCCCACATGCACATGGTGCTCTTGGCTGGTGTTTGGGGGCTTGGAAAGACTCAGGCTGAACTTGCTTCAGCTGAGTTTGGATGGTTCATCCCCCTGGGAAGTGGGGGCAGGTGAGCAGAAGAGATGAGATTGCAGAGCAAGACACCTTTGTCTTCCTCCCTTCTTTATTCCAAGTCTGTGATTTGGTAGCAGGGGTTTGATATGGGGACAGGGAACACTCCCACATTGTTTTTCAAGAATAGGTTTTTTCAGCACTTTTTATAGACAGGCACCTCTATTATTTTCTGTAAAAGTGCATTTAAATGCTCTGATGTTAGTCTTATTCTCTTCTTACTTTTTGTGACCCCTTAAAAATGAATCTGCAGGCCTTTGGCAGCAAACTGAAAGCCACCAGCTGGAAGATATCCCACACCACATCTTGAAGCAGCCATCACAGTGTCTGCAAGCTTGACATGTCCTTCCCTCCTCTGAGCACCTTGTGACAGCACAGCAAATAAACCAGCTCTTGTGTGTGTTTAGATTGTACTCTTGGCTTCTCTTTGGGTAGGAAAAGTGTGGGCAGAGCAGTGTTTTGCTCAGGTGGGGTTTTTCTGAGTGTGTGCACGTGAGGTCTTTATGGAAAGCTCTTCTCCAACACCCAGCAGCAGGTGTGTGTGGGGTGCACATCCAGGAAGGGACTTGGAACAGATCTCCTGGAGCTCTTGCTCATGCCAGACACCCTAGGACTGACAGAAGGGTTCTGTGGGAACTCTGCCTTCTAAAATTCCTGCATCCTTTTTTGCCCTCCTAACTCATAGGAAAGCTTCTCGTGGCCCTCTGCAGCATTGAGAAGTTGTGATGATTAATATGAATTACCTGTGTGCTACCTCTAGTTTAATTTCTATCCCCAGCTGAAAAACAGAACAAATTATGGCAAGGAAACTGGTGAACTCCTGTGGCATCACAGAACTGCAGCCAACAGGTCACAGAGCCTTTAAAGCCAAAGTTGTGATGATCAGAAAGTAAAACCTCATGTGGAATAACAAGAAAATTTTCTCAGTGGTGTATTGTACCTTTGAATAATCCATGTAAATAGTGCCAAAAGTCCAGTAAAAAGGGTAATTTGATGGGCAAGAGGAACCTTGGTGGGTGATCACCAGGGACCAGCTGGGTACATGAAGCTGTAATGTGGCTTGTGCCCCTTTCTGGTGTGTCTGATTTTGTTCATGAACATTGACTACTGAACATCTTAATCTGTTCTCAGTTTTGGTTATTGTTAAATGTTTTCTTCTGTGTTGTTTCTCCAGGGAAATGTTAAATTATCCTTTTTATTTTTTTTTTTTCCCTCCCCATCTGTCTACTGGTGTTTATCTCTTCCTGGAAGAAATCCAAGTTTAGTAATTAAGGCACTAGGAACAGTCAGAGGTTGGATCAGTAGATAAAATGTAATTATAATAGATCTATGAATCTGTCTGCAGTAAAGATTTTAACACCTTAGGCCAAATCCTCCATGAACACAAACAGAGTTTTGGAGATCACACTGTCTCACACCTACTGGGGATCTGTGTAAAACTGCATTGACAGCTCCATTGTGGCTGTGTGGCAAGACTTTTTTTAAAAAAAAATTACCTTAGGAAGATGATGAGGTGCAATACCCTTCCCAACAGGCAGTTTGGATGAAATGTGTGATTTTTTTTCTCACATCCTGTGATATATGCTTGCTTATCTTTTTCCCCTGGCAGTTTTCAAATGCCGTGAAATGGAATTATGTCTGTATAGGTAAAATCTTCAGTTGAAGTGGTGAGCAGCTGGATTACCTATATTAACTAGACAAGGGGTGTAAATTATTCCCTAATCTGGGTGCTTAGGTGAGGGTTTGTGATAGAAACATTCCACAGAAAATAAAACTACAAAAAGATAATTTTGGAGAACAGCAGAAAATTGCCTGAAAATTCCCCAAATCTCACCATTTCTGGGCATCTTGTCTACCCTTCTGCTGAAGTCTGGAGCAGGTTTCCATGCCACAGCTAGTGGAAGTCACTATTTCTGTCCTCCTTGACCTCAGGAAAGGCCCTCTTGGGACACTGGCCTTGATGTCTTCCTCAGCTGTGAGCCCTGGGGAAACTGAGGTCAGGTGTTATCCTTGAACCCTGCAAAGTGCCAGATGTTGTTCTGTCACCTCCTGGCATGGATCAAACGCTGCAGAGGGACACGTGGGAAGGTTGCTGGCTACAGACATGGCAAGAGAAGGACTTTTGAGTGAACAGCAGCCCCTAGGTGATCAAAAGTTTTCCAAGAGACTGTATGGATGAACCCCAACAAAAGATGAAAAAATTAAAAATAAAGTGAATATTAAGGCAACAGAAGCCTGGTGGCAATTCCTACTTGCCAAAACTGAGGGGCACAGGTCCTGTAGGAACAAAGGCAGCGGCAGTTAGATGAGAACAGACAGCTTATTGCATAATGAAAGCAATTAATCCCTCAGTGTGTCTTCCTTCACAAGCAGAACCAATAACCTCATGTCTTTTAAACAATGACAGCTCCTCTAACTCAATAGAGAGTTTAAAGAAAGCATTGAATAAGAATGCAGCATTATTGTAATAGGAAGAAAAACAGCCTCATTGAAATGTTAGGTACATGCTCCATCCTTTAACAAGCAGGGATTTTGGGGAGCTGAGAGTAAAATTTGAGTCTATAAATCTTCCTGTGTTAGTGTATAACATTACATAAGGTAACACAAAGTATAATATAATACAGCAATACAATACAATAATATAAAATTTAAAAAGCATCTGTTCTTCAAAATCAGGGTCCGAAGTTCATCTGGCCCTTCTGGGTGGCCTCTTTCCTTATGTGGAACTGATATGAAAACTCTTATCTCAAGCCTGTGCCTGCACTGGGTGTGTGATCAAAGAACAAACTGCAACCATCCTTAAAGTCAGCAGAAAGATGCATGTCTATCAGAGATGTATTTCATTATGATTCAGAGCTGCCAAAAGCATCTTTTTCCTTCAAGATCTGCCAATTCATTTGAAAGAAGATGTAGAGGATGCATCTGTGCAAAGGCTTGGAGTTATACAAATTGGGAAACCAGTTGTTTATCCCTTCAGAAGTCTCACTTTTGCACAAGTAAACACTGCACAGGCTGGAAAGGATGTGCCCCACACCGTGTCTGTGTCTAGCTGTGAGTGCTCAGAGAGGAAAAGCTGTGCCTGGCTCTGGCCAGAAGCTTCTGGAAGCAGCAATGAGCAAAGCTCATGGCAGCACCAGCACATCTATAAAACACAGTGATGTTCCCACAGAAATACGCTCCTGTGGTTGAGTACATTCTCTTTTTCCAAGAGAAAATATGCCCCATGCAGATTTTTTGGTCAGTTGGTTTCTGGCTGGGGAAGACAATTGGAAAGAGGAGTTTACAGGCACAAATCAGCTTTGTTTGGGCTGAGTAGCATTTGTGATGTAAGAAATGTAGGCCCCAGCAATGGCAGCTGCTTGGCTGTCCTTGGCTCTTTCACTGTATTTCAGTGTTAAAGTGGCTCTCCCAGGAGGAGTCAGGAGTTGGGGATTACCTGGGTCTTAGGGAACTACACCAAATTAATTCATTTTGGGAAAATGTGTTTTGCAAACAGTGAATAAAGATCAAAACCCATGAAGTGACATTATCTCTGACAACCTTTATTTCTATGGGATATTTTTGTCTTCTGAAACAGAACTTGGTAGGGATGATTGAAATAGGGTACTTTTGTTGTTGTTGTTGAAACTAAAAAAAGCAAATACTGTCTGCAATTAGAATTTCCAGTTGGGGTGGGTTTATTTTGAGTATTTATTTCCCTAGTAGGCTCAAGGATTTATTGGAAATTACCAGTTGGAGCTACAAAAAATTGTCTTGCTATGTACAACTTGTCACTTATACATGTAAAAGTTAGCTCTTTGAGAAAAGCTTGTTGTTTAGGGCTGTTCATTTTGGTTTTGTTTACCTGGAAGCCAAGTCCATGAATAAAGAATCACAGACTGGTTTGGGTTGGAAGGGACTTTAAAGACCATCTTGTTCCATCTCCTGCCATGGACAAGGACACATTCCCCTATCCCAGGTTGCTCAAAGCCCCATCTAACCTGGCCTTGGACACTGAAAGGGATGGAGCATCCACAGCTTCTCTGGGCACTCTGTGCCAGGGCCTCCCCACCTCACAATCAATAATTTATTCCTAATCTAAACCTTCCCTCAGACTGCCCTGGCCCACGTGCAGGATGTTGCATTTGGCCTTGTTGAATAATAAACCTTTGTGAGGTTTATTATATTTTTGTATGAGTTTTTCTCAGAATCAGTCCTGATGGCAGCTGCTGCCCTCAGATTTCCTATTATAAACAAACAAAAAGCCAGAACTTTTGGTTCAGATATTTGTCTCAGTGTTCAAAGAGCAGCTAGATGAACTCATGGAGGAAGAACCAATGTTAAATGCGAAGGAAACACCTCTGGCTTAGGAAACTCCTGGAGTGCAAAATATCCATTTTGGAGAGAAAGCATGGACTGTACCGTCACACAGCTCCAGGTGCTTGTATCCCTTGCCATACACCTGTCCCCAGTCACTGCTGGAAACAGGACAAAGGCTCTTTTATCTGCAGCACTATCTCAGGTTTTTGTCCTCATGTTTTTATTCTGTGTCATGAAACCACACAAATTTTGTTGTCTCAAATTCTGTTGTTTCTCAGCAGAAACACACCTGACTTTTGAAGCCACTTTGTCTGAATATCACAGCAGAAAATGAACCAGCTTGTTGATATGGTAATCTACATTGCAAAGTTTGCATATGAAACAAACAAAAAAAGAGTCTATTGAAACAGAAAGGTGCTGCAGTTGGGTGCACCCCAGGTAGCTCTGGAAACTGTGACTTTTTGAAAGTAACCACTAAAAATTAAAAAGACATGCAACAAAACCTCATGAAAATCCCTTAAAAGCTTAATGCAAACTTCATTAAATAACAATCAGAGCAGCAAACTATTTGTGGTTCGCTCTGGTCATATGAGCTCATTTGTGGCTTGACTTTCGATGAAATTCTTTGTGAGAGCTGCTCTCAAAGGCAGGAAAAACAATGGGTTAGTTTCATGTACTTGATTTAATCAGATTGCCCAAATTATCATTTTTCACTGCTGCCAGGGAATCAGAAACAACCTCATATTCTTCTCCTCAGTCCCAGTCATTTTGGCATCCATAGTGTTTGGACCGGGGAAGTGTGAAAGAAACACGAGGTAGCAGCAGTCCAGTGGAAAGTTTCAGTAAGTGGTTAATAAGGTTAATAAGGCCAGTGCAGCAATTACATGGGGTCGTCTGGATGTAGAAATTTTGGAGAATTTCATACTAGAAATAATCAGTGGACCGCCAAGATGCTGTGACCTTTAGCTGTGACTTCTCCAGCCCCTTGGTACAGCCAGTGTCAGGACAAAGGGGGAGCTCTCCAAGAGCTTTAATTTGGTTAAAGAAGTGCTGAGCTGTGTGTTAGAGAAGAAAAGGCAGATTCCCAGTGGTTTAGCTGTGCTGAGTACCTCTTGCCCTCACCTGATGTCATTTGGATTAACTCTGGTCACACTGATGCACCTGGAGGGGTGCATTTGCACCCTCTCTTGTGGTAGCCTGCCTGGAAAATATCCCAGCTGTCAGAAATAAACCTATACATCATTCCCTTTTGGTTTCGTTTTGTTTTTGTTGTTTTTTTTTTCCCTAAATTTTGTACTCAAGACTTCAAGTTTGATAAGTGAAAAAACATTTAATCAAAACACCTTTCAAAAATGGAAACTACAAATTAAGAGGACACATTGCCTTAACAAATGTCTTCAGTTAATTTGAACCGGACAGCTGCTTGAGGAATCCCAGAAGGATGTAACATAAGGCTATGCCTATTTTTCACCAGCAGTCTCCAAGAAAATTTACCAATTTTTCTATTATTCATTAAGGTCTTCTGTGTTCTTTTATAGAAATCTGGCCAGAAGGAAGCAGGACTCAGCTTCTGCCTCTGATGGCACAGGCAGTGCTGTGTTTGACATGCTGGTCCCTCAGAGGCTGGATAACATGAAGAAATATGAGATGTCCTGGAGGAATGTGGAAGACATCATGTGTCTTGGAGCTTGGTGAATTTTCAGCAAAATTTACTTTTGCTCCAGATTCATATTAATTCCCCAAAATCTGCCAGTTAAGATACTCTTAGCTAAGAAAACTGGAGGAAATTGAAAATCAGAGTAGACCAGAGTCACCCTTGCACACAGGGTCTGAGCTACTGGAAAAGAACAGCTTTAGGTATCCCTGTGAACCTGGGGAAAATGCCTGCACAATGCAAAGCAGCTGTGGAAAGCCAGGAACATTATGGAAGCTGTGTTAACAAGGGAATAGGGAGTAATACAGAAAGTCCAGGGGCTTGACAAGTTAATCAGAGCTGGGCAGCAGTTTAAGAAATCTCACAAGGATATAAACCAGAGCTGCTGAAATGATTTCCACCAAGAGCTGCTGGATAGATGTAAACACTGCAAGGGGTTGGGTCATTTCACTTCCAGAGGGATCTCAGGTTATGCAGGAGAGCTGGGGAGTGGGATTGGCAGGGGTGATGCTCTGGGGGAGCTGTGTGACACAGAGCTCCTGTATGCAGGGCACAGGGGGGATGGAGGGGGATTAGATCACGTGGGGAGATGGACAAGGGAGAATGGCTTTAAGATGAAAGAAGATAGATTTCTATTTTATATGAAATTCTTCTCTCTGAGGGTGGTGAAACCCTGGCACAGGCTGCACAGAGAAGCTGTGGCTGCCTCATCCCTGGAATTGTTCAAGGCCAGTTTGGATGGGGTTTTGCACTGCCTGGTCTGGTAGAAGGTGTCCCTGTCCATGGCAGGAGGTTGGACTGAGACGAACTTTAAGGTCCCTTCCAACCCAACCCATTCTGTGATTCTGTGACTTATGGGGCTGAAACAGGATTCAGGACTGAAGGGCAACCTGAACCTGTTGGATTTGAGAAATAAACTAGTAGGTGGACTAAGAAAAACACTGAAGATTTGAATAAAAAGAATTTCAGGCAATATTCTCTACACTGAGTCTCTGTTCAGACTGCACAATATAGGATTAGTAAATCTTATTCATTAAAAGCAGAATTGTGTTCAACTTCCAAATAATAGGTGTATTTCAGCCTCCTAGGCAAAGACAACAGAGTAACTGGAGACAGACCTGCTCATGCTGCTGATCAAATTGCTTAAATCTCTTTTAAGGGTGTTCCTCTGTCTGCTTGAAAACCACAGCATATTCACATTTCTTAAATACACAATGGTTTCCCTGAAACCTTCTTAAAATTGGCGATGGGTAAAGATCATCTTCAGATCCTGATCACCATTACTCATTATATGGAGCATGAAAGAGGAGAGTGTTCTTTTCCCTTTGCAAAAACATTTTCCCTTTGCAACAACATCCTTGAGTGTGTTTGGTGGCTCTCTCCATTGCAGTGCTGCTCTCTGAATCCATTGTGTTTATCCATTCTGCATCTGTGCCACCTTTGGAAGAGGCAGGAGGAGGAGGCAAGTGCAAGGAGAGGAGTTTAAGAGGCAAGAGATCAGGGTCATGAAAAGGGGGAAAAAGGAGAATGGTGAGTAGAAGCATGAAGTGGAGGGAGAAAGAAAAGGCTGCAAAAGGAGGGAAAAGCACACTCAGTGTGAGTGGGGGGATGTGGGAGCCATTGGAGCTTGGCAGAGGAGCCAGCACTGACCTTAAATGCAGAGAACAGAGAATCTGCAGAGCCTGTGATCTGAACCATCAAGCGCATCCCATCGTCTTCAGCTTATGGGACTGGGCTTGGGCATCACCTGGAGGGAGGCTGAAATCATGGAAACACTTTGGTGTCAGGAATTGATGAAACCAGGACAAAAGAATGGTTTAGAAGAGGCAGGCAGTTTTGCTTCACAGCATAGATAATTCTGATCGTATTATGTTTTCTGGTTTTGTTGGCAAAAATCTGACAGCTTGAGACAACAAATGGCTTTTAACTTATTGTTTTCTCTAAGGAAAGCATTATTTTTTTAAAGATCTTCCCATTAAATCTGCATATACTTGGAGCCTGAAGAAAACAATCTGATGGAGCAAGGGAGAGGAAGGGGATGGAACAGATGAAAATCTATTTGCTAAGTCCTGCAATGGAGAATATATATTTTAATGTGAAACAGTGATGACGAGGGAAGCTTTAGACAGCTTCAAAGCAAAAGCATCCAGGCAGGCAGTCCTGCAGGACTTCAAAACCTTGTGTGGAGACAAAGCTTTTTGTACATCAGAGCTTGGAATTCAAATCAAGCAGAGAGCAAGCCAAGCCAACATTGAGCATTTTGCATTTCACTTGATGTCCTTAAAGGCTGCAAGAGTTTATAATTTTCTTGCATCACGTGCCATTTTCAGCACTGTTTTGCAGGTGTTTCTTTGCTTCTTTTCTTCCAGTTTCCTTGAGTGGTTACACAGATTTGTAGAGTATCACATGTGTTTTTTAAAGCTTTCGTTCAGCTGGATACTCCTTCCCTCCCTTCGGCCTCAAAGGCAGATTTACAGGAATATTTCAGAGATATGACACTGCATTATTTTAAAAGCTTTGCTCTTCTTATCTTCATGGCCTTGGAGGTCACAAAGAACTACATGTGAGGATAAGCATCAGGTTACCCAGCATGGAATAAAGTGAGACTGGATTGCAAAAAACCACTTTAACACATAAATCCAGATACTCTTTGCAGTGTCTCCCCTCTCTCCTATCACTGATAAGATTTCTTGAATTTATTTTAAAAAAGACAGGAGGGGAGAGTGCTAGGAAGAGCAAAAATATCCCCAAACATCTATCAAAGGACCAGAAATAACATTTTAATTCCATCCAAATAATGCTGGTTCAAGAGTGGCTCAGTAAAGATATTTTATGACGAAAGCAGCAAAGGAATTTTGTTGCCTAACTACCAATAGGGTTTATATTTCATTTATGAATATCCAAAAAATCATCAAATGTGGAATGTTTTCAAATTAAGGGCAGAGAGGAAATTACATTTGCTTTTGTTGAAGGAGCAACTGCATATTGGAAAATTATTGCAGGCTCTGCTGGATTTGATTCAAAGAAAAGCTTACAGCTTGGTTCTCCATTGCCTCTGTTTTATCCTGTAATTTCAGCCACGCTGTTTTTCTCCATGTGCTGCTGCAATTAAGGAATGGGGATGTTTTATAACTTACAGTTCTGGCTCAGCTCAGCTGTGCCAGAGAAGGGGAACTGGGAGACTTGGGGTATGAAATTTAGGTTTGGCCACATCCAGAGACAACTGAGGAGACTGGGGGTGTGGCACCCCAAATCTTGGCTCCTGGGGTGCAATATCCAAACCTACCCCAGCTGCCTCCTGATTTCAGGAGGATGAGATCCAGGTGGTTGGATTAGCTCTGCCTGGGAGAAATAATAAAAATTGGACAAATAAGCCTGGTTTTGCCAGTGACACTTGTTATTTTGGCTGAGCCTGGTGTGGCTGAGGGAGATGAGGTTCATTTGGCAGTCACAAAATATCTCCTCGTGTTCCCCTGCTTTTCAATGCTCTGTCTTTTCATGCAGAGTTCAGTTTGCCCCTCTTGCTCCTAACCCTGATTTCACTGTCATGCTCTTAATGTGAAGACAGAAATTAGGCTGTTCTACAAGGAGAGGCAGCTTCTCCAGGAGCTGAGGTAAGAGGGTGAAGTGGGATTTAAGAGGCAATGGTTTCAAACTGAGGGAGGGCTGGCTTAGATTAGATATCAGGAAGAATTTCTGGACTGTGAGGATGGTGAGGCCCTGGCTCAGGCTGCCCAGAGCAGCTGTGGCTGCCCCATCCCTGGAAATGTTCAAGGCCAGGTTGGATGGGACTTCAAGCAACCTGGTCTGGTGGAAGGTGTCCCTGCCCATGGCAGGGGATTTGGGATAGATGATCTTTAAGGTCCCTTCCAACCCAAACCATTCTGTGATGCTGTAACACTGACAGCTCTGAACAGTTTCTCCATCTGTGGGGTGGACACCAGATGTGTCCCTAGGAGCAGGCTGGGGCAGGAACCCAACCCTGCTTTCCCTTCTCTGAGGAACCCTGGAGTCTGTTACATCACAGGCTCAGACAAGAGTGGGTGACACAGGAATCCTCACAAATGTAACAACCTTAATGGTGACATTTGCAGTGAAATGTGAGAGGATGGTCATTCCTGCTGTGTGCCTCCAATTCTGATGCTATTTCCAGGCGAGGACAAGAGGATGATCTTTGCATTTTGCTCTGCTGTACAGGTCTGAGCTGTTTGCTGCTCCCATAACCTTAAAGGTCTTTCCCTGCTGGAATGGTTCTGTGGTTCCATGCTGAGTGCTGTCTTTCTGAGGGACAAGGTGCTCAGCCAGCTATGGAGGATTGGTCCAGCATCTCCTCTGGGGACGTGTCTGCCGGGTAGGAGGGACAGGGAGTGCTGAGCTGTGGCTGGCAGAGGTTCTTGCAGAAAGGCAAAGGTAGAGAGGGGTACAAGCAGCCTCCTGTCACTCACAGGAGTGATTCCTGCCTCTGAAGATATTGGCAATTTCTGCTCCTGAGACCACAGGTAGCAGGAGTCTCTCCACACCTTCTGCTGTGCAGAGCCAGGTGAAGCACTGTGCTCAACATTCACTCAACAGATAAAGTGCTGTTGGCCAAAGGAATTTTGGTAAAAAAATCCCTTCACTTAATTTTATGTATTTTTGTTTAATTGTTCCTAAAACTTTTTTCAAGGAAGGGCAATTCCAAATTTAGGTTAAACTGACTACAGAATAAACACCCAGATAGAGATGCTGTTAGCTTTCAGTGTGGAGTTCTCCTCAGAAACCAGTGAAATGTGTTGTGGAAAAGCTAAAAACCCCAAGTAATTTTGGCTTTAAACACCTGACCCACAGTTAGCATTTTGCCTTTTTCTAGCAGGTGACACAGAAGGCCCAGGCTGTAGAACTGCTGGTGGTTTAATCAGAAGAGCAGGAGACTCAGGGGGAGCCTCGCTGTTCTCTACAGCTCCCTGAAAGGAGGCTGCAGCCAGGTGGGAGCTGGTCTCTCCTCCCAGGTAACAAGTGATAGGACAAGTGGGAATGGCCTCAAGCTGGGCCAGGGGAGGTTTAGATTGGATATTTGGAAGAGTTTTGTTGCTGAACAGGTGTCAAGCATTGGAACAGGCTGCCCAGGGCAGTGGTGGAGTCACCATCCCTGGAGGGACTTGAAAGATGTGTAAATGTGGCACCTGGGGACATGTTTTCATGGTAGGCTTGGCAGTGCTGGATTAATAGCTGGGCTCAAGGATTTTAGAGGTGTTTTTTGAACTTAATGACTCTGTGATTCCATTATTCTGCAATTTCCATGTGCAGTGCTTGAGGACAGGATATTGCAGAGCGCTCTGATAGTATGGGCTGGCTTTGTAGGTACAGAAATATCTTCTATACCAGAATGTGGCTCTGTGCCTGTGAGGGAGGAGAGAAATTAATTCAGGTGGACCTGGAGCTTAATCTCTGTGCCCATGTAAAACCTTCAATGTTCCGTGGGATGCTTTAGTCAGCAGTAGGAGATGAGGAGTCCCCGTGTGCACAGGCGAGGGTTTAAGCTGTATATAACCAACAGGGGGCATTAGGTTTATGCGTATTAAATGTGTATTTCTATTCCTAGCAGAGAAAAATCTGAGTAGTTTGATTGAAAACAGCAGGATGTCAATCTTGTACCCTATAAAAGATGCAGGATTCTGTAGGGTTTTTTTGTGTTTTTTTTTCTTCTTCCCCCCCAGAAGATTTAGTAACTGTATAAACTCTTTTTCTTTGGGTTTAGCCTGTATCTATTTTGAGACAAAGATAAGCGAGATAGATGTAATTAACAATCAGATGATTTTTGCATGATTTGCAGCTCAAAAAGCACTTGAAAAATATAAGTGTTTCTGGTACAAATTTGTTTGTATTGATAATTCCAAGTTTTCTAACCAGAAATTAACGTAAGCCTGCAATTATATCTTTCTGATGGAAATGAGATTCAGCAGTGCACATTCAACTGCTGCCCTTAATTTTGGATGAATCCTTGCCCTGAATTATTTGATTAGTGAATGCAAAGGACTTTGGGGAGGAGCTACAGTGCAAGCACAAATTTTGGTCTTTGGAAATGAAAGTAATATTTATTACAGAGATACAACCACTCATACTCCTGTGCATGACATTATTCATATACACGTTCCTTTATATTTATATTTTGTATTCACAGCACTGACTGTAGGAGCAAACTTTTTCTCTCCACACATGAAGTGGAAAACTGTAGCCTGCTCTGCACTCCTGTCACACCCCAGCAGCTGGAAAACTGTTTTAGGTGAAGTGATTTCTACAATCTGTAGTTAACTTGAGCTGCATTTGGAAACATGGTGATCGATTAAGGAATTCAATGTTAGATAGTCAGGTGATACAGCTGTGACCTGCTTTCATAAAGCAGTGTCAAAACAAATTTTTGTCCCAAATGTTCAGATGTTCTATTTTTCAATAAGTTGATTTTATTACCTGCCTTATGTTAAAATGAGTTTTACACCACCTAACAACTTCCTCAAAAGTAAAGTAAAAGTTAGGATTTTGAAATAAAGAAATTATCAACCTCCAGCAGTTGCAGAGTTTTTGCCTGGGATATTCTCAGCCACTCTTGTTCCCCCACTGTGAGAGAAAACAAATTCTGATGGATCAGTGGCACACAGTAACTCCTTGCCTTGAGCCCTCTTTAAACAGCTGTCATAAAAAAAAAAAAAAGGCAAGATGAGATTGGTTCATTTTTATCCAGCAAGAAGTTGTTTGGAGGGAGGGTTGGATCCAATTAATCAGTGGTTTGACTCTGAGGGACATCTCAACCTGAGAGTTTTTCCACAGTCCAGATGTGCTGCAGGTGTACAGGGTCACCCACTATAAGCAGAGAAGTGTGTTTTCCCTCCTGGCACGTTTGTAACCACAGGGGAAGGAACCAGAGCACCTAGAAAGTTGGTTGGTGGTTGGTTGTTTTAAATTTTTTTGTTGTTGTTGGTTTTTCGTTTGTTTGGTTTTTTGGGGTTTTTTTGTAAGTTGCTTGGTCAATGTCCTGGCACATCCTTCCTTCCCACGGAGCAGAATTTAGTTTCCTTCAATACTTAACTCAGGCTGAACAGCATTTTAAACAGGATCTCATCTGCTGGGCCAGTTTCTGTTAGTGAAGACTGGTGTTACTCTGTGTATCTGACAGAACAGCAAATTAGGGACACCTTTTCCATGCTAATCAATTAGTCACATAAGATGTTCCTGCCTTCCAAAGAAGTGCTGGAGTAGCAGCTGTGTGACTTGTTATGAAAGGTCTCTGTGTCAGCAGATTCTGCCTCTATGTTGTGTTTTTCTGCAGAGCCAGCAGCAAATCCTAATAAAACTTAATGTGAGAAAACATTGCCAGTGAGGTGATAGGTTGAGATTAACTGCACTAAAAAGAGGCAATTCCATGCTAAGTCTTTTTTAACTTCCCTGAAGAGTCACTATTATAAACATAGCAATTTAAGGGCTTCTTTCTGCTCCTGTGAAAATCAATATGAAAACTCACAGTGAATTAATCTAAAAAAGAAAAAGCAGCCAGCCAGCCAGCCACCACTCATCCTAAACTTGGACAGCTAAACTTTCTGGCTTTCCAGTAACACAAGTTCTAACAAGTGTGTTTCAGCTCAAAATTAGCCCCATGCTGAGCTCTAATGACAATTTCTAAAAAAAAAAATAAAAAAAAAAAAAATAAAATTGCAATTAAGGTAAACTCTGATGCAAGTAATTTCCTTCTCAAAGATAATTTTTATAAACAAGTGTATATAAAAAAGTTTAAAATTGGAAAGAAACCCCAACAACTTGTTATAACAGCATCACTGTTATTATAAACATATTCCCCCTAACTTATAAAACACTTAACTTAGATTGCCAGCATTAGAAGCAAATGCTGTGTTTAACACCTTTTCTGGTGTTTGGGTTTTTAGGTGCATAAGTTCCAGGGCAATCGAATGTCACCCACTTATGCCCATCCTTCAGCTGCCAGAAAGTGTTGAGATTTTCTAGCACGATTCCCAGGCTCCCAGAGGTATCCCTGTAACATAAAATGTGGTGAACACAGGGGACTTTTAGTTCTGGGGAAGATTTTTTTCTTTAGCTCCTGCTGATTTCAGAAGAGGCTCCAAAACTGGCATGATTCTCACATGAAGAAGGGTCCAGAAGAGGTGTCAGATGTGGGAATAACCTGTGCCACCTCTGGGGAAGAAAATGGAGTATCTCACTTTGCCAGAGGCACCTGTGATGACTGAGGTCTGTCCCCCTTCCTGCCACGGCAGCTTTCCTGTCTGCTTCCCATGTGTGTGCTACCACCTGTGGAAGGACAAAAATATTCATCATCCAAAGGAAAAAATGAGCTATCATCAGAACTAGAGCTCCAGACCCCTGAGTCATAGGACCAGGGACTGTCAGCTTGCCCTTCTTCAGCAAAGAACATTTCTTCACTTTGGAATCCCCCAGAAAGCCTGGAAACCCAGTCAGACCAGAGCCCATGGAGCAATTCATGTCTTGGAGTCTGCAGGAAGCCTGAAAAACATCTCTGATGCAGAAAATGGCTCCATTCTCCAGCAGGGTGCTGCTCTCCTCTCGTCTCCCAAGCGTGGCCATGGCTCCAGAAGAGTGGGGCTTATTGCTGCTTGTCCTGTCACATTCCCCCAGTTCCCCTGTGCTGGGATTGGGACCTTTGGGGTGCAAGGGGAGATGCTGTTTGGGGCTTCTATCAGACTTAATCCAGATTATTATCTACTCCTGCATGAAAAAATATCCCTTTCTGCTACTAGGATAGTATTTATTTCTGAGTTTCCTATGGTGCCAAGGATTTATTGCTGGTTAAAGTAGTCCAAAGACTCCCCAGAAAATGGAACCCTGGAGTCAAGAGCAGGATTTTTTTAAGTGTATTGAAGACTGTACCCAGGAAGGGCCTGTGAGCCTGTGCAGTCCTTGCCTCTCTCACAGATTTCCCCAGAGCATGCCTGCAAGGATGATTTTGGGGTAAAAATCCAGGATTAGTCAAAAAAGCCAAGAGAAGCAGAATGTGCTTCTGTGATGTGTTCTTAGATGGACACTACTTTAAATACAAAATGCTTCTTCTAAGATATAAAAGTGGATTGTTTCCAATTCTGAATCTCCTCTGTAATGATTCAGCTATTGGCAAAAAAAAAAGCTGAAGAGTACAATGTTGAAGCACTGTCTTCACATGATTGTTATTTCAGATATTACTTGTTCAGGGTAAAAATACTTTCCCATTAAAATAACAAAAAACAACAACCAAAAAAAAAACCCAAAACAAAACAACAGCAAGAAGAAAAGGGTCATGAGTCCATTTTTCTTGGTCCTCTGTAATTAATACACTGATTTATCTCTGTAGAGCCTGCCAATAAATTATTGGTTGCTATCAACTTATTTCTCAGGATGAAACCCTGGGAGAGAAGGTTGCCATGGACTTAATTAGAGCTCTCAGTGATTAACATGGGTGCTAATTTTGCTGTCCTTGTGGTGGAACATTTCCTCCCCTTATCCCACATACCCTTTTGACTACTGAGCACCAACCATTTACTTTTCACATCTCACTCTGGCTGTGATTTACCCTTGTCCCAAACACTGGTTCCTGGGCATCTGCAAGCTGCCATCCTGTGGTACAGATCATTCTGGGGTTTTAGGTTAAATCAGAGGACTCTTCTCTCCAAGGAGCAGTTTGAGATTTCCACCTCCTCTCTCCTGGAAGGTCTTGAAGACATGAAAACTTTCACTCTTGCCACTGTACACTTCCCTGCCCACAAATGTGCTGCAGGATGTGTCAGGATTTCCTTTCAGGGATAGAATGATGAGCTCTGTACCCTTGAAAAGGAGGGATTTCCCTTCTTCCAGGGAGAAAGTGCACATGAGTCTTGGCTTGGACACTGCAGCACCAGCCTGATGCTGTGATAATGGACTTTGAAAGTTTTGATGCTTTTCAATTCAAGGTGTTATTTTAGGTCATTTCAGAAGCTTTAATGGCTCCCTGTGACTGCACAGCTGGACTCATGATAACCAAAGCACAGGCCTTGCAGGTGAAGGAACATGAAAAACAACATTAATAAAATGATAATGTTTTAAAGGCTCTTTTCCCAAGTGTCTGGTTCTGTCTTAAGAAAAGGCTGTGGAAAACAAAAATTGGGTTTCTAGGCACTCCAAAGAGAGGCAATGGCCATAAAATGGCTGGGTTGCTTCTGCCCTTATGTCTGTGCATTGCAGCCCAGTCTTCAGTTACATTCCCCACAATATTTCATGTATGTGTGTGTATAAACCTCCCCCACTGACTTCTTCTCACTTGTGTGCAACTCTGCCCTGTAATATCTTTGCTGTGCCCACTAGAGAAAACGAAAGCTATGAGCTAATAAGGCAAGGGCTATAAGAAGTGTCATGTTAAAAGCAAGCAAGATCTGTTCTTGTTAAATCTCCTGTTAAACAGGGATCTTCCATGAAGCTGTGCAAGTCATTCAAACCCAGGGTCTCTCACTGCCCATTCTTCCTGTATTTTTCATAAGCTCATGGGGAACACCGAGGTTGTGATCTGGAGAAGTGTTTTGCTCTCACAGCTGTAACCAAAGCCTCCAGACACTGAATGCACAAACTTCTGCTGAACTGGGACTGCTGTGCTAAGGGATCCTGGAAGTCTCAAGTTGGACACCATGATTTCCCTGTCCATTTTGACCTTAATCTCCCTGTGCCCCAGTTTCCTGTGACGAGGTAAAATGCAGAAGATATTCAATGGTGCTACAAAGCACCAGCAGATTAGTGATGAGCACCACACACAAAAAAATTTAATCATGCCATACTTGAGCAGAGCTTGGCTGGGGTCCCAGGAATGTGGCACAGGGCCATGTAGAATGAGAAGTGTAAAAGGGAAAGGCTTAGCCATTATCCATGCACTGAGCCATCCTCAGTGTATCCCAGGTGGAGGATACACAGGGAGCCTTAATTCTTCCTAATTCCTGTGAGCTTGACTCAGCTGAATGCTTTTGCCTCCTGTAAATTCTGTGTTCTTTTGCTTGGTACTGCCTGAGGGACAGGAGATTCATAACCTCCAGGTCCAGTTGTCCAGACTTAACTTGCTCAACACAACAGAGAATAAAGAATTCTCATCGGTGCCAAACTAGAATCCAGTGAGCACTTTAGGTCTGAGGTTTCATCAATACTTTCCATCAATTTTTATACCAAAAGCAGTGACTTTTGTCAAGTTTTTATTGATTTCCTGTCTGACAAAGTGCTTTTTCAAATTTGTAATGGGTAAGAAGCAAAATCCCCCAAAACAGGGAAGGAAAGAAACTGCAATTTTTTAATTTTAGGAAAGAAACAGCAATTTATTTCCTCCCCCTCTCTATTTTTTGCCACCTCAATATTTTTTCTGGTATTATCAGCTGCTGCTATGAGCAGAGGTATTTCCTCCTTTCTGAAGGCTACTGTCTGAAGACAATGCAGAAATGCAATCTGATGCCATCTCCTCAGTAACTTTCAGACTCAGATTCCACTTTTATGGTGAACAGGATGGTGGGCTTAGAGATGCTGCTTTGCTTCCTGCAGATTTCTGACAACCCACCCACCCAGTCCTTGGGTCGTGTTTCTGGAGCCAGTAAAAAATACCCCTGACCTTACAGTCCTTCCTGCTGGGGAGAAAAAGTTGCAGTATGTGTTGTCCCATTCCAGTATCTGACAACAGATGTACTTTACTCATGGAGAAAGTTTTATTAAGGGTCTCATGCCTCTTAGCAGAAAAGTCTCTCCTGTCACATTCTTTGGTGCAGATTCTTTGGCCTTTAAGGAGAAAACTCTACCTGCTTTTCCACCATTTAACATCCCTCAAATGTCTCTCTCTGGCATCTGTTTCCCACTTGAGCTGTTACAGTAATACCTGTAGGTCATTGGAAATCAAATATTGCTAATTTGGAGTTCATATGTACCAATCACACTGTTCATAACAAAAGCCCACGGTCATTTTGATGATGGTTTTTAGAACGGGAAGTCTGTGTGCAGCTGGGGTAGAAAAGAGCTCTGAGCCTTGCCAAGGGGATCCCATGACTCAGTTCTGCTGACAATATTTGTAGACATATCGTGTGAGTCTCATTGGGTCCCCAGTGTGGTCCCAGGGAACCTGACTCACCTTGTTACACACAGAGCAAAGGAAATGTGGATCTGTTCAGCAGCTCGGATGTTCCAATGACTCAGGCTACTGGATTGGATCAGTGCCTGACCTGTTTATGCCGGTCTGTGTCTCCCTCCTCTTCTAGGAGCCCTGGGAGCAATGATTCTTCAATTCATAAATTCACAGAAGACACATTTAAAGCTCTGCACTGTGAATAAGAACCAGTTCTGAAATGTTTAATAGTCCCTGAAGTAAAATAACCCTCTCCTGTAGGTTTAGATTCCAAGAGTCAGCTCTTCACCACATGCAGCTGAACTTCATGGTGTGTGTTGTCTCCACTTGCTGTGGGAGCTCGGTGCTTGCCCACTGCTGGGTGGATTTGGGGAATTGTGCCTTTTGTGGAAATATCAGAAAAGGTAAATCACCCTGAGCAGGTGCTTCAAATTTCAGAAGAAAAGAAATGGTGAAGCAGAAGAGGAAGGAATCGTGATTACTTTTACTCTGGTACAGCGATGCGCTCATTCACTTTTTGCCTTTTCAATTGAGGAAAGGAAAACTAGTTTCTTCCCTTAAAGAAATAAAGTTGGCAAGCCAGGAAGAAAGAAGAGCTAGGAAAGCTCTGATCATCCATCAGGAATGCTGTTACATTTAGCATAGACTTTGTTTTTCTTTTTAATGTTTTTGCAATTAATTAATTCCTTAAAATTGAAACTGTTTTGACTTAGCTATTCTGGGGGTAAAAAAAAAAAAAAGGAAAAAAGAAAAAAGAAGCATTTTGAATCACAGCGGGTTTTCTGCCACACTTAAGAATAGCTGGTTGAGACTGGGGTATTTTTGATGTGAAAAGAAGCTACCTAGCTGTCTTTTACCTACTTGCACTGACCTCAAACCTTTATGACAGTTTCTTGCATGGTGGCTCAATGCTGTTTCCAAGCACAGTTTGAAGATTCCCAAAAGAAGACAAGAGTCTCTCTTCAGTTCCAAGTCTGTTTTCTTTGTCAGACTCTTCTTTTCAGGATATCTTTAGCTTCATCCAGCATTCCAGGAAAAGAAAGAAATGTCCTCTGGACATCTCACCACGTCTTGCCGTTTCTGTCTGACGTCTGTGACATTTAAAGATATTTAAACATTTGGAGCATTTAAACATTTAAAGCATTTAAACATTTAAAGACATTTAAAGATTTGGAGCTTGTCCCTCTCCATAACCTATTGTTTAATTAGTGCCACTGGAAATACAGCAAGAGAACTTACAATGAGGGATCTGAAGTTGAGGAGAGGGAGCAGGGAGGATGGAGTGACTCTTGGGCACAGCTGCCACATCAGAACAGAAAAGTTTAGTTTGAAGGGTGAACAAGAAGGGGTTTGATGAAAAGGGGCATGGGATGAGAAGTAGCAAGTCTAGGTTTCAAAGTGAGTTTGGGATATGAGCAGAAAAATTCAGATTGGTTGTGAGGGAGGGAAGTGGGGAGCAGAGGTCCTGGCAGCACTGTCCAGACAGATCAGTCACACGATATTTGTCTGTGCACACTTGGTTTAGGTGAGCTACAACTCACTTCAAACAAAAAAAGGTGTTGCCCTCCACCCTCCAGTTACCGGGAGCAAAATTCCCCTGAACCGCGGGGCAGAGCTCAGCAGCAGCATCTTTTAAACCACACCTCTCTAAGGAAGATGAAGATGCCAGACCTGGGGGTAAAACAATGACTGTTTGACAGATCGGGTGTGGTTCACACCTCAGACTTGTTTTCTGTCAGCATTCCCAAACTGATTGCAATTGAGCTGCTCCCGATTTGCATATATTTAAATGAGAGGAAAAGCAGGCATTTTCCAGTGACAGCAGGACCGGCACCCAGGGAAGAGCTGCTCCAGCAACAGCTCCCGGTGTGGTGGAGATTTTAAACCTTAAGCCGTGGAGTGCAGGTGACCTCCGTGTGACTTGCTGGACCAAGATTCAAGCACAGGAAGAAGCAGGTGCTGCAAGCAGGATGAAAAAATAAATAAATTGATTTTTCCACAGTGGAATGATGTCCTCTGGGAGAAGCAGTGCTGCTTGTGCCAACCAGGGCAGGAGTGTGCGGCACACCGGGATGTGCTCTGCAGAGCATACTCCTGCTCTGGACAAACACCGATTTCCCATGCCTTAGTTCCTTCTATGGTCCTTTCCTGTCTGCAGCAGCACACAAAATTAGCAGAGGCAGAAGCAGTAGGTGGAGAAATTCCTTCTAGGACTTCAGTGTCCACAGCTTTAAATAATACTGTCCTAGTCCAGAACCGGCTGGAGGGCTCAGGAGCAGGGCAGAGCTCACCCAGGAACTCGGCTGCGGTGTCTGACTCCCCTGCTCCTCTGGGCTCGGGCTCAGCAGAGCCTGCTCCCTGAATAAGTGGGGAAAAAGGGTTTCCAGCCCCAAATCCGCCTCCTGTTGCCTCGCACGGAGAGAGGGGGGAATCCTCCAAGAAATGTCTTGATGGCTTCAGGCGAGGCTAGTGGCATTTAACACGTTACGCTGCACTTCGCGTTTATCTTTTGCGGCCAAAGTGCGGCCGCTTTCCAAGCATTCCCGAGTGTTTCCCCCCAACCTCTGAGGTGGGGGGGGGGGAACGAAAAAAACCCAAACAACCCCAAATCCCCAAAGAACAACCACAAACAAAGCAACGCAAAGTTGCAAAAGCCATGAGGGTTTTGCCTGAGTTTCGCTCAGGGTAGAACTTCGCAGGGTATCGGCGAAGCGGGGGATGCTCGGGGGATGCTCGGGGGACGCTCAGGGGATGCTCGGGGGATGCTCGGGGGATGCTCGGGGGGTGCTCGGTGACTCCTCGCCGTGTCGCCCCGCATCCTCCCCATCCTCTGGGGTGTCCGCCGTGCCCCCCCGTCCCCGGGCGTCCCCCGGCCCGGCGGGGCGGGCGCGCAGGCGCAGGGGGGGCGGGCGCGGCGCTGGCTGCGCGGAGCGCGGTGCGGCCCCAGACCGCGCTGCAGCCGCCGCGGGGGCGCCACTACCATGAGCGGCCGCGGCCGCCCCTGCGCGACTCACGGGCACCGGGCGCTGCCGCCGCCGCCGCCGCCGCCGCCGGCACCCCCCCGCCGCCGCCGCCGCCGCGCACCCCCGGCCCCCGAGCCCGGCGCTGCAGGATGCCGGGGGGCAAGAGAGGGCTGGTGGCACCGCAGAACACCTTCCTGGAGAACATCGTCCGGCGCTCCAGCGGTGAGAGATTTCCCCCGTCGCGCGTCCATCCGTCCATCCGCCCGTCCATCCGTCCCTCCGGCTTCTCGCCCCGGCGCCGCCGCCGCGCTGGTGGGTCCGTGCCAAAGCGGTGCCTTCAAGGAACGGGATCCGCTGGTCCCCGCCGGAGCATCCCCTCGCGGTCCTTACCCTGTCTCCCCGCACTTCTCACATCGCAATTGCTACCGCCGATTCGAACCTTTTTCTCTGAGACAATAAATTGTCATCCTCTCCGCTCATCGGGTCTTTTTTTTTTTTTTTTTCCCCTTTTCCTTGTTCTTTAGTTTTGTGATAATTAGGACTTGCAACTATTTCCGTCCAGGGGGTTCAAAGTTTTTTGCAATTTTGTGACACTTCAAAGTCTGTGGCGAAGGTGCCGGGAAAGCGGCGAGGGAGTGACTGTGGTTTGGATGGTGGTAATCCTGTGGCTGAGCAGATGGGTAAAGAACTGTCTGCAGCTGGTCATTTACGGCTCCTCCGTTAGGTGAATATTTACAGGGCTAGTTCAGGACTGTGTGGCATCCAGTTATTCCTTGCTGCCGGAGTTAATTTCAGCCTTTCTAGTGCAAAGCACCGATCAGGAGCACTGTACACAGCTCCATTAAAGTTACGATGTGTTTGCAGCTCAGTCTCTTTGGGTGTGCTGATGTAGATGATGCTTTAGGCAAGTCCTGTGCTAGTTAAATTCATTTTTTAATGTAGTTTTTGCACTGGCACGTATCTACTGAGTGTTTGCACAAATGTAGGAGAGCTCGGCTTTGGGTTTGCTGAAAGATAACTCCTTGGTCAGCCCGAGCTTAGGGTGACACTGCCATGGAGAAGCAGTGCTGTGCCAGTGTACACCTGGGGACAGGAGTGGGAAAGCTGAGCAGAGCAGAGCACTGAGAAGAGTTACCACATTTATATTAATCAAGACACCAATGGGTGGTGAAGTTATGCTGAAAAATGTTCCTTTCCACCTTTCCATATTGCACCAGTGCTGGATGTACCTCACAGTCACACCTGTGTGGTCCGGTGTGCTGGCTTGGAGTGGCTTTTGATGGCAGGTAGTGAATTGGGAATTCATGGACTTTCCTCATGAGCAGGAGTGGGATGAGGAGTTGGAATTTGTTTTAAAATGTTGTGTGTTAAAATGCCAGCTTTGAATTGAGCCGTTTTTGGGGGGCTTCCTCCCTCTCGTGTTGCCTCTGTCAGTTCTGTGCTCGGCACTCGCTCCCTGTCAAGCCCTGTAGCTGCACCATCTCCAAGAGCTGGTTTCCTGCAATAGTGTATTTATTTCCCAGAATATTAAATGCAGCATAATTAATAGGCATTTATATAGCACCTTCCCTCTGACAATTTCAGAGTGTTGGGTGGAATTTAATTACACTTCACGGCTCCTTGTGGAAGAGGACACAGAGAAGCTTTCTCAACCTGTTCATCAAACTGTGGCATAAACGGGGGCTTGGGGCATCACAGCTGATTTCCCTAGGTCATGCAGCATGTCAGCAGCAGGGCTGGGAGTGTGGTTTGGGAATGCCTTGGTTTTGTATCTAATTAAATCACACATCCTCCCTGGTGAAAGCTTAGTAAAGCTTTGAGGTACCAGAAACTGGAAAAGCTCAGAAGGCTTTCGAACATTATACTTTAAAAGCACGTATCCCCACCAGTTTTAAACCTGGTCTAATTTTAGGAGCATAAATCGTGCTGGTCTGGTCATTCTTTCTGCTTTTTCTGTGTCACTGATGATGTCTAAGCATGGTGCTAGCTAGAGAGGTAAATCTTCCCTGTTGGACACAAAGAGGAAAGTAGATTGGGAATTTGTATTTAACTCATGTAAGTTGTCAATGTTGTGAGCTGAAACATAATTTAGTTCTTATTTTTGTCATCCAGGACATAGCCTTATTTATCCTTTATAGATAGTAATTTTCATTGGATCCAGTACTGTTTAATCCAAACTTAATAGCATACAGTGGAGCAAATCTGGTTCAAGTATCTCCTGCCAGTGCTCTGTAGAAGACAAGGATTTGGTCTGCTGAGTGTCTGCTGGGTTTGTTTTTAGACTTGGATTCACCAAGTTCCAAGGGATTTTTCATTGACATTTTGTGGAACGGGATGAAGAAAAGACCGATGATTGTTTTTTAAAATACATCTTCAGCATTCCCCCCAAAAAAAGCCTTTCTGTCACCGTTCCTTGTTCAGGAACATTCTCCTTTGAGAATTGTCCTGTTTATGCAATCCCATTGCACTTCTTGATCATAAATCTTAACAACCAAGAGAAAGGTTGTAGGTACAGGTAATAACTTCTATTAGGGTATGGGTACTGCTGGAAAAAAATCAGGCAGGTATTTCAGCAGATAGGCTCTTCTTCAGGTGAAATAGAAGCAATGGCTTCAAAATGAAGTGTTGATGGAGACAAATTACTCAGAGTTACCAGAGATGGATCCTAATAACAAAATTTATAGACAAAATTGTAACAATTTTGAAACGTGGAAAGTCAGGACTGGGAACGGGTGTAGCGGGAACACGGTGTGCAGGTTTGGTGTGGTGTCTAAAAGCAATCATATATTGAATTTTCAGCATTTTTTTGGCACTTTAGGAGTGCCGTGAACCCTTCCTTTTTACCTCAGCTTTGGCTGCTCATCAAGTTAAAACTGTGGGAGAAGCACTCAGTGTGCAGCCATGAGCGAAGCACCAAGGAGCTGAGCAGAAAGGAATGGGGTGGCTGTGACCGGGCTGGCCATGAAATGGGGTGACCGTGGCTCTTTGCCCTCTCTGTTGGAGAGTGGGAGAGCTGGGCTGCCCTGCTGGATGCCCCTCTCCATGCCAGTGTGTTTGGGAAGGATGGAGCAGCTGTCAAAGCGATGGAGAAGTCCCACGGTGTCACCTCGCCTGGGGAACGTCTCTTTTGGAGACCACTTTACGCCTTGGAGCTTGTGAAGTGTTTTAAGTCAGTGCTGAACTTCAGTGTTTGGGCAGCATCACAGGCTGCAGGTGCTTCCCAAAGCACGGGGTGGTGCATGGCAGCCTCTGCTTTGCAGGGTCTTTGCCCTCACCACGGCTGAGCTCCACCTAAGGAGACCCAAAGCCCACGGGGAGCAGCGGGGTCTGTCCTCAGGGCTCTGTGGTTTGTAAAAGGGACAAGCAGACCTGTCTTCAGGGTAATCTCAGTGCACTCTCTCTGCAATCTTTTTTTTTTTTTTTTCCTTCTTTTAAAGCACAGTGGAAATACATTGAGGCTTATCTGAGGCTCACAAAGATTGATACGATCTCGCTACAGCCTTGGCTGTGCCCTAGATCTTAAGAACACCAGGTGTTTTGCTGAGCTGAAAGGTGTTTTGTAAGAGCACTGGGCTAAATCACGTTAAGGTGACTGTCTTTTAGTGCCATTAGTATTTGGGACGTTTAATAAGGACCATCCTAAGGGCAATGTTCTCTCCCAAGATGTTCTCAGCAGGCTGTGCCCGTTATTACTGATATTTTTGTTCACTTCTTCAGTGCATTCAGAGCTGCTACTGATACTGACCTGTGCTCAGCACTGTGAAAGTGCAGAGGGTACAGAATTGGGCAAGTGTCTAGATCAGGACTGGGATTTATGGACCGATCCCATGGGCAGTCATCCTGTGAGTTGAGCCATGCAAGTCTGTCTTGCCTTCACAAATTCTATCAGCAGGAAATTAAGTATATATTAATGGCATAATTTGCTTTTATGGTAGAATATGAATTTGTGGTAAGGGTGACTCTGGGGCTGGGCAGCAATCTGCAATAGAGACTGCTAACAGTTTGGAAGAGGGGATAAATTTAGTGAAAAATTGTATTTTGTCACTGGGATGAAATCTTAGCTCTAAGGTTTACATGGGAATTTCAGCATGAATTTTAATGAGGCTAGCATTTAATTCCTGGCATTTTTCAGCTTTATGCCAAGTTCCTAAAAAGCAGTTCCTTCACACAGACCTTTACACCCTGCTGGGTCCCTGTGAGTGATGGGTGAAAGGATCAGCCCTGTTCACAGGTGATTTTTGTCAAGGCAGGTTATATGGAAAGGGGATGGAAACAAGTGTCTCATCTGTAGCAATAAGACACTTTTTAAATTTTTATTCCACTGGTATTACAGAAAAAATAAACGTCTCATGTCTCTTCTGTTCTTACTAGCTCGTGTAGGGTTCCTGTCTTCCAGGCAGGGATGTGGGACATGATACACGTGGGCTTCTCCCATGTTTGTTTTAACAAACTGCATTTTCATCTGGCACCAATTAAATTACACATGCTGCAGACAGAAAGTTCTTTAAAGCAAAGTGCTTCAAGTTTAGTGCATGTCTGTCACTTGGGATCCTCTGAGAAAAACGCAGAGCTCAGCAGTTCCCTAAATCCCTGCATAAAAGCAGAAAGCACCGTGGGGTGAAAGTTTCCATCCTCCAGTTCAGCTCAGAAGTTAATGACGGGATGACTGAGGCTCTCATGTCATTAGGGCTTTCTTTGGCAATCGAAGGCACAGGGCTCCTTCTGCAGCTTCTGACGGCGCTTGCTGACACGTAAATCAATGCAAAGTGGATTTTTACACTGACAAGCATTACTAGATGACATATGTGAGGGGTTTGCTGTTGCAGACGCCCTGTTTTCCTTGCTTTTCAAGTGGGCTCGCTGAGAGCAGATGGATTAAGCATCTCTGACTGCTGCTGAAATTGGGGGAGTTCTGCATGGTCCAAAATATTTATTTTTACTTTAAAAAATAGTTATGGAAGCTCTGTGCCATTTTATTAATATAGAAACTTAAAGAATGCCATGTGGTTAGCAAAAGGAAAAGCTGGATTTCCTTGAGATCAGCTGCTTTGTGGTCTTATTTCCAATTGTGTCCCTTCCCTTCCCTTCCCTTCCCTTCCCTTCCCTTCCCTTCCCTTCCCTTCCCTTCCCTTCCCTTCCCTTCCCTTCCCTTCCCTTCCCTTCCCTTCCCTTCCCTTCCCTTCCCTTCCCTTCCCTTCCCTTCCCTTCCCTTCCCTTCCCTTCCCTTCCCTTCCCTTCCCTTCCCTTCCCTTCCCTTCCCTTCCCTTCCCTTCCCTTCCCTTCCCTTCCCTTCCCTTCCCTTCCCTTCCCTTCCCTTCCCTTCCCTTCCCTTCCCTTCCCTTCCCTTCCCTTCCCTTCCCTTCCCTTCCCTTCCCTTCCCTTCCCTTCCCTTCCCTTCCCTTCCCTTCCCTTCCCTTCCCTTCCCTTCCCTTCCCTTCCCTTCCCTTCCCTTCCCTTCCCTTCCCTTCCCTTCCCTTCCCTTCCCTTCCCTTCCCTTCCCTTCCCTTCCCTTCCCTTCCCATCCCATCCCATCCCATCCCATCCCATCCCATCCCATCCCATTTTTATTATTATATTTAATGTTCTCCTTATTTTTTTTCTTATCTTCCGTTCTGTGCTTGGTGGGAGAGGTATCCATCCTCTCTTTTTGGGGGAAATTTGAGCGCTTGCCACAAGAGGTCACTGCAAGAGTTGCTGCATTCCCAGGTTAATGTTGAAACCGGAGAGATGGAAAAAAATTAAATTGATTCTTTTTTTTTTTACATTTTTTGAGGAAACATTCAGGTTTTTTATTACAGTTGGAAGGAGTCCACAGCCAAAAAATAATGTCAGGAAGTGGAAATACATTTAATTAGCCTGTTTTGCAGGGTGCTGTCTGGTGGTGAAGTGGGATTTTAAGTTCCTCTCTTGGATAGCTGAAGAAAATAGGATTTTCTGATTTGATACCATTAAATAATAGAAGATTTTGGAGTTGGTACTCTAATAATCTGCTTTTCAGATAAAAAAAGGACAATACTTGTTTAACCAGCACGCTCAGGGGACTGGCTATTGTAGCTGCTGAGCCCTGGCATCCCAAGTGTCCGGGGCCTGGCTCCACAGCCAGGAGGGGCTCTGGGGTCGGTCCTGTTGAAAGCTTTGCTTCAGCCACTGGCACAGAGAGGAGGGCACAGGGGATGCAGTTGGTTTTCTGCCCAAACAGGTTTTTTTTTTGAGAAGCAGCCAGGCTCTGTGGAACTGCAGCCAGGACTCACTGCAGGCTCAGTGTTTGCAAGAGGAGCCCCGTGTTTGAAGAGCTCCTGTTCCCACAGTTTTCTCCTCTGGCAATGTGAAGGCAGCACTCTGACTGGTATAAAGGTGGAAGTCTGGATTCTGGCTCTCCCTGAGGGTGCCCGTGTGCCTTGAGTGAGAGCTACAGCATGCTCCAGTTTAAATTTAGTCTCAGTACATCTATGTTGTGTTCTGCGTAATTTTAATAGAGAGCAGATTCAGCAGTGGCATTTAGATGGTAACCAGGATAGGTGAGGGTTAGTTTAATTCTAGGAGAAATGGATGTGTGGGGGAGAAACTGTGATCAGAATTGTATGAAATGTAATTTTTCAGGTAATTCATAGAGATGCTCTCATGTCCTTCTTGCCTCAGAGCTCTTCCTGGGGTCAGTGATGTGTCACAGTAAAGCAGGGGCTGTTTGTGGGCTTCCACATTCCAAATGATTGCAGTTAATTTTATAAGTTTCAAGGAGGTAAATTTCAGGAAGACTCTAATTTTTCTTCTTGAGCTTGCTTGCTAAATTGCTGAAAGCTGCTGTGTTCCCAGCTGAGTGGCTTACATGTGGATTTAACATTTCAGCCAGTGCTGGATTATTCCTCTTCTGTTTTATTTGAGGAGCAGGTTTTTGGGGCAGGAAGTAGATAATTTCAGCATAGTGTGATGACACCTTGCTCTGGGTTTAGCCCTTGCTGCGTCTTCATAATATAAGTATTAAATAAAGACAACACTGGAACAGGAAGGTGACGTAAAGAGTCAGTCCTTTGAGAGATTTTTTTTTTTTCAGGAAAGTAACACTTAATGTACTGGGTAAATTGGATGACACTGATGTTTTGCATGCTTTAAAGACACTGGGGAAATGATAGCTTTGTTAGAAAACAGCACTGTGGGTTTACAGACAGGAGCACAAAGTGGAGGTTGCTGCTTTGAGAACAGAGATTTGTCTGCAGCCAGCCCCAGAGCTGGAGGGATGCTGGTGCCTGTTGAGGCAGATTTCAGAGGGCTGTGCCCTCCAAGAGGGCTTAGGATCTTCCTCTGTATTCCACGGGCACACAGCACATCTTGAGGACGTGGTTGGAGTCACCACAGACAACACTGGCTATTGTCAGGGCCAAGACTCGCTCAGGAAAGCTAAGAAAATTAAAAAAGAGAAGTTTCTTAGTACACCCTTCCTGAATACACCCACAGAGGAGCACCAGCAGTTTTCCAAGAAGCTCTGAACAAATCTGCAGCAATATGCTGACCCTGTGTAGTTTTGAGGAGAATCCACTGACAGCAGTTGAAGTGGTTTGGGGCTTTTATTTTAGCAAAAAAAAAAAAGGCAAATTCCAGATATTTCCCAGCCCCCATGAGGTCTGAGCTGCCTTTACTGTTCAGTGGAAGGGTGGTAGTTCTGAAGGACAGCTCTGTGTAAAACTGATAGAGGTAGGAATTTGTTCCTAGATGGAAATGCTGCTTCTTTTTGTTATTATAATCATTATTGTTGTTTGTGTTCTGCTACTACTTTATTTTCTTTGGAACATCTTTTCAGTGATGACCTTTCTAAAAAGGTCAGTTGCCAGTTTCCTTGAGAAGAGAGGGAATTCTCAAAAACAGTGATTTAAACAATTTTGGTTGCAAGTGGTACCCAAGCATACTTGAGAAAAAATGATTAGAGACAGTGTTTCTCACTTGGTTAAGCATATCTCCTGGAATGATTTAGCTGTTCTTGCTCTCCTGTCATTACATAACATGAATTTTGCACTGCTTTAGGCATTTTGTTAGTTAAAGAAATTGCTCGTACACTGTGGTCTTTTTATTTTGTTTTAATAACAAACACGAGGCTCAGCACCATGTTGAGTGCTAGCTGCTGCAAGATAGAGTAAGATTAAAGGCTTCTGCTCTACAGCATAGGCTGCCTTTATACAAAAGAGCCTTTTCACAAAATACAAGTGTGGCAACAGCAAATGCAGTGCCTTTTAAAAAGCTGTTTTCCTCAGTTGTTTTTTTCCAACCTGAAGTTTTGCTGACTGTATGCCTCTAATACCCTGTTCCCTTGCCATCAGCATTAAACCTTGAAAACAGGAGAGTTATGTTGGCTAATAAAAAGCCTTCTGCCTTTCTGAGAGGGATCTGGCTACTCTGAGACAGAGGAGTGTGCTGGCAGACCCTGCTTTCCTTTCAGACAGACACTGGTGTTTAGAGGTGTCCAGTCAAGGAGCATCCACAACCCACAGGGCTGTGATTTGGGGTCCCTACAGTGCATCAGAAAGGGGAGAGGGTGGAGAAGATGGTTGGTGGAGGCAATGACATCAAGACAAGCTTAGAAATAATGAAAATTGACCTTTTATCTGTAAGGAAATGGGAAGTGGATGTGTAGTTTCAGTGCATCGAAGAAACCCGAGAAGGATGAGCACACCACCAGAGATTTCGGGATAGTCATTGTGTGACTTTTGAAATTAGCTGCATGTAAGCATTTTCAGAGTACAAGATACCACACCATGGTCACCTGGATCCCAGTTTCCTGGAGTTTCACCACATGCTGGATCAGACCAGAGTCTGCCAGAGTTACTGTCCTGCTTTCAGCAGTGACCAGCATCTCACTGACCACTGGGGAAAGTCCCTGTAGAAAAATACTTGTGAGATTGGGAGGAGAGATTTTCATTTCTGGGCCACAGCACGGATATTGCACAAGTTTTAGTTTACAGCACCTTGATGTCAGCTGCATTTATGCCCTGCCCTTCATAACTTTGGCTATCCTTGGCAATCCCTGTTGTGATCTTTCAGTGAAGTTGTCACATAATTAAAGTAAATTCACGTGTTTCAGTGTAGGTGTAGTGGGTGGATTCAGTGATGCCCAGTTATTAGTGACTAAATTCTCTTAAGAAGCACTTATTATTGAGAATACCTCCAATAGAACATATTCTTTCAAAAGACTTGCTTGCAGAATATAGTTCTTGTGTGTATTGGATCTGACAGGAATATGGAGATCCTGGTGCTGGTGTCCTTTCCATGTCCATCACCCTGCTATTTCCAGACCTTTTGTTGGCTTTTCTTTTTCTTCTGAAGAAGGCACAAAACACCTCTTTTACCTGTTGTAGACTTGAGCAGGGAAGGAGAGGTTGCCTCCCCCATGAAGGGAGTCTGAACACCTCCATTCTTGGCTGCCCTGTGGCAACTGGAGATGGAGATAAAATGAGGTTTTTTCCAGCCCTTGTCTCTTACACCTGGTGAAGGCAGCCAGCTGGAAATTGGACAGAGTGGAACTTGCCACAGACTCATGGAAATCATAATCAAAGACACAACTGTGATGACTTTTCTAAGCCAGGAAATAATGAATCTGAACTGTATATAGGAGTACAAAAGTCAAGCATGCAGGTGGATTTAGTCCAGAAGTGTCTGTGGATCCATCTTCATTGGAGAGAACTGCAGAAATGGACTTTCAATGAGTAGTTAGTGGTGATAATAGAAAATCATATTTTATAAAATTATGGTCAGAAACAGAGAGGTTCTTTTAAAGTGTCCTGTCATTCAGTACACAGTTTAGATTTTTACAGCTGGCTATGGACTGGCTTGTGTAGAATTAAATCTGCCTGGAGTTATGATTTGTAACTGTAGAAATAGGGAAGAATTAATTGTGTCTTGGTTGAAGAAAATAACGACTCCTGATAAAATATAAGGTAGGTTAAATACAGAGAGTTCTGTGAATACTGAGATTTGGGTACCCAATAAAACTGAAGGGTCAGACACTGACCTGTTCTTCCTTCAATTTTATCAAGTTGCTCAGTGAGCACAGCATTAATGAAACGTGGATTCCTGTGGCTTTGTACCTGCAGTTGGATTTATTGGTCTCTAACAAGAGGCAAACATTGATTCAAGATTTTTCTTCAGCTGGAATTGGACACACACACACACACACACACATTGGTATTTATTGGTACACACACAGATATTGGTAGTGGATGGCAGTGCTGGGTTTGCAGTTGGGCTCAATCATTTTGGAGGTCTTTTCCAACCTAAAAGGTTCTGTGATTCATATTCCTGTGCTGAGCATGGATGAATGAGCTTTGCTTGCTTAGGAGACAAGAGTAAAAAAACATAAGTCAGTTAAGCAAAGGAAAATTCAAGGGAACAAAAGAAAACACCTTGTAATATCTGGTCAAGTTTCTAATGGGAATATTACAGATCTGATCTAACCTTAAAAATGAAAAATACTAATATCTACCAAGATGTTTCTAGTGTCTTTTTTACCTCAAATTTTATGGTATTTAAAAGAAAAACAAACCTACGACAATTTGTCAATAGCTTGGTTTTAAGTTTTGTCCCCTCCCAAGTTTCTTGTGGATTTTATCAATTTGGTGAATGCCTTATAAAATATTTTGAGAGCCTCAGGTGCAGAAAATGATAAAATCCATGGAAGACAACCATTAAATGCTATTTACCTGGCTGCCCCACATATCTTCTGCTGTGTGCTGTGTGTCCTGAAGCAGTGATGTGGTGGGAATATGCAGTTGAGTTCTGGATGGGGAGGCTGTGCAGGAGGGTTGTCTGCTTTTGGACTGTGGCCTCTGGGGAGCTCAGGGATGTGCAGAGCATCCCTGAGTGCATCACTGCCAGGCTGTGCTCTTTGTGACGAGATGTGTGAGCAGAATTTTGGCTAGAGACGGTTCTATAAAGACAATCTTTCCAAATTTAACCTGCAGCCTTGGGTTGTTTCCCTGTGGGATGGGAAATTCAGAGCTGCTGGTGCTCCCAGCACCTCCAGCTTTTGGAGTGTGGTGGTGATGGGGTGGCAGCCACGGGGAGAGCCCAGATTTGGGGAGCTGGGGGTGTCTCCCCCTTACCAGACTGGAGGTGCTGCTGCCTAATGACAAAAGGAAAAAACCTTGCAACAGTGTTAAAGTGGTAAGATAAATAGCAACTCCTTAATGGAAGCTTTCAGGTGCACAAATATCGCTCTGTGCACACATGAAAAAGGATTTACACAATTTTTATAAGGTTAATTAATTAGTATACCTAGCCAGTACATTCAATAGGAAATCAGTTACCCCGGTAACCCACCCTTGGGTCAGCCTTTTGGAGCCGGTCCTGGGGCTTCTTTGCCCTATTTTCTTGTTATATCTGTTAAGTTCTGGTGGAAAACAAAATATCATTATCAGAAATTCTCTCCTTAAGTATAAGATTAAACAGAATTTCAAGAAAGTGTTAGAAGAGGGGTTATCTTATTATGAGAAAGGGCAGGGAAAGTACTAGGAAGTATACAACTATTCAAAATCTACAAGCTTACAAATATATGAAAATATATAAAAAGCTAAAAAATCTCTGGGCATCAGTGGAGATGCAGGTGTGGGGGGAACACCAGTACAGTGGGATGAGCTCCAGCAAACCCTTTTGTTCCCAGAGGTTTAGGATGTCCCCTGAGCTGGGCTGAGTCCCAGCAGAAAGGGGCTGGTGGAATCCAGGGATATTTTATGTAATGTTCAGGCTTTAATCCATGTCTCCTGCTGTTTGTAGCGAGGGCATCTTCCTGTGGCCAGGAAAGCAAATTTTTAAAGTTGACGTTTAGGCTTCAAGAATATTTGTGGTGGGTCCAAATAAATGCCTTGAGCGTAAAAGTGTTAGATTTCACAAAATCTAGGCTTCTGTTTCTCCCATTGGTTGGCTTTTAAAATATTTTAAAATCTGCTTTTTTTGAAAATCCAATAATCTCCAGATTATTTTTTTTTTCTAAATTCATGCTTACAAAGAAAAAAGATACAAATGCTATTTTTTTAAGTACATGTTCCATATTCAATAGAATAGTATTTGCAGAGTGTACAATCCAGTCACAGTTATAAACACTCTGAGCAGGGCATGTGCAGCGTATGCAAACTCAGTGCCACTTTTATGTTAAAATCCATATGCACATGTGAGTAAATGTCTGTTGTTGTCATAACCATTTTTTGGCTATTATGAGGAAAATTTGTAAAAATAGCCTTTTTTCACCCCACAAGAACTGCTGAAAGGAACGTTTCCTATAATTTTTAAGCAGCAATGATTGTTAATAGTTATATTTTAATAGCTTTTTAGCACCAGTGAATAGGACCATATAGTTCCATAGCTGTAGTCAAAATGAAATTGAAAACTAACCATAAAAATAAAGAAAACACTGAAGATTACCATGGACTACAATTTTAAAACATCTGCTTTCCCCAGCGTCACCTGGCACTCTGTCACTCATCCCAGGGATTCTGGCTGTGTCCTGCAAAACAGACTCAGACCTGCCAGGAAATAAAAATTACTTCTCTCAAGCAAAAGAATCATTATCAACTTTGGGCAGGCATACAATTCAGCATTTAAAACTCAGTTTGCACGTTAGTTTAAAGTTGCTTTCAAGATATGTATAAAATAAAAATAGAACATGCTATCTTACCCAGATGTTGTGAATAAATGAATGCTGTCTAAATTGTTAAAGCATTGGGGCTTATATTGGTGTTTTGTGGTGTAGGAAGCTACTTGCATTACCTTGTTTGATCACAAATTCTTTTCAGATGTCCATTTGGATTTCCCTCTGAAATGTCAAGACAGAAGTTACTGTCACGGATAACTCTGCATCTGCTGTGTAACACGAGGAGGATTTCATTGTACTTTGCCACTGACAACAGCTCTTTCTTTCTTTTGCTCTTTGTCCTTTCAGAATCCAGTTTTTTGTTGGGAAATGCCCAGATTGTGGACTGGCCCGTAGTTTATAGTAATGACGGATTTTGTAAACTCTCTGGATACCACCGAGCTGACGTCATGCAGAAGAGTAGCACCTGCAGGTATGCCCGTTGCCTTTTTGCTGCCACTTGGTGCACTTGAAAACTTTTAATCTGTGTGAAGAATGGTGAGGGTTTGGGAGAAAGGGCTGAGGTAAGAAAGGCATTGTTTTGCAGATGTTGAAGTCTTAACACAGGCTTTAAATGAAACCGGCGACTTGTACAGAACATGGTAAAGCACCTTGAAATTTACCCTGGCTAATATTGGTGAGAATGTACTCTAGCTAATGATCCAGTAAAGAGAGTGGGGTTTTAAGTAATATAATTCAAAGGCACTTTTGCTAGATTGTTCTGAGTTCTGCTGTTACCATGCCAGGAGGCATTGAGCTCTTCTGTAGCCCACGCTGGCCCCTATTATTAAACATACACAGAGCCCAGTGATGCACAAAGTGCATCTTTACTCCCGAGAGAGTAATTAGGCTGCTGATATATTTACTCTAAGCATTGCAGCTTTATGGCTTTTCTCTTTTATTGGTGGTCTTTCAGGAGCGAGCAGCTGTGATTTGTGGCTGGATGTGCATCTGAGCCGTGCCTGCTGCATCCTTTAGAAAGAGATGCTTTTGGGGAAGGACTGGCTCCCTGCTGTGTGGAATGTGTGTGTGAGCAAAGCAAGCTAAGGACAGAGGCAAGAAGGGAGGGCTGAGATACGAGTTTGTGTAGGTTTTCTCTTTCTGCCTTCAGAGAGTGACCAATTCCAGGCACTGGGGACAGAGGATGGGATATCTGGAAGTGTTCAAGGCCAGGCTGGACAGAGCTTGGAGCAAGCTGGACTGGTGGAAGGTGTCCCTGCCCACGGCAGGGGCTTTGGATCTTTAAGGTCCCTTCCAACCCAAACCATTCTGTGATGATTCTGTGATCTACAGTGGTAATCTCTGGGAGATGCTGCTGCCATGCACTGGGGTGTGATGCTGCAGCTGGCAGGAGCAGGGTGGGCAGTGAGCCTGTCCCTGCATGGCAGTCACTGCTTCCTCCAGAAACCAACATGTGCTGGTGTGTGGTCCCTGCTCTCATCTGCAGGGATGAGGAGGAAGCAAGATCTAGGATTGCTCTGTGCAGCCGAATTTCCTCTCAGGGGCGAGAGGCAGGAGATGGGCACGTGGTGTTGGAATGAAATATTCATTCATACAGTAGAAACAGAGTCAATACACTCTGAGGGGCTGAACAAAACAGCCTGTTCACAGCTGCTCTGGAGATACACACACACTTTCCCCTTAGCTCTCTGCCATCCTCTATGTTGAATTGTCTGTGTTTGCTGTGAGCCAGTGCTTTCATAGCCTGTGCACATTAAAATAATTACAAATACAGAATGGCATTGTAGGAAATTGTTGAGGGAGGGAAAGTTCTGCGCTACCTGTCTGATAATGGTGTGCATGTGCTTCAAATATTGAGGGAACCAAAAGATTTGTTCCATCTGGCTGCTTATTGTGAACATGATAATCTCCTGTTACCATTTATAAGAATTCTGTTTTGAGCACATTCAAACAGCTCATTGAGGTGAATTGTACAAATTGAGGAGGAATTACTGTGGAAAATGGAATTGGTAGCAAAGATTTTTTTTTTTTCTTTCATCTTCATTCTGGACACCCACCTCTGGATTTTGAGGGGAGTCCTCTCTACACTCAGAGCATGAGCAACACTGTTGTGTCTGGCTCTTGGACAGGTTGGATGGGGCTTTGAGCAAACTGATCTGCTGAAAGGTGTCCTTGCCCATGGAAAGAGATGATCTGTAAGGTCCCTTCCAACCCAAACCATTCAGGGATTGTATGAGTCACATGTGCAGAGCGACATTTCTAACTTGTTAGGAGACATTCCAGATCTGTGAGAGCTGGACAGATTTTGGATGAAGTGAGAGCTGGACAGATTTGTAGCATAGGTAACATGGAACATGCAGCCTTCCAGAGCAGCTAGAGCTGCTCTCTGATGACAGGTATGGAGATGATTTGTCTTAAAGGCCAATGGTGCCTGCTTTAGACTACTCAGCAGAATGTCATTGAAGGGTATTTTTTAATATCTGGGGCTATTATTTACAGTATTTTCTGAGTCCGGCTCTCAGTCCAGTTTTTCTATGTTATGCCCAGATTATGTTACATTATATATAGAATTTTCTTTACATGCAGAGTTTTACTGCTCTAAGACAAGTGCTTTGGGCTAAGAGTGCTGTGGTGCTACCTCCTAATTGAAGGTTTTGGAAGGATCTGCTTTTGAATGTCAAAAATCCAACCAAATTAAATATACAGATACAAATGGTATAAATCTAGCCCCTGAATCAAATTGTTTTTATTCCTAATCATGAGTGTGATAAAGGACAATTTATAAATATTGCAAAGTTTGGTAAATTTGCTTCAGGCTGTAAGTGCCTCAAAATCATCTTCCAGCCATACTTTTCTCCTGGTAGTCCAGTGAAAATTCACTATATTCTCTTTTCCCATCCCCTACACTGGGACTGTTCACATGCCCTGTAGGTGTGGCACTCATGGACATAGTTTAGTGATGGATTTGTCAGTGTTGGGTTAGCAGTTGGATTTGATGATCTTAAAGGTCTTTCCCAACCTAAATAATTCTGTGGTTCTGTGATTTTAAGTCTCAGATGATCTTGCCTGATAGAGATCACAGGGAGGGGTGGATCAGCTGAAGGCACTGGAGGTGTGAAGGATTTTTATTCCAGCTCAGGCAATGAGTTACTCCTGTGACAGGCTGGTAATTCCTTTGGTTTTGCACTTCTCTCTTCTTTTTAATCAACAACAATATGCCCACTGGCAGGAAAATCACTTAGAAATCCCCCAGTATGAGTGCCAGTCTCCTTAGTTTCACAGGCATTATATAAAAAGCAGATTGTACATGGAAGTCAGGCTATATTGGGTGATGGGAGTTGATACGTGTTCTTCTGAGCTCACGTGGCACCCAGAATTGCATGTGTAGCTTGGGCTGATACATCAAATAATTGGTATAAGTGAGTGCTAAAATTAGGATTTTTAGGTGGAAGAACTTTTCATCTGCTGAGCCAGGAGGAATGGGGCATGTATGACTGAGATGCCTCTAACTTCCATTTAACCAAAATAAAGCCCTGCCTGGAGGTGTATCAGTAGGTCAGCCAGCATCCAGGAAAATCACTGATTTCGTGCCCAGTTGTACACAGATGTGATCATGTGTGTCTTCATGAGCATGTTGAAAGGACAGCTGTAAAACACTGAAATGCAGTTTATTGTCACAAGTTATATCAGTGTTTTCTAAACATTGCTGCTTATCAGCTAAGCTCTGTGATTTCATCATGCCTTTGGAAGAGCAGGCATCCTTTAATGGATCTACCCTGGCATTTGACACTTGGCATTCACTCCAGGCTTTGCTTTGCTTGCCTTTCCTTGCACATGAGATTTTCACAGCCACTGTTCCCACTGGAACATTTGCTCAGCATCTCTGCTCCGCCTTGTTTTGATTTACTGCCCTGACAGGTGGGATTAAAAAACAGTCTGCAAGGGAAATCCTGGCTCTAGTGAAGCTAATGGCAAAATTCCCACTGTGCTCAAAGAAATGGGATTATGTATGGTGGGTACAGCTGGATTTGAAAAAGGTTAGATTTGGTGCTGGGATGGCACCTCTGTGGCCTGATTTTTGTGTGTCCTTTCAGTGCCAAAGCTGTGCAAAGAAGCCCCACTGAGGATGCCCGTGGGCCCCATGAGCTGCACCTCAGAGTTGATGTCTGCCCTTCACCTTGCAGAGTTTTGAATCTATTGATGTGTAGCTGTACTTGCTGCTCCTCCTGGGCAGCTGTTTGTCTCTTGTAATTGATGCCCTGGCTGCTTTTGGATGGAGAGAGCTGTAAATTTGGTGTAGGGTTAGATGCCTTCTGTGCTTCACTTTTCCTCTGCCCTGGATAATTCCTCTTAAACAGCTGTTACTGCCCTGCAAACCCAGACCTGCCCTGATGCTGCTGCTCTGCATCCTGGCAAAGGACAGAAGAGCACAATGTGAAACCTCAGCTGAGGATTTTCTGTGCCAAGAGATGCTTTAAGAGGGAGGTGGGAGCCCAGGTGTCCTAAATGACAACTGGTCTGTTTTAAAGGTGGAGAAAATGTCTAAGATTGTGCCTCCTTCTGTGTATTTCAGCAAGTCTTGCTTCTCTTTGATAAGTGTGTTTTCTGTGTAGTAAAATTCCCAGTAGCAGAGTGGTTTTGATATTTATGCCTTGTATAGTTTGCACTCAAGGCATTTGACAAGCACTAAATGACAAAAAAAAAAGAGAAAGAAAAGGCAGAAAAAGACAGAGTGATTGACTAAAGAAATAGGAGTCCCTCCATGTGTACAAAATAGGACAGACTAAATTAAATTAAACTTGTGATAAGCAAAAATCTTATATAACTTGTGCAGTGAAAGGCTCTGAGGTTCCTTTGGTGCTGTTAAAAAATGCCTTCTGAAAAATGTTTTTATTGTTCCAGAAGCCTTTAAAATGTCTCTTTATGTGTGAATATAATATGAGATTTGAGCATTACAGGTTTACTGCAACAATAAGCTGCTTGTAATTTAAAACATAAAGTTGATTGATCATCTTCTGAAGCACTTACTGGTATCGTCCACCTCCCATCATCAAGTAGGATTTGTCATTTTAACACTAATTAATGACAACTTTCTCTATTATAAGTCATGTAAAATCAAGCACTTCGACAAATTCTTGCTATTTTTTTCTTTCAGGACTATGAGAAACATTGTTTTAAGTCTCAAGAAAACAAAAAAGAGAATTAAAAAAAGGCATGGATTAAAAAAAAAATTAAAAAATCAAACTCTTTTTGTTGTCATCTCATGTATAAATGTATGAAAGGTTATAGAGGTGGTTTGAAAACCAGCAGTAGGCTGTGTTCTGCGTGTCCTCGAGACAGCTGTGCATGTTAATGATAATCAGGACATTAATGAAGCCTCGTGCCTGGCTAAAACCATTTCCTGCTGTCAGCTGCTGTAGGGGCATCTCCTTTGCTGTCCCAAAGGTGACAGTCTTGCCATGCCATTTATAGGGTCACAGAACCATTTGGGGTGGGAAAGACCTCTGAGATCATCGAGAGCAGCCACTACCCCAGCACTGCCACCTTCACCACCAAGCCACGTTCCCAAGTGCCACATCCTCGTGTTTTCTGGACACTTCCAGGAGTGGCAATTCTGCAGCATTCCTGGGCAGCCTGTGCCAGTGCCTGACCACCCTTTCAGTGCTGTTTTTCCTAATATCCAGTCTAATCAATGTCTGTGCCTGTGTTACCAGTGAAGAGGCAGCTGTAGTGATGCTGAGATGTTGCAGCCACTCTGATGCCTCCATCACCCAGACCAGGCAGCAGCTTATTGTGGGAGCAGCTCCATTGCTTCCCTGGGCTGGCTGTGAAGAGAAAAGATTCATGGTCTGGCCTTCATTGAGTACTTTAATGCTTGCCGAGCCTCTAACCACTGTGTTGTTTTATTGTTTCTTTCAGAGCAGTAGACATAAAATAAATGTTTATTGAACCTTTGGAGGTCTGTTGATCAATAAGAGAAGCTGCACTGAAACCACACAGGCACTGATAGCTTTTCCCTTTCATATTCACAGTATTTTCTGTTGGAGGTTTCAGCTGAGGCTAAACTATTTGTGAAATAAGAGAAAGGGGGGGAAAAAAAAAATAAAGTCTGATCAATTAAAAGTATATTCATCCAAGCGTCTGAAAGCTTTTATCTGATGTTCCATTTTCTTTCAGTTCTGTAATTGGGAATTTGCACAGAGCAGCCTTCACTTATTTTTAATCCAGGGGAGAATGACAATAAAAGCCTGGCTGTTTCCTTACAAAGGTTGTCAAAAGTAAGGTCAGGGGGTTGGGTTTGCTTACACCAGCTGGAGGTCTGACCTGGAAAAGAATGCAAAGATGAGATGGTTAAGTGGCAAGAAATAGCAGAATTAAAATCACATTTTTATATTCTCAGCCTGGAGAGGGATGAGTCTCCAAAAACTTTTTAGTATTTTCCACTGAACTATTAAAGAAATGCGGTATACAGTAAGGAAAATGAGGATGAATTTGGTTGTTTGGTAGTAGTTTAGACATAGCTACACATTGCAGTCCTCACTGTTTAAATCCTACCTCTGTTTGTATTGGTATTTAGTAAAAGAATTCCAATTATCTTATTGTCCCAGATGCATCTTGACAAGATTAGATTTGCAGGCATTGGTTCAGCAAACAGGCTTTACCTGTAGTAGCTTACATCCCTCCTCCAGAAGGATTTTCAGGAGAATTGAGCAAAATTTGTGAGATTTTAGAGGTTTTGATCAATTCTCTCTGTTTTGACAGCAATACTGCCATGGCCTGCAACTGTGGTGATGATGGCTTCATAAGCCTTCAGCTCTTTTTTCTAACCATATATCCTTAAAGATATTCTCAGTAAAGCACTTAATGAAGCATTATGTTGGATTTATTTGCAGTCATTTACAGTAAGAAAGTGGTCATGGTTACTCGCTATTGTAGGTGTCCTTGTGACACACTATATATTTAAATGGAGTATAAATCATAATTAAACCTTGGTAAATGACAGTTCCTAGCATCTTCAATATTTTTGCTGTTAAAGGTGACTGTAACAATGTTGTTGCTTGTCTAGAAAAAAAAGACAATTTTTTTTTTTCCAGTTTTATGTATGGTGAACTGACAGACAAGAAGACCATTGAAAAAGTCAGACAGACTTTCGACAACTATGAGTCAAACTGCTTTGAAATTCTCCTCTACAAGAAGAACAGTAAGTATATATTTGTGTGTGGTGCTGGGAGTGATAAAGCATATTTAAAGCTTGTATTAGGCTGAGAAGAAATTTTCATTTTGACATATGAGTAAATTTGGGGCAAGATTTGGAGAAGAAGCAGGTATTTTGGTTGCCACAGCTCAGGAAGAGAGCTCTCTTTTCAGGCCAAGCATTCAGATTGCCAAGAATAGTAGTTGTTCCCTGCTGTCTCTAGTCTGACTCCTTCTTTCAAAAATATATTTAGTTTTGAGGATTGTTTCCCTGAAGGGAAACTGACTGGGTTTAGTGAAAGGAAATGCTGAATGAGGTTCCCCCACATCCCTCAGGAAACTCCCCCATGTCTCCACAAGTGAGAACCCAGGCCCTGGTTGCCGTGAGTGGCTGCTCCCGGCGGTGTCGAGATGCTCCGTGGTGTGTAAACCAACACGTACGAGCTCTGGGGAGAGTACTAAGCCTGGCACATAGCCCAGGGATTAGTGAGAAAACCAGGGACTTCAACAGCTCAGTGAGATTCAGGGTCTGTGTTCCTTCTTTCTTGGCACTGGGTTTGCAGGAAGTTGCCAGAACCAGAGATTTGCTTCATTTTGTCTTAACCACGAGCCATTCCAGTCACATTTACTGTCTGGACAGTGCTGGCTTGTGGACCTTAGAGCTCATTCTGAGCACAGCCCATGCTGTTGTGGGGCCTCACGCTGGACCTGTGCATGGTGGGCAGGTCTGCTGAGCTGGTGGTTGCAATTCCTGCTGTTGTCAGTGGAAATGCACGGCCTCCTTCACTAGCACAGACCATCTTCCCAACATAGAAAGCCAAAACTCAGATTAAACGTGCTCTAGAAAAGCTGGTTCCTCTACTCTGCACAGAATTAGTCCAGCTGACTGGGTTGGTGGCCAAGAGCAGTCCAAGACCAATCCTGATGGAGATGTTCTCCAGTTTGGCTTTCAGTGCCCTGTACTGGGTGTAGGTGATGTGGGCCTGGGCATCTTTCCCCTGGTCCACCTGCCTGGAGCCCAGAATCTGAGCTGTGCCTCCCCTGGGTGGGCTTTGATGCTGGCATGGGATTACCAGAGCTTTTCCCTGAATGCTGTGGCTGAGGGAAGGGAATGTTGTGCCTCAGGAAAGAGCTCCCTGTGCCTGACTGCCCCATTTCACTGCAAACTCACCTAAACCTGCCATGACATTGAAGGGAGCATCCTGGACACCTCCTCTTATGCTTTACCTCTGTTTTCCCTTTTTAGACTAAATCTTCCTGTGTGGGCACTAAAATAGCAGGAAATGCCTGTAGAATTCTCCAGTTCTGCCTGCATCAAGGCATTTTAGCCAACATGTTAATTAAAGAGAGAAGCCAGAGCAGCTCTGAAGTCCAGCTGTTCCTGCAGGTGCCCAGGGGAGCCCTCCAAATGACCTCTTTTTGGTTCCTAAGCATATGGATGTGTCTGTTCCACAGATTTTCTGCTTCTTTTCCCTTTTCCTGTGCAGGTCATCTGGATGGCCCCTCACATTCCTGGGACAGTCTCAGGTTGGGTATCTTTGCTGGTGGTGGTGCCCAGCACTGCCATGCCCTGTGTCCATCTTATTTCCAAAGTAGATCCCAGAGACTCGGTGCTCTACCCAACTCTGGCTTCTCTTAGTAAATGCTGGAGCAGCTCTTGCTCTAGAATGGGCCTGAATTAAATTCCTTTCTGTTTTATTTATGTATAAAGAGAGGAAAGTCTTCTCTTGGTGACTTTGCTGTAACAAGGCAGACACTTTTTGCTTTGGGTTGTGGGTTGTCTGCTGGAGCTTGATGATGCTGCAGAGATTTATTGAGCTGCAGCTGCCTTAATAAAATCTTCACCTTTGCCCAGATCTCCAAGCCGACACTTTCCATAAGTTTTGCAGGATTACAGAAGGGCTTTATGGAAAATTACTCAATATTACTCTCTGGGCTTGAGTCACTTCCCATCCATAACATCTGTTGTCAGCTTTCTTCATCACCCAAAGCCCAGAACCCAGAATGCTGACAGGCTCACCTCTTGGCTCCAGCTCAGCAGCTGGTGTGGTGTGCTCAGGGTTTGATTCCTTTTGCCATTGTCTGAGCCTTGTGGAAGATGGTCCTTCAAGACACTCCTGCTTATCCTCCAGGCTGAAAATTGGAGCAGAGAAGGAAATTAAGATTAGTTATCTGTTGGTATGAATGTACTTCTGCAGAGTGGAGGCGGTTACTCTGTGGAAGGGCTTGTGTTTATCACCTACATGAGGCTTGCAGTGCCTTCAGAGCACCCTCCCACCCACATTTTCAAACTGTAGGTCCAGGTGTGCTATGTATTTTTCATGATGTGGCACAAAGTGGGTTGTTTGTTTTTTGTTTTTTTTTTCTTTTACCCATTCCCTTTTGCTTTTGGCAGAGGAAGATTTTGAGGTTTTCAGGTTGTTTTCCCATCCTTCCTTGCTGTGTTAGAGATGATCTTTAAGATGTTCTCTGCAGCATCTGTTTGACTGCTGCCTCCACACCCACCCTTGGTGTTCTAACCCAGCTTGCAGGTTCCAGCTTCAAGACTTGAAAGCTTGTTACAACTCTCTTCTGCTTTGCTGCAGAATTCCCTTATTATATAGTCCTTACCTCTGCCCACACAACTATTCACCAACCACATTAGGCATGCCTGTTTACACATACACACATATATATATATATATATGCACACATACATATATATATGTATATATATATGTACATGCATGCCTCTCTCTATATATGCATATCTATATAGTAATACTCAGGAAACCTCTTTACCTGCTTTTCTTCATTTTATTGCTTCTACAGCAGTAGCTACCTTGCCTCTGTCTGATTTTTGTCAGCACTCTTGTACAGGGTGTTTTGCCTACTTGCTTTCATCTCAAAGGGTACCAATAGATTCCCAGGTGTAAGTTCAAGATGCTTCTCCAGAAAGCTGCAGCACTCTGTTTTAGCAGTTATGAAAAGTCTTTTGTCTTGGGTTAGCAACTGGGAATTAAGATAATCAAATAATCAGCATAATGGCTTTGGAATTATCACAGAAAAGCAGTCCCACATCTCTCCCACTTCTCCAGTTTACTGGTAGAGAGTTACTGGTTTAATCCAGGTTGAATTTCAATAAGCCCTTGTGGGTTTTAACCTTCCCCACAGTAGTCCCAGCCCAAATGGTTTTCTCTGCCCTCTGGGATCTGTGCTGCAGATCTGGCACAGCTCCCGGACCTGGAGCATCAGAGGAGATTTGAGGGGGCCAGCAGTGCCCCTGTGTGATAACAGTGGGCAAGAGGCTTGTGTCAATGTGTCAGCTCTCAGGCAGCTCAGGAGAAAAGCCATTCTGTCAACTGGCTGAAAGCACATCAAATCCCAGAGGTAATTAGCTGGCTGGGAAGGCATTTGTGGTGCAGTGTGTGTAGGTGCTCGTTTGGGAGGGAGGGACACGGAGCTTTGCTGGATGGAGAACATCTGACATTCACAGCCCTGCAGGGGAACAGGGTGTTTCTAAGAAAATTGCTTCAAGTGTTCTAGGATTCCACCCCTTGTGGAACACACCTGCATGATCTGTGCAGGGGACTGCCACGTGTGTGTCAGCCTGGGAAACCAGCTTCAGCTCCTGAGCACCTGCAGGAGCCCTCTGCAAACAGGGGGGATTTACCAAAACCCACTCCAAAACCAAGGGCAGTTTTTGGCTGTTTATTTGATGGGTGGTAGGATTTGAAAAACACTTGGTTTCATTTCAGGAGTTAAGTAGAGATAATTGTGCTGGGAGAGTGCTGCACTGGGCAGGGCAGTGAGGAGGTGGAGGTGTGCCCTGAAGCACAAAAAAGAAATCAAACCTGATTTGTCCTGGTAGGACATTGAGAGCCCAACTCAGGCCCTCTTAAATAATGTAGTCATATAAAATTTGGAGCAATTCACAGTATAGTCCATCATTTTTGGATTTGATAGCTCCATATTATGTAAAGAGAGAATCAAAGATGCCATCCACGTGTTTTTCCTCACCTTTCTACCTTTCAGACCTAAGTCTGTGTGACATGCTGGGAACAAACAAGAGCAAGAGGGGGAAAATAATGTATTTTATTTCAGAATGAATTTTTGTATAGCCTTCTGTCTCTGTTTATCATCTAGCTAGATTAATGAAGCTTTAAAAATGGGAATATGTTGATTTCCTTGGAGGAAGTAAAATTAAGAACTCTGGAAGATGCAGAAATACTGAGAAATACACACCTAAACTACATGTGTGTTTAATACTGTGTAAATGTTATGGGTTGGGGGGTAGTTTGTGCTACACCACATTCCAATGTCACTTTTTTCTCTGCTCCAGGGACCCCAGTTTGGTTCTACATGCAAATTGCACCTATAAGAAATGAGCACGAAAAGGTGGTTTTGTTCTTGTGCACTTTTAAGGATATCACTTTGTTCAAACAACCAATTGAAGATGATTCAACAAAAGGTAAACATGAAATATATTATTATTTTTGGTGAATGATAGAAGTAAATGCAGGAGCTCAGACCTGTCACAGGGATGTGTCATGTCTGTGATCTGTGCCTTGAAGTGAGGAAATGTTTTGTGACCTGTCAAAGTTTCAATGCCACTCTCCTAAATTATTTTAAAAAAACCAAAAAAGGATAAATCATCATGAGTGGAAATTCCCTACCAGTGTTTTTCCAGAGTCACAAGCCTTCATTTTTCCCTGCAATTCAGTTCTTGATCACCACAGCTGGCACTTTCTAAAAAATTACGCGGTTTTGAGTCGTTTGAATGCTGTGCTGTTTTGGGAGACCTTTCTGTTATGGGACAGGTGTCATCTTTTCAGGAAAAAAAATAATTCCAGCTCCTTGGGATGAGATGCTGACATTTCTTCCTTTTCTCCCTCTTGGAGGTGAAAGGTGATGGAAGCAGCCTGCTTGAATCCTTGATTGTTGCTCAGGAGTGATGACTGCGTGGCAGTGGGCATCGTGCTCATTAATTAACAGCTGCAGGGCAGGATTTTGTTGGAATGCTCTTGTCACTGAACAGCTCATGGCCAGGCCTGCAGCCTTGCAGGAGAAATTGGTGGGGAAAGGTACAGAGAGGATCTGGCAGCATCATCCTCTGCTTCAGTTCCAAAACACGTGTCTTGTGTCAGGTTTACATGTGTATTGCTTTGGGTGAAACAATGCATGCTTACATAAAGAAGGACATTATCCACATCTCTTGGAAGTTGCCTCCTGATGATTAATTCTTTGCTATGTTTTTCCCTTCATGCTTGAAGAAGGCTTGATATCTCACTTGGAGCTGGTATGCTCTAAGCCATCTTCTTTAGGATAAAGTTGGTATCATTTGAATGCAAGCAGCATTTAAAGTAATTTCTCAATATCTAGATAGCACTTATTACAAGTGTTTGGATAACTGAAAACTCAGTTTATAAAGGCAGACTTAAAATGAAAGGCTCCCCTCTGAGCTAACACTAAATATGACTTTTTTTTTTGTCTAAAGAGTATTATCCATAAAATTATAAGATCCTGATATAGGAATACCTTCTCAGCCATCATAAACTTTATTGCCTCTACAATTTAGCTAGCAACCTGCAAATGTTCTTTATTTCACTTTCAGCTCTATAATGTGGAGTTCTTCTGTCTGAAAATAATCTGAGTTTTTAAGGGTAAATGCCAGTTAATTAAAAGGACTTTATAGGTATCTGAAGGCATAGGACTGACTCCTTGCTGCAGTGTATGTAATATATAGTGTGAGCTCATCAAGGAAAAAGCCAGTCCCTGCAAGAATCCTCTTGTAAGGTTTCCTATTTGATGCTTTCTGGGGAAACCAAGATGTATTTCACATGGAACCAGCTCCTAAATCCCCTCTTTTTCCCAGCTCTGCCCCACTTCCCGCAGGACTTGTTGCACTGAGAAGTGTTGGGCTGCAGCAGGGCAGAGAAAACATACTGAAGGTGGCTCTCAAATGCAGGAATGATGGATGTTGCCTCCTTTGGATTCTCAGCCTGGGAGATTCAAACTCTGCTGCCTTCCCTGGGGAGGCAGGGATGTGTTCCAGGGGCTGAGCTCTTCCCCTCCCCATCTTGTGGCTCAGGAGGAACAGAGCCCATGTGGCATCCAGACCAGGAATAGATGTTCCTATGGGAAAGAGCAATAGCAGTGAAATGCATGACTTGTGTGCTGCTGCTCTGCACTGAAGGGCACCATTAGTTAAAGTGCCAGGTATTAGTGATGGACATCACAAAATATTGCCCTCAGCAGCCAGAGAGGTTTGGCTCTATGTCTAAAGAGCTCTTACTTCTGTCAAAGTCATACTCCAAAACCCCCCAAACTCAAACAGAACATCACAGAGGCAGTACAGCCACATTTCCCAAGTGCCTTTAAAGCATAGAATTGGAGCCTTAAGAATCTGCTGAGGGTGCTTTGATTAGAGCATTGGAGAGCATCGATCTGTGCCTCCAACAAACCTCATCATTACAAACCACTGACCCGATTTTTCTTCTGCACTTGTATAAATTAAGGCTTGTCTTTTGCATCCTGGATGTGAGGAAAACATATTCAAATATTTGCAGCACTTTACTACAGGGGTGGGAAAACAGCACTGTTGCATTACCCTGTGTGTCTCAGCTGTGTGGGTCTCTGGGAACCCACAGCACTGGGATTGTTGTGTTTTTGTGTCAGACATGGTGCTTTGAGAGATACATAATTCATTGTCCCTGCAGATAGCATTACAGTATGCTTAGAAGCTGCCAGGCCACTTTCTTTTTGAATTATGAGATTGGTAAACATATACGTTAAAATCTAGTGGAGAATTTTTAAAGTCTTGTGGAATGAAGGGTTTCAATAAAACACTACTGTTGAGTGCTGGGATTTGCTATTGAAAGGGCTATTTTAATTTTTTTTTCCTTTTTGAAAGAAGGATATTTCTTAAGAAATTCTGCCAGGACCATGCCATACATAATACATAAGTAACTATGGTGCAGATGAGTTACTGTGTGTTACTTATGGGAGCAGTAAATCTGAGATAAAAAATTCAGCAGGAATAAAATATTGATGCCATTATGCAATAATCTCTCCATACCAAATCGTTCTGCACTGTTCAAAGGTGTGTTGCTTTGTTGAGAAGCTTCAGTAAATCACGCTTCTGTGAGGTACTTAAATCATGCCACTGGTTGTATCTACACTGCAGAATGTCTGTGTGTCCCCACTCCTGGAAATACCTGGCTGGGTGGACAGATCTGCTTGCTTTGGGGTTGGCATCTTGTGGAGAGCTTGCCAGGGAACAGCAGGTTTGGGGGACAGGGAGTGGTGCTGAGGGTGCAGATCTGCCCCAAAGCATTGAGCAGCTTGTTGGGTTTGTGAAAACAGGACAGACAAATGAAACAGTTGTCTTATTACAAAGCACATTGCCAGGGGGAGGTGGGATTTTTTTCCCCCTGATGTGGGCTTAAAAATGTGCTTGTTGAGTTCAAAAAATGCAGCTGATTTCACAGGGACAGCCCGGTGTGAGCAGAGGGAGTCACAGAGGTCTGGGGCACTGTGACAGATGGTGTGTGTCCCTGCTTACCTGTGTGCTCACCACTTGCTCTGTTAATGCTGAAAGGAGGAGGAGGAGGAAGAAGGGAGGAGGAGGAGGAGGGAGCTTTGCTTGCCAGAGGGAGTAAAAGTAATGAAAATTTTTCCCAGGCTTACCCAGGAGGCTGTGAATTTGCTGCAGGCCAGAAAGATGTGAAACTTACTGGACTGTAAGCAAGACTGGAGAAAATGGATATTTACAAGTCACCTTTCTCTCATAAAATACAGTGACAGAGATCAAACCCCTTGTTTTCTGAGAGGGTGCAGGCAGTCAACACTAAAGATTGGACTGACTCGTTTTCTTGTTACTCGTGCTCCAATCTATTATTGCTGGGTGATGCGTGGGAGACCTGTGATGTATGGCAATGTAACAGTGACCAAAAAGTGCTGTAAAGCCATTCCTTGTAAATGGAAAATTACTTTAAAAAGTGTCTAACCAGTCAAAAGTGTCAAAACTCTCCAGCAGAAGCAGCAGAAATGGTAATGGAAGGGAAGGATCAGCCTGCTGGTTGATGTGTTCTCTCCTGGGTGAAGGTGCCACTGGCAGCTGTGGAGGTCTGGAGGACAGAGGGAGCATCCTCCATTAGTTTGGTTTTTGGTTTGGTTTTTGGTTTGGTTTTTGGTTTGGTTTTTGGTTTGGTTTTTGGTTTACAGTGCCCCAGCTCCAGACCCAGTGGCTGATGAGCTGTGGATGGGGGCAGTGTGGAAGAAGTGTGAGAGTTCTTGGTGAGGCAGGAGGTGATGGCTGCACTTGGTGTCACTGGACCAGTGCCTTGTTTTCTGCTGGAGGAGCTGTGCTGTGTTTGTCTGATCTCTCCTCTCCTCCTCCTGCTCCTCTTTGCTAATAGGAATATTTGTCTGATGTGGATTCAGTGGCAAGCAGCAGGTCCCACCTGTGGTGGCAGAGGGCCAGATCCCCAGGTGTCCTGGCTCGAGGCAGTGCTCAGCAGAGGTGGAAGGCCATTACAAGCATATGAAAGATCCTATTATGTATTTTTTTAAGTGAATAAAACCCAAAGAATCTTTCTTTTTTTTAATGTTTGTACCATTGTCGGGTCACAGTTGGATGCTTTTATCAGCTTGCTGAGCTTTTATTCTATCTTTACCCAATGGCCTTTTAAAAACATCTGAAGACTTTCAATTCCTCCAAAGACACACAGTGGTAATAATTGTCTGTTTATTTGTCAGGAAAAAAATGAAGCCATTTTTCTGGGCCCTAACTATTAGAAGGGTGAATGGGGCCACTTAAAATGTTAACACCATTTGAAGCCAGGAGTGCTGTAGATTCTATTGAGCAGAAAGTTTAAGTATAGGAAAAAAAAAGCAACCCAAAGCAGCATTTTTGGTTAATAATGGAGTTTCACCTAGTTGTGCAATGTTTTTATTCCTTTTGTTACCATCTGTGAAAAAATCCGTGGCCTCTGGGTAAACTTAGAATTTTTTTTTTTTTGCTAGGACTCTCACTGGTTATCTGGAGTGCCCATGGAGTGAAATATCAGGCTTGTCATGTCTGGAGTGATGGGGAAGTTCTAGTGAATAATGATGGGATGTTGAATCAGGATGCAAAGTTGTGTTAACGAGGCCCCTACAATTCAGGACAGTGTGCTGTTAACAGAAGGGATCAGGAAATGGCACAGCAGGATCCTGAAGTTGCTTTTTTTTCCCCCCCCTTTTTTTTTTCCTTTTCACTTGATAGAGCCAGACTCTGATAATCAAGTCTGTCTGGGACAATGCTGTAATGCTTCCAGTGATATAACTCTTTATAGTTATATAACTCTATATAATGATACAACTCTATCTCAGAGTGTGACAGGGCTATAAAAAGTGTAGTAGTTGCAGAAATATGCACTTATGGCTTGCTAATCCTTGCTAAGCCTATAATTCTGATCCTTTTTTATCTTTAATAAGTGCAAGTTATTAAGCATATATAACTAGTTGCACATGGGAACTTTTTTTTCCTTGAGGGGGTATCAATCCTGGTGATAATAGAAGAAGTGGGTGGAGGGATTAGAGCATGAAAATAAGGTTTCTACCTTTAGCTGAAGCACAGTGTACCCTGTTGAGTACATCACCTTGACAGTAATCCATCACAGTAATTTAATAGGTTACAATTTGGATATCCTTAACATGTTTTTATTGCACTTTTCTGTGGCTGTAATAACAAGGGTCACAATAGAGACCCACTTGTTCTCATGCTGGTTCCTTTTGCTGTGATCTGCAGTTTCATTCCCTTCCAGGCAGCAAGATCTCCTCCATTTCTCCATTCTCCCCTGGTCCAGGGTGCAGCATCCAGGGATTCCTGGGCTGGGAGAAAGGACTGTGGTGGGGCAGGGGGGATGAGAAAAGAATGGACATTTTCCAGGACACCAGGTGGGTTTTCAGTGTCAAGAGCAGACGACTCAGTGCAATGATGCAGAGAGATAATGTCTCTTAGTACATAGATAGTTAGATAGTATTTAGATAAAATACTGTTTTAGACAGTATTTTAAACCATCCATTTGGGATAGGCACAGCTTGCCAGTAGCCTGGAAGACCTTCCAAGGTTGCTTTTTTCCTGTTATTCATCCCTGATATATCTTCAGTGATGTGCTGCTGGCACTTTCTGCAGACACTGCACAGAGAGAGTTGTTTCCTCACTTTTAGGAGTGATGCACCAATCCTTATTTTCATTCCCTCTTCCCCCTCTGTATCCTTTTTTGCCTTATTGCTGCTGGAGACCCACCGTGATGAAGAAGAGGGAATTTCCATATCCAGGGTTGTTTAGTTTCTTTCACAGAAATGAATTACTTTTTTTCTGAATCTGATACAGCCCTTGGAGCCCTTTGTGGGCTCCATCAGCAACCCACCAATGCACATTAACTGTCTGCAAATTTCTGGAAGTTTAATGTGCGATGAAAATGAATTCCCATTGAAATCAAATCTAACCCTGTGAGAGACTGAATTAAACTGGAAGTCGATCTTTGAAGCAGCAGCTGTTTGTAGATGGATACACTTTGTATGTAGAAAACTAAGCACTCATCAGCCAAATCTAAAATAATAAGTATAAATGTAGTGCAGTTTAAAAGTCTGATCTGTGTAACACAGGGCATTTCACTTCACAAGGTTGCTCCTCTGTTGAACCCATGAACTTGTGTGTAACTAAACTGTTCCCTCCAGGGAGGCAGCCAGTATTGATTTAGAAGAGGCTGAGCATCCACTACATTACTTAATATTTTTTGTGCTTCTCCATTACACTTTTGGCATTAAAGAACTGTCAAATTAGCCTGGCTTCAGCTTCTTGCAGTGGCATCTTCTTATGTCTTTTTTTTTCCCACTGTATTAAGAAAGCCCCACTAAGGCATTTACACATATAATCAGCTCATCACTGTGCCTTCATTTGATAAAGTAAATGAGTTCATCTCCTTAAACCTCTGTCTAGACTGAATTTGGAGGTCTGGTGATGGCAGATACATGGATGTTTTAGCTGCCTTTTAATCCAGCTCATTGGCAGCAGTAGGGATGATGCTGTGGTGGCCTGGATTTCAGCCTCCCAGGTCCCCAGTGAGTTTCTGCAGCAATTATTGTGGCCAGGTGGGTTTCCAGCTAATTCCTCATCATTGCCCAGTGCTTAGCCTCCAAGCCCAGTTCTTACTGTTATTCATCCAAGGAGCAGGTGACTTTTTGCCAAAGCCAATTACATGCTGAATTGCTCATCTACCAAGACCTTTGGATCCTTTTCAGAACTGTTCTTTGCTTGGGACATTTCCCCCTCCCGTGCTGCAGTTACAATTTTCATTGCTTCTCTGGATGACTGTTCCCCATTTAAAACATGTTTTAATGGCACGTGCCCAGTTACCAAGCACCTCATCCTGTTTGACTGTCCTCAGTGCTTTTTAGCATTCCTCTAATCCTCCTGTCATTTGACACTTCCATCAGGCATCTTATAAGGACTTTCAAACCCTGGAAACAAGCACTGAACAGGATGCCTGGCCACTGGTGTCCAGAAGGCTCCCACTAATAGATTTTTACTATTTTCCACTGCTCCTTGTTTGATACTTGCCAAGTAACAAGCTCTTCACCCACTGAACCTATAATTTACTGAACTGTGTGGTCTGAGTATCTCGTTGAGAGTGTCACACAAGGGTCAATTTGATGGAGATTGCTGTGCAAGAGGCTTTGGCCACTCTGTGTCTGTGGTGTGATTCAAATACAGAACCAGGATGAGGTGAGGGGATGAGCACTTTGCTATCTGACTAACCCCTAAAAGCCAGTTGACTGACATTTACAGTAATTAGTATTTTCCTTTTTTTCCCTTCTTCTTCCCAGAATTTGCACCTGTTTTTATACACTTATGGGAAGTAATTCCCCAGTGGCCCTGTGTTTGTGTATAAAGTTTAGCCTTATTTGCAGAAAAGTGAAATGCAAGAAGTTGGGCCCTGTACATTTAAGGTTATTTGAGAATTAAATTAAAAAATATATTGTAATTTTAAAATGTGTGCCTAGTGTAGTCTAGGGTTATATAAATCTTAGCTCTTCTTATCAGCAGATCTCAAAATGGCTTGCAAATTAGGTAATTAGCATTATCTTCATTTTAAGGAGCAGAAACTGAAGCTCAAGAGGTAAAATGATATGCCCAAGATTACCCATTAGTTTTTCATCCATACTGAGCTCCTCAGCAGTTGCAGTGGGTGGATGGTAACTGGGAAGACAACACTGAGCAAGAAGGGAGGTTGGATGTAAAAATTATTCCAGGAGTGCAGTGCATTATCAGACAGTGGAACACGCAGAGTTTCAATTTCAAAAATTTATCCCGATATTTTGAATTTCATTTTAATAGACTCTAAGTCCAGAAATATTTCTACTGCACCATGGGAATGACTGAACATTGTTTGACTATTAATCTGTTTATTCAGGAATCCTGTTTATTCCTCTCTCTCTCTAAAAACCCAATACTGGGATTATTAAATTTTTCAAAGAGACAGTGAACTCTTTCAGACATACTTTGCCTGTGGTAAAGAGCAAACAGCCAGCCAAAAAGTCTGGAAATAGTTGGGATTTATACATGCTAACTCTTTATGCCAAAGGATGATCCATGTTACCAATTGAATTCCACACTTCCTAACTCTGAGCAGTGCTAGCTCTTTGCTCTTGTGGGTAAGTCAGAAATTATATATTATTTAAGCATTCTGCATATTAACTGTTTCATGCCTCACAATGAGATCAGAACAATCTTTCCATGGCTGGGATCTGCTCCCTGTGCTCCCTCAGGCAGGAATCAACACAAGCACTGCCAGAATTGTCCTCTGCAATTGTTTTTTTCTACACAGAATATAATTCCTAACCCAAGTGTATCCCTGCAGTCTAAGGTAGGGGATAGCTCCCTGCTATGCTGATTTAAAAGTCATCATGATTTAAGACCAGACAAACCCTGACAAAAAGGTTAATTGCAACCCAGTAGAGCTACACTAATGCTTCTATAGGGGAACAAGTCATGGCTAGGTTTTTCAGAGCAAGTGCATCATAAAGGGCATTAACATTTCACCTTGACATTTTAAACTCTTCATAAACTCTCATGTATGAATTTAGTTTTAAAATAACATAATATAGTTTATGAACTGAATATTTTTTTTGAGTGTGGCTGCTAGCTGGGTGGTTAGATCTGCATTTGGAACGGTACACAAATGCAAATTTTCAACTCCTAATTAAATTATGGTGAGAGTTCTAAAGGTTTAATCACTTGCATTTAGTTATATTTGAAAATATTTTCTGTTTTGTGAGCTTTGTGAGCTTGGAAATCCTTCTGATTCCAAGGTTTTGTCTCCACATAACCTTTAAGAAAGAGTTTCAGATGTCTTTTCCAACCTTCAATGATTCTGTCTCATCCATTCCAGCATCGCTTCTGCTTGGGGAAGACTCCCTTGCTGCACTTTCTTTGGACTTTCTGGTTCTTTTTATGCTCTGCCACACACTGCAACAACATCTTGGACCTGGCTGGTGTTTCCCCTTACCCAGGGAAGGCAGCAGAGATGAGGAGGGGTGTTTGGGGGTGTTTGTGTGCTGGATCCACCTGCAGGGCGTGTTGTTGGGAAGGAGGTTGGTGACCAGAAGGGCAGAACAAGGTCCCTGTGGCAGTGCAAGGGTGCAGCTGGCAGAAATGTGAGAATGTGAAGTCTCTAAATGAGTCTGGAAAGGATTCTGCAGGCAGGGAAAGCGGCGAGTGCGGCAGTGGAGGGGAGGTTTGTGGCCAGCAGCTGCCACAGAGCTGTGCCCATCCCAGCTGCCCAGTGTAACACAGAATGATGGATTTGGGATCTCAGGGGGAAGATGGGTGGGCATGATACTGCTCTTGTTGGAAGAGCAGCTGATGGAAAGACATGCTGTAGTGAGTGGGATAGTTTGGTCTTTCTGGTGGTGGAGGGACAAAATAATCAAGTTCTAACCTTCAAATACCATTTTCCCCTCAGGCACCACATAGTTTCTCTAGTGGTGTATGAATCTATACATTCACACACCTGTGAGTGGCTAAATGAGCTCCTCAGACCCTTCTGGAAAGCTTTTACTCCTCTGAGGAGTGTTTGTGTGCTCTGTCTGCCTCACCTGGCTGTTGCCTACCTCCCCACCATGCTCTTGCACTCCCCCAGGCATCCTGTCACAAGATCAACAGCTTCAACCAGGGTCACAGCATCTAAAATTTAGAAAAAAATATCTTTTATTAAATTAATTTAGAATTCCTTGTTTTATTTCTCTTCAGAGAAACCTCTGGCTCAGCTGCTGTGTGAAGGACGTCACAAAGTCATCTCTGTCTCAGCTAGACCCACAGTCAGAGGGCTGTCAAGTTGGCAGTCCTGTTCAGGGCAAGAGACAAGGAGAATAGTGGAAAATAAAACAGTAAAATATTTAACTGTGTCTAAAATGCATGGAGGGAGGAGGAAGTTGCCTGCTTGGAGGGGCAGCATTACAGCTGGGCCAAGGCAGACTAGTTTAGCCCACGTCAGCATGCCTGGCTTCTTCATGTCCTGTTCTTGTAACTGTGAAACCTCCAGTTTACTGAGAATGCAGTAATTCACTTTGAATAGTGGATAGAAACAGGCAAATATTTTGCTAGGTTCCTGTTTAAGAGATCATTGTTTTGGATCCTGAAAATGAATGCAGATCATGAGGGCTTTTTTTTTTTTTTTAAAGCAGGGGAACAAATACTTCTTATTTTGTCCCTGGATAAGAAAGTAATTAAAGAGAACCAAGGGAAACAATAATTTTATTTATATGCTATTCCAGAATTTTCCATTTGAGGTGGTTCATGTCTTTGTGTGGAACACCCAGTTTAACTGCATGTATGGAGAAGCAGCTGCTGGCCTGATCTGGGGTGTGATCTGATGATGATGCTTTTTTTCCCAAGGATCTGAGTGCAATGGTGCAAGTTCAGGGTGCCATTTTTCAGGCAGTGCTGTGGAAGAAAGATCCAATCCAGCTGAGCTGAAGAGAGCATCAGAAGTGTTGCATTTTCTCACGAGTGCATTTTTGTGTTTGCCCCTCTTGCACCTGCTATTTGTGCATCTCCTTTACTCCTTCCAGACTGAAAATATCTGTGAGGACAGGCGGTCACTAATTCTTGTGATAAAATTACCATTCCTTTCAAGTGTCTGTCTATAGAGGAAAAGAAAGGAGAGAATAATTTGAAGAAACATTGACAGCAGTAGGCAGCTATGCAAATTTTCTCTGGTCTATTTAAACATACACATTGGTTTTAAATATAATTCTGAACTTGTCTAGGCTACAACAAGGTCAAGAAAGAGAGAAATGTACCCTGTGCAGATTATTTCAGACACGAGGCAGCCTGTATACATTTTCACCTTCCCACTCATAACCCAGCATCTTGCTGTTACTGTGTTTTTAATTCTCTTGGGTTGTAAATAGGAAACAAAAGGACCTGGTGCTTTTTTTCGCACTATTACAGATGGATAGATTGGAGCAGGTAAAATAATGCTGGACTTGGTGATGAATTGGAGAAAAAAGTCATGTTAGTGCATTCTGTGCTTCCAGTGTGCAGAATCATGGGCTTCACAGGGCTGAAAGAAATGTGAAAATGTGAAGCCTCTAAATGAGGCTGGAAGGGTTTTGCAGAAGGTCTGCTCTGGTGCAAAGCAAAGCTTTGGTCTTGGTGGAGAAAGGACAGGATGAAATGGTTTGTCTTGTGAAAAGAAGTCAGAGCAGAGTGGTAACCTTGAATGCTAAAATGTGTGGCTTCTTTCTTTCACATGACATTGATGATCTCACATGGTGGTAAAGAAGGATTTTTTTTAAAAAAAAATTGTAGTTTTTCCTTTCTTTTTATTTTTACAGCAGAAGGTTTGCTGTTGTTTGGTGTGTGGAGTTTACTGCTCCATCCTCCCTAACTTCCCCAGGAGTTCTGCATTTGTGGCTAATGCAGGATGGATGCTTTTCTTCCCTAAAACAGTGACAATGGATTTCTTACCAATTCTGCTTTTGTAAGAGACATTTTAAACCCTGTACTTTTATGAGTGGGATCTCTCAGCCTGCAAAGCACCATGACAAAGGATTTCTAGAGAGTACATGAAGCCATCTCCTGTCATTGCCAGCCTCTGACTCTTCTCCAAATCCTCCTCTAACTGGACACAGTACTGCAGGAGCAGAGCTCAGCAGTGAGGAGGAGATGGGAGGGATCACCTTCCTGGACCTGCTGGCAGTTCTGTGCCTCACTCAGCCAAGGATTTCCACCATGGACATGCTCAACTCTGGGAATACCAGAGCCATTTTCTGCCAATCCACTTCCCAGCATGTGTTGGTGCAGGGGGTTGTACCTCCTTAGGTACAGGGCTTTGCACTTCTCCCTGCTGGACATCCTGGGACTCCTGTCAGGAGCTGGAGTGGCTGGCAGCACTGAGATGTGGTGAGTGAGAGTGACTGGGGCTGTATCCAGCAGTTTGTCTGTGCTGGTTTTGCTTTTGCTGAGCGCTCTTCCGTCGCTCTCGTCTCAGCTGTGAGGCAGGATGACAAAATCAAGATTGGGGACTGCCCCATGTTTGTCCTTATGGACCACAGGGATATGATTTCGCAGGGGAAAGGACCATGACTGTGTACATGAGTGTGTGAGTACCTGGTCTGGAAGTGTGTGAACACCTTCCTGGAGGAGAGCTGCTCTCTCTTTTTCCCTGGTTCTTGCTGTGTGTTTGCAGTGACCCAAAATAAATCACCTGGGTGCAACGTGGCCTCCAGCAATTACTAGAAATGCTGGGGCAGAGCTGTCACAATGCTGTTACCAGGCTCACTTGGTCTTTGAAATTGCTGGTTTAGAAAGATGAAGAACAGTTCTGACTTCTGTCTTAAAGTTGTCTCCTTCCTGCAGTTTTATAGACAATTAGGAAAAACGCAAGAATTTTTTTTCTAGAAATTTATAGTTCATAGTTCACTGTAGTCTGCTTTGACCTTGTTTAAAAGAGAAAGTGCATATTCCTAATTGAATATCCCTGTAAGCTTCAGAAGCATGAGATGTATCCAAAGCTCCCATTTAAAGTTTACATTTGAAAAGTTAATAAAATGCTTCTATTTTTTACCTTTTCCCAGTGAATTTTTTATGTGCATTTTTGAGGTCATGTATAAATAGCCAGACACAAATGTTTGTGCAGTGCTGGTGGTGTGTCATGATATTTTAAGCTGTTCTGATAAATGATGAACAATGGATTTACATTTGTGTGAATGTGTTATGTATGTGGCAAATGGCATACCCAAGTTCGTACATAATCTTTTTTCCTTGAAGTTTTATTGTCTTTTCTGTTCCCTGTTTTAAATTTCTCCTCCCTCAGGGCTTCCCTTAACACTCCAAGTCCCTGACTCCCAGCAGCAAAAGGCATTTAAAAATAAGCCTAGCTCTGGAACAGGGTGCCCAGAGAAGCTGTGGCTGCCCCATCCCTGGGAGTGTTCAGGGCCAGGTTGGATGGGGCTTGGATCAGCCTGTTCTGTGGAAGGTATCCCTGTCTGTGGCAGGAGGTTGGAATGGTCCCTTCCAACCCAAACCATTCTGTGATTCTGTGATGATTCTAACGTAGAAATGTTTTGTTTCCTTTCTCAGATATGAGTATCTTCCCTAATTTTCACCTACTCAAATCAAATGAAAATTAAACCTTCCCCTGAACCCTTTTCCTGTCCATAACTTGATATTTTACCCACAACTCTCTGGTAAAAAAAATGACATTATACCTGTTCAGCATCTCCTTCTGTGTCCTTGGGAATATATTTCCTAACTAAAGATACTCGAATTTTCAATTTTCCGGCTCAATACTGAGCTGCTACACTGCTGAAAATCCTGGTGTTTTCTTTGCTGCACCCATCTACCCCATCCACTGATGCATCCACACCATCACAAACACTGGGGTGTTTTTCCAGCAGGAATGACTTGCGGACATGGTCCTGGGCTGGTGCTGCTGTCAGGGACAAACTGCTCCTTGCTGGGTGCTGCAGGAAAATGTTCCTCAGGGGCAGCTCAGTGTGTGGGTCCCAGGCTACAATTAAAGCAGCTGTTCATCATTACTATAATAGCTAAATGTATTTCTTAATGCCATTTCAAATCAAGTTCTTAATCCAACTTTAAATGCTTAATTATATATTTATTTTTTTTTTTTTTTTAGTTTGAAGCATTGCTGATGGTGCAGTCTTTTTAAAAAGGTTTTTCCATTTAATTTTTGTCCCTGAAGTTTAGGTGGGGCAAAAACCAGTAAAGACTTAAGGATCAGACTTCTGGGGCTGCTCCAGTGGTCCTGAATCAGCAGGAGCCTTTCTGTAGCTGGGAAGGATTTTCCCTCAGCAGGATTTGCAGACTTGGGAAGCCTTTCCATGAACTTCCGTGGCTTAGAATTAGATTTCAGCAGCAGAGAATGTCCCCAGCAGGCTGAAAACAGGATGTCATCCCTCTAACACAATGTCTCCAGAAGTCAGAAGAAGGAGTTTTGATTCCTTTCACATTTACCTGTGTTGCCTTGAAGGAGCTGTATTTTTTTCCTCTTTTGCAAGGTCTTTAAGCCCGGAGCCTGAAACCGCTCTGTGCGCCAATTTAGAGAAACCACTGAGGTCTGAGACTGAATATCTTCAAGCAGAAAGGAGATTTATTAGCATTGGGTGAGGCCTGAGTAGTTCTGACACGATTTCTGACACGGTTTCTTTCTTTTCCTGCAGGCTGGACCAAGTTTGCCCGGCTGACGCGGGCGCTGACCAACAGCCGGAGCGTCCTGCAGCAGCTGACGCCCATGAACAAGGCTGAGGTGGTGCACAAACACTCCCGCTTGGCCGAGGTAGGTGGGGTGGACACCAGCCTGCTCCCTTCTGAGGGCAGGAGGGGGAAGAAAACCCACCCTAATTCCCACTGGTAAAGGATATTCTTAGAGGAAAATATTTCCCGACTGATTTTTTCAGCCTCGCCTCTACCCGTCCTAAAGCAGCAGCACGTGGCAAGCCCTCGTTTTTAGGACAGGTTATAAAAGCACTCTCTGTAAGGCACTTTTACTGAAATGACCCTATTTCTGTGCACACAGCCCTCAGCTTCCTGGTTCTTCCTTAACTTGGGGTGCACAGTGTGCTCCTCTGCTGTGCTCACAGGGACAGGGAACCAGGATTGATGTCCTTGAGTCCTTCTCCCAGGAAAATGGGACAGTTTGAGAAACCTCTTTGGCAGCACTGCTGTCTGTGTCCCCAGGGACTGCATATATACCCTGATCTTGACTTTCTTGCACAGCCATTCCTACAATATTTCCCTCATCACTTTTATCTTCAGAGCTGATGAAATGAACTCTTTGGCAGGTTGCAAACATCTCCTTAACAGTGCACGTGGTGCAACAAGTGAATACCTTCAGGTTAACTGATGAAAAAGGTACTGCTTTCATCTTCATGTCCACTGGTAATGAAAAGTAAATGGGGCAAAAATACAGGGTCAAAATATATGAGCTATTGAAAAAGATAGCACTTGTGCCAGAGAACTTATCCTGTAGAATTGATAGCAGCTTTAAATGTTTGGGTTTTTTGTTTTCATTATGTTTCTGGTTTTAGTGAACTTTGATACTAAGAAATGCAAATTATCAGAATGGAAACCCATAGTTTTCAGGTGTTGGCAGTGTGGTGTTTTCCCTTGCATGATCCTACACCAATAGCTTGGATAAATGCTGGGTTACTGACACCTCCTGCTTTTCAAATTCATGACGTTTCGGTGTCCTGTAAATCCAGTTATATCCATTCTTCATTTAATCTGGAGAAGAGAAGACTAGAAAAGATATGGTAGGAATATTCAAGAGTCCGAATCAGCTGCATGGAATGAGGGAGGAAATTGTTCACCAGGACAACTATGGCTAGAGGAAAAAGAAATGGCATTAGGTCACAGCAGGGGAGATTTAGATCAGGCGTAGGTGTGCTCAGGAATAGGTGGGATGAGGTTGTACTCAGGAGTAGCTGCTTGGAGAGTGTGAAAAATCCTCTGTTAAAAGTAGTTGATGGCTGGAAAGTGCTTTGCAGGCAAAGTGCTGTGAGGAAGGCAGATGAGGGGAGCTTCACCATCGCTGTACAGGCCCCATTTTCCATATTTCTGTGTCTGAGCAGGAACATTGCCTTCATAGCTCATCCCTTGCAGAATGTGCTGCTCACCTTATCAGACTTAACAGTTAGCAGTCATTTTCATTAGCTGTACACAGGAATAATTCAGACAGTCTGTGGTAAACGCAGCTGCCTAATAAGATATTGTATTGTGTATTTTTTTGGGATTTAAAATTAAAAATCCATGCAGCTTGAAAGAAATAATCATTATAGTTCAGTGGTCTCCACAGCCACCTGCCACCCACTCACCATGTCAAACTCAGCATGATATTATGTTAAGAATAATAATTATGCTTTTACAGTATCGTGGGAGCTCCCAAGCACTCCACCACCAGAGGCACAGGGAACTATCAAGCATATGTTAATAGCATTCTCCTTGAGCCCTGAGTAGCTTATTTTTCCAGCTCTAGTGAGGATGTTTCCAGCTCCTGCCCCAGTGAACAAGGCAGGGAACAAACAGGCCTGAAGAAACCAGGGAAAGAAGTCCCAGTGCTGATTTATCAGCGAAGTGTTGGACACTGATGAGTCCAAAGAGATATCTGGAGATAACAACCAAATTATGAGGCAAAGCCAAAATGGTGTGTTAAGTGCAGGTGAAAATTTTCTCTTTGAAAGAAATTTTCACAAGGCTGCTGTGATAAAATGATTGCGTTGATCACTGCTTTAATTCCAGGGAAAACCCCATGGACCCACCAGCGAGTTCAGTGTGCTGCAGTGGTTTTAGGAGTATAGAAGTGCTGATAGTGAGCCTGTCCTGGGCGCTGGGGGAGGGACACCTGGGGTTTGATGTTTTTGTAGGTCTCACCAGGGGTTTTGGCATCTGTGGTTGTCTCTGACAAGTGCCAGTGGGACCACCCCACCCCACAGAGGGCTCTGTGTTACACTGGAGCTGGTGTGGCATGAGGCTGCAGGTGAAGGGAGCAGCTACAGGTTCCTGGAGGTCTCTGCTGCTCTCTCACTGCTGCCTGTGTAGTGGGTCCAGTGCTTTTCTGGCCATGGCCTAAATCTGTGCAATTCTACTGACCCTGTAGGAAAGAAATGGCTAATTAATGTAACAAGTTAGATTTGTGTTGTGTCAGCTCAACTGACTTTCCTTACAGATAGTGATTGCTAAATATGGGCTCAGGGAGGGTGGGAGCAGGTAGGCAGAAGCAGGTTTGCATCCCTTCAGCCTGACATTGGCCCAGATTTGTCATCTTGGGAAGCCACATCCCCCATCACAGAATGAGGGAGGCTTCTGTTGTCCCTTGGTGATTCCTGGAGAGCAGATTTTCAGCAGAGCCAGACTTCTACTGTCAGATCTCAGTAACAGCTTTCTCTTAAAAGACAAGACTGCAAAGAATTAATGGAAAATCCCTATCTATGGTGCTTGAGTTCATATTCTTAGTTATACGGTTATTTCAGAGCCATTTACTCCTCTCCATTGAGGAATCATTCTGTGTTTGATCAGTTTCACACATCTGAGGCTGGAAATATGGTGCATCAGCCCTAGTATGGGGCAGGTGTAGGGCTGAATGAGTTTTAGAGTTGCTCTAATTATTTATTTTATCCCATACGGACTTCAGATCCTCAGATGGATCCCCAAATGGATCTTTCAGTTGTCAGTGCAATAAATTGTCACGTGTGCGTTCCTTTGTGCCTTTGTTTCTTGTGTTAGACTGAGATAAGAGGTAATTAGATTAGCTGAGAATGCCTTAAGTGAATTTGGCTTGGTTTTTGCAGTGTTTCCAGCTCCACAATTTTACAACAGTGAGCATGCAGGAGATTATAGTCCTGTGCAAAAAAAAAATAGGAGTAAGTACAGGAAATAAAGGAGAACCTACTGGTGATATTGAGCTTGTGGGAGCAACAACTTTTTGAAGAAAAGATGAAGGAAGTGTGATATTGGCAGGGTTTTAGGACAAAAGTTGTGCACATGATGCCTCATTTTAGGTGGTCAGCCAGCAAGGCTGGGGTGTTTCACCTTTGATAGGGTGTTGCTCTGGCTCAGCAGTGATTTACAAAAGAGGTCAGGAACAAGGAATTAGTCTTGTAACTACTGCAAATCTGAATGAGTGTTCATGTTTAGGTTATGTGTTAGGAAGAAGCTCCTTACTGTGAGGGTGCTGAGGCACTGGAACAAGTTGCCAGAGAAGCTGTGGCTGCCCTGTCCCTGAAAGTGTTCAAGACCAGGTTGTATAGGGCTTGGAGCAGCCTGGGATAGTGGAAAATTCCCTGCCCACACCAGGAGGGTTGGAGATAGATTGTCTTTAGATTGTCTTTTAGTTCCCTTCCAATTTAGACTATTCTATAATTCTATGTTCATAACAGCAAAGCATAAGCTGCTGTGGCAGTACCCAAAACCTCTTTATGGAGCCTCTCTTCCCCTGCTGTTGGCCTGGCTTCCCTTCATCTGCAAAGACCTCCCTTTTTGCAGGAATATTGTCAGATGCTGTGCTGCTGCCATTGATTGATTGAGAGCTGCCTCCACACATCCTAAATAAATCAGATTGTTTAGAACCTGTGGGTCGCCTTGCAATGTCCAACAAGCACGGTCCCGTCTCTGCTGCTCCTCACAGGGATCTGTAGGACCCTCACTGGATCCTATTCACTGAAAACAGTAACATTTGCCTCTCTGCCTCTTACAGGTTCTCCAGCTGGGATCTGATATTCTTCCTCAGTACAAACAAGAAGCTCCAAAGACTCCACCACACATTATACTCCACTATTGTGCTTTCAAGACCACCTGGGACTGGGTCATCTTAATTCTAACCTTCTACACAGCAATCATGGTTCCATATAACGTGTCCTTCAAGACAAAGCAGAACAACATTGCCTGGCTCGTGCTGGACAGCGTTGTGGACGTTATTTTTCTGGTTGACATTGTTTTGAACTTTCACACGACCTTTGTTGGCCCCGGGGGAGAGGTTATATCTGATCCCAAGCTCATACGGATGAACTACCTGAAGACGTGGTTTGTGATTGATCTTCTGTCCTGTTTACCATATGACATCATCAATGCCTTTGAGAATGTGGATGAGGTGAGTGCCTGTAGTGTGTCTCCAAAGGGTTATTTTAACTAAGGATTAATTTAGAAGCTTGTTCCCAGTGAGGCAGCTCATGCTCTGTGCAAATACAGCGGGGTGGCCTTGAGCTGCTGGGATTTACCAACAAGACATTCCTGTTGGTGGAGAGGTGTCTTAGGGTTCCAGTACCATGTGTGGGTGTTTATTTTAGAGACAGGGGTTTTAGAATGGCTTGAATGTCATCCAAAAGCATGGGTGCAAGTCCCTGTCGAAGTGGGCTGGGCCAGTTGGGATGTCCCCTGTCACAGCCTTCCTTGTCAGCTCAGTCTTTGGGCAGCTCTAACCCATTGCAGGGCTTCATTACAGTTCTGTATTTGCTCTGGCTGAAGCTGGTGACAAATTTGCCACTTATACGAAAGTAGGGAATGGCTCTGAATAAACCTTAGGACTACCTTTTGAACCAGGCTGTAATATTTTTTTTTTTTTTAATGCCATTTTAAATGTTTCATTGAGGGGGAGATTTATTTCCATTTTTTTTGGTACAATTTTTCAACTACAACTAAAATTTGAGAAACTGTTTGAGGAGAGAAAACATAAATATTGTAGATGGATACTGAATTAAAGCTTTTTAACTGCTAAGTGTGTTAACATTTATGCAATCAAGCTTCTGGCCTAAGCTAATACAGAAAACAAGCAATAACTACAACAAATAGTGCAAGCCCGAGTCAGTGTACAGAAATTCATTATTAAAATGGAACTGTAATGGTTTTAGGACTTGTTTTAATTTTTCTCTAGAGCTTTTTGTCTTCAGGGCCATAAACAGATGAAAAAGCCTCTGTTCATTTTTGAACATTTTAAGACTTTTTTCTTAGAGCACCATTTAGTGAGGTTCTTTGTTTGTTTTTTAATTCTCAATTCTGCACTTATAAATCCTCACTATATAAAACCTACATTCTTTTTTTTTTTTTTTAAATGCAGGCTTTGCTGCAAATTTTGTAGAGCTCCTTTAAGATTCCATCCCTGCCTCTGTGTGCTCAGTAGCATCTTTTGACATTGTTCCATTTTATTTATAGCAAATATGACAGAAGTGATAATACTTGCAGCTTAAATTCAAGATCCCATGAGTGCTGTCCATCTGAAACCAGGCTGTACAGTCAGACTGTTTAAGAAGGTGATATTAGCAAAGTTGTAGATGTAATGCATCTTTTTAAGATAACCAGTATCAGACTCAGAGGAACCTGATTTTTATAAGAAATGCCGCATTATCTCCAGATTTTTGTGCTTTAGTATGTAAAACAAACAGAAAATTTCTGTGCCCAAGCAGGACAGATTTAAAGGATGAGGTTAACCTCTTTCTCTAACATGTACATGGGAAATAAACCATCTGCAGTATTTGTGACAGGGAAGAGAATCTTGACACAGCACATTGTAACTGAGACACACCTAAAGTGACAAAGTTTAATCAAAAAGTAATAACAGTAGCAAGGTATCATGAACTCCAGTGATCCTAGAGCAGCTGTCATTTACTTTCAAACAAATTAAACATTAACTCCTTTTTAATAAAGGAGCCAACAGTAAGATTCCCCTGTCACGAAGTGCTCTGTTACGGCTCTGGAGCCTTCAGCAGGTACTGGTTTATATTTACTTGATTTCCCTCCCCTCCAAGTCCAGCTTTCCCTAGTGTCTGAAAAGAATTGAAGTGATTTTGAAAACAGGTATGTAAACACTCAGCCTTTCCTCCCTGGGTCTACATTTTCTCTTTTCCCTGTCCTTCAGGGGAGATATTTTTATTTTTTTGTGATATGTCTTCATTTGTGACATTTAAGTCTTTTGAGCTGGTCAGTGTGTTCTGGGTGGTTACAGTTATTAATGTTCTTTCTCTTCATTTGGTTTTTAACATTTATTTAAACTGGTGCTTCTTCTCTGGAATTTAACTTTTTGGCCCCCAGCAGCAGGGTGTTCAAACACTGTTTATAGGTAAAGAATAAGTTAATATAAAATCTTAATTTGTGAGAGATACTATGATTAAAAGTAATGGTTCTGATTAGAAAGGGGGGGTTTCCTTCTTAAGGCAAGTAGGAGAGAGAAGAGTTCTTTTAGCTCTTGATTCTGCTAGGTTTTAACTCTTTGTCTTGGCCCTGGGTGTTGGAAAAAAGTGTTAAAGTTGATGATTGTGTCATTTCAGATAAAGCAGCAGAAAATGAGCTTAGCAGTAAAGACCTTGAGTACAGGTCCTGGTGTTCTTTGAGTTCTTGGTATGGTGGAGAGGGATGGACCCCAAACAGAGGGAACAGCCCTAAAAGCCAGCTGAGTGAAAGGTGACTTTCTAAATTTCCCTTGTTGTTCCCACATCTGACCCTTGTTGTCCCACATAAATCATCAGATGATTTTTTCCTAGTTGTTAAGGAGCTGGATGAGAAGGGGGAATACCATTGGAGGGGGTTTATTTTCCTCCCTATGGGCAGATCTCTCACTCATGAAGAAGGATATGGCCAAGGAGGTTTGGGATTTTGTCTCTTTGTTGTACATGTAGACTGCTCTATATGATAGAGGTGCTTGAAGTAAATTAAGATGCCTTAAGCACTAGAGTGCTATTTATAATGCCAAAATTAAGGAGATGAATTAAAATATTTTTTTTTTAAAAAAGGCTGAAAAAAGGAAATGTGTGGGTTTTTTTTTGCCAAGGGTTGTAGTTCTTCAAATGCAGCCAGTCTTGGTCAGAGTAGGAACGGTGTCACTTCCCTCACAGACAGCATTAGGTAAAGGCTGGAGCTCCCACCTGAGGCAAACATGTCTGCAAATCAAAGTTATTTTATCGTTGAGTACATGTAGAGCCTTGGTTGAAGAATGGTAGAAGGAATCCTCTCTTGATGGAGAGGATTATGACACACAAATTGAGAACTGGGGGGGATTAAGATGATTTGAGGCAGAATTAGAGGTGTAGGTTTCCAAGCCTGGAGTTTCAGAGCCAGGCTGCTGGAGTCTGCTCAGGGGGATTGGGATGTGTGAGAGGGAGAGGAAAGGGAACATAATAGAGACACTTTGCAGAGCACAGAGTGATCTAAGTTGATGTGATGGATGAGGAATTAAGTGGCTAAGTGGTATTGATAGGGTAGGAAAACAAGGTAAGATAGGCTGGAGAAAAATGAACTGATGGAGAGGAAAGTGGAATCCTTAGTGGGATATTTAATTTTGGAAACTTGCTAGGATGGAAGTCCCAGGAAATCAGAAAAATGCATGACATCTTTTCTAATTGGGCAGCATATCCTGCACTGAAATATCTTCTGGCTTAGCCAAAACCATAGAGAAAACCTTTCCTATACAGAAGTGTGATGGGGGGCAGCATAGTAGATACTGGGGAATCCAGGCAGTTTTCAAGGATCAAACAAGAACAGAATGTGTGTGCTCAGAGTCTCTGAAACTTGGTTAATTTTTTTTTTTTTTTTAGTGTAAGAATTCTCTGAAACTTCAGATTTAGTCTAAAAGTGTCTTCTTGTCTCTTCTTTAACATTATGCAAAAAAGAAAAGACACAAAATTTTGGATTAATGGGCAATTTGGTGTTTGGACCCAAAGATTTTGGTCCCATGAAGTTCCTGTAGGTATTAGGATGTGTAGTGTGTAGTGACTGAAAATTGGATTTTTGTCATGGAGTTACAAGTTGCTTTGCAGTGCTTCTGATTTTCTTTTTCCTGAGTAATGAGCTGTATGTAACAACTCTTCCACTGCTGTATGCACCAGTTTATAAAATTTATAAAATCGTGACTCCCTGCTTTTGAAGCTGGAGAATTATGTAAGCTCAAGCCTTAGCCTTTATATGTGTTCTGCCTATTTGAGAGATAAATATCTGACCTCTCTCGCTCTGGGCTACCAAAAAGTTGTTTGTAACCATTTCTTCCATACAAGTCACAATTATCAGACTCATAATGTGATGAAATTGTCAGCAAATTTTCAGGTGCCCAAGGATGCTGATCAGGTGTGGTCAAACCATGTTAAAATCTCCCTTTGGGACCAAATACATCAATTTACATCCCAGGACACCAGAATGTTGGGCAGGTGTTTGGCTCTTGTCTTCACATGTATTTGAGCTTCTGCAAATAAGTGTTTTGAGTAAATATTCCCCAAACTAGATGGATGGACAAGCTATTGGCCAAATGGAAAATGCTTCCACAAATTAGGGTTAAATTCAGCTAAAAAAGCCTCTTACTACTTTGAAAATATGTTTTTTTCCCCTGGGAATTTTAACTGAGATTCATGAATTTCTGAGTTTGTCATGAAATAAAACCTAGGAGCTGGATCTCCTCTCTGCCAGCAACATGGTGCTGAAATGCCATGTCACGTAGTGCGAAGGAAGGGACACGAAGTCAGGGTGGTATCCAGATGGTTTTCAGATGAGTTTATAAAAGATCATCCTTTCTGCAGAAATTAATTTTCACAAGCTGATGGCTGGAAGTGAAAGCAGAGAAATTTAAATGACCTAAACCAAAGTTCTGTGCCTGTTGTTTAATAATGTAAGACTACGTGACTCAGTGGCCTTTAAAATTTAGTGATCTGTGCAGGGCATATTAAAGCATGGACTCCTTGTAATTGTAATTTTCTTTTAATTACTATTATCGATCTATTTCAGCACTGTCAGAAACTTCTTTGTATCGCTGCAATTAATAGGAACTAAAATTGCAGTGTCTGTAAATTGAAAGCAAATGGAAGCTGATTAAGCTGCTGTAGCCGTGTTCACACCTGCAGTGCTTTACAGCAAACATTCCCTTTGTGGGAGGTATTTGAAGGAGGGTTTTTGGGCACCAATCAGGCTGAGTGAAGGTGAAGATAAATTGGTGTGTTTCAAGAGTGTGACTTTGGCTCTGAAGTACAGTCTATGGCCAGCTACCTTTTTTAAATCTAGGTGGCCAACATGGAGAAAATAATTCCCAGAACTAAATCCTGGCTGCAACCAAGTGTTAAACTATGATGCAAATTCCTAGCAAGTCACAACAGAAGCACTAACCATGGGACCTGGCATTTCCTCCCTTGTTATGCACTCAGAAGACAATTAAATATGAAGAATGTTGTCATTCTGTTGTAGTATGTGAAAACCCACAACAGAATAATACAGTGGCATGGGTATGGTATTAAGTTATAAATGTATCCTCTGTAGGCATACATTTTGTAGGTTTTCAACCATTTTCACCTCTTTCACTTACTCAGCTCTATCACCCCATTGCACTGACTTGCAGAACTGCACCTCGTCTCTCTGGCTTTTATTCTAAGGTTTTATTAAAGTTCTGCCACTGTTTAATTAATCAGATTTAAATTTTTTTTTCTCTTAATTAACTAATCAGCTACTTTAATGCTATACAAGGTCTGGGATATATCTGCAGGTTTCCCTGTGGAGACACCTGAATGTCTCCATGATGGGAGGGGCAACTTCTGACAGGAAGGAGCAGAGCCAGAGCCAGTGCAGGGGGTGGTGGGTGATCTGATAGCCTCATACACCTCTCTGATGTGGATAATGGCATACTGAACTGTAATTATACATCCCAGTTCTCTTTTTTTTTTTTGCCTTTTCTTTCCTTTTTTTTTAAATTTTTTTTTTTCTTTTTAATGTGATGTATATATTACTGGGAAGCAGATGTTGGGTACAAGCCATTTAAAGCAAATCTTCAGTCAGAGTCGTATAAGCTGACAGAGTCCAGCAGAGGAAATTGTTTGTGGAGCACCTTCAAGGGAAGCTTGGAGTCCTGTGTGATCCCTTTTGCTCACAAAGGAAGGGAAGGCTTACAAAGGAGATGAGGACATGAAATAATCTGATCAGATGCTCACTGAAGTGATGCTGATGGGAGTAGCACAAATTCCCATTTTGTCCTCTACCCACCTTCCCTATATGAGTGAAAATTACCATATTTTGTGATACTGTCTTTTTTCCCCTATTTTTGATCACACTGATGCACTAAGAAATAAATAGTGCAAGATGCCACATCTCCCTTAACTTGCATTTAGAAGAAATATTTTGAAATCACCCTTCTCTTTATTACCTCAGTTATTTACTGTTTGAAATGTGCTGCACTGTATAGTTGTGCCATAAACAGTTCACTGGGAGTTTATTTATAATGTTACAGCTTATTGACATTTGTGTTAGAGGCAAAAAAAAAAAAAAAAAAAGAGACTTTTTCCATCACCCTGGTAAAAAAAACCAGAAGATAAATCCCAAGCAATAAATTTAAGGGTACATTCCAAAAATGCATGAGGAAACCTACTTGCTCATATTTTGCTGTAAGGACTCAGATTTTTGCTCACTGAAGTCACTACTCCCATTGCTTCCAGTGGTGCAGGGTCAAGTATCAATTGGGCTCTGCTTGTATCTGGACCTGGGATCTAAACAGCTGGTGCAGAAGAAGCAAAACCTTTCACTCATGTGTGTATCTACATAATTGAATACAACTCTAAATTCTGCTCTTAAAGTGGTGATAAATCAGAAATGTTGCTGTTTTATTTTTGTCATTCTCTCATTTTGATTTGTAACTATGCAACTTCAGTGTATTAATTGTTTACCGGGAAATAAAGATTTCTGATACATGCTGGAAGATTTATTTTAACATTGACTCCAGCAAAGCAGCATTAAGGAGCTAACCAGGGATTTTAGAGCTAAGCTCTATTTAAGTAGCTAAGCTTGAAAATTTCTTTTGGGAATGATTTCCTGGTTGCATTTCAAACACCCTTTACCTCCTCCTGCATAGAATAGGACTTTTTTGGTTGTGTGGCTGCAGGCTCAGCTGCTCATGTAGGCAGGGCTCACCATTTCAGTCATTCCCAAAATCTGTAGGCACTTTGTTTTCTCTTACATTGTGTGTCATCATGTAACAACTGTTTGGTGGAGATTGTCCAAGGTTTACAAAAATCCTGCCTCTTTCACTGCTTCAGTACTAAACTACACAGAATCAGCTACGTGATTTATTTGGGTGATTGTTTTTGGTTTTGAGGTTTTTTTTGTTATTACTTCTGGTGAGAGAAAGGTATTGAAAATTTTTCCCACACATCTTTAAATAAAGTATTTGGACTGTATCTCAAAATGTGCTAAGCATGGGATTCACCTGATCAAACATGAAACCAGGCATTGTGCACAAGGAGGTACAGGCACATTTGGGGCGTGGCTCCTCCAGAGCAGGTCTGAGGAGTCATTCTGCCCTAAAACTTCTATTTCTCACCCTTGAATTTAGTGACATCAGTGTTACTAGCTCAGATGCAAACTCCTCTGTGCTCTAGTTTAGGCTGGGGTGAAATATTTCCCCCTTTGAGACTGTATTTGCCTCACTTTGATTTTTCAAGGGATAAAAGCAAAAGCAGAAAAAAACCCCATGTAAAAGCCACGGGGTCCTTTTGAGTCTCTGAGTCACCAGGTTTGGTGAGCAGGTTCATCTTATCACCCCTCCTATAAACTTCAAACTTATAAACTTTTTGACCTAAAAAGGTCAAAATCCACCTTTCCTCACGATGTCTTAATAAATCTCTCTTAATTTGCAGTCTGTGCATTCCTCCCTGTGCCAACCTCCTTGGTTAAATCTTTCTTTTCCCTCCCTCATGTTTATCTCCTCGATGTGCTTGGAAAGAAAAGTCATCTCTCCCCTGCATAAACACACCAATTTTCCTTCCCTTAGTTTAAGCAAACTGATCTTGTCTAGACACCTCATTTATGAAATTTTGTGAACATTTTTGTGGCTGACCCAAGTGCCTTCCTCTGCAGGAAGTGAAGTTCAAATACATCTCTTTAGGGCAGAGCTTTACAGATTACTCCAGGTGGAGAATTCATCTTCACTTTGCAACTGGGGTTTGGCTTTTCCTGTTGATGGTGGCAATACTCAGCTGATGTGTCCTGGAGCTGGATTAACCTCTTCTGTGAGTGCAGCTCACTGCTTGCTCTGACTCATGTGGGAAGGGTATGTGGGATTAACCCCTATATCCAAATATTTCTCTTTCTCAGTAATCTTCAGTTAAAGATTCTCGTAGTTGTAGACATTTTTGTTAATTTGTGTGTAATGGATGCCTTGGGACTCTGTATTGTCAAGCTTTATCCCGTTTTCCTTTATTCCCACATGGTTATTCTCTGTACCTGACAGTGTGTTCCAAAGGTGCCATTAGCAGATTCTGTGACCATATACTATTTCTGTTTTTGTCACTAAGAAACCAGCAAAATCACTGGGAGTCACCACTTGTCACCCCTGGTAGACTCCCTTTTTATGATTTCCATTTTTCCACCTGTCCACAAGTTCTTCAGTCACCCTGGTGTCCCAGTTTTCCCTGTTTTCCCTGTGTTTGATAATAGTTTCCCCACTTAAGTTACTGAAATACTGCATTTCTTTTGTTCAGAAAATGGGCTGTATTATCAGAGAAAGCTATCAGGAAACCTTGGATAGATCCCAGCTAACCTAAGCTTAGCTAACCTACTGCTCCACTGATTGCATTTTGATTTATCTCAAAGTTTCTAATTATGCTTTCCCTTATCATTTGTTCAGGTAATGTATCTGTTTATTTCCTTCTTGATGTATTAGGTTTTCTGGGAAATATCAACATCATTTTTGGAAACTAATGCTCAGGATTAATTTAATTTTTAGCCCAAGCCTGGATTATTTTTACTTCATTGCAGCTTGATCACTTCAGTTGTTTTTGTTTTTTGTTTGTTTTGTTTTGTTCTTTTTTTTTTCAGTTTTGAATTTGAAGGATCTTTGGGTATTTTAGTATTCTTCACAAGGAAAAGTTCAACCTGGCATTTGGCAATTCTTCCTTTGTCTCTACTTTCTAAGTTGTAGTTTTCTGTTGATCAATTTTTTATTTCTTGTATATTGTCTGTTCTCTGTTTCTGTTTTCCTCCTGTGGGTGATTATTTTACTCATTTATAACTGATGCCCAGCTTTACAAGTTTTTCCTCTTCTTTGAGTTACAACCCTTTGTACCTGTTGATGTAAGGACTGACTCTTCTACCTCTCATAGTCCACCTGTCTTCATTTATTACTGTCTTTAGTTCAATATATATAATTTACCAGCTCTTGCCCTTTTGAGAGCAAGAACCCCAGTCCAGTTTACTTTGTGATTGCTCACTTTTTTATGAACTCATTCAATTCCTTCCTTCAAGCCAATGGGGACTTCTGCAAAACCCTGCAAGAGCCGAGGGTAGTGTAGCAGCACATTATGTGAAGTAATTGCCTGTTGAATGAAGAAATAAGATGCTGTTGCATCTGCAGAGCATCTCAGCCTCCTGTTATTAGCAGCCTTTATTCCCCAAGCTCATCTGGAGCAGGCTGAGCCTCACATTGGGAGGCAGTGTCTGTTTCTCTGATGCCACAACACAGCTCAGGTTGCTGTGCACATCCAGCTCTCCGGGTTTCTAAGGACGGGTTTGATTTCTCCTCACGGAAGCTGTGCAAGTGATAACCCTCAGCTCCTGTGTGCTCAGGGAGGGGAGGGAGGTGATTCATCCCCTCCCTGGATGTTGGAGATGGATGGGGTGAGCTGCTCCCCTGACATGCCCCATCCTCATCTGCAGGGAGGAAGGATGGGCTGTCCACACGGGCAGGGTGGTTGGCTGTTGTAATGCAGTTAGGAAAAATGGTATGACCAAAAAATGTACCCCCGAAAATGTAGACTTGTAAGTTCTTTCCCTTATCCTGTTCTCCCCAGTTCCCCTTATTGGTTGTGTAAATTCCCCCACACCCCTTTCCCCTGTCCTGAAAAAGGAGTGCTTATCGATACCTCTTCCTCTTTCCCTTCTGCAACGTCATCCCGAAAGATCCCAAGAAATAAAGCTGTGACTGCCATCTCAACAAAGGGAAAGAGCCTCGTTTTTAGGGTCTCCTCTGGCAAGATAACCTACCTCCCCTGCCTCCCTGGCCTCTGCAGGGTGGACAGTGGTAGCAGAGGGGCGGAGGACCTAGTTATAATAGCAGTTGGCCATCATCTTGTGGTGGGAATGCTTTCTGTGGGATCCAGGAGGGTGCCTGGAGCCACACAAACCCATTTTGCTCTTGCACAGAGGTGAGCCCTGGCTGCAAACTCCTCTGAGGATCTGATCACTTTTATGGCAGTTTTGCTGTAATTGCTTGTGTCCAGCATAAAGATACCAGCTTAAATTTAGTTTAATATCTGTGTATGGTGCAATCGCCCTTTGACTGCAGTGACAGCATGCCCTACCAACATTTCATAGCTCTGGTTCTTGGCCACTCCATAAATTCTTCACAACCACCGTGTGCTGAACATTAAAAATGAGTGAAAAGCTTTTCTTTTTTTCCTCTGACCTTTCCCAAAACAGTGTTTTCCATTTAATGATGCAGTACCGATCCCCATTTTCAAAGCTTGGAATATTTCAGTTTTAGAACACATTTAAAATGCGTATTTTGTTTCTTTGTGTTGTTGCTGTTGCGTGTGTACCCACAGCTAACAACAAATACATAAAAAATCATGGAGTGAAATCTAATTGAAAAAGTGCCTAGAGTTAAAAACAGATTGTTCCCGAGTAGAAAGAAAAAGTTATGCATGATTTACCATTTCAGCATACTGGGATTTAATTTCGAGGTTTAAGCAGAATTTTGTATATTTCAATGGTTGAAACTAATGGCTGTTTTTGTTTTTATTTTACTTTTTAAAAAAGCATTTATGCAATAATTTCCAACTTCAGAAAAGATTAATTAGGTTAGCAAGTAACCAGCTATTCTTTTTCAGATTTTACAAACATGCAGATCTGCTATTCTGCTGCTCCTTTAGTGTAGAACAGACTCCACTCTTTCTTCCTGGTTTAGGAGGTTTTAGGTAGAGTCATTGTGGACTCAGATGATTTCCTGCCCGTGTTAACCTTAATTTTCCTTTGGTGTGACGATGTTCCCTTCATCCTCTCGCATGTTTGGCTCTTGACCCCTGTATAACACAACTTTATCAGCTTCATCCTTACTATTGCCTGGCTTATCAGGGATTCATGAAGTGCAGGAGAACTTTGCTCCCTGTTGTTGCTGGAGGTGCAGAGATCTGTTCCCACTGCATGCCTGGCAATTTCTGGAAACGTCTGTCTCCAGTTCTGTGGCTGGAAAAGTTCAGCTGGATGCAGACACACAGCTTAGACACTTCCTTTGTCCTGGAAGATGGCAGTTTGACAGTGTGGTAACATTTAGGGTCTGAAATGGCAAGAGTCAGGTAGTTTAAAAGGAAGGATTGGTCCCTCTGCATGTCAGACTGAGTGCTGTCGTCAGTTGTGCCTCTGCTATCAAATTTAATTTCCCTTCTTAGTGTATCAAGAGAATTTGAGAACACAGACTTTGCAAGGTGCTTGTGTCAAGCAACTTGGGCTTTGTTTAATCATGAATGTCTAATTTAATCCCAAAGTTAAACATCCATCCCCCAAAAATATATTTCTAGATAAATTTGACAGCATATACAGCCTTTTTGTATGGCTTCAGCTGTCTCCTGAATTGAAATGGTGGTACAAAAATGGCTGGTTCAGAGCTACTGCTCTTGTTTTCTCCTGATCCAATGGCCTTAGAAGTCCCTGGGAAGGACTCCTGTGACTCACATTTGTCATAGTTAAACTGATGATGTGTGTCAGATGGAAATTTGGTTCCAAACTTGACACCCAAAATGCAGCTTTGGTGTAGGTGGCTTTTCAGTGTAAAGATTTCTGCAGTTGAGATGATTGATGATGAGCAAGCTGAGTGTCCTCATCTGATTAGGACGTGGTAAAATACATCAGCCAAAACCCCAAGGGGCTGGATTAGATGGTTGATAACATAAGGAGATATTCTCAGTTAGAGAACACAGCCCAGCAGCTGTTACAGACAGTTGGCCCAGTTGAAATGGCAATGGAGTCACAAATGCTCCTCCCAGAAGGTTGGATCTCCAGTATCCAACATGTGCTTAATTTACACAATGCCAGTGCCAAACTGGATTACATGCCCCATTCACAATTTCTAATCACCTCTCTGTTCCTTGAGTGCTGAAGTTACTTCTGTCAGAGCAGATGCTCATTCTGGAGTAGGAGGGTTTCCAAAGTATTCATTACAGAGCATAAATACAGTTAAAAGAAAAATGAAATTAAAGGCAGCCTGCAGTCAATTGAGTTTAGAAAACTGGATTTCTTAATTGCCCAAACGTAATTCAAGGCAGTTAGTCCTTCACATAACTTCTATCGAAGACATTGTTGCTGAATCCGAGGCAGAGCTTTGCATTTTAACAGTTGTGCATTAATTGTTGGCAATTTTATAAGTATGAAGGTACCAGCTTGACCCAACCACTACTTAGTGCATATGTGATTGATACATATACATATATATATAAAATATATGTGTGCTATACTCTATATGTGATATATCACATATTCATTTAGCATTTGTTTAGTTGCTGTTTCCTATATAGTGCTTTATGGAAGAGGCTTTTGAAGCTTCAAGTATTGTCTTTCTATTTTGGAAGATTAGAGGTGAAATGTGAGTGTTCAATATATCTCTTGATTTTTTGGCCTTAAGGGGTCAAACTGAGCTGGCTTTAAGATTTACAGTGAAACCTATTTAAATTAATTACTCCTCGGAAATAGTACATTTCAATGTCAGCTAAAATGAAATATTTCTCTTTGTTTTATATATAGGAGATGTGGTTGTTACCTGTGCTTAGGAAAAAAAAAATAACAACACAAACTTTCTCCCAGACTTTGAAATAAATGCTGTATTTTTGTATTATTTGTATGACTGCTGAATTGTCCATGTAAATTAGAGAAGATGGAGTGTGGGTGGGGGACAGAGGACACACTGTAAACTCTTCTGTTCAAGGGTTGTTTGTGCAGTAAAAAGTGCAGTGTAAACTGTGCCACTGGGACAAATTGAAACTACTGGGTGTAAAAAATGGACCCCCAAGTTTGAATTCCAGGTCTCTAACTGCTTCCCTAGCCTTAATCCTGGAAATGAATGGTGACTCTTTAATTAAAACAGAAATGATGCATCTCTGCTTGATGCAACAGCATTTGGTCTTACAAGGAAAACACCTGCTGTTTTCTCCCTCTTTAGAAAGTTGTAAACTTTCAAAATCAAGGTTCACTCACTGAAACATGCTGCAGAATAACTATTAAACTACTCTGAAGTTCTCTCTTTTATTTTATATTTTTTTTTAGTGTAGATATTGTTTCTGTGTTTCATTCAGTTGTTCACTGGCCACAGTCCATTGTGTCAGGAATATTGGAAGGGACTTCCAGTTTATTGGAAAAGTTGGCTGCTCAGAGTGTCTCCCAGTCATATATCCTAAAGCAAATAAGTAGATATACATTTAGATGGAAATAAGGATGATAAACTACATTGCTGTCTTGTGTAAATGCAAAATGCAGAAATCAAAATGGGAAAATTCCACTTCCCTCTGTGGTATTAGTCATCATGAGAGCTTGAATGCAAATACAGAGCTTCAATTTATTAAGGATTTGGGGATCTGAAACACATTCCAACAGGATTTGGAAAGCATACAAGAAGTGTGCCAAACAGATTACATCTAGCAATATCAGATGTATGTTACCCTTCAAATGTTGGGAAAAGGGAAAGAAGGTGCAAAAGAAGAAGAAACAGAGGTGCAAAAGAGATAAATGTTTTTCTGATATGGAAAACTCCAGAAACTCCAGTCTTTTACTGTTTGATAATATAATTAGCCAGTGTTTTGACTAGACTGATTTGATAATGATGCATAGAAAAGGGCAATTTAATCTTGGCACAGTAACTAGGAATGTTTGCCTCATTGCTTTCTATGTCTTAATTTCTACTTTAAATTAAATGTCTTCAGCTTCTGAATGTTTTATATTAGAAACTTTCCTTTACAAACCTTCTATTTTGAGCCACTAATTAATTTAATGCACAAGTTAGTTATATCATGGGATTGCAGTAGATCAAAAGCATATTTTTTTTTCTCTTTTTGCATCTCTAAACTCCCAAAGCATTTGTGCATTGAGAAGGACATACACATTTCTTATCCCCTCTCAGATGTTTCTATTAACTTTCCAATGGTCCTTGTGCTCTTATTCCCTAAATATTTGTATTTCCATTTATTTGTATGTTGTCTATCTTGTGTGACAGGAAAAAAATCCCCAATACTGTACCAACACTTACTTTAGGAAAATATCTGCAATGTCTCTTGATTGGAAAGGAAATTAACCCTGTATGCAAAGGCACATCCCTTGTGGTCTGTATTTCCCTTGCTCAGGAAGGTGATGTGGAAGTTGTTTAATTCCATGTTCAGTCAGTGAGACTTCTTGTAAATTACAAAATATCCAGAGTTATGTTTGAAGGATAGTAAGAGGTGGAGAGTGTTGTACTAGAGGAAGTTACTCAGCTCCTGTTTGGTGGATGAGAGTAGCAATAGGCAGATTACTCTGAGTTTCCCACTGCAATTACATTCTGATGTTTCTCTCGAGCATCTCTTAATGTTGAGGGTTGTTGAAGTAGGTGTGCCCCCGTTTTGGCCAGAATAACAATCCTCTGCTTGGATTTAATAGAATGCTCTTCTCTGGGAAACTTCAGGAGGACTCCACAGGGTTGGTGTATTCCATCTGTGACTCCTCTTCCACCTCCTTTTATCTTCTTGAGGTCAAAGCAGAGTCTCCAATTTACTTCAGACTGGTGAAGCACTGAACCACTCATTTTTGTAATAAACTTACTGTTTCCGCTTTGGATTCTACAGAACCCTTCTGTTGCTTTGAAAGACTGAGTTTGAAGAAAATAATTTATCCACCTAGTGAGTGCCAAACTCAATTTAGCCTGATGAGGACAAAAGCACTGGAGGGGGAGGAGGGTTTGATCTTCTGTTATCTGAGGCCTGAAAAATTACACTGGAAGATTTTAAGCAGATGCAGGAATTGCTGTACAGCCTTCTGTGCTAACCAGCAGGATATTTCAGATCAAATAATGATTTTTCTTCTTTTCCAGGGAATCAGTAGCCTCTTCAGCTCCTTAAAAGTGGTGCGCCTTCTACGGCTGGGCCGGGTGGCCAGGAAGCTGGACCATTACCTGGAATACGGTGCTGCTGTGCTGGTGCTGTTGGTGTGTGTGTTTGGGCTGGTGGCCCACTGGCTGGCCTGCATCTGGTACAGCATTGGGGACTACGAGGTCATAGATGAGCTGACCAACACCATCAAGACAGACAGCTGGCTCTACCAGCTGGCCCTGAGCATCGGGACCCCATATCGCTACAACACCACGGGCTCGGGGCAGTGGGAAGGAGGGCCCAGCAAAGACTCCTTGTACATATCCTCTCTCTACTTTACCATGACAAGCCTTACAACCATAGGATTTGGGAACATAGCACCGACCACTGATGGGGAGAAGATCTTTTCGGTGGCCATGATGATGGTTGGCTGTAAGTAAAATCCGATTTTCTCGTGTTTAAGGGAAGTTCTGTGGCCAGTGCCATGCTTGTAAAGTGAACTTGCTTTAAGCTTTCTTGACATCCTAAAAAAAAAAGCAACCCTGCAGTACCTGTAAATAATCATGAAATGAACTTGGAATTCTTGAAAACAGGTATTGAAATTATGTAGTTGTTGTATCTTTACATTGCTTGCAAGGCTAAGTGGTCTGGGTACGTAAGTTTGCCCAATGGCAAGTTTATACTTGGGCCTCATCTTTAAAGATGCCTTTTATCATGTTTGTAAGGTCTTTGCTGGAATTTGGTTAAAAGTTACAAGGTGTTTTTGAATTCAGGTTGTCTGGGTTTTGCTTAAAAACTTACACAAGCCTGGAATATTTGTTTGATGTGGTTTTATCCAATTCTTGAAACATTTAGCGATTCCCTAAATTGATTGTTTACTTTATGGCACTGCTTTGAGATATAAATCCTGATTTTATCTTCTGAATGTGCTGGTCTTTGTCACCAGCAAGGCTAGAAGTGAAGGAAATGATGACACAATATATTGCACCTTTTTTTCTGCTTCCTGCTGTTTCACAGCTCTGCTGAAATAGTCCAAAGTCAGGAGTGGTAAGGCACAACTCTCATTTCATGTGCTGCCAAAGTTACATCTCTGAGGGGCTCTACAGATAACCAGAAATCTTCAAAATATAGTCGAGACAACTTAAAAAGTTAATACCATTTGGGAGAATTATTTTTCTGTTAAATCAATAACTCTTGGTATTTCTCTGGCGCTTTCTATTTTCTGAGCACCATGCAAACACTAAGCAATTATGTAACTAGAGAGCAAACAAAGCCTTTTGATAATAAAATCTACATAATCTCTCTGATAATTATCTCAGCTAACACTTCGAGCTCATCTCTGAGAAATACTGAACTATAAAAAGGAAGTTTTCTTGCCACAGTCTTTCTAGGTCTTTAGAAGATTAAAGACATTTGTTTGGAGATTTTAAAATGATTTTTAAAGAAAGAGCTTGCAATTTTAGGACTCTTGCAGCATGTTGCAATGAAATTTCTGTGGAACATCATCTTTACATGATGGGTTGATGTGCTGCAAAACATTTTCAGGTCCATAAAATGCAAATCTCCAAGCCAGAGAATTATTGAGCTACTGCAGATAGGTCATCAAAAGCCCATAGGAGCTGATATGCTATTTGTTGGCACTGATATGTGTTATTTACAGAACCTGGGGATTTGGAAAATAAAGAGGATATAGAACATTTTTTACACATTTTAATATTTGCTTCCCTTGTTTTGTTTTGGTGTTTTGGGGTTTTTTTTTGTTTGTTTTTTTTGTTGTTGTTTTTTTTTTGTTTGTTTGTTTTTTGTTTTGTTTGTTTGTTTTTTGGTGGGGACTTCTGTTGTCCTGTTGAGGGAGATTTGACAGACAAAACTAAGTGGTAAATGACTTAGGGTGTGATGAGACCCATAAAAACATAATGAATGCTACCATTACTATTTATGATTATAACAACAACAACAACAAAATACATGCGTGGCCTCAGCAGGTGAAAAGAAAAGGGAGATTATAACCTGCTTTGTGTCTGTTCTAGGTGGGTTGTTTCCATGCCTTTTCTTCTCTGAAACTCTTATTAAAGATGGGGAATACAAGTAGCAGGATCAAAGTTGACACAGACAACAGCCTGTGTATGTGGCACTGGCAAATAATTTCCATAAGTGCTACCTACAAAATTACTAAATGTTCACATCAAATTTATAAGTGGCATCTGTGAGCTTAGCAGTTGGGAAACTGTGTAGGATTATAGGCTTTTAGACAAAGTTAAAAGTAGAATCTAAATTTAAGAAGTGTGGCAAAAGAACGACTGAGTTGCTTATTGCATCAAAATAATAACACCAAAATAAATCTGCTTTCTCTTGCAAGTGGGGTGAAGAGCACTGTGGCAGGCAGGAAGGCTACAGACAGGAAAAAATACTGTTTGGTTTATTTACAAGTAAAATTTACAAGTAAAAATGCTCAATTGTCATGAAATAGCGAATCTTTTACGACCACCAGTGCATAATCAAAGATTTCTAATCCATTCACATCAATGATGAGTGGTCCTGACTGAAATCCAAACCTTGACTGATCTTTTCCCACTGGTTAGAAAATAAACCAGCTTTGGAGCAGGCACTGGTCATGGGCTCTGTATTTGCAATATTTGTGCAGAGAGATCAAACCTGCAGGATTTTAAAGACAGAGATTTTCAGCAGAGCCGGCTGCTGAAAGCCTGGCACTCTGAGCTCCAAAATGAAACAGGAAGGTACAACAAATAGTTGATGGAAAATGCAATTTCCCAGGCATTCAGTGTCCACTGAGCTCAGGAGAAGGATTTGGCCTCATGAAAAGGTGTAACTGAGTTATTTTCAAACCAAGATGTTTTAGTTTCTCTTTTGAAACAGTGTTTTGAGATAAACATTCAGTAAAATTCAATTACAGTTCAGTCAATAAATATGTCTAGTCCACAAGCACACTCCTGTTATAGGCAGAGAGAGGCTGTGAAATACCTTTGGTAGTTCTCCTGAAGAAGTTTGCTAATACCAATAGCTGATATTGGCAGTGGGTTCTTTTTTCTGACAGACTATGCCAAATAAATGTTTTAAACTTAGCACTGGAATCAGAGATAGTAATTCATCACAATCCCAGCTGCCTACTCATGCAAACTGCAGATAGGAAAGGAAATCTTCCCTGCCTTGTCAGCGAGCTGTGGCTTGTTCTGAAAGCCCCAAGTTTCCTATTCATGCTGGCAAAGTTATCAGGACCTGGGAGGAGTATTTGGAGAGATTTGCAAATCCTTCTGGTGGGCAGGATTGCAGGATGGTGTTCTTGTTAAAAATAGGCAGATTCAGATTCTGTAGGTGCTGACAAAGCATTGCTCGGTGCGGGGCAGGGGCGGGAGAAGTCCTGATGGATGGGGAGCTTTTCAGCTGGATTGGCAGCTTGTCACTTGCTTGTTCACTGAGAACAGATCGAGTGGGATATTTAAGCTGAAATACATCACCTGTCTTGCAGGAAAGAGAGCTTTGAATAACTTAACCTCATCTTGTGGAGCTTGCTTCAGATTTCTTTTTTGCCTCACTTGTTTTATCTTGGTGTCCAGTGCTGTTCAGCAATATTGTTTTCTGTTGCTTCTTGACACTTGAAAAGCTAAAAATAGCAAACAAAGCATCCTATGACAAGGCAGCAAGGTTTTTACAAGGGTTATTGTTTAAATACCTATTGTGTGCCTACTGCCTAGAGTTGCTGAATATGCATTGAAAATCTGATTTTTGTAGCGCCTTTTGTGTTGATCTAGGTCATTTCATCCCCTCTCTGTGCAGAGCAGAACAAATAGGTAGGTCTGTCAGATCCTTTGAACGCACCAGGGGTCGTTTATCATTCAGGAAGGACCTTTATTGTAAAACTCCCATTATCTTCTGTCAGCTCAGAGCCTCCAAACAAAATCTCAGCCTGTGCTGCTGCGTGTTGCTCTACTTCTGTCCACAGCTGTACTTCTGTCTGCAGCACAGCCGGAATTGCAGGTGCAAAACTGCCTGGGTTTGTGTCTTTCACCAAAAAAAAAAAAAAAAAAAAAAAAAAAAATCAAGAAAGAGAACAGGAAGAAACTTCACTATCAATATTTTGCAACTCAGCACAGAGAGGCCTTTAGCAAGCAGAAAATAAAAGGGTAAAAGCATTTTGGGGAAGGTGGCAGTGTGGTTGGGTGAAACAGCTTGAAAAATTCAGGAGAGGTGGGGTTTTTTGAAGGAGCAAGTGTGAATGTTTAAACAACAAGAGTACAGCCATATGCTTTCCTCCTTCCTGTATTTCCACTGTGAGAGCAGCAGCCAGCTTCCCAAAGCCCTTGTTTAGGCAGGGATGGAGTTAATTTTCTTCCCAGTAGCTGGTACAGTGCCGTGTGTTGGATTTAGAATGAGAATAATGTTGATAAAACACTGAGGTTTTTGCAGCGCTCGTGTGAAGTCAAGGACTTTTCAGCTCCTGGTTCCAGCGAGGAGCCTGGGGGACACAGGGAGCCATGAGGGGACACAGCTGGGACAGCTGACCCAAACTGGCCAAAGGGACATTGCACACCATATGGCATCATGCTGAACAATAAAACTGGGGGGGCTGGAGGGTGACTGGGCAGCAGGTAGTGAGCAAAAGCATTGTGCATCACTCGTTTTTTGTATTCTTTTATCATTATTATATTTTTTTTCACTTCTCTTTTCTGTCCTGTGAAGCTGTGCCTATCTGAAACCATGAGTTTTGCCTTTTTTTGGTGATTATTTCCCCTGTTCCAGTAGGGGAGAGGTGGCTGGGGGAGTTTTAGCTGCCTGCCAGGTTAAAGCACAACACCCAGCCTGGTGCTCAGAGGATCTCTGACACATTTCATGCTTCTGGTGTAGCCTGGAGTAATGTGTTTGTATGAGTGAAATGGCTCTGTATGGCACAGAGCAGATTGCAGCATTAGTCTGGCCCCGTAAATACAGGAGTTTATTTGCCCATCTGAGTGGACCTGGCCTGTACATCCAGGCTTTGGGGAAACCCAGTGTATTCCACCGGTCACTGAAATACTCCGATGATCTGTGCAGCAAGGGAAGATCAGAACAAGATACTGAAGGCAGGAGTGTCAATGAACATTTAATAATTCACTGTTTCTCAGGCTGTGGAAAAGCCAGAAGAACCTCTTAGTTATCCATTGGTCCCCAGAACTGCTGAGCAAAGGGTGCTTTGTTGTTCTTCCTTTAGGGAAATACTTTTATCTATGTACATAATTACTTTGGCTTCTATTTATTCCAGTTTTATGGGGAGATGGTTGTGGGTGAGATGATATTTTTCAGTGACTGGTTTTAAATTATAAAACAGGCCTGGCAATTCACCCTGGTTTTGCATATGAGCAGAAGAATTTGTTGTAGTGATCGTACAGGATACCTTCTCTGGAAAATGGGAGTAATTTCTAGACTGCTCTTTCCAAGAGTTTCTAGTTTAATTGCTCAAAGTGCTACCTTCTTGTTTTCCTCTTAAATACCCTGGTTCATGATTTTCAGCTTTGAAAAGGAGACAGATGTAATTGCTGTCACTTTGACCCCGAGTTATTATTGTTCAGGGGAGAGATGATGAAAGAGAGTGTGGGTGGGTTCCTCTTGATATCCCAGAATCACAGAATGATTTGGGTTGGAAGGGACCTGAAAGATCATCCAGTACCAACCCCCCTGCCATGGGCTGGGACATACTTCACCAGCTGTCTGCTTGCCACATAAATATAGATATCACTGATATCTTAGTTACCTATGCTAAACACATAGACATTCTGCTCTCTGTCTAATTTTATTAGAGAGAATAGGACCTGTTCTTTCCTTTTTAAAACCAGTGAGATGCTCTCATCTGAGCCACCTTTGGCCCTAAACTCTCCTGTATTTGGCAAACAATGCTGAAAAGCTGCTGATTGCTCGTGGCACCCCCCTTGCTGCTGCTCAGCTCTTTCTGAGTTGTGACGTGGGGTGCCAGGGGCTGTCAGTCACGTCTCCATTGATCTGTCAAGCCTAATTCATTATTTAAGTGGGTTCTTTCATTGTTCGGGCAGCATTCGTCAGTTCCCTGCCAATGTATGGTAGTTAGCCACTTAAACGCCGTTTGGATGAATCATGGAAGTTTATATAGCAAATTTGTTAAGCAGTGGCTAAGCCCACGCGCTGACACAACAGTGTATCATTGTGGGAAAGCGCTTGTCTGGCAGGCGCCCAGACAAGCAATCCCAAGAGCCCATAGGATTTAATTTTTGATCCTGAGGAAAGTGTATGTGTGTGAGATAGCACCTTCCAGCAAAAATCACTGCCAGCAATGTCGATTAAATCGTATTTTTCCCAGCAACAGATACTAATATGAGAAGGTTTTGCATCTGTAGGAATTCACAGGCTTGAGTGTTTAGCCGTGGTTGAAGCCCAGCTCTGCCCCTAAGGGTGGGCAAGAACTGACAAGAGTCAGTTCTGTGGAAGGGCAGTTTCTGTTCCTGCAGAGCTCTGGGATGTGGGAGAGACGTGGCTCTGCATCAAGGAGCTGCAGAAGGGTTTGCTTGATCTCTTCAGCAGCAGAGGACTGGTGCCAGTTTTTGTGCTGCTCTTAAAGTTTCTTAAAATGGGGGCCAGTGAGGGGAATGTCTCTTCCAACAACAATACAGCCCTGCTAGCAAGCTCTTAATTGTTTCTTAGAATCACAAAATGATAAAATGATTTGAGTTGGAAGGGACCTTAAAGATCATCTGGTTGCAAACTCCTGGCATGGGCAGGGACACCTTCTACCAGGCTGCTCAGGGTCCCATCCCTGGCCTTGAACACTTCCAGGAATGGGATATCCACAATTTCACTGTGCAACCTGTTCTGCTACAAACACATGTAATCATCAAGGAATGAGAAAGGTGATAAATTCTTCAACATCCAAATCAGGAGAGAGTAAAACTGTTCATTCACACTTACCCATTACAGCAAAAAGAAGAAAGTGGCACAGAAAGTTACGAGAAGTTGCCTTGCAAGTGAAAATTTCCCCTCTTGAGTGCCATTGAAAAGGCATTTTGACACTTCTGGATTGCTGAACCACAGCCCAAGTGCTATTAGCTCTACAAATAAAGATATCAGGATCTTTCTCTGCTATCTTTTAGTTGTTACTAATCTTACTTATGTCTCACAGCTGGGTCAGGTGAAGTATTTTAAGCCAGGTTATTGATGTCAGTGCAACAGTCGAATTTGTCAATCTCAATATTCTCTGAGCTGCTGCATGGAAAAGCCTTAAGAGAATAACCACATCTCAGTGGCCTACAGTAAAAAACCCCCAAATTATTCTTAGGGAGTAAAAGATATAGCATCATTCCCTTTTTAATGGAACTTTAGTGTAAGAGTGAGATCATAAAATCATCGTTTAAATTGGAAAAGTCTTGTAACATCATTGAGCCAAACCATAACCCCACCACTGCCAAGCCCACTGCTAAACCATGTCCTCAAGTACCATATCTGCACAACTTTTGAATATCCCTGGGGATGGTGACTCCACCACTGCCCTGGGCAGCCTGTTCTGGTGCTTGACACTGTTTGTACGAAGAAATTGTTCCTAATATCCAATCTAAACCTCCCCTGGTGCAACTTCAGACCATTTCCTCTTGTCCTGTCGCTTGCTACCTGGGAGAGGATACTACCACCTCCCAGCCTTCTTTTCTCCAGGGTAAACACACCCAGGTCCCTCAGCTCCTCCTCATCAGATTTGTGCTCCAGACCCTTCCCCAGCTCCTCTTCCCCTCTCAGGACATGCTCCAGCACCTGCTTGTATCCAGCAGATTGTGGCCATATGTGCTTTGTTTTGCTGTAATTCTGTCTGAGCAGGAGATTTTTAGAGATTCAGGTTCTAGTTTATAGCAAAAACATGTGTCTTTATATAAAGAGCTTTAAAACTATAAAACAGCCTCCTTGGGAAGCTTTATGGGATTCCTTTTTTTGTCAAGGTTATAGCTAGCATGTGTTTATATAAGGTTTACTTTTATTGTCATTGGCTTGATGTGTTTAAAGGAAATTATGGTATCAAGAGAGATAGGACAGTGAGTGGGAGAGGTAACAATGAAGAAGGAAATGTTATTTCATGCTGTTGAGCTATATTATTTAAAACAACTGAAAATTGTTATTGAATAAATGATACGTAAATGCTGAAAATGAACCTTTATGCTCACACACAGAGTGCAGGCAATCAGCTGAGATGGTCCCAAAGGGATTATCAGGTAGTCCTGGATTACTCACAACAACTCTATCTCTCAGGAAGCAGAAAGTTTTAATTAGCTCAGCTAGATCAGCAAATATATCTGACTGGCTAAGAATACAACACAGCTCAGTTTTATAGCATATTGTGCTAGAGGGATAAACAAATCTGACATAAAAGATAACCCCCAAGGTATCACACTGCTTGGATGGAAGGGGCTCAGGAGATCCTCTGTGTTTGCCTGTTCTGAAGTTTCAGAGAGCCAAGTGAGTGATCTGAGTCTGTGTCTGCACAGAGATCCTTGGTTAATTTTGTGTATCCAGGAGATAATACCTCTGTGTCTTTGGCATTTAAAAGGGAGAGTTACCCAAGTAAGTCAGGCCAGGAAACAGGTAAGTCCTGCCTGATGTCACTGGAGATGTGCTCCTCACTGGGCCCTGCTTTCAGTGGGAAAACCAGGTATTTTCTGTGAAATCTCATTAATATTGGCCCAGTTTTGCTTGCAGATAACTGCTGTGTTTTATCAGCTGGAGTGGAAGTTAGGATGGACAGTTCAGCAAGGAGACAAGCTGTTTTAACAAGTGTCCTGTTGTAGAAAATTTGAATCATACCACTGAATCAGGCCTCAAAATACTATTTTCATGTCCAGCAAGAGATTTCCATGCTTAAATTTTGTTAGGTTGACTTTCAGAACTGAAAACCCCTGTGACATTGTTGCACATCCAGAGACACTGACAGAGATGGGAGTTTTGTGTTGTTTTTGTAAAATCTATAAAAAGCCCCAGTCTCTGTGAGGTTTCATGATCACAGTACAGCCCGTGGTGCTGTCACACATTTGGTGGTACTTGGGAATATCAGGTAATTGGATGAAAGGTGACAGCAGTTCTCGGTTTCTCGTTGCTTCCTTTCTGTGGGTCTGAAGTAGTACAATGTCATGTTCCTCCTGAACGTTCTGAGAGCACTGAGGACTCAGCCTGCCTGTCTCTCATCCTCGTTCATCTTTCCTGTGGCTTTTTCTGCAAGAACTTTGGGAGAAAAATGTTCCTCTGGTGGAAGCATGCTCTGTGTGGGCATATGACTGAGGGTTCTTCCTTAAAGAGCTTCACCCCTTTCCCTTCCATGCTGGAGGAAGGACAAGAGAGCATCCAAATTGGCATCTCTTCCCTGGGTACCTGCTGTGCATCCCCCGGAGTGCTGAGTCAAATCCAGTTGCGTTTCAGTAGGAATATTTTGGTCATGAATGATTAAGACTAGTTTTCTTCCACTGGCCGGCAGCCAGTGTGGATTTGTCAAGATGAGTTCATGGCAAATTAATCTGATTTCTCTCTTTGACAAGATAACTGCCTAGAGAATAAAAGGAATTGAGTAGATACAATATATCTGAACTTTTTAGAAGTCTTCTGACAGTTTTTTTTACTCAGTGGCCTCACAGCGAATGAGTGAAAGATGATGTCAACACAGCCATAACAAAGTTGGCGATAACTGATTGAACAATCTCTCAAAATAAAATCAAGGGCTTCGCTGTCAAACTTGGAGGGAATTGCCAGGGAGATTTTTGCCCTGTGTGTGATTCTGTTCAACACTTTCATTAGCAGAGATGAGTGACAGAACAGAGAGAGCACATTGGGAGAGTTATGGGAAGGGTTGCAAGCAGTTTAGATGACAGCATCAGAATCCATAATGATCCCAATAAATTGGAAAGGCGTTCCCAAGTCAGCAAGGTGAATGTCAAGAGAGGGAAATGCAGTGCAGCACGTGCAAAGAGGCCAAATCAAATGCATAAGCACAGTCTATGGAATAACTGTGTCTGCTGCTGCCAGGCTGGAGAGGATTTTGGAGGATATTGGAGTAGGAAAGAGATAGGTGACTGCAGACTGAATGTAACAATGAGGTGAAACCTGTAAATTTTGCTCCAGAAAGTATCAGCAGCAGTTCTACAAACAGGCTGAAAAGGTATTTATTCTGCTGGGACTAGGACTGGCTAGTCACTTTTTACCTTTCATTTTAGATGCAGTACTTCAAGGAAGCTCTAGACCAGCTGGTGGGAGAGGAGGTCATAAAAATGTGTTAGAAGGCAGGATCTCAAGGGAACAGTTGGAAGAACTGACTTTGGTTTAAGCTGACAGAAGCTTAAGGGGAACACGAAGATTGACTTCTACCATGGAAAGAGCTTGAAAGGGGAAAAAAATATTGATCTTCTGTGTTTCCTGGAGGGCAGACAGGTCACTTAGGAGGGAACAACAGACTCATGTTGGAAACAGGGATTTCCAACACCAGTCCACCAAAATTTTTCCCCAAAATTTTGCAGATCATGGGCATAGCCAGCACCAGATTTGGTAGACTCCAGTTCATTAATAAGCATTGTCACAGGTATTCTTGCACCTCCCTAAGGATTGCATTCCCTCTGAGTCCTCTCAAGCCTACAAATCTCTGATGCTGGAGGGAGAGTAAGGTACAGCTACAAATCCCTGTCAAATTATGTCTTAGCAAAGCCAAGCTAGCAAAGCTCACTTTCTCTGGGTGGTAGATCACCCCTAAACATCTACTGATTAATTTCAATCCAGGTTCTGACCTTTTTTGGCCTTAAGAATTCTTGTAACTGAAATATAATTCTGAGCTAAAGGTTCTTGCCTCTGGGTTTTCATAATGACTTTTTCATTAATAAAGATTTACACTGAATAAAGAAAAAAAATTATATAAGAAATTTTGTTTCCTCCCCCCACCTCTCTTTTTTTCCCTCTTTGTCTTTATTTCTTTAAAGTTTGTATTTTTTTAAAATGCTTCATCCTTTGATATAACATACTGGAAGTACAGTAGAAGGATGGAAGTAAAATTTTCCTTAAAGGTTAAGAAAAAACCAGAAAAGATAAATTTGGGAGCAATTTTCTTACTTTCAGCTATTTCTCTCTTTTTTTTTCCAGGGGAAACTAAGCTAGTGGGTTAAAGAAAGAAGACCAGCAGATAGAAAAAAGATACTTTTTAAAAGCTGAAAGATTAGTAAGATTTTATCTTACTTTGTCTACATTTTTGTTGCATAACAACATGAAGGATTTTCTAATAGAGCAGAATATTTAATTTCTTCTATAGTGTCTCATGAAAATTAAAGCACATTTCAAAGCTACATTGTGAAGTGCAGTCAGAATTGAAATAGGATGAAGTTGATGGAAGAGGGTTTATAAATACCTGCTGCTGATTTCTGCATGGTGATGTGACAATGGGAGATGGAGTGGAGGCTGCATTCCTCTGCAGGAAAAGCCCAGCTCTGTAGGAATGGTGTCACTGTTGGGAGAGTTGGGTCAGATTTTCCTCAGTGGAAGATGCTCAGTTCTGTGATAAAAGCCCCTTAAACTGGATTTTTCCTGAAGCTGGAACACTGTGAGGAGCCGTCATATCCATGGCCCTACAAAATTTGTGGTTTTTTTGTGTACATTCCAAGAGTAATGGTGGCAGCTACAGAAAAATTGTGATTGCTACGTTGTGTTGGCAATGTGGAACAACCTGAACTCAGCATCAGGGTCACACAGGCAAACAATGTCACCCTTTGAATGGGTGTTGCATCCCTTAGGTCTCATCTCTCTTACCTCACATGTGATCAAATGATGTTAAGTTAAAGGCTAGGAGGGCAGAATGAGGTGTGAGGAATTCCTGTACATTTTTTTAAATTAATTTTACCCAGTCCTTCAGTTCTTCCTGAACTGGGAACTTTAAACTTTCTAAAACAGTGTTTTTAAGCACTGGAATAGTTCCATTGACCTCATTGTTGCTTAATGAGAACTTGCCTTTAAGTGTTCTCTGGCCACAAACCATGATGAAGGGAACCTTTCTGACATTTCAGGCCTATTGGTGGATCTTCCAAGTTTTGGCAAGAGGGAATTAGGGGGGTAAATCCCATTTGAAGGTCACTAGGGCTCATACCTAAAATCCATGTATAGGTGTATCGTAAAAACCTCAGCATCCATTTCAATGAGGTCCCATGTATGGAAATGATATTTTTTTCAATTTTATGTTTGAATGACACTTGATTGGTAAAGACATGGGAACAAACCATCATTCCTGAATACAGTGAAAGGATGAGCTTCATTTGCCCTTCTTCCTCCTCAACCAGGAACATTTCAAAGCACAAAATAGATGCCTTATTTTTGAATAGAAGATTGATAAAGAAGGTTACTACTGAGTTTCATGAATGCATGCTTTTCCTGCTGAAATTGATAATTCACCTTACCTAAAGGAAATGTAACTTTCTAGTTAATCAAATACAATCTTTCTACATTAGCCCTTGAAAAGGGAAAGAAGAAAATCAAGTCAATAATGTAAGAAGGAAGTTCAAAATAAAGCTGCTGGCATCAGTGCCGTATCAGAAACTATTTAATGGCTGTGAGTCCGAAATAATTTTGTGTGGGTGAGGACTGGTCATGCAAGAAGGATCTTGTAATCAAATCTTGTCTGGGGTGAATGAGGGAGGAGAGGAGAGGAGAGGAAGACAAGTGTGTGAGATCCCTGAAAAACCTGTGGCACGGTGACAGCCCTTGGAGGTTCTTGGCCAGCCCTCCCTTGCCCCGGGCACGAGGTGATTTTAGCAGAGCCCTGTCCAGTGAGGTACCAGGCTGAGGATGTGATTCCATGGCAGTGAGTCTGTGCTGAGCCCCATCACATGCTTCACTTTCTGTCTCCTCTGGGAAGTCAAGGGGTGGCACTGGCTGTTAAATGGGATGTAAAATGACAGAATTGGAGAGATTCATCTGAAACATTACTCTGTTTCAAAATAATAAATCTTCATTGGCTGAAGTTCCTTAATGTTTTTCAGGGTTGCAACAGATGCACTGCATTTGTGTGTGTGTTGATGAGCTTTGGAGCAGGGTTACAATTTTACTTTGTAGATCACACAGGCTGCTTTGGACTTTTATGAAGAAAGTATTTTTTTCCCAAGCTTCTGAGTGGGGCCCAGCACTGCAGCTCTTTTTTTATGTTCCACCAACTGCTAAGGGAGCAAAGCAAATGAAAGCACAAGCTTAGAATGAGTTTCTGTTTACCCTGTTAAAAACCCAAACAAGCCCAGAATAGCAGAAAGTATTAATGAATTAAATCCTAAGTGCTTTGCTAAACAGAGGACTTAATGATAAATGTTGGGGCCCTCCCACTTCTTCCTGTCTTAGGGACAACTGAGATTTAAACTCCCCTGCATTACAGACAAAATAGCGAGAAAATTATTCATATGGCTTAAACATGGGTGTGCTCTTGTTTAAATGCTTCTTATAAGCATTTAAACAAATGTTTCTGAATGTTTGCAGTATTACATGGGGTGACTAGAGGCTTTGAAAGGGAAAAGGAAATGGAAGCTGCACCAGTACTGAACACCCACACAAACACCCAGGACAGGAGGGACAGGAAACTGAGCTGAGCAGATTTGATCCAGCCTAATTAGTCAGGTTGTTGTTGTTTTTACAGTCTATTATTGATACACAAACAGGCTGTTGAAGAATTAGGAGTCTACAACACTGCAGTTCATTAGAGTTTTTAGTGGTGCTCTAATAGCCACGCTCCATCTGGATGATAATAAGAAATAATGGGCCATAGAGAAGTTATGCATCCTCACCTTCTAATCCATTTTCAGCCAGCTGAGAAGGCAACAAAGGGGATGTTTGCTGAAATATTATCAGTTCAAAGGGAACAGAGTCCTCTGTTCTTTATCTCTGCAAAAGGCATTTATCCCTTTCTTCCTTTGTGTGCTGCTCCTCTGTTTCTAACCAAATTTCTGCTGTGGATCAAGGCAGATCATCGTGTCAATATGACACAGACATCTCTGCAGTGGCATGATATCTTTAATGGTTTTTGTGTTACTACAGTGAGAATGCCAGAATTAATCAGATTTTCTCATGGGTTTATGGTCTGTCAGGTTGTAATTGCAGCAAAGCATGGTCAGGTGTAATGGCAACACATGGAGGTTGGTGACTGATGTGTTTTCATGTGTACCTGAAAAGGAGAAGGACTCAGCTGTGGCTGCTTTTAATTGGCAGAATTTAATATAGAAACAAGAGCTTTGGGGTAGAGATGTCTAAAGGTTGAGGCTTTCATCTAGGAAAGTGAAACTTTTTAGTTTCATTTCCAGATCTGACATTGGGTAGAATCATGAACTTTGGTGTTTGATAAATATTGTGGTGCTTAATTCCTCTCTAATCCCATGCCTGATTTGTTGGTTTAAATGTTAAATGGCTGGGGGCAGGAACTCTACGTGTTTTTGTAAAGTGCCTACCAAACCATGTTCTGAGTTACAGGGAATGAAGAAAAACAAATTACAATATTCCAGGAATTAAAAGGAAAAAAAAAAAAGTCTGGCTGCACTGAATTAATCTGAATTTCTGTAGCTGACTCCACATAACTGTTTCAGACCTTGGGTTAAATTCAGAGAGTGCAGGAGACATTTAATTGTTGCCAATCTACAGCATAAAAGCTGAGGTGAAGGCAGAGGTAAATGTAGGATACTGTGCACTGCTCTGCACAGTCTAATTGTCTGCAGTCAGGATATTCCATGATAGCCAAGAATTCACGTGGGCCTGGGCTGTAGCATAAATCAGATGAACCTTGTAGTTCATCCTAATTTAAAAAATAATAAAATACATACATTGTTTTGCTTCAGTGGATGCAGCCTAACAAGGAGGGCTGGAGGCAATTCTTTCTACCAGGAGCAGTGTGTTCCATGGTAAATAGTTCCAGGATTAATATAGCCAGGGTACACGGGAACACTGCAGATTTGTGCTGAAATTAGTCCCTGTCTCATGCTTCTCAGACAAATGTGATGAACATATGTAGGCATAAAGGCAATGGTCTGATACATCCTGATCTTTTAAAACTGATAAAGTAACGTGTTTAAGGCAGAGCCAATATTATTTAGTAGAATGGCAAGAAATACCTGGCTGACATTGCAAAACCCCAACAAGTATCTGCTATAAATATGCAAAAGTCCCCTAATAGATACTGGAAATGGGAGTTGTATAGGATAACATGCAAATATTAAAAACACTGACACAGCTTTGGGGAGTTTTATGTCCCATTCATTGTCAGAAACACCTTGGCTTTAACATCACGTTCCTGTTTTCTTTAAGCCTTTTCCATTGCAATCAACATAGAACATTTCAAACTGGTTTAGGATCTGCTCCTCGCTCTCCTTTTGCTCTCCATAATGACATAGAAATATTAGTCACAAAAAGGAAATGTGAGATAATAGCAAGGTTAAGATAAGCCATTAAGCTACCACTCAGAGCCCCTGACCTCTGAGCATGAGGTCCTGGAGTGCTAAGCCTTAAGAGTAAATTAATATTAGACACTTCTTTTTTTGTTTCATAAAGAACAGGAAAGCAATTCACAGTCTCACTGGTTTTCATTTTTGTATTGCTTTGTACTTTTGCATTGGATTTTCTTGGGTTTTTGTTCTTTCAATCTGTCTGAAACATTTTGGATTGAGTTTAAGATGCCCACAATAAATCCAGTTTTCTGTAGATGAATGAATGTTCTTTTTGAGTGCTTTTCGTATTAGAAAGATACTTTCAAAGTTTTTATGTGCATTTTATCCCAATGTGATCAATAATTGCATTGAATTGGAGGTGTGTGCTAATAGCTGCTGTTACTCTTAGACATACTTCCAAAAATTAATGAAAAAGTCAGAAGCTTCCATGTAGAGCTACAACAGATGAAAACCAGACAAAATAATTTTCCCTCAAATTTCCTGGGAACATCCACCTTGACGTTGGAAAATATCAGACCAAAACAGATTAGTCTGATGAAAGGGAGGAAGGAAGTTTAGAGTGGGAGGTGAAACTGTCTCAGCTGGGGAATGCAGTGTTCAGTCTGCAGATGACAGTTTAACTTTCTTACTTTTTAATTAAAAAAAAAAACCCCAATGCTGAATATACTTTTGTGAGACATAATATTGCCTTACTTCCATTTCCTGCCCCAAATGAAATTTGGCAATCAGCAAATATTTGCAATATCATCCTTCCTTTGTTTTATAGTCACTTCACATTCAAGACACCTAAATAAAAATATCAAGAAAATTAATATCCTACTCAAAAGATTTGGTTGAGAGTATCACAATATGAGGACAAATTGAATTTTTGACAAATCCATTTTTTAAGTTTTAATTCTACTTGTTCATTTCAGAACCCAGTACTAAACAATGGACTTTACTCAATTCCATTTAAGCAGTCTAGGTGTCTCATAGATCAGATTGAGATGTTTTGTCAATTATTCTGTTGTTATCCTCAGAGACTCTATCCTCATATGCTGTTTTTCTTGAAATGGTTTCTGTGAAGATGGTAATTAAATTTTTCCCTAATCTTTCTCCCCAAATTGCTGTTGTACTGTGGCACAACTGTGCAAGGAGCCATGGAGTTTTGTTTGGCTATAATTTGGATCAGGCCATCTGTGTTGTCCCAGGGCAAAATTCTGATTTCCATGTTATCCCTGTTGTTATGACAATGAGGGGAGACCTAAAAGATCCATGGGCTTGGCTATGCAATGTGATAATAATTTCAGCTCACTTTTTTGTGACAAGGTAGAGCATGGAGTTTGTTATCGTGGAGGCTGATTTACAGGACATCCTTTCAATAAAACAGGGGAATCCTCAGTCCCCATCTTGTCTCTTCTCCTCTCTTCTCCCTTCTCTCTTCTCTCTTCTCTCTTCTCTCTTCTCTCTTCTCTCTCTCCTCTCTCTCCTCTCTTTCCTCTCTCCTCTCACCAAGCTGGCTTTATTAGTCAGGGTGTATTTGTGATTTCAAGATGTAAAAGTGAGTATCTGTCAACTCAGAGTTATTTTTTTATGGCTGATCTGTTTGTATAGGCAGAGAGTGAAGCCTATGTTGTGCATCACAGTAGAATATGGAATTGTGAGAAAAAAACTTTTTTTTTTTGTTTTGTTTTGTTATGAAATAATCCTTGTGATCCCATCATGTTGTGGAAATAGCATGGGAAATAATTGCTGCTAATTAAACCTTCCTGATTTAGAACCATTTCTATAATCTAATTAGGCTAAGTCTGTAGCTCAGTATTGTATGGATTAGTTAATGAAAATATTTTTGAACATGAATCATGATGAAATTAGAAAAGGTTAAAATTAATTATGGTCAGGAATTTTTCTTCCACTTTTCCAGCCCTAACTACATAAATGAGCTGGGATGTGAGGTTTGCTCCCTGTGTTTCTTTGTGCTAGTAAAGGAGAGAGGATTCTGCTGTTGTCTGGAACATTTATCACAGCAACAGCCATAAGTATTTTCTTTCCTTTGGGAGGTGAGCACTGTGTTCTTTATGCAGGATAAATAAGCTTTTTCACAGAATTATGTTGTCAAAGTCTTTAAGTACAGAATATTGGAGACATTTTAAACATATATTAAAAAGGCACTTTGGGCCCATTTCATAGCAGTCATTCTGTTTGCTTTGGCTTTAATCTTGCCCATTTTTCACTGGAGAATCTGATGCACACTTTTCCTGCACAAAGGACAGGCTCCCACCTTTCTGCAGTCAGTACCTACAGAGCTGTCCATTAATCAAGCACTTAGTAGAGAGTGCAGCAATCTTATTTCAGAAACAAAGGACTCCTGTTTTCAAGGAAATACAAATATCAAACAGGAAATACAAGTACCAAGGAGAAAGATTCAGTTTGCTTCTTCCTTCCAGTGGTTGCATTGGCAGAACTAGTTTCTGTGTGTTTTGTGCAGATCCTTGAGTTTTCACCTCTGCAGAGGATGAGCAAAACTACAGGCAGAGATGGACCAAGGGAAAAATGGCAGAGAAGTGTGGTTTTCCTCATCCAGACCTGATGGAGGAGGAAGGGCTGGACTTTGTCATGTCAGTAGTGACCTGGGTTCATGTTAAAACCTGGGTGAAACTGGAATGGTTGCTCTGTGCAAGGGGCTTGTTTGCATTGGAAGTGCCTTCATGGAGAGGACAGTGCAGTATTTTATTTATAATAAAATAAGTGCATTTCAATTCTAAAATTTCCATAAGTAAAACAACCAACATAGCCAGATTGAAATGTTCTGAGCTTTCAGTCTGTCAGTTCTTTTACTGGCCTGACAAAAACAATGCAGTGGGGGGAAAAGAGAGGGACAGCATCTTCTGCTTGGAGCATGCAGGGGGAGGAATTTAAAGGCACTTTCTCCTCCTCCTTGAGGACTTTATTCTTTTACCTCATGATCCTAATTCCACCAGAAATTTTATTCCTTAGCACTGTGGTTTTAATCCCTTTGTTAATTCTACCCCAGGGCTCCAGGTTGAGTGGAGTTTTGTGTAAGCACATCTTTCAATCTGGTACAGTGCCTTCTTACCTTGTTTCTGATTAAAGGCTGACATGATGGAAAGAGAATTAGAAAATGCTTTTATGCACACACCCAAATACGTTCCAAGGGACAACCAGCTATTTCTGATCCCAGAAATTATCATGAGACATTTAGGGCAGGAAATGTAGGCAAGCAGTGGCAAGTTACCTTACCAGGGGCATTGTTGGCTTAGATGAGCATTAAACGACTCCTATGATGAGTCTTGTAAATGTGATTATCATATTATTGCAGCAGTGTCCTCTGGGAGGATTTGAGTTAGGAAGATTTGCAAATGAGTTGGATATTGAGACTCAGAGTGTAACAGGAAGGGTTGAGTGTGCTTTGCCAGTATTTGAACCTGGTCAGAAATATGGATTATATGGAATATATTAATTATATTATATTAATTATATTATATTATATTAATTATATTATATTAATTATATTATATTATATTATATTATATTATATTATATTATATTATATTATATTATATTATATTATATTATATTATATTATATTATATTATATTATATTATATTATATTATATTATATTAATAAAATAGTACAATATTATATTTATATAATATTATACCTATAATATAAATAATATAATGTATTATAAATAATATATTATGATTATATAATATTATATATGTATATATAATATTATATTATATGGATTATATGGAATGTGGATTTACTGGCCAGCACTGAGCAGAGACTGAGGATGGAGAGATGAAAGCCTGTGCATCCCATCATTTCTCTCCTTTTGAGCTATTCAGCTTCCCAGGATGCATCAATTTTTAAAATGAGACCTCAATCTACAATATTTTATCCCCTTTAATGAAGGTTGTTTGTTTTTTTTCTTTACTTTTCCCTTTTTGCCAGTTATGTAAAACCATCTGCTGCTCACGTTTTGTAATTTTGAGTGTTCAGTCCCTTTCTTTATTTTCTTTCCTTCTGTCCGTCACTCTGTGGAAATAATCATGGTATTGGAAGGTGGATTTGGAAGTTGTTTGGTTTGTCTGTGATGAGTCCAGTGGCTGGGAAGCGCAGTAAGGTGTGGAGGTCCTGTGGCACCCTTGTGCAGTTGATATTCAGAGTTGATGAAGGGCAGGAGGCTGGGAATGGTCCTGGCTCCCAGCATCCACATGAGCAGCTTTGCAGTGGCCTAGAGCTGGTTTTCAGGATAGCCTTGAGCTCAGCATTGCAGTAATTTGTTTTCTGGGCCTTGTGAAGATCTGGTTTGTGTTCTGCCTTCTGTAGAAGGTGTAGGGGGAAAAAGGTTAATGTGAGTAAATTTGGGATTTGATGCTTAACTACTGCTAAGCAATTATTCCTACAGACAGCAGGAAGGCATTTTTCAAATGCTGGTTTATTTTTCATTCTCACTTTGCTGGAAAACCCACAGGTTACTACTTTACAACTTCTCCATTTGCTTATCCCAGCTTTTGATCAGCCCTAGAGCTACATATTAAAACTGCTGACAAGATGCTCATCAAGGGTATCAAACAAAAAAGAGGAGGAAATGCATTGTCAAATTTGTTCCTCAACATCCTCTCCTTCCTTTTCATCCTCATGACTCTGTTTCTTAGAAGCAAACTTGCCTGACATGGGGTAAAATTCATCAGTGCAAATTATCATCACCATTATTATTTAAATAACACTGTTTTTAATTAAAGAGAAGATTTTGTCTGCTGTTCTTCCACCTCTCTTTTTTACCTTCCTCTTTTTAAAAAATTATATACCAGCTCTGTATCCACTCAACAGCCTCATCAATTTAAACATTAAACACCTGACAGTACATTGACTTTCAAAGATGATACATTGGAAGAGCTGTAATGCAAAAAAACCCTAGAAAAACTCCCCAAAACCAGGGGTCAGTGCATTTTAGTGTTGCTCTTAGTTGTGTTTCATTTGATAAAGGCAGAAGCAATGAAAGACAAGAGACCTGATGTTCGACAGCCTGGCTCTTTACCCATTCCTTGGGCAAAGTTGAGGGATCATTTCACCTCCTCCCTAAGACCATGGGATAGACACTGCAAAGACTCTATCCCTGTTCTATAGGAACATTACAGTGAAAAGAAGCTTTGATATTATGACAGACCCACAAATGCTGCATAACCTGATGTTAAAGTAGCTTAGATAATTTCTTAAATAAGAAGAAGAATTGAAATGGACTTTGTTTGTAGTCTGATGTGTAATTTCTCTTTCCTTGCCTCCTTTGGGCTCAATTCTCTGTGGATATAACTTTTCCCTAGTCTCTCAGCCTCCTTTGGGCTGAATTTCTCTGGGATCCTCCCTCGTGGGGAGTTCCACTTATCTCAGTCTTTATGATTCGAAGAAAACTCCCGAGCTCGTTAGAATCTTGTTTCTTGTGTTTATTGAAGGATCTTTACAAAACTTAACAGGTTTCTCTAGGCTGGTTACAAGGTTGATCTTTGCAATTTGGAACATTTCTTTCTTCTGATGGTACAAACAAGGCCTTGTGGCACACTTCATGTCTGATGCACAAAATGGCCCCGAACTACGCAGTTCTTTTATCTTTATACCTATTTTTACCCAATTAACAAGAGACACGTATATTATTTTTCTTAATGACCCAATGACCCATCACCTCTGTGATGCACTGCGGCATTTTCTATCCAATTACTAACTACTACCCAAAAACCTCCAGGAGAAGAACATGAAGAAGAAAGAAGAGGGGACAAGGGACAACACCCTAAATCCTCCATCTTGTCTCCTGTTCTCTAAACTAACTTTTTCACTCAGTGATTTAAAAAACTTTCTAATCTACACACTTACACTTTTAGCTTTTTCTATCTAACTTTAACATCTGTTTTCATGTATCACTATGAAAACATGCTCATGAATTTCATATCATATGAAATTCAGTGTTTTTCTAGATCTTATAACTAAGTATCAGAAACAAGGGCACACACTCTGTATTCCAGACTCCAACATGATGGAAGCCATAGCTTAGTTATGCTGGAGATTTAATTTAATTGCAGTTTTCCAGGGTCATTCTCAGCCAAGAGTTTTCTTTACGCTTTATCTTGTGGCAGATGCTTTATAGGCATTTCAGTCACTAAGGCTGCTATATTTAATGCTTGTATTACTGTTACCACAGAAGGTGTTAATATCCATAATGATATTTCCCCTGAAAAAGCCAGCAGCATTTGTTGTCGCTCTTTAAGGTGATTGTCAAGATTTTGCTATGTTGGAGAAGGAAATGATGACATTCAAGCCACCTCGGAGTAGTAATTCCATTACAGCACTTTCCAATTCCTTAGCTATGGCCTTGGCTTCTTTAATTAGCAGAGAAATTTAATAGAGATGTATTAGTGAAAGGAAACTAGCTTTGGAATGTTATCCAAAGACAAAAATAAATACCCACTTTCAAGGGTGAGTAAATGTGGACAGCTGAACTGGATCCACAGGATCTTCTGCAAGGATTTGTTTTGCAGGATGGACACCAGAGGTTACAGAAATGCCTCGCCACGACAAATCTTCAAATCACTGGCTGAAGCTACAAACCTTAGAAATTCTGCCCAGGGAAAGGTGCCTTTTCCCTGCCTCCTGTATGGGAGCACGGGGCAGAACACTGGAAATGGCCAAATGAGTTTGCCAAGGTTTAGTGGATTCCTTGTTGAACACAGTGGGTGTTTAAGTGTTGGGAATCCCATGAACAGGAGCTCATAAGGGAGGGTGGCTACCAGGATCCTGTGCCCATCTGAGACCCAGCTGCACAAAGGCAGCAGGAGTCAGAAGCTGCTCTTTGAAAGGAGCCAAGGGTGGTTCTCCATGGCTGAGCCACTGCCCTCCCCTGCGTCCCGAGGGGGAGCTGGTCATCTGTTTTCTTAGGAAAATCCCCCTGAGGAACCATCTGTGGGATTCCAGTCCCTCATCATTCACCCTCTGGAGGTTCCAGGTCACCTTTCTAGCTTATTCCTCTTTCTGCCCTGGGTTCCTGCCTGGTTCCCCCCTCGTGTCATCTCCCAGGTGAACTCACTCATCTATGACCAAGCCTGGCCACTCTTCTGAACTCTTTCCCACATCCTCGAGTTTTCAGTAACCTTCACTGATTGCAGGTCCTTCTGCCTGGTCCCTCCCATGTCTGCTGAGTCTCAGTCTCTGCAGAAAAGCAGCATTGAAGGTGACTCGGGGATATTTAGATTAAAAAGAGAAGCAGCTGATGATTCTGAGTAATTCCAGGGTTAGTCCTTATTGCAAAGCAATGATGCAGGCATCAGAATTTTCTTAAAGTTTGTTTTCTGCTTCTGTTTTTCCTCTGGATCTGTTCCACGCTGTCCAAAGACCCTAACAATGATTCAGTTTTCACTTTGTAAGGCACTCATCCAAGTGAAATTCTGTGTCCTGAATGTTTATGCTGAAATACCCTGGCATCGCAGCAAATCTGTGTGCACAGACCAGTTTTGCCTGCAGTACCCTACCCCGGCTTCTTTTTTAAAAATATTTCTGTGACTAAGAGCATTTAATACAATTACATAATTGCATTAGTAGAAAAAGTAAATTTTTTAAATGGAATGCTTCTTCCAAAATTGGTATTTTAAAAGACTTGAAAAAAAGCCTGCTTCTTGAAAAAAATCAAATTATCAAGATGGTATTTTTTTTGCAAGTGCTTCCTACTTTTGAAGGCTTTATTTTTCAACTTTTGCAAAAACAGTCAAGTGCATTACCGAGGAATGGAAAAAAACATATGAAAACACTATAGCCATTTTATACTCCTTACAAAGAAGGGAGAAAATTAAGATAATGGTTTTTTTTTCTAGAAAAAAGTACACTTTTTGCATAAGTAATAGGCTTTTATTTGTCAAATGCCTTTCACTGCATGTTTACTGCTATTTGTGGGAAAAGCAGCACCTGTAGTACGTTTCTTGAGAGGAAAAGCTGAAAATGTGCAGCTTAAAATAACCACGGTCAGGTGGCTGTTGGGATAAAGGCAGAGAGGAGAAGATTGCACCTGTGTTTGCCATCCCAGTGCAGCTGACTTCTTAAAATCTTTGATCACCCAGTTTGTCATTTCTTTTCTCAGTCAAAAATAGTGCTTGGCTAGCAAAGCAAAGCACTACCTAAATCCTTTTGCCTTTTCCCTTTCATTTCCTCTTTACTTCTGCTGATGCTAAAATCAATACACAACTCCCAGATAGGTCTCTGCAGTTGCCTGGGGCAAAGGAGTGAGTCTGGAGGTTTGTTGTCAGAGTGGTGTTAATTCAGCAGCTCCAACAATGCAGATAATGTCAAACCTTCAGGATACAGATGCTTTTTGGGTTCTCAAAATAGGTGGCAGCTTTTCTGTACTGATTTTGAATGGATCATGAAAAGTTCACGTAATGATGGTAAAAAGATTCTAAAACCGTTGCTATCAATAACAGGAAAAATTATTACATGTTTTCAGTCTAATACATGTTTTCAGTCTAACCTCAGTCCTCCTTCCTCATCTCTTACCCTTTTCCTTTCCCCTCCCAGCAAGGGACTGTTGAAAAGAAGTTCTGTCAGCTCTTAGGGAAAAGACTACTGCAATCACCGGAGTTTGATTCTTCTTATTCCAGTTTTATGTAACTTTTTTTTTTCCTCCTGAGCTTCTATTGTCACTCTTCTCTAAATAGAAGACATTACACCTAATACAGATTCTTCTTGTCCTTTTGTCATTTAAATGTAAAGCCCATAAATTTAGAACCTGTTAAAAATTATTTTTAGTTAGGAGAAGAAAGTGCTGGGTAATGTTCTTTTCTCTGACCAACTGCTGGATACAAAGAGCTGGTGAGCAGCCCCCAGAGCCTCCAGTTCATCAGTGACAGTACAGTATTAAGTCATCTTTTAGATCCATGCAGAGGACAAAGCCACTGCTTCTCTGCGGACAGGTGTGCTGCCCCTGTCATGATTTTAACAAAGAGGAGTTTTAATGATTCAGTTCCTATTTGAAATAAAGTAGGTGAAACATAGCGAGAAATAGACTTGCTTCTGAAAGACTGTGCTGTGTATTTTTAGAAGTTGGTACTGAGAAGTTCTATTTTTTATTTTTCTCTGAAGGAAAGTGAAAAATATCGTGTGGGGATCAGTGATGGTAAATGTGTTCTGTAGCCTTTCCCAGATGTCCTCTCAGCCTGTGTGAGGATCATGAGATCAAAAAGTGAAGAGTCTTCTTCTTCCAGTAATTAAGAAAAATCAAGATACTAGATGAACAATTGCTTTCAAATTGCTCATAGCAGTTTAGAACTGGACTGTGCCACGATGGTAACTGGCCTGAACATCCTCATGAGTTTATCTTTTTATATAAAGATATCCAATGTGGCCCTTATGAGTCTGAACACCCTGAATGCAAATACCATGGGAGCATTGCAGAAATCCCTTCCTAGGGAACAAACTGGGAGATTATTAAAGCCAGTTAAAATCTTTGAGGGAGAATATTATTTCAATAAAAGAAGCCAATTTGTCAAAAAGGGAGGCATTTAACTGATCTTGCCAAAATGTCTTTTAAAAGCTTGTTAGCACTCTGTGTCCCCTCCATTTCATTATGGGCTGATAAATTCCATATGGGACAAACTGACCCATTAATTTTGTCATTAAGCATCCTTAGCTTTGAGGTTTTTTTTTTTTTGTCTCATGTTACCTAGTAGAATATAAAATAGTGCAAAACTGATTTAATTTTAATTCTTATCACCATAACCCACCCCCACCTGCCCACAGTTTTTAAATCTAAAAATTATTCTTTCTTTCCCATTTGGACTCAAAATCAAAGCTTCCTGGAATATGGCCATTCCTGAGCCATACCAATAGCTACATATTTTTGTGGGAGATGGCAAAGGCAAATAAAAAAATATATATGGTACCTGTTAATTAGGAGATGATGAGGGGATGTTCTTTGCCACATGTGCTTCACACTGACTCTTGCTGACATTAATTTCTTTTACTTGTCAAATTATGGAGCAATTAATAACTCTGTGTCTGCTTTTGGCAGGAGATTTGTGGGGTAGGCACAGGTTTGCTTAAATTATCTGTGGGCCCTGTGCAGGGTCAAAAGGATCATTTCTCACCCTCCACACAGTCCCTCTAAGTCTATGTTCTTTGAAATACTTGCTGTTGGCTGACTGCTTGTAGGGGAGGAACCTGGAAATGGTAAATTCATTTTGTGTAAATGAGATGGGAGATGGGAGGGCTCTTAGTAATTATAATCTATAAATTGTAGCTTTTGAGAATTTTAATTTGCTGTTACGTTGGTTGCAGCGCTCAGAAATGTCTTTCACAAATGAGAATAAATATATTAGCTGAATAAATCAGTTCTTGAATCTGTTGTGAATCTGCCCCAAATAGTAATTTAAAAAAATGAAATTTCATAATAGCCTTATGCCTCTGAAGTGTGAAAGGGAGATCACATCAAGGACTTCAGATACAGTTTTGTTATTTGACTTCTTCCTAAAGTTTTCATTAGCTTTTTATCCTAGCCTTGCAAATGAATCCTTATCAACAACAATAAAAGCAGGTTTTGCTCAGCAAGTTTCTTAATAATTTATAAATGAAAATAAATGGATTTTTTTCTTACCATGAAAAGCTTGGCTATTCCCAGTCTGTATAATTTCTGCAGTATTGAGTGCATAGTTTTGAAGAGCAGAACCACAGCTCTGGTGGTGTGTGGAAGTAAAAATAATGAATATAGTTAATATTCTGTTTTGCTAGAAACATTCACAAGGACAAATACCCTATGTCCATGCTGGGCATTTCAGACTGCCTTAGATACAAACTGTGGTCATCTAAACCATTCATAACTGCCCAGAGGGTTGCAATGTCAGCAGTGTGATCACTGTCCAAAGCCAGGCCAGAACGGAGTGTAGAGCATTGTGGATGCTGCTTGGTGTGTAATTAACGTGCTTTGGCTTCACTTCATATTTTCAAATCAATGTCCTGCTTGGAAAGGTCTGGGTCACAGGAGGTTGTGAGATAATTTGGATTAAAGTTTGGAGTGATATAGGGGCCAGGAAGGAGGGGTTGGGGTTGCCAAAATTTAGGGGAATTGGTACCAAGGACCACTTTTCTGAGCAGGATGTCAAATTAATGTGGAGCTCCTCACTGTGCCCCTGCTCTTTGCAGGAACTGCTCTCAGTGTGGCCCCTTTTCTGCAGCTGTAAAGCTCCTCGAGAGCTGCAGAGCCCTGAAAAGCACCTGAGCCATTCATGTCTGCTCTGAAATGCCTCAAATCGAATTGCTGGAATTACAGGAAGGTTGCCTGAAACTTTAGGCTCCATCTTCTTGGTCATCTGTGTGCTGTTTGTTCCTCCATGTCTTTTACTGATGTCAGTGGTGGAGGGGTTTTGCAAAAGCACTCAGCTGTCACCCAGCTTGTCTCCCAGACCATATCCTCACGAGCTGCCTCGTGCTGATGGTGCTGTGCCCGTGCCACCTCCCTGCTGCCTTCCTCTGGGTGTCCTTGGCTCGTCACACGGAGCAGGGATCCTGGCTTGTGCCAGCAGCAGTGTGGCCAGCAGGAGCAGGGCAGTGATAGCCCCCTGTGCTGGCCACTGGCGATGCCACACCTCAAATCCTGTGCCCAGTGTTGGGCCTCTCACGACAGGATGGGCATGGAAGGGGTGGAGTGTGTGCAGAGAAGGGAACAGAGCTGGGGAAGGGTCTGGAACACAGGTTTTATGAGAAACAACTGAGGCAGCTGGGGGTGTTTAGCCTGGAGAAAAAGGAGACTCAAGGGAAGATCTCATCACTCTACAATTCCAGGAGGATGCAGCCAGGTGGGGGTTGGGCTCTGCTCCTGGGTAAAAAGTGATGGGAGAAAAGGAAATAGCATCAAGTTGCTCCAGGAGAGGTTTAGATTGGGTATTAGGCACAATTTCTTCATGGAAGGGATTGTCAAGCACTGGCACAGGCTGCCCAGGACAGTGACGGAATCTCCATCCCTGGTAGGATTTGAAATACTCGTGAACGTGGCACTTGGGGACATGGTTTGGTGGTGGCCTTGGCAGAGTTGGGTGAAGAGTTGGACTTGCTGATCTTAAAGGTCTTCTCCAACCTAAACAATTCTGTGATTGTTTAAAGCTGTGCAGTCTTGGTCAGTATCCACAGAAGGTGGCTTTACAAAAAGCCACTCCCAATTTTAGCCCTATTATTCCAGGGAAATCTGTCTGCCAGGATTAGCTCATTAATTATTTTTTATGGATGTTTGCAGAGGTAGGGAGCTGCTGAAGGCAAGATGTTCTGCATAAATTCTTCAGGAAGATCCAGGAATGGAGAAATATGGAGTAATTTCTTGCAGTGTCATGGCAACAGCCTCTACTCAGAGGAGGCATCCTATCAATTAGGTTAAATAATTACAAGCAACATTGAGTAAAATGAAGAAAAACAGCTTAGAGTCATGTCAGGTGGGAGGCAGCTAAGCTACTAAACAAAATAATAAAAAACAACTGTATCACTTCTGGAAGAATTCAGCAGAGGTTGAAGGGAGATGTGGAGAGGAGGAAGAAATGGAGTTAATGAGATACTGAAAAAAAACTTGTGGTGGAAACTTACTCGAATAAAATTAAAAGTGTTGGGAAAATCCTTACTTTTGTTGAAAATTTATTCTTATTGTAAATTACATATTTTGAGAAAAAATAATTGATATACACAAGGGTTTTTTTTAATATCTGAATTAATATGTCCCTGTTTTCAAGAGAAATGAAAAGTCCTCTCTTGCTCATTCTTTTACTCTGCTTTTCAGATTTTTTTTTCATACTACAATGAAATGATAAAAATCCTTCCCTTGGTTTTCTGCTGGAAAGGTTTTAAAAATGGGAGGAAACCTTATTTTATTTGTTAAAAACTTCACTTGGATGGTCGAAAAGTAGAACATATTAAAAATAAGACATTGGACTTCTACTTTCACTTTAGAAGGTCTTCTACAGTTACAAATTCAGACTAAGACTCAGGTTAAGGTGTTGCTTTTTTATTTTTGCTAAAGTTTATCCTATTTCACAGAATAAGAGCAGTGAAATAACAAAGTGGGGAATTTTTTTAAACCATGAGTGCACATCTCAATTTTATAAAATATTTCATTCTGAATTTCCTTATAAAAAATAGAACAGGGACAATTGACATAAATGATTAAGTGTGGAACTTAATCATAAATGTTTAAGTATGGAACAAAATTGAATAATTTACCTTTCTTTGTAAAATGGATGTATTAATGAGAAATGTGAAGTGACTGTGAAATAGTGATGATGATTATTATTATTCCTAATTCTAACTATGAATAGGCATGAAGAAAATTAAAATTGTGTCCCAAAGGCCTTTTCTCCTGCCTTTGGGAAATTTCTCATCCAGCTTCTCCAAGGAAAATGCACTCATATGTGTTTATTGCCACCCCTAAAACTCACTAACATCAGCAGCTACTTTTTATTGACCTCAGTGAATTATGGACCACAACCTCTGGGAAAAATGACTTCAGATTAATATCATTAAGAACTAAAGCAGGTTAGCTTGCCAGTTTGGTTCAAAGTGTTTTTATGTAGGTTAGTTAAACGTGTTTTAATGTTATGCTTACTAATATGTACTTGCAGGAATAAGCACTTGCATAAAATGAGAAATATGTGAAAGATTGTTTCTCCCAGACCATCAGTAGAGGAGATGAAGAGACTCTGCTCTGTAGTTAATAAATCTGAATGCCTGAAAAGATTAAAGGAAATATTTGCAATTTGATCAAACAACTGTGGGGAATAAGATGAACTCCTTTGGGATTGGGTTTGTGAAACTGAATAAAAAATGTAAAGAAAAGAGCTTTGCAAAGTCAACTGCAATTAATAGTTCAGTATAAAATTAATGTTCCATACTGCAGAGGCTTGGGGAGAAGCAGGCTGGAAGGCCTGAAGAGATGTGCTAACAGATGGGTTGTTGAATATCATTTTCCTGGGGTTTGAAGACTCCATCCTGCAGGGCTTGCAGCAGTTTCTTACTCACTGAAGTAGTTGGTGGTGGGACAATTCAACGTGAGGGATACTTGCTGGTGTTTAGTAGCACGCAAAAAACGTGAATATACTGTCAAACTCGCCATTCCATGTGCAGTGCTTATTCTGTGTGTAATTTGAGATGTCATTGTCCCTAAAAAATGACATTATTGGCACATGTGACCAGCTATGAGTGCCTTGCAACAGCTGAGAAACAACTGAGGATGGCAAAATAAGTGGGGGGAGAGACCCTGCAGTCATTCCCTCAGCTCTTAACATGTGAACAAATATGTCAAAGGCATCAAGGCCACTTAAATGAACCTCTTGCATTCATGGCTGGTCTCACTGGTGAGTGAATAAAGACAGCAAGATGTTCAGTGTTAATGGCACACAGGGGCTGCCAGACTGCAGGGTTGAACATGTCTTTTAGAAATTCATGCTTTCTCCTGCTGCTAAAGAGTTAATGTTTGAGAGATGTCCCATCCTATAACTGTTATAACTCTTGGATCAAATCTTGGTATTTTTGTTCTGTCAAATCTCTCGTTTATTTTCACTGGACTTTCAGAGTTGGCTTAGTCACTCTTGGGTAACATCCAAGAACAGCTTTGCCCTGCTCTGGGAAATAGTCAGTTCTGCTCGTAGTAGAAAGATGATAAAATCTTTCCAGTTAGTGTGACCTAAACTGTGATACTGGCATAAAAAAAAAAGGCATAACCTAAAAAAAAAAATAAAAAAATTAAAACAATTAAATTTTTCACAGACTTTTATTGTTAACTTGTATCTAAATGCAGCTTGGGAGACAAACTTAGCTTAAGAGAGGCATAGGAGAAAGCTCCCTTGTGCTGCAGGTCTGCTGAATCCTGAAATTAGGGTTTCTGGTTTTGATGCAGCATTCCCACCACACAAGTGGTTGTGAAAAGGACTGATGAAATTCAGTGTCAGCGCATACAAATGAATAGGTAGCTATACCCACACAGAAATGTTTTCTAAATTATCAGTTACCACTGAGGAATGGCACCTGACTCCTACTGCTGAGAGCTCCTTGAAAATACCGGTGCAGTATTCAGTACCAGTCAACAAAAGGCAAATAGGATTCCTGGGCAGGCAATTGAAATTAATGTTGTTGCACCACACTGCACTGCTCTGCAGCAAGATGCTGTAAGATTAAAAAGGGTGTCTAAAAGGTGACAGGAATGAGGCATGGGATGACGACTGGAAAAACACAGTGGGCGATGGCTTAAAAAAACAAGAGTGGTGCGAAGGAGGTGGAGAGGAGCAATTACTCACTTTCTAGAAAGGGTGGCTGAGGGTGGTCAGTGTAAAGGCTGGGGCAGCCAGGCTTGCAGAATAGCATGAAAAAATAATGTTTTGCTGAGGAAAAATCCCCGAAATGGATTTGTGGAGCGGTATTAGGTATTCTGGGTGGAGATGGTCGGTGGCTAATACATGATGTGGGTACAATCCCTGAGCTCTCTGGGTTTGTGGAAATCTGAAGGGAAAGGCCCGGGGCAGGGATGCACTCTGCATCCTCTTTCTTGAGCTCTTCTCATAAATGTCTGGAGGAGGCTGCAGTCAGGGGATGGATTTTGGCTGGGTGAGCAATTATTGTGCACATTTATCACTGTGCACATCTCTGTGTTCCCATCCCAGGCACTGTCTGTAGCTTTATAGCAAGAACTCCATGGTTCCACAGAGCAACTTCACTGCAGCATCCAAGAGCAGAATAAGTGCAACTTAGCAAAATTGGGCACTTAAAAATGCCATGAAACAGTCACCAAAAAAGTTGAAGGAAAGTGATAAAATGCACTCAATTATTCTCCTCAGATACTCTCCAGACATCAGTGTAATTTCATTGACTTTGGTGAAATTAGTGTTAATGTAGGAATGGAAATGCAGCAAATCTAATTCCAGCATCTACTTCCTGGAATAGTGAGCAAGAAAACAAAGAGGTAATCAGGTAGAAACAAGTGCTGATCAGAAGGAGCTGGACAGGGAGGAGAAGACTCCAGGAGCTGCTGCCAGGAAATAAAGATACTTTTCCAGTCTCACACAGTCATGGAGAGTTCAGCAATACATGCACTGAGGCCAAAATAAAAAACCAGGCTTTATTTTTTTGGTCTTAGTTTGAGGGTGTATGAAATCTTTTGTTGTTCTTTTGAATATTCTCAAATTCCTTCTGCCTGGACAACATTGATGGCTAGCAATGTTTCCAGGAATGTTTTATATTTTTTGTTATTATGGAGAAGGGGATGGTGCAGAGCTGTGGGAGTGGTGGAGAGAAGTGGAGATAATGTGAATGGTGCAGTATTTGCACAGCTTGGTTCACCTGGAAACAGATCTTTTTATAGCCTTTGGGGTGCTGATGTCCAGTTCTGCATATAAATTCATGAATAAATAAATAAAAATGTAGACATATATTACCATCTGGCTTTGTGATCCTCTGGTGAACAATGCAAAAACATTTTTGGGGTGTTGCTTGCCATTTTGCCCTTCACAAGGGTGGTTTGTGTCACTTTGCAAAGATGAACACAGTGTTAGTAGGACCATAGGTGCTCTCCGAAGTGACATAAAAACCACCCAAATATGCTGGAATTCAAATCAGCATTGTGTAGGGAACAAAACCCTTTCCTAAGCACATTCACCTTCCCCAAGGACCCTTCCCCTGTGGTAAGAAGTGATTTTGTGGCAGCTCTGGGTGACTGCCAAACCACAGACCTGTGAGGAACGTGGTCCCACCAACACCTCAGGCAGGGGGTGGGTGTGCTTTGAGCACACCAAGGGTTAATTGATAATGCTGAGTGCCAAACTGAGAGGCCAGCTTCTTTCCTCCTCCCAGAAGGATGCAGCACAGAGCAGGACACGTGATTTCATGGAGTATAAAAGTGGGGAACGTGCTTGTTTTCACAGTTAGGTTTCACTTGGCTATTGACTGTTTTACAAGACAGCCACAGAGGAAGCTCTGAAGAAGCTGTCAGGCTCGGTGACAGCTCAGCATCTGCCACAGCTAAATCAATATTGCCATGAAGGACAGCTTCCCAAAGTGAATAATCAAAGCAGAGTAAAGCTAATTCACCTTGAAAGTCTGAAAACGTTGGTGTGAAATTTTTTAGACAAAACCAGCATTATTCCAGCAAAAGAGGAGAGGTGCTGAGGTCCAGCCCTGAGCTCTGCCCAAGCGTGGGAGTGGGGGCAGGCTTCACACCAGTCATGTGCACAAATGTACTGATAAAATGGAAATCTGGTGCTAAGAAATGGGGCAAAAAATGAGTTTGGATTGGCCCTTATTGCTAGCAGTGTGCCAGGAACTCATGGCTTGGCTTTGTGGAAAATATTCCATTGCGATAGAAACTGAGGGTATGTGTGAAGATAATGAATGTTCCACTTTTTCTTAGGCTGTTAAAACTAATTTTTTACATCAAAATTTGATTTTCTTCTTCGGGTTTCTAATATTTAGAATCTAAAAACTGGTGGAAAAAATGTTTTGCTGTGAATTATTTTAGTTTTATAAAACCTGGAGGTGAATTGTTTCAACTTTTTGTCAAACTGTTTTTTTTCCCCACTGGTTTTAGTGCAAACATGTCAGGGAAGAGAAATTTAATCAGAGCTAATCTGTCAGCATCAGATGGAAAATTTTGAATACAAAAATTTGCTAAATTCTGTCTAGAAATGCTGAATTTGCTGGATGGAGAATTAGAGGGAAAGTGCTTCTGTAGATGACTTAGATGAGTAAGAAATTTTATTGTTGAATTCAGTGAAGCAGTTTTGTGGTCATTTTATGAAGAAGAATTACTCTGAAAATAATAGGGTGGAAACATAATCTCCAAATTTGAGGCTTTTAATACTAAGGGTTAAGTACTTTACTTTGTTCCTAAAAATACCCTATAATTACTCACAAAAATCCATCTTCACACAGAGTTCAGGCTGAGTTCCACTGGATAGAAGCAGTATTGCTTCACCTGTTCTCTGTCTCATTAATATTTTCAGACAGATATTGTATAAATACTCACTGTTATGGTAACAGGTGTATTTACCACATCTCTCAGGGCTGTACATGGCCTGTATTTTATAGCTGGAATAATTCCTTTAATTGCCTCAAATCCATTCTGGTTATTTGTGCTGCAATAAAACCGAATATTTAATTAAATGAATAAGCAAAATTGGATTTGAAAGAACTGGAAAGAAAGAGCAGATTGGAAGACTCAAAGGAAAATTTGCAGCTGCAGAAATTCTAAGCCCATTGCTATTGTAGGTTCACCTTTACACTGTGTATCTGTATGTACACACACACACACATATATATATATATATATTTATATATGTGTATGTATATTTGAGTATCTAAACCACACCAGCACATCAATTTATACAGCACAAACTTCTGCACTGCCATGCACATAAAAAAAAAGGACCTAGGAGCAGAGAGCATCTTTTCATACAGTGCAGTACTTTGAAGGTGTGTTTACAAATTTTCCATTATATTTTAACAAGACAGGCAATTTAGGTGGTGTTCCTCAGTGTGTGAGTGATGTTCTGGCATCCTGCCTCCAGCAACATTGCTATCCTGAGTTCATCTTAATGTGACAAGAACTGGGTGTCCCACTAAAAAAAAAAAAGTTCCTTTAAAAGTATTAAAGGGGGGAAAAATAAAAAAAATATCAACAAGAGAAAAAAGCCTCGAGGCTCAAATCCATCACGGAGCTGTAAAGTTGTTTCACACAGGGATACTGACAGCTGCCAACTTTGCTCAGGGAACTTCTCGTTTTTGAGATGATCCCTTTGGTTCCTGTGCTGCAGTGCAGCAGTGCTGGAGACTCTTTGTGTCCTGTCCTTGTTATTGTGACGGTTTTGACACAGTGAGGAAGGCACAGGATGGTTTTGATCCTTGGCTCTTAGTTCTGGACAGTAGCAAGAGTAAGGACAACACTCTGGGAATGCTTTTTTTGATAGAGAAAGGAAAGAGAAAGATTTACGTGATAGGTGGATGATTGTCTGACAGACACAATTCAGCTTTTTCCAAATCAGTGGAGAGATTTGCATGGAAATGAGGCAATGCTGGAGATAATATTCAAAATGGAGAAAATGATAAGTAAGGATGGAGCAAAGTGTGCTAGAGGCATGGAAGTTGCTGGAATTCATGATGAACATAATTCTCATGAACTTTGGTTAACTTCTGCTTCTCTACTTTCCTTCTGCACCCACTGTAATTCCTTTAGGGAAGTGATTGTGTTTTAATTAATATTACCTTTACTCAGGACTTTGTGCAGGGTGTGAAATGCTAGATGTGCCATTTGGCAAGGAGGTGAGGGGTTTCTGAAGAAACAGGAATGATGAGGCATTATTGTAAGAAATGATTTCACTCATTTCACTGGTTAATTCTTATCTGTGTTTGTGTCATACTGTTCTGATAAATGGAAAGTTAAATATTCCTGCCCCAACTGTCACCATCAAAAGCTGTGACGCATTAAACCCAACTTCCACTGCATATGAAATGTGTAAAAAAGCCCTAATCAGCCTCTTACTTCAGAGCTCTTCGAGAGAAAGATTCTAGAATTAAGACCTTTTCACTGCAAAATAAGGATTTTTCCATCAAAGTGATGCTTTTACCATTCAGTTAGCACAGGGTACTGCTGTTTGCCCTGCTGCCTGTTGAGGTGTAATTGCCACCATTTTTCAGGCTGTGCCTTCCTGTGTGTGGCTTAACACCCTTGACTAATGTGATGAGGAGGAAGCAGACCCTGGCAGTCCCAAGACCTGTAAAGCTTTCCAAAGGAAAGAAATGCAGGAAATTCAATCCAGATAGCAACAGGAACCCCCTGAGCCTGTGCAGGGCTCCCTTTCTGATGGCTGGCACTGTTTCTCAGGTGAAGATACAAAAGTAATCTGATAACCTGAGGTGGCTGTGGAAGGGAATGTTGAGCAGGGAATGTGCATGCAAACTGTTTTAGAGCTGCTCAGCATCAGACCTGGGAGCCCGTGGCTCTTCATCCTCAGGGGGTTGAAATGAGGAATTTTGTTGTCTGTGCTGCTGAATAACCTTAGCCAGCTCCAGCTCTTGTCCATCTCTGCCACAGGACTGGAAGCCAAACCCACTGACAGCTGTGGACACTGGTAGCTTTAATTTAAGACTGTGTTTTGCAATACCATTTCAGCCAGTCTTGGCTTGCAGCTCTGAGCAAAAGTGCAGGTAGTCAGGTCATGGCATCTGCACGGTGGTGAGGCATTGGAGCTTCAAAGTAAGTATTTTCCATTAGCTGAGTGGGCTCATGGAAAAAAAACACCTAAAACTCCTGGGTTCACCATTTAAAAATTAGTGACCGACCATACAAGTGCAGCTGAAAGCCTTCATTTTAATAAGGATTTATGCATAAGGAATGCCAAAAGCCCAACTGCCTCCAAAGCAGCTGTCCCTCTCTTCTGTGCAGTGTCCCCTGCAAGACAAAGAGCAGCGAGTGTGAGTTCCTACAGCTTATTCGATGTTTATTCGATGATAATCATCCAATTTACATAACCATTTAGTTCTTGTCAAGCAAAATATCAATGTTAGCAGGGACTTGACAGGCCTGTCTTTATTATCACTAGCCTCTTAATTTAGGATTTTAGGAAGCTGCTGGGCCAGGAAAGCAGGGGTGGATGTCAGGGAGGAGCTGTGCACCTCCTGTGACCGCAGAGTGGGATGCAGGAATGCCACCACCACCCTGCAGGGACAGTGCAGGACACACCTGGCAGTGCAAGGCCAGGCTGGAGGTGCAACCTGACTGGAACCTGGAATCATGGTGGGCTTTTGACCAGATACAACTGTGTACAACTCCCCCCTGATTTCAGCAGTCAGGTGGTTTTGGTGAGGAGTTCAGAGCTGAATTTCATTGCTGAATCCAGACCTTTGCCCATTGGCTTCTCCTCTGCAAACTGGGTGTGACAATGCACTGTTGGGGCTTATAGGAGGATAAATACATTGGATGATGTGTCATGGGATAATAGAGTGATCTGGCTGCAGGACTAATTGAAGGAAAATTGGGGTTTTTTTAATGCTTTGGATGATTTTGGAAGAGGAATGTAAAAGTTACTGTGTTCTGGTGTTGGCATCTCCCTGTAAATGGGGAAAAACAGTGGTGGAGCACTGATGTAAAACATTGCTGGGATGGGAGGAGAGTATTTTACCAGCAAAATACTTAGTGGGGCCAAGGTTTCAGAATTAAGGGTGGCCTTTTGAAGAGCTGTAAAACCACAGGGCTGTGTTGGTGCTTTCACTGGCACAGCTGGCAGACAGGAGTGTGCCTGAGGGGGAGAGGTGGGAGGCTGGGGCTGGCATCGAAGAAGTGCTATAAAACAGTGATGGGGGAGGGGGCTTAGGAGGAATATTTTCTCCCAAGTAGTAACTTGGTTGAAATGTGTTGGTGGATTTGAGAAAAGCTATTTTTTGTTAAGAAAGTGGCAGCTTTTTGCTGCTGCAGCATCTCAGCGAGGCTGTTTGATGCAGGAGATGGCCACTGCCTGGTGTTGCACCAAACAGTGCCTGCAAACGTTTTGCAGTCTGAGCAGATGCATTAAGGTGAGGTGGAAAGAAATAACAGAAAACTGCTCAGCTTCTAAAATCGTAAATCAGATATTTGGGTTTCTCTCTGTTTATATTTAGTAAATTGTAGTGGTTTGACTCTGTCTGGGTGCCAGACACCCACCTTGGTGTCTGCAGAGCTGTTCCTGTCACATATTCCCACCCTTCTCTTCTCTGGCTGCAGTTACATCTGAACAATGCCTTTTTTTTCCTTACTATTCTTAAATATGATATCACAGAGGTGTTACCATCATTCCTAATTGGCCCAGCTTTGGCCAGTGGCACATCTGTCCTGGAGCTTCCTGGTGTTGGCTCTGCTGGATGTGGAGGAAGCTTCCAGCAGCTTCTGACAGAAGCCACCCCTGTGTACACACATTACCAAAATTAGGCCATGCAAACCCAATACAGAAATGTATATTGGAGGTTTTATCAAATCTCTCCTGAATGATAGGACTTTATTAATATTTATCTAAAAATCCATTTTAAGAAATTAGTTGAAGAAGAAGTTGCAGCTAGCCTCAACATGCAGAAATGAAAATTTGTATTTTTCCAGGATCACAGCCTCATAGAATTGTTTAAGTTGGAAAATACCTCTATGGTCATTGAGTCCAACTATTAACCCAGCACTGCCCTGCCCACCACTAAACCCCATCCACAGGTGCCACATCTGCACCTCTTTTAAATCCCTTCAGGGATGGTGACTCCACCCCTGCCCTGGGCAGCCTGTTCCACTGCTGGACACTCCTTCAGTGAAGAAACTTTTCCTAATTTCCAATCTAACCCTCCCTTGGCACAACTTGGGGCCATTTCCACTTGTCCTGTCGCTTGATATTTGGGAGAAGAGGCTGGTACTCCCTTACTAATCTTTCCAATTGCAGTTTGGAGGAACATTGTATATGCTTGGATTAATAATACTCCAGTGTAGAGCAGGACATAAGGAAAATCAGATCTCTCAATTAAGCCTTCAGTTCCTTAAGGCAGATGTTCCTATCTGGATGTATTTAGCATACAGTCAGGATAATAGGAGATCTGAAATGCTTTGGGATTATTTAGGTAACTCTGAGTCATTTTTTTTCAGAAAGTTTCTTTTTTTTAATAGACTAAAACATTTATGTAACAACACTGCTAAATCATTCAGAAATGTTTTATAAAAGTAAAAATATAGTAACAGATTTTATATGTAAAAATATATGGTACTTGGGTTCTTGTAATTTTGGGAAGATTTTCCACAATGAAGAGTAAAAATAGAAACTACAATTACAGTTGGACCACCTCACCTTTAGGACTGAAAAAAAATATTTCTGCATCATTACATCAAATTTATCTCTATAAAATTTAGTGAAGACTGTTCCAGATTTGCACACATAGAACAATTGAGTTAATGAGTGTTGCATGACTTGTAGGAACATAACAGGAAATGTTTGGAGAAATTCAAATCATTAAAGAGAAGGTGAATAAATGCAGTTTGACCTAAGCAGTCCATTCATGAAATTGAGTCCTTTCACCTTCAGCCTCATCTTTCCTGTTTATTGTAAACTGAGAGACTAAATTAAAACTATTAAAGGGTATAAATAACTTCAGAGATTTCTTTAGACATTGTTTAAATACTTTTACTGTAAGGAGAGGCAGAGCATTTCATTTTCTTTCAGAACCTTTTGCAAATGTTTTTTACTGCCAATTCCACCTGCCAAAAATAATTAAAATACAGCAAAAGTGAAATGCCCTTGGTAGTGCTCATCTGCCTTTGTTTTTCTTATAAGTGAGGGGTAAGACTCACACTTGTCACTTCAGTATTTGCTCATTAAATAGAGATTCTTTGGGAAATCTTCACTTGCTAATTATGGACAATATGGGTTATTGATGGAGAGCCTTAACCCTTTGAAGGTGACAGCAGCATTAGATGCTTGTCAGCATCTCCAAACTTCTGTTGCATATCAAGACCTGCAAAACAATAAAGATTAGCTTTTTATAAATGACCCACCCTTCTAGTTATCATGTAGGGAACAGGGATGGGGAGAGGATTTACAGAGAGGGGGAAATTATGAAAAATCTTCTCTTCCCCAAAACCTGCAAACCACCCTCAGCAGCTTCTGCTGTGGGCATGGGGGAGCACCACGAGTGAGGAGAGCCTTTGAGGATCAGCTCCAAATCTGTGGAGATCTGAAAGTAGCTTCCCTTTATCTCTTTGCTAAAGATCCCCCATGCAGTAACCTGTGAGATGAGTGGAGTTTTTGAATGAACTTGACCATTTTTACGGTTTCCAGTTCTAAAGGAAGGCTTTGGTTTCCAAGAGGGAGATAATGCTGAGTTTGTCTGTACAGACTCCACAGCCTGGTGGATTCTGGTTTAGTGAGGTATTGCTGGATGGTATCTACAGGGATTTTGTGTGCTTGATCCAATGATTTATTCTACCCTTAATTTTTTGAACCAACCTTTTTTTTAAGTACAACTTTTCCAGGACCCTATATTATGAGACACAGAACTAGAATTTCTTCTCTGGCCATATATTTTTCTACAAATTCTCTCTGCCAAGAGGAGGTAATAGGTGCCAGTTGCTTCAGACAGGCTGTTTTCACCATGGCATTCTTAGCTGTTTCCAAGCTGGCAGCTCTCAGACTTGAATCTCCTTGTTCAAGTCTTACAGGGCACATTTTCAGTCAGCCTGTGTCCTCTGGGTAGGTCTGCATGGCCAGTTGGGTTGTAGGCACTGGATTTGCAGATGCAGTCTAACTGTAGTTACAGGTTGTAGAAGACAGCATTTTGGGGATAATTAGGGCTTCTCTATACATTTATAATGATTTGCAGTAGCATCTAACATCAGAAATATTTGTGCCCTCACATACCTGATGAGATGAGTGCACGATAAATCAGCAGCTATTCAGAAGGATGAGGAATGTTGCACTTAAGAGAAGTGATATTTCATCAGGTTTGTCCTGCTTCAGAAGTCCAAAAGAGCAGAGAGAGCTAAAGAAATAAAAAAGTCACATGGCATTCATCCATCTAAACTTTTTTGTAATCCATATAGTTGTACTCTTAAGTGTTGATATATGTCTGAATGGATAGAGAGGTATAGAAAATCTTCTTATATCTTGCAGATATGATGCAGCAATCAGAAAAGCAAGGAAAAAACCTGCCCTTGCAACATCACACAGTCTGTTATTCTGCTGTGTTTTCTTGAACAGAAATCTTGTGTTCATTTGTGCTACACATTGTGTGACCTTGTTTGGTATGATCCAGTGTTTGTGATGAACTCTGACATCGGATTTCTACCTGGACATATAAAAAACACTCTGTGAAATGGAAGTACAATTCTTCTATTAGATAGGTTTTAGGAGAGCACTGTGTTTCTTTAAAAATGCCACCTCTCATAGGGGTGATGTACAGCAGTAAATTGGTGGGAAACAAAGTGATGTTTCTGGAATGAGGTAGAAATGGGTTGTGTAGAGGGAAGACATTATGCACCGAGCGATGGAAGGCATTTTTTTCCTTTCACAGTGGCTTATTTCTTACCATTTTTAGGCTGCAGTTTTTGGGGTTTTTTTTTAAAGCAATATGGAAATGCATAGCTGAATTCTGCTATAAAGTACCTCTGAGCAAAGATTATTAAAAATGACAGGCATATTTCTGTGTATTTGATAATGTCAAAAACAGAAGTAGTGCAGCACACTGGTGTTATGAGAGACCAGAATATTTCTCTTTTCTGAAAAGTCTGTAGTGTCTAATGTAAGAATGTAAACCATAAAATCCTCTGACATTATCCTTAAATTATGATTAACATTTACTAGAGCATACATATTTATTTTCATTTTTAATTTTTTGTTTTCCAGCTCTTCTTTATGCAACTATTTTTGGAAATGTCACCACCATTTTCCAGCAAATGTATGCCAACACCAACCGGTACCACGAGATGCTGAACAACGTGAGGGATTTCCTGAAATTATATCAAGTCCCAAAAGGCCTTAGTGAAAGAGTCATGGATTACATTGTCTCAACCTGGTCCATGTCTAAAGGAATTGACACTGAAAAGGTACCTGACATTTTAGATAGCAAGAGTTGGTGTCCATTCTGTGCTTTCTTAGAAAGTGGACTGTAGAGCAGCTTACAATTTGCTAATAAATTCTTAACTGCTTGCTATGCCTTTATTATGTCTGTGCTTGGAAAAAAACCTGGTTGTTTTAAAAATGTGCTGTTTTGCTGCTTTGAATGTATGCCTTTATTTTTCATTGTGGTGAATGTTTTCTGCTTTCCAGTCTTAATTTGTCTAAATAATGAATAATTTTAATGTACTTAACTATTGAAATCAATGGGAAATTGGTCTTCAAATTAGCCCAATAACATAATTTGGTGTCTAAACTACAGCTGTATTATCCTGAGAACTATTGGCATCTGTGCACTGCAATTAAATGAGTTTGATTGGCTTGGACCTTTTGCTGATGCCCAGGACGTCAGCATATCCATCAGCATAATTAGGATAAGATTTAATGGCAGTAGAGATTGATCTCCCTGAGCTCAAATCTCTGGACTGGCACTTCAGGCCTTTGGTAGGGAGGTGCAGAAAATGCGATGCTGTTGGCATCTGTGCCAGGGTGGAAGTCCTACAGGACTTTAGCCCTCAGAAGGAACTGATCATTTAGGTTTCCTCAAAAGCTGATTTAAGGTCATCTTTGGAGAGTGATTCAGGTTCAGGAGTGACCTGATGCCTTGTCCTCAAGAACTCTCTGCATTGTATGTGCAGTGAGTCTGTCCAGCCTTGGATATTTCAGAGCTGAAGTCAGAGGAGGGAAAGAGTTCCACCTGCAATGCCTTGAGCATAAAGCAAGATAAAACAGTTTTAGGGACAGATTTTTGTTCAGTGAACATCAGTGATGCTCCTGTGGCTCCTGTGGGCCTGGTACACATCAGCTTAAATTAGGCATTAAAGCTCCAGAATCCATGATTTCCCTCCATAGAACTTCAAGACCAAGAGTCCAGAGGAGTTATGGAAGAATCATGACAGATGACAGATGACTCCTGAAATGTGCTTGCAGAGCTTTAAAATTCTTTCCTCATTTGAATCTCTGGTGAAATATGGGAGGGTGATGCAGATTGTTCAGGTGTACCAGGATGAAGTCTCTCCACTGAAAAATTTAGTCTTACATCATGCTGATGCAACACCAGCTCTCTTATTTATCATCTTCTGTGAAATTCAGCTTACCACCATAAATGCAACTGCTTTAAATAGCAAAAATCTTTATTTCTTTAATTCTTGTGCTTCAGTATGCCACATTGTTTAATATGTATTCTTATGCACTAATACCCTAACTTCCTAATCAGGATTCACATGTTAGAAGTGAGCTTTTCTATTCTAAACTACTGTAAATGAATTCAGTCCTATTGTATAAACTTCAAACTACATGAAAATTCAACTGCCATTTGCATTTATCTCCTTGCAGTTAAGCCAGAATCCTGTGTTACTCCACTGCAGTTTCATTAGATTTTAATGATGCTTTGCAGTTAATTAGGAGAACCTATGCTTTAATTACTGAAATTTCCTACCATAGTTTCCGCATGTCCCCTTTTATAGATTATAAAAACACAGTTAGAGCCATAATCTCTGACTCATGGCAAGCATTGTTCTCTGGTCTGTAAGATGGAGTGGCTGCTTAGCTAGATAATTAATTTACCTGTAAAATCTGTGACTTAGGTTTTTAACAATTTTCCCTTGGTGAAGACTTGCCTTAACATAGCCCTGGATCCAAACCAAATTTAAAACAGTGTAAGGATTTCAGGAACCTCTGCATCTGGACATAGTAGTTGTAGCTATTTGAGCTACCCAGAAAAACCCATGGTACAGAAAAACAGAGACAAGAGAAACGTAAGAACTTGAGCACTGGGTTGGATATTTTGGTATTCTGTGTCCCTTACAGCCTGCAAGTCTGTAAAAGCAACAGCTCCAGTGGCCTGTAGTGCCTGCACAGAACATCCCAGTGTCTGTACAAGGGCAAGGATAAGGCAGTTTGCTTTCTGCTGCAAAAACCTTGGCTTTAGCAAAAGCTTGGAAAGCTGTGTTGCAGCCCGTCTTACATTTGTCTCCACTCAGGAAGGTGTTACTTGTTTGTGTTATCACCCAAACAAATGAGAAATGGTTGTAAATTCCAGCTGAAATGTCATAGGAACAGCAGTGCAGTCCTAGAGACTGGTCATTTAGGGTGAGTGGTTTCTCTTGCCTCAGGTCCTTCACTAACCCTTCAAGCCTTGCTGTAGGACCCTCTGCACATAAATTGCATCCATCTGCACCAAACCTAGAGCAGCAAGAGGATGGGAGCAGAGGGACCCCCAAGGTACCCAGTGTCATGTCAGATTTATTTCTGTGGGTTCAGGGGGGCTAATGGGATACACTGCACCTGCAGCTGAGCTGCTGAGTCCAGACAGTGCTCCAGCTTGGAAGAGGGGATTATTGTTCCAGGTCTTGGATTGCTTCTCTGCACTGCTTTGTCTGACAGCCTGGACCTGACCTTTCTGCCAGTTTCATTTTCAAAGCTCCAGTAATAACATTCTGAGCAGTCTGTTATATCTGTATGTAGCTGAGGATATATTTTCATCATATGATTTCCCATTTCCCTTAATTTTTATGAACTTTTCATTAAGCTTCTTATTATCCTTCAAAACACACATGTGCTCACGACACAGGATAATTATTGAGGAATTTCAGCTTTTCACTTTCCATCAGACAGATCAGACAGTTTTCATCATCCAAGGATATTTTTCAACCTAATATACTCTATTACATCCTAAATTGTTCCAAATATATCTCCTTTGTTACACTGGAGTGTGTTTTGCAACATCATTTGCCCCAAATTTGTAATACATTTCATTCAGCCACTCAGCATGGCTTTGTTTTGAAACCCAAATTTAAACAAGAAGGAAAAATGAGTTTTTTTATATGAGTATTGCAGTAGATTTCTATGGTGTTGAACGATCCTAGCATTGATGGAGCAAGAGTTAACATGTGTTTCTTTGATAACTAAAGATTTAAAGTTAATATACTTGAAATCAAAATATAAGTTTAAAACTTGATTGGAATTATGACCACTTCACATGTGTTGATTTGTTGCCTCAAATATTTATCCCTGAATGACACATTCGGTGTGTAGTTCCAAAGAAGATCTTGGCCAAGACTGATGAGTCCTTACATGAGAACTGAAAAAGTAGAAGTTAGAGTGGAAGAGGCTGAGTGAAGATCCAGTCTTTGCTGCCTGTGTAGCAAGATGTCCTGAACAGAATTTAAAACCTGTGTGTTTTCCTTGTATGTGGAAGAGGACTTGGTCTCCCCCACTGAAAAGTGACGGTGCTTTAGGATCAGAATTTTGGCTTCCCTGATCTCCTTGGGAATAACTCATCTTCAAATCCTGCCTTCAGACCACATTGCTTCAGCCTGTCTCTGAGTGCTCACAAACAAGGAATTAACAATGACACTAAAAGCATTAGCATATTTATTATTATTACCTAAGGGGAAGCAAGTGGCCTCTGATCCATAATCTTAAATCACTTAAACATGAGAGCCCTGCTCTGACAGCTGGGATGAGATATGTAATACATGGACACTTATATCCTGGTGTAACAGTGGCTCAAACAAAATGGAATTTTTTGGTTTTTTAAATTTATTTTTTATGTTTTCTTATGCAGATTTTGGGGTTACTCATCTAATAACGAACAGGGTTAAAAACATGACAAAACTGAAAAGCCTTTATGCATTAAATGCATTCATGCATTTTTTGTAAGAGGTAAAAAAAGAGGCAGTACTGTCTGTGTATATGACCATTTTAAAGTAGATTATAAAAAATCTTTGCATTAATAATTTGATATATGAAACACACTGAATTCAAGTATCTTAGTTTGTATTAAAATATCCAGGCAGCAAACTAGAAATTTAAAGATATTAGCTGTTCTGTAAGAAATAGGTCATTATCCAGGAAAGCAGAACAACCATTAACTAACATGCAAATGTCTCAAGGTCTTATCTAATGATAACACTCTGAAATGTCTGTAAAACCCAAAGATTTTTTTCATCTTGACCTGTGTGCTGTTGTATGGCTTACAATTTGCTCAGAAAGCAATTAAATAAATGTCTGTCATGTTTAACAGTAGTTTCCTTCAGAAAAGCCATAGATTGAATGAAAAAAAGTCATTTTACTTCGTTTCAATCTGAACATCAATGGCAATTGGGATAATGAAAGCCAATTCCATGTTGCACTGACTGAAATAGAAATCACAGGAACATAGCACAGTATTAGAATTATTCACTGCTGGCCCACTAAGCTTTCATAAAGGAGATGGCTTTATGGTAAGCAGACACAGGTTGTAACTTCATTAAACATTAATCTACACGAGGACAGTGCAGCTCATTCATGTTTGCTGTTAATAAGAGCTTCAAGAGCTGTAGAAATAATTAGTGATCCCCTGAGACAACAAAGAGGAATCAGGCTGCCATTCCTGCCATGTCCCATCACATTGAGGTGTCCATAAGTGCTGGCTGGATTTCCTTTTGGATGACCAGGAGTAGAAGGCTGCCAAGCTTCGTGGCCAAAGAGAACTTCCACAACATTGTCTGTGACAGCTTCACACAGTTCCCTGCTGGAAGGGGCAGGTAAAAATCCTTTGGACAAGTATTTTTGTTTCACTGTAGAGCCTTGGTGGTTCCTTGCAGATCGGGATGAGGTGAACAGGAAGTTGTGCCTCACCTCACAGAGCTGAGCTAGGAACAGGTACAGCTGGAATCCATGGATCTCTGGAGGGCAGGATGCAGGAGAGATGCTCAAGATCTCACAGTCCTTGCCACAGATCCGTGGGCAGGACCTGTGGGGCTTTCTGTTTCCCCTTTGTGGATTGTTTGCCTGCTTTATACACTCTGCAGGACCAGGAAAGAGTACTCACAGTCACCTCTGCCTCTTGGTTTAATATCTTGGGATTAATACAGAATTAATGGTGAACTTGTCATGCTTGAGGAGATGCCAGGGCTATGGAGCAGCTCACGAGCTTAACTCCTGTGGGAATAAGTCCCTGAGTGGATGGGCCTGGATTTCCTGAGCACTGCCACCAAAGGGGCTCTCAGTTCCAGATCACATCTCAGGGAAGGTCTTCTCCACATCTGTTTTCATCCTTCATTTCCTTGAGAGTCTTTACATAATGCTGCATGTGAGAAAATGAAGCCTCCTCCAGAAGAAGCACAAAATAAAATAGTGCACTGAACAATTCCGTTCTTCCAAAGGTGACCTTAAGTGCCAGAAACTGTTGCGACTCGAGAAACTCTTTTATATATGACACATTCTTTCTGATGTTTCTTTTTCTTGTTTTATCCAGAAAGATGTTTTTAAAGGATAGATTTCCCAGTAGTGTGCTATCTCTTGCTCCATTAGAAGGCTGTGCAATAATTTTGCTTGCTGTAGATATGATAACAAAACTGAAAACAATAAAACCTTTAAATATGCAACCTTTAGGCAACCTGGGATCTACTCTTGGGGTCATCTGTGGACATTATTAGTGTGCCACTTTCCAGTGCATTAGACAGACCAGTAGCCCCTGTGCTGGTTAACCACTTGATTCCTTAAGACACATGTTACTGCTTCTCATCTTGCCCTGATTTCCAAACCCTTAGCCAAATTCTATCTATGTTGAAAAAACTGAATTTAATGTGCTCTACAGCAAATTTCTGGGGATTTTTTTAATGTCTCTAGCAGGTTGCTTAGTTAAAAAAACAAATTAAATTTGTTACGATGCCACTAAATCTGCCCATTTTAATCACTGGTTCAGCTCATCTATTAGTAATAAGAGAACAAGCCAAACTCAACTTAGATGTGATTTTCAGATCTTGATTTCAGAACATTTAAATCCAAGTGACCTTGGATCTTACTGCAATTAAAACAGAGCACACCATTGCTACTGAAATTCAGTTCTTAGTGCCAAGATACTCAGTGATGTATTAAAGACTACCCTAATGCCTGCAGGGTTAATTACTGCTCAGCTCCATACATCATCTTTGAGATCCTCACAAAATTTTCTATTTATTGTAACAGGAAAATGCTGTGATTTGCCAATCAGCTGTTTTCTTACCTTTGTCTCTTTGGCCTCTATCCAGTGCCAAATGTAACACTTTTAGCCAGGCCTGATAAAGAATTCCATACTCAAATGAGCCAAATCTTTCTAAAAATCTGAGTAACTTGTTCAGCTGCCTAGTGAGTATTGTGGGTCTTTTGAAAAGAAGTGGCCCTGAGTCTGACTGCTGAATATGTCTGAAAGCCCAGAATGGCCTTTCTCCACAAAATAAAAATACCTATCTGTGGCCTCTTATGGGTTTGAGGTTGGAAGAGTTTACTTTCTTTATTTTCAAAGCTGGCATTTTTAGTATCTCTGGTATTTGTTACAGTTATTAATTTAGGAAACAGTCCTAGTTATTACACCACAGAATGTCTTGGCTTGGTTATCAGTCAATACTTTTCCTACCTACAACCCCCAAAATGTGGGAATCCTGTTAGCAGAAACAAGATTGATAGCGAATGTTTTTGATTCCCTGGCTTTTTCCCTTTTTGTTGACAAGTCTTAACAGATTCTGTAATACCTCCTAAGCCGTCCTGTAGTGTTTTCCAGCTGGGGAAGATTTTTTAACAAACACTTAAACCTGTAAAACCATCCTAAAATATATTATTTGGACACACTCTTAATCTATGCAGTTTTTTGTTTTGATTCATGTGCTTTTGTTTGAATTTTTTATAATCTCTGCTCCCTGTAGAGCTCTTTGAGCTGTTCAGGAAGCTTATCTTGAAATGCCTGAACATGCTGAGGAAATGGATGAGAGAGTTAAAAAAATCAGATGGAACCTCCTGGGGAGTTTAATTCCCCACCCCTACAGATCTCGAGCTGAAAAGACTGTGAGATGTTTTGTGCCAATTCCCTGTGGGTCTTCCAGAGCTGGTTCCTGCCTTTGCCAATCTCTAGCAGCAGCCACAAGCCGTTCTCTCACTGTCAGCATTTCCCATATGAGGTGGTCTGGAGATGATGGTGCTGCTGAGTCTTTGCTTTGGGAGTTGTGCTGGGGTCTGTATCAGCTGGGAGCTGGGTGGTGATGTCAGAGCTCAGCAATTGTCTTACACTGACTTTGAGGAGATTCAGTTTCCTGTGCAAAGAGGGGAGGTGATAAATACTATTCTGTGCTTTCCTTTCTCCTCCCTCAGCTTTGTAGTGGGTCAGGTCTTTGTGGACACCTGTGTGCTCTTCAGGGAGCCTTGCTTCTTTGCTGGTGAAATCAGAGTTGGTACAGCCAGCAAAGATTCTCCTTTGAGTAGAATTCAGCTTTCTCCTCTGATTTTGCACTGATATGTAGCAGGTTCTGTTCTTTCATGCTGCCTGGACACGTAGGGGAGAGCTGGCTGCAAAGTCTGTGGCTGCAGATTTATTACAGAGCAAATTCTGTAGCAGCACAAGCAGCTGCCCCCCTCCGAGTGCTCCAAACCCCTCACTTAGCAAAGCATTGCCATCAGCGACCTGAATACCCTGCCTGCCTTTCCAGCTGCCTGTTTCACTGCAAAAGGACACAGAATCTCTGAGGAAATCTCCTCTTAAGAAATCTGTCTTGGTGGTTTTTGCTGCACTGCCAAAAAATACACACAGGGCAGAACCAATGTCCCAGCTGAGCTTCGGTTCTGTTACCAGGATGTGTTGGAAGCATTTCCTTCACAGTGAAAAGATTGACTGAGCATTGCAGGGCATCCTCTCCCTTAACCAAAATTTTCTTTTTTGCACCCACACGTGTGCATTTGTACACAATATGGACTCAGGGACAGCCATGGTGCTGCTAGTTTGTATTTCTTTGGTTGAATGCTGCCTTAAAAAAGCTGAGGTGTCAGTGAGAGCAATTCACAATAAGAATGTCCAAAGTCTTGTATTATCAGTAAAGGGTCATTTTCAGGCAAATATTAGTCTGAATTTGAAGTGCTCATTTGAAGAGCATGCAGTAAACACATAGCTGAATGTTGCAATTATTTATCTTCATTCTCTTTTTTCCCTATCTATATCTACATTTATCTGCAGCAGTCAGGAATGCCTTGCCAAATCTTCAAATATTAAATATTTGTTTTACTTGTCATCTGTTTCATTCTCTGTTCACAATGCCTATGTAGCAGGCAAGAGAATTGAAATTAAGCATATTTTTTCCTGGCTAACTCTTAGATCATTACTCATTTACTGCTGATATTATCGATAATGGATATCTCCATATATCTTTGTACAGTGATTTGTCATTAGGAGAATCACTTTATCATGACATCAGAAAATTCCTGAATTATGCTTTCTAAGATTGGCTTTTCTCTGTGCAATGGATTTTTTTTCTGTCTCTTCATATTACAGTGTGTTATGATAGGTATGCTGCTTGTGTCTATAAAAAGAGTAATTTTTTGAGTGTTCACTTTTAATAGTCTGTATTTAAGTCAGTGTTTGTGAGGAAATGGTATGCTGTTTTGCATCCAAGTGGCTTTTATTCTCCAGAGATGCAATTATTTTACATTCCAAACAAAGGGTCCTGGAACATCTCAGAATCTTACAGGAACAACCTCTGCAACAGTTTAACCAATTTTTTTCTGCAGTTTGGAAGCTCAAAAGCCGAAATTTGGTAATCAGTCATGTATGATCACAGACATTTTTCTTAAGAGCAATGCTTGAGAATTCCTAGCTCGTGGCCTTGTTAAGTCAAAAGCACTTAAATTTCTGAAAGTATTAAAGGGAGATAAAAAACTTATAACCATGATTCAGGCCCAAGAGTAGATAAAAATGTTAAAAATCATCAATCATGGTAGGAAAGAAAGCAGAATTTTTCTGCTTAAGTTAGTATTGAGATGAAGAAAGATGGCATGTTTCTGTTTTATTGTAATAAAGACAAACTTTCTGTTTGATCCTCAAGTAAGGCTGAGGTGAAACAATCACTCTCGAAAGTAATTTTTTTTTTTTTTAAACTGAGAAACTAAGGTATGCCTGTATTTCTGCTGGTAAATGGAATGACTCAGGTAAATAGATGTTTGTAAAATTGACATTTGCCCCTACTAAGTTATGGAAATGTGATACAGAATATAGTCTACAGTGACTCACACAAGATACTGTTACTAATGCAAATGATGGCTTACAGAGAATATGCCTTGTCAAATGTGTTTATTACTATTTTTTATGATAAAATGTACTTATGCAGGGGATTTAAATGTTTTCTGTACAACATTTTGTCACAGAAAAATATCATTAACCCAAATTGACTTACTCTGAGTTAAAGTTGTTAAAATAGAAAGTAATTATCTAGTAGCTCTGGGAAGTTGGTTTTAAGTGAGAAAATGTCATGCAGGGGGAAAGTTTCCAATGAGAGCCTGTGCTTTGTAGTGTTAGGCAGAAAAAACATCTTCTATTTCTCTTATTTTTTCAAGACTGAGAGGTGTCCTGGTCATATTCTGTGAACACTTACATGTGGAAGAGATTTATGATTATTGCAGGTCTTTTATCTCAACAAGATCATAAATCAGTTCAGAAACAAGGTATGTTTTAAAAGAGAGAGTAGCTGTCCATTGGAACAAATACCCTGTAGCATTTGAAAACATTAATTCGAGAACTTCTGGGCTATAATTTCACCAGGTATTATGGGATTGATGGGAACATTTGGAGTGGAAGAGGTTAGTGCAGATGGTTACAGTAGCCCCTTCCCACCCCACACTGTCATAGTACAGAGAATGGGAAAATAACTTCTATTTCACCTTTCTACATTCACTATGTCTTTGATTCCAAAGGAACTTTGACCTATCTAAATAAGAAAAAGAATAAATATTATTATTAAAGTAGAAATTATTTATTCTTTTCACACTCTATACTTTAGGAGCTTTAGGAATGCTTTGCAGTAATTTGTTTTACACCTCTCCTGCATTAAACATAAATTGAAATTGTGGCTTGAGTTCATTAACTTGACCATTTGCCTCAAAGCTTAGTCAGGGTTACCAGAGTCTCCCTCTGCTATTATTCCATGATAGTCAGCTCATTAACCCAGTGTCCCTGTCTCCTGCTCTGTCTGCAGAGCTAGCTGCCAGATTAATTCCATATGATGAGAAATTAATCAGTAATATTGATCTGCACTCTTCTTGATATGAGACTTCCAGGGTGCTCTTAGTCTCATGCTCTTTTCTATCATTTATCCTAAAAAAAAACATTAAAAGGCTTTATATGTTTCTCAGTGCAATTAGCTGCTTTGCATTTTGGGGCTATAAGGAAGTTAGTGTGTTTAGGAGAGTGTGCACATATTAAACACATATTAAACAGTTTACAAACCCAACAAGACCCACAGGTTTCCATTTTCTTTCTTTCTTCAGGTGTATTTGTGTTACTGTTTCAATAGGGAAAGCTATTTAAGGTAAGAAACTAGTTGAAGGTCTTATTTAATTGATCTACAATGAACATGTCTTCATAATGGACAGTTATTCACTCACCTTTACGTTTCATGAGGTTTCATTACACTTCCAGTTTTTCCTCCAATCTCTTTAGATTTTCTAGTCTGTAAACCCTCCTGGGCAGGTAATTCCTTGTATATCTCACTGAAACTGAGCCCTGGGTGTGTTTGGACATGTGTTGGTAAGTGGTCACCTACATCAAGACTTCTGAAAGCTGGGTTTTCTGAGTGTGAACAAAACGTGGTGTTTTTCTGTTGAGGACGGTTTGTCTTTGCATGTCCTGGAGCTCTTTCAGCTCTGGCCTGTTCTGTGCTCCTGCCAGGAATGAGCACAGCAGCAGGCAGATAGTCTGGGCACCAGGTCTGGAGGGACACCCACAGACAGGACAGAGCCTTTCCACCAGAAATTCTGGAAAATGAGTGTGAAAACTGTTAGGAGTGAGCAGAGTGCAGCGGAACAGTCCTGTCTTCCACATCACCCTTCCAGATGGAGTGAAAGAAGTAGATGGGTAGAAAAAAACTACCCCAAATCAGGATAAAACTCCCACCAGAAACTGGATGGATGGATGGATGATGGATGGATAATGGATGGATGGATGGATGATGGATGGATGGATGGATGGATGGATGGATGGATGGATGGATGATGGATGGATGATGGATGGATGGATGGATGGATGGATGGATGGATGGATGATGGATGGATGGATGGATGGATGGATGGATGATGGATGGATGGATGGATGGGTGGATGATGGATGATGGATGGATAATGGATGGATGGATGGAAGGATGGATGATGGATGGATGGATGGATGGATGATGGATGGATGGATGATGGATGGATGGATGGATGGATGGATGGATGGATGGATGGGTGATGGATGGATGGATGGATGATGGATGGATAATGGATGGATGGATGGATGGATGGATGATGGATGGATGATGGATGGATGATGGATGATGGATGGATGGATGGATGGATGGATGAATGATGGATGGATGATGGATGGATGATGGATGGATGGATGGATGGATGGATGGATGGATGGATGGATGGATGGATGGATTTCAAGATCCCTCCTCACCAGGCACATCTTCAGACCATCCATCCGGTTATTTCATACACCGGTGGCCTTGGTGTCACATCCCCAGCTGATTGCTTTCCCACCTTTTCATTTATCCAGGTCCTCTCCATCTGCCCAAAGGACATGAGAGCAGACATCTGCGTGCACCTGAACCGGAAAGTTTTCAACGAGCACCCTGCCTTCCGGCTGGCCAGCGACGGCTGCCTGCGAGCCCTGGCCGTGGAGTTCCAGACCATCCATTGTGCCCCGGGGGACCTCATCTACCACGCTGGGGAAAGCGTTGATGCTCTCTGCTTTGTGGTCTCAGGATCCTTGGAAGTCATCCAGGACGACGAGGTGGTGGCTATTTTAGGTACTGTGATCTCTGCTGGGGTGTGTGTGGTTTGTGTGTGTTCTCCTTCTGCTGAGGTTTGAATATTAACGAGTCTTGCCTAACATCAGCTGGGACTGCGGGAGGCTAGCAGCTGTCATAAGATGGAGATGCTGTGTCACCAGAGATCCTTCTCTAGAAGCAAATCCTTCATCTTCTGTGCCATTGGGAGTGCTCTTTCTGCCCAGTATGGCTCACTGGTCACAGCTACAGTGTCTCTGAGCAGAAGAGAGTGGCATCTGTGTGCATGACATCTTTTAAACGGCCTGCTGGCGGAAATGCACATTGTTTTATGTTACTCCCTCAGGAGGATTTCTGCATTAACCTTCGCACTGGGATTTTCATTTGTCTGTGTTCTAGCCCAGAATAACACCTGCGAACAGTCTCTGCAAGGAGACAAAATTTTTGCTTGTAGTGAGCTGGCTTTACAGAAAATAAAGAGTCTGATCTGATTTTGCAAAGGGATGGGGTTACACCATGTGTCAAACCACAGTCAGAAATCTGAGTAATTTAGGTAAATCACCTTGTCACTCCACTGTGCTGTCTGGTTTTGGGAAAGAGCCCAGTGCAGACCCTTGTTAGCTTGTATGGGATTGGGAAAGGTGTGGTATGTGGTGGGACTGAGTGGTCAGCACCTGTGTGGAGGCAGGAATCCTCCTCAGAGGCAGAACAATGTGGAGTAAAAACTGGTGGCTCTGCAGAAAAACTACCCAGAGCCTGCCTTGCCTGTTTAAAATAAACCCAGTTATTGTAGAACTCATATCCTGCTGAATATTTGTCTTCTCTTAAGCTGGAGCTGTCACTCCCTGAGGGCAGATCCAGTGGATTCCTGGTCCTAGGGCAGCTGTCAGACCCCAGTGAAGCTCTGTGCTGCTTCTTCCCTCTAAGGATAGTTCCAGAGTGTTCCTGAAGTGTTTCCCTAAAAATGTGTGTGTGCCTGGGACTGGGGTGGGACTGGGGAATGTGAGGATGGGGCTGCATACCCCAGGGAACAGGTATCACTTGGATTCTCCCAGCTGGAGTATGAGCTCAGGAAAACACACATCCATGCTCTTTGGAAATACCTGCTGCACCTTTCTGTGTTCCAGGGAACACTAAGATTTTGAAATAGATTTAATGTAACAATGAATCTGTTTCCATATTCAGACATGGAGTCACTACAATGAAAGCTCCTAAATCAACAATTTCAATGGGAAATTATTCCTTGTATTCCAGCTCACTGGACCATTTCATTTTTATAATTAATCTCAGTGATGATATCTTTTATTTGCTTACAATTATTTAAAAAAAAAACCCAAAAGGCTTAAGAGGAAGTAGCAGTATTTAAACAAATACATGTTTTTTACAATGAAACCAATAAATATGTAATTTACTGAACTGAGAGCTATCACTAAATACATTACATGCAAAATGATACTTGTTTGCATTTATTAATCAATATTGTGTGTTTGGAATGACATGACAGTAAGAACTTTTTGTTTCTGCCTTTCAGGTGTATTAAATTTAGTATCTGTGTTAATCCCCATTTGACCAGAGAGACCATATCTGGTTAAATGAATTACCTTTAATTACCAAAAGTGCCTTCAATTCTTCCATGACTCAGAGCCGTGTTCATTATGTACTACAGGGATTGGCAGAACGTGTAAATGTAACTTAAAGCAAGATAAACTGCTTCCTTTAGCCCTTGAACACACTGAAGAGTTTTTTCATGCTCTGACAGATTATTTAGCAGAATAGTGAACTGAGTAATTATGGGATATTGTGTCCTAAAAATTCGCTTGTGGAAGAAAATCTCTCCCAGATGTAGCTGCAAAGACATTTCTAGTGGCAGCTGTGGCACCTGAAACAGCAACTGCAGATCAGACAATGAAAAACATAATTTTTATTGATCTGCTCTGCTTTGAAAAGTTCAAGCACAAGGAACATGAATCTGCCTAAGGGGGAGACCAGGTTTAAAAAAACTGACTAATGGGAAAACCTCAGTACCTGCTTTGAACGCTCCAGGAATCTGCTGCCACACTGGTTTTCCCAGGGAAAGTCAACTTGCAGGATTGTGCTGCCAGTCTGTCCGTCTCCTCCACCCCCAGCATTGACCTAGAGTAGAGGAAAAGCAATAAGTATCCTTTGGAAACTTGTCCTCATTAATTTCCTCTATGAGAGCAGAATGAACAGGACATGCTGTCTGCAGCCTCTGCTCCTTGCAGAGGAAATAATAGTGTAATGTGGTTTAATACAAAAGTGTATTTGGCTTGCTTAAGGAAGGAGAGAGGGAGAAGGGGTGTTTCAGTTTTTTTTTCAAGCATGCTCACCTGCAGATGTGGTGTATTTTTAAATGTGGAATATACTAGAAAAGTGAGTCAGGTAGGGGCATTAAAACAGGTTAGGAACCATCATGTCCTGTCTCTGACATTCATGCTTCCATCCAAAGTGCAGGGCTTCATCCTCCCTCAGGTCCTGGCATGAATCACTCCACGATCTTCCTTTGTCCATCTTCCCATATCATGTTTCCTTGCCTCACAGCCACGGTGAGCTGGCACATCCATCCTCCCTGCCTTCAGAAACGGCGTTCTCAGGAGACTTGGCATCCCCTCCAGGTGCTTTTCTTTTTTTCCACCTTCATGGAACAACCATCCTTTCATTCAGCAGCATTTTTCCTGCCTCAGCAGTGCTAGCTTTGGTGTTTCCTGTGCTTGAAATCAGGTGGAGCCTGCTGATTGACAGGGCAACTTGCAGCATTGTGACATTTTGTTCTCCCCAGTTTGATTTTGTTCTCATTTTTTGGTAATTAAATGCCCAGCCGCTGCAGTAATCAGCATTACAGAAACACAAACAGTAAGAGAATGACTCCAAACTGCAGTTTTTAGGACTCATTAATGGAGATATCCAGGTGCCCCATTATGTTCCCTTCATTAGTTACCTCCTCTTCTGGAGGGCAGTGTCCCACCCTTTGCAGGTCCTGGCTGTAGCAGGGAGCACTCCACGTGCAGAGCTGGGGTGCTGCTACACTGGGGAGAAGGAGACACAGACATCTGAACATAACTCACCTGCAGCTGCCAGGAGAATGGAGAAGGGCAAACAGTCTTGTCTCTAATTATCCAAACTTTCCCAGCAAGCGAGGTGACCCTGAGAAGGCACGTCGGTAATTTTCCACCGTCTCAAGCAGGAGTAAACAATTTAACTGCCACTGCTCTGCACAGGGATGTGTTACCAGCAGAGCATCTCAGGGAGGACCAGGGGTTTGGAGTCCCCAGGCTAATGAAAAGAGGCATCAGCTACCAGAGGGCACCTCATAATTCACCCTGCTGCAATTAACCTGAATTTGCTCCTGATGAGGAGTTACACACTGGTGGCAGTGCCAGCCAAGAGGCTCTGAAAGTTGCTTTCCAGCTCCTGCTATCGACACAGCTGGCTGTGTGAGCTGTGCAGTAACTAAAGCTGGGCATATTGATTAACAAGGTTTAAAGAAGTTGGGTTTTTTTCAGCAGAAAAATAATGGCCCGCCGCGTTCAGACGTTGATTGTAGGAATTGATCAAAAATATTGCTCAAGCTGCACAGCGATAAAAATATATTGAGCAGTGCAATCCTGGTGGGGGTTGTTGCTCAGTGAACTCAGTATGACAGTCAAGTCATAATGAATATAAATTTAATAGTTCATGTTTCAGCCACACTTAGGGTCCTGATCCCAGAGTATTCAGTTATTTGCCTTTATGTATTACCTAAAGCATGTTCTGCATATAATTCCAGAGTAACCTGTTGTTAATTGTTATTAGACAAACCAGACTTTATTAAAGGTCTGGTTTATTAATTGTTTCCAAATTTTTTTATCTGGGAAGGGGGTATGATGCAGGATGAGAGGAGTAAAGCAAGTGTCTTCTTGAGTTTGGTATGGTGGATGAAAATAGGGTTGAGTCTTTTTCTGCTCTTAATGCTACTTGTGTTTGGAGGTCAAAAGATTGAGTCTCCCACCAAATCACACAGAGAAAAGTTCTTTAGAGGAAGAGCAAGTAGCAGCTCCCATCTGGGTGAGCAGGAGCCCCAGGAGCTCCATAGCTCTCACCCATGGGCAATGGCAAGATGGTATTTGGTATCCATGCATCAGCACTTTGAATTTTCATGCCAGGGCAGCTGGGCACATGTTTCGTGCAGGACAAGACTGATGGTGCACATGATGCATTTTGTGACATGAAAACCTGTCAGTCCAGTTCCATCTCACAGTATTAGTGGCTAATTCCCTGATTTTAATTTGGTTGGTTGCAGCTTGGGTTTCTTCTCAAGTGGAATGAAGGTGGCAGAATTGGCCCCTGTGTCAAATTAGCTCTTGTTAATTTATACTGAACTTTTGTGTTGTTTTCCATGTGAAGTCAACCAAGGCAGACTAATTGTGAACGTTTCCCCAGGTTAGCAGCATGCACCTGGTAGCAATTTACAGAGCAGGCTGTGTCCTATTTCATCTATAAGAAAAGTCCCCTGTGTTCCAATGAGTTAGAGCTCTAAATTAACTAAGAGGAAAATGATTCAAAGAGGAAAGGCTTGGGTTTTTTTCAGCTAGCAGAACAGAAATTATTAATGCAATTTAGGCTGGGTTTTAAGTGCTGAATCTGAAAATATTTTGCAAAATACTTGAAGGGTTATTGGTCTGAAAACGAGTGTGATTTTCTGGTCTGCACTGTGCAGTTCTTCTTAAGTGCCTTGGAATCAGTCAGATCTTGCAGGTCTGGGTCAACATCTGCAGTACTGTTGTAAGATTTAGTCCTACTGATGCTTGTTCAAAAGTGTCATTAGTTCTTACTGACAGAGCTGAATTTTTCATATTATTTTGTAAATTTAATATATTTTTGTGTCTCTGCATGGTGGTTAATTATGATAAGAAACATCAATCTTAATTTAGTGCCAGCTAGTGTGTTACAGATTTGATTCACAGCCTCCAGAGTCAGAAAGATTCCTTTCTCTGAATTGATATGTTTTTGAATTAGACCTGCATGCTTCAGTGCCAAAACTTGAAAGTCTTGCCAGCACAAGAATAGGAAAATTATTTTAAAATTGTGTGGTACAGTTCTTTTAAATCAGAATAACATTTTGAAGCAATCTGATTTGCCCTATGAGTTTTCAAGGTGTTAGGAATGGCATTCTTTCAGGTTTATTTCCTAAGTCAGGAAGGATAGAAGGCTGTTTCTATATAAAAGCAAAATGGAAATAACCTTTCTACAGGAGCTGGGGCTTCTAGAAGGACATGAGGCAGTATGATACTTGCACTAAAAGTGAGAGAGATAAGGAGAGAAATCTTTCTGGACTTTGGGCCCTGCTTGCAGCAGTCCTGAATGCTGTAAGAAAGGTCAATTCCTTTGTGTTTCCAGGTGCAGATGGGGGAAGGTGTTAAATAATGCAAAGTACCTTTGCCAGCATGGACCTGGCTTTTGGCACAGTCTCTTGTCATTGCTGCTTTACTGACTGTTTTGACAGTGTTTCAGAGGCTGGAAATGCTGTTTTCTCCCATCGTTCTGCCCTTTCACGTGCAGTCCCATCCAGGTGGATTTATAAGCTGCTCAGTGATCAGCTTTGATATGGAAGTTCTGGCCCTTCTGGATGCCCCAGAAAAAGACTGAAGTTGAGGATTAAACATTGGCAGGGGCAAGAAGACCTCTCTCCCAGTTTAGTATCATTTCTGCCCATCTTGGTTGAGCTTGCAGTGATATCCCAGATGGGAAGTGCACCCAATGGATTTTACCCTCTTTAGGCAGAAAAAGCTGTTTCAGCTAAGCCAAATGTCTTGGGGTGACTTTATGGTCCAGTATCCCCTATTTTTCCCAAATTTGTTTCCTCCCAAATTTGTCTCAAACTGGGACACCCAGAAGCCCAGCCAGCCCAGCAGCCTGTCTCCAAAAGTGGTCAACAGCAGATGTGCAGGAGAAAGTAGGAAGGTGAAGTAAAAAAACTGTGATGCTTCCCCAGAATGTCTCCAGCCCTCCACTGGACTGTATTTCGCTCAGAGGGAAATATTTTGTGTTTAGTAGCCACAGATGGATTTTATTCCATGAATATATGGCATCATTTTGTAAACCTGTGCAACCAGTCCCAGTGTGCCATGGTGAGGAGATGCAGAACTGGCCCATCACAGAGATGCTCTGGGTGACAGGAGATGATTCACTCCCTGCTCATTGGGTTTCTACATCAGTTTGGGACACATCTGTCCTGCAGCAGGAGCTTTCACTGCAGATACATAGAAATATGGATTTGTATGAATATAGACACCAATATATGTAATTATGACCTCCACTTGTGGGCATGCTGTCATCACTTCGTGGTACTTGGCACTTGAGCTGATTGGATGAACATTTTCTCTCTGTGATGCAGTTTTACTGATCCTCAAACAACATCAACCTTTGCTTTTCATAAGCAACCTAAGATTTGAGTGCATCCTGATGGAAAGCCAACATTATTTATCATGTCTGGCTCATGCTAGAGTGACTGATGAGGCTTTGGAGATATTTTTAAATGGTTAAAGGGTAGCTGGTCTATTAGCTAAGACTGCACAGAAAAACACCTCTTTAAGAAGTCTTAGTCCCCTTTATGTGTTTTTACTCAGTGCTATTTCACACCAAGAATTTATTCTTTAACTGCCTGCCTAAACTTTCTTCCAAAGGATCCATCAAGCTCTTATGTCTGCTAGGACATTTATTAGCTCAGTTTCTGTCCCTATCTGAAGGAGGATAAATTTTGTCTTTACAGGAATACACATGTGGGTTCTGAAATGCTGTTTAAAAAGAGTGTTTCTGAGTTTAAACACTTTTTCATTCTGTCTGCAAGCTCCTGGGGGGTTCCATAAAACCCTTAGGAAATTTTCTGCCTGAAAGGTCCAGCCATGAACTGGTCAGTCCATGCTGTAAGGCTGTAGAGATCATCTGTCCCCCCGAATCTGTTAGTCAAGGTTATCAGAATACAGAAGATAGAACAGTGCATAGAAATATCCTGACCTGTTATACAGCTGAATTCCATGTGATTGCCCTTAAAGATATATTATGTGAATATTCATGAATATGTATGTGTATTTTATGTACAGGCATGGATACATAGTATTTAGAATTATAGCAGATCAGCTTTTTCAGCAAAAATTATGACTGCCACCAACACCCTTCACATGTCCTCTTCTTGTCCGTGCTCCTTTCAGCTGCAAAATCTGAATTTTTATGATCTTGGTGGTCCTTTCCAACCCAATGATTCCATAATTCTATAGATGTGGCATTTAGGGGATGTTTTAGTGTGGAGTTGGCATTGCTGGGTTAATAGCTGGACTTGATGGTCTTAGAGGGCTTTTCCAACCCAAAGGATTTTATGATTCTGTGATGTGTAAAATGTATGCAAGCAGTTCTCAGTCTTATTTACAACATTCCTTCTTCCAGCAATGCTCTGGGCATTGTGAGCAGGAGCAGGAGGGTTTCCTAGAGGGTTTCCCTCCCATTCAGGAGGTGCTCAGGACTCAGGACAGGGCAGATTTGGGAGATAATGTACTGTGGCCTCAATAAATCTCCAGAGAGAAGCTTTGGAAGTTATGCAGGCTGCATCAGCACCTCTGCATTCCCAGCTCAGCCCCAGCAGCACTTTCCCTGGAGCTCTGAACATCCCCTGTGAGTGAAAAATGCTTGTATGTGTCTCTGGGTAGCTGTGTCAGACCTAGCCAGTTAAATTTCCTGTTTTGCAACACTGAAAGTTTTGTTTTTATTTAATTGCAATATGTAAAATTAACCTCAGAATCATAGAATGGGTTGAGACACCTTCCACTAGACCAGGTTGCTCAAAGCTCCATCCAGCCTGGCCCTGGGCATTTCAGGGATGGGGCACCCACAGCTTCTCTGAACATCCTGTTCAGTGCCTCACCACCCCCTGAGTAAAGAATTTTTTCCAAGCATCTGATCTTGTCCTGAGTGAATAATTACCTCTCTTTGCACAGTGAACTACAGTTAATAGGGATAAAGTATAGTACATTAATCTCTGTATTTATGAAAAAAGACACGTTGTTGTGGAGAATCTGGAAGGTTTTGTTTTCATTCTGTACATTCCTTATCACATTTATAAGCAGCAAACAAGCTCAGAAGTGTGTGTGGGAAATGTCAAATTCAACATCCCTTAAAGGCTTCCAGGATTTCGTACTTTCTGAGGAGTATAAACCACAATGTAAGAGGAGTTTAGAGTTTCACCCTTCAAATGCAGTGAGTGATGGCTCATGGAAGAGAGAATAAGTTCAGTTCATCATATCCCAGCCTTTAAGTCCCAACCAGTGCAGTTCCCTGCCACACTGAAGACAACAAGATCTTCCCAGGCTTATGAATATTGGTTTCTTTTATCCACCATTTGTGTACAGATTCTGTAACGCACAATTTGTCCTGAGTTTTGGGGTGAGCACCCACTGCTTTCAACCTCTTGGTTAAATTAACTACATATTAGCTTAAATTTGAAAAGAGAACAAGTGGTTTGCTCACATTTTAGTGGTAGAACCACTGTCTTTTAACTGAGCTCTGCACTGAAAGCACAACCCAGCTCTGTCCTGTGTCCACCTCAGAGAGCAAATCCATTAAGCAATTTTCTGCATTTCAGAAATGGACTGTTTTCTATAAATTATGTAACTCTGTTGAGTATGTCTGTAAACTGGGGTTTGAACTCTAAGTAGAGACAAGGACAATTAACTGCAAAAGGTAATTTTGAAACAGTACATTGGGTAAATTACAATGTTACTAGAAAATGCTCTGTATTAAGGAAAACATTTTAAAGCACCTTGTTTTATAAATTATACCAGCTGTGTTATGTATTGTAGTTAATTTTAATTACATAAAAATATGTAGAATCAAAAGCAGCTCAATGGGATGCAGTTATAACCTTTCTAAGAGATGATTCCATTACAGAGACATTTGCTAGAAAATAAAAACAGGAGGGCAGATAAGGACTTGCACATTTTATTTCACGTTGCATGAGAAATGTTAGATATGTTTTACTGGATACAATACCAAAAGCAAAAATGGAAATAGAGAAATAGGGCCTCTGACCCCTAAAAGTAATAAGGTTGGATAGATTACCCCTCTGGTCTGTGTTTCCACAATAGAGTGGAGCAAAATGTTAAAAGTCCTTAAAAGAAAAAATACAAAAATTCATTACTTTTTTTATGCCAAAACTATAACATCCCTAACCTTCACCAAGGGGCTGCTCGAGGTGCCTGAAATCAATAGCCACTGACTGACTGATTTGAGTTCCATTTTAATAACTGCTAAAATACAGAACTGGGAAGACTCTGGGGGTCTGAAACAAAAAATACCCTTTGTACCCCTGTTTCTGCTTCAGGATTTGAGGTGTCAGCAACAAACCACCCACCGTGGTCCTTGCCCAGCCCTTGGCCAGGCAGCAAGAGGCAGCTTTGGAATGTTTCCATGTGTTTTCTGTTGTCTCTTCTCACAACAACCAGAAGTTCCACACCTGAAAGCAGATCTCCAATCTGCACCCATGCTGGGGTTCTGGTTGGGTCAGAAGTGGGATTTTCGATCTGGTGTCCATAATCCTCTTCTCCTGCTTGAGTGTCTAGCACAGGTGTGGGGCATGTGGATTCCTTTCAGAGGAAAGAAAGCTGGGCTAAGTCAGAGCACTCCCAGTGCATGGAGCTCTTCTGTCCATGGCACTGGACTACAGCTAGTCCCAAATCCTCAATCAGCTGTTCTGCTGCACTGCCCACCAGTGCAGTGTAGCCTTTAGGTGTAAATTTCCCCTCTGGTTGAAGGTATTTATACATGCAGGTGTCTCAGGTGTCAAACCCTCTCTTGCTCAGCAAACACTGAAATACAGGCTTAAGAATAAGCCTTTACTTAAATGGATGAATTTGGGTTTAGAACTGTACTTTTAGATGTGTTTAAGATTTAGAGGTGGTTATTTAAAGGTTAAAAGTCTCAGTGTGGCTTTTGGTGGGTTTTCCAGAAGGAATGTTAGCACTGACACTGAATTAAGAATGTTGAAACATCCTCTAAAATGTGGCCCTTGGGCCCTGGAAGTTGGGTCTTGCCCCTCACTGTAGAACCATGAGGATGAAAGAACCTAGATGTCAGAAGGTTTTTGTAAAAGCAGGACTCCTAAATCACTTGGGAACAGACACCTGAAATACTCAATCACCTGAACATTAGTTAAGTGCTCATTATATTGGGTAGCCTTTGAAAAATCCATTACTTGGATCTTCAGCTACAAGGAGACCTTTACAATCTGGCTCTTACACTTTGTGACACTTCACAGAGCAATCTATAAATACCTGAAAAACCTGGGGCTACTGCTAAGGATGCTCAAGTACGTCAGCTAATTTTAAAACTTTCCCCCTTGTTAGTTTTCATGGCTGGGAGCTTGCGTTGGGATAATTGGGAGCGTACGGCAGGTTGTGGAAAAATCATCTGTGTCCTGGGAACCTCTGCCTAAGCAGTACCTTTTAACAAATCTGCCCTGCTGTTTTCCAGGTAAAGGTGACGTGTTTGGTGATATCTTCTGGAAGGAAACCAGCCTGGCCCACGCCTGTGCCAACGTTCGGGCTCTGACCTACTGCGATTTGCATATAATTAAGCGAGAAGCCTTGCTCAAGGTGCTGGACTTTTACACTGCTTTTGCAAACTCCTTCTCGAGGAACCTCACTCTCACCTGCAATCTGAGGAAGCGGGTAAGCTCATTATCTTCCCCTTTCTCTCACCAGGAGACTGCACAGTCCTGCAGGTGCTTGCAGCGTTTAACACCCCCCATTTCCTCCCGATGTTTCCAGGTCATCGCAGATTGAGTGGCCTTTTGATAAATGCTGTCACTGTTGGTAATGATGGCTCAATAAAAGTTACCTGTAGATTTGCAGCTCTGGAGAGCAGTCCTAGCAGCATGACATATGAATTGCATTTCTTTTCCTTTTCTTCATAGTTGCCGGTTTTCATTTTGTTGGGCTTTTTCTAACCCATGGCATAAATATATAAAGTTATATTTTATAGAATCCAGATTCTGGATTTCTCAAAGTTGAAGTCTCTAAGATACAGTTCAGAGGACAAACTGATGGATCTCCATGTTATAGACCAACTAAGAGAAATTTATTGATGTTAAATAAATAAAATACACTCATCAAAGGTACTGTATTAATACCTGTTTCTCGCAGTTGCATAGTCTAGAATTTTAATATTACAAGGTTAATAAAGCTAGGTAGTGAATTTACATTCACAGCTCACTTCTTAAACCCTCCTGCTCATTTTATAATCAATCAGAAATGCTCACTATCCATTAGTTCTTTCAAAGAACACTCCATCTAAAAATTAATTAGCTATGAAGACGTATCTTGAAAACAGGTTAAGGGATCCTTTAATCCACATTGCGGCTGCAAAATTTCATCTTTATGATTTTTTTTTACGATTGATGAGGGTTATATAAATTTCATTTGCATAAAGAAATCTCATAACAATGATTTATAGATTACTGAGCATTAGATGTGATCCTCTAGCTGCTGAAACACATTTTTCTGCAACTGTACCTTGGGCATCTCACCTGTACCAAGGCTACCTCAGTATTTCACAAGACAATTTCAGCCTCTGCAGTAAGAGCAGTTCAACACAACTAGAATTTTACTTTCTCAAGTCTAGTTTCTCTTTAGCCACTGGAGCTGCTTTCAGAGGAGGTTTCAATTTCTGTGTATCGCTTGTGCTCATTACTACTCCAAGTATGGCACAAAATACCCACGGCAAGAAGCAGATGCAATGGGATTACCGTGCCCCTCTGTCTGCACTGGAGCCTGAAAAAGCTGAGTTATAATCAGGTTTGGTTCCAGCTTGTCAGCTTACCTCTGACTGGAAGGTTGTTAACTCCACTCCAGACCTGAAGGAGGGCTTTGGGGCTTGGAAGCTGGTTTGTGGTTTCTAGCTTATCACTTCTCTGTTGATAAGAAGTGCTCCAAGCCTTGACTTCAGCATTCCCCCCCTTGCCCCCTCACCAGCTACAGCCCTGCAATGACAGCTCTGCTCAGGCATTGCTGATGGTGATTTCATGGGACAAGATAATGCCACATACATTGTACCTAAATGAATTCTTTCCTTCTTAAAAATGAGAATCTGTCACTCCAGCTGGCTTCCAGAGGAAAACATGGACATTTCTATTCCTGACAGGGCAGTGTGCTGGAGCTCAGCTCCGCAGTCCTGGCTTGCATATGGGGAGTAGCCTCCTGGCTGAGTTGTCACAGAATTTCTTCTCTCACACACACCTTTTTTAAGGAAAATTGGTTTCATGGAACTCAAGTTCCCAGTAGAAATACCTGCTGTTTAACTCATTGTCAGGTACGTGGACTTTGACATGGGGGCAGTGACTCCCAGTGAGAAGGAACAGCATTCCTAAAGAAATGTTAGGTTTTGCAGAAGGAGAGGAAATGCTGTTTGGGGGAATGTGTGGGCAATACATGAGAGCGAATGAAGAGTCAAAGAAGGGTTGTGTCAATGTGGGACATGCAGAGTAGAGTTAGTTTCATTAAAAATTGGGGGATGATGTCTGGACATCACCCCAGTCACCTCCATAGCCTGTGAGCGATGGTTCCTCTGGGAGGAGATCATCTGGCCCCTCTTTGGTGCCCAGTCTGGGATGGGAAAACCATCCTCTTTTGATTTCACAGAGTCCATGATGAGTAACTTTTAAATACCTCACGTACATCAGATGAAGCCCACCCCTCTCCTGCAGTTTCAGTCAATTACTCTTTAGGAAGCAGCCTGGCGTTGCAGTCAGATGCGCTGAGCCAGAGCCTGCTTTGCAGAAATTCTGTGTTTTGTTCCTGGGCACAAAATAGATCATGCTACATCTAACACCAGGGACACAGTCCAAGTCCTGTTACATAAAGTCATTCAGGGGATTGTTTCAAACCTCCTATCTGCTGGAAGGATACGTGATTCCCTGCTGGGAATCACAGAAGCGTTTGGCGGCGAGTTCATCCCTGAGGAAAATCGGTGCCATCCAGGACAGTTCCATCAGGTGAACAGAAAGCAATTGTTCAGGCAGTGAGGCTGGGCTGACAGCTGCACTGTGCTGCAGCAGCTTGTGCTGGAGTCATGTAACCTAAGTGGAAAGAAAATCATTGTCTCCTTTAATTGATTTCTATAGAAATTTATACTTAGCGCTTTTTCTACACAGTCATCGCTCATAAGGTTTGACATTTAATTATAACATAAATACACTCCTTGGGGGTTTGTGCCTGAGAAAATGGTTGTTCTCACTGTTAAAAATACATAGGCAGAAGTGTTCTTGCACCAGGTCTGCTCTTTGAATCCTTGGATTTGGTTGCACACACCATGTGTTTGTGCTGCCGTGTCCCTCAGCCAGCACTTTGATGCAGTCCATAGACTGTAAAACATTTAGACGTTAAAAAGGCTAATAAATTAATAATAGCACTGAGTACAAAAGGTTATTTCCACATGACAGGGAAGCAAAAGTCTTGTTGAAGTGGGAAAATAATGTTTTCTCACTCCCAAATAGCATTTAGAGCCTGGCATGTTGAATGACCTCCTTAAGGCATCTGCTCAGCAAAAGTATTGCAGCATATCATGTTTTGTGCTCTGATATCTTTACAGCATGTCTGGCATCACTAATGCACATTCCAAGGCAGAACCAGGACTTTTAACTTTTTTTTTTTTTTTTTTTTTTTCAATCAAGGAAAAGAATTATTCAGAAAAGATATTCTTTAAAATCGAAATGAGATTACATAGCTGCCTCTGAGGACTGAGTAATAAAGCAAGGTTTGGGATGAGTTTTCAAAGAGTTAATTACTGCCTTCTGATGCTGGAAGAGAATATTAATAATATCTAATTCATTAAATGCCTCTCGAGATTTCACACAGCTCAGGGGGGTCTCTGCAAGCTTGAGCCATGGAGCTTGGCCTGAGGAGGGGAGTCATGACTGATTTTTAGGAGGCTCTGTGACATCCAATCACCAAAGGGAAGTGAGCACCCAGGGTGGAAGTCTTGGGTCAAAAGGAGCCACAGAAGTCAGAGGATCTGCAAATGGTTGCAAAGTTTCATTAGTAAATTACACACTTGGCATAGGAATTTTTATGAGTTAGTCCCTGCTGTCCTTGTGTAAGCACACAGCAGTGGATTTTGGATAAAAGAGTGGGGTGAAAGGGAGCAGAGAGAGAGAGAGATGAAAGAAAGCAAGCAAACAGGCAAAAGAATGGTGAGGAAGAGAGATCACCAGTCCTGGCTCCAGCGTTGTTCCAGCTGGGGTGTCCAGGGTTATGGGGTGCACACATGCCCAGGCTTTGTGGGGGTAACTGTTTATAGACAGGTTTTCCCTATCCTGGAGATAAGTTTTAGTTATTTTTATGTTTAGCAATTTAGTTACCATGCACAGTCAGTTCTTCCAGACCTTCCTGGAATTGGGTTGGAAGGCTTTGAGGGTCTTGGTGGTCTTGATCCCCTGATGCTACTGTCCATGCTCACATCTCGATCTCATTCCTGCACTTGTTTTGTGCTGCGTTGTGTTTATTTCCAGGCGACAGAACAAAGATGTTTGTCCTAGAAAAGTGCTGCCCTGCCTCTATAAGGCCCCTGCTCCAGCCACATTCTGGTTTGTTTTTTTCCTTTTCTCATCATTGCTTCCATTTGTAGCAGCTAATGTACCAGCTCTGCTGAGCTGTGAGCCCAGCACAATGAAAAATCCAGCTGAAATCTTGTCCCTCCTGAAATCACAGCTAAGATTCGCCTGTGCTTCTGCACAGCAAAGATTTCAGCCACAGCTTTTAAGGCACACAGTCACATCCTGCTGTTTCCTACCGTGGGCAGAAGGAGCTGTGTTAAAGGAATGAGTCAGGAGCAGCCGGGGAAGAGGACAATTGTTGGTGTCTGACCCCTGGAGCGTTTGCTCCTGGAAGGTGTCCTGAGAGCGAGCCAAGGAGATGTGAGGAGAGCTGAGTGCCTTTAAGGCAGTGAAATCCCACTCAGGGAGGCTCAGCTCTTTTCCCTGTGATGCTCTTAAAGCCAGGGACAGCACTGTGAGCAGCTGATGTTATCTAATACCTCCAGCACACTGAATCTCTGGGGCTTTTTAGCGGGCGAGGCCATCAGACTGTGTTAACACACACGTCCTATTTTCCTTTTTTCCTTCAGATTAGAGTAATTTCTTTTTAAATTGCCTTCCTCTTCTTGCTTGAGGTTTTAATGCATCACATGTGGTTTCTTGACTGAATCACTTGTCAGTTCTGTGTCACGTGGTTTTTAGAAAAGCTTTATTTTAAGTTGAATTCTGCATTCACGTGTCCTGAAAGTGAAGGTTGTCCCAAGGTTCATTCACCATCCCTATTTTCATTTTCCAGACCCTTCCAATGGGGTATTAGTGAGTGTCCTGATGCAGAAGCAATGCCAGAGGCAGAGACCATCACTTGGCTATCAGCCCTTGTCCCTGAAGGTCACTTGTGTTCTGGTGACCCTGGGGGCTTTCACAGGTTCTGAGGTCTGAATTAAGCCACTCACAACTGCAGGAGCTTAGTTCAGAGCTGCTTGCACTTCACCAGCTGGTCTCACACCCTCAGTCCCCATCAGTCCTGGGGAGTGGCTTGCTTACATGGAAAGGGGTCAGAGCATCATCCTTGTCTCAGGCCTTTTCCCTCCCTCTCTGGTCTTTAATTCTCTGGGGTTTGTTTTCTTTTATATGAACACGTTGTCCCAGAAAATTAAGTACTATAGTATTAAGTGCTATAGTTTATCTTCAGTGTCTGTTTAGTGTGGTTACCAAACAAGTAGGTTTCACCCTCAAAAATCTATTTGGTTTTATTTTGTGCACATCTTTGCAGACTTTGCAGCTGTCATTATGCTTGGAAAGACTTTCATTGTGGAAAATTTGGGAAGATTTTTATTGTTTAGCTTTATTGCGTTCACCGCTCTCTCCAGATATGTTAATACTCAATTGCAATATTTCCTAAAGGACTGTTCCACTGATTTATATCTAATACCACCTCTGATGGTGTCTAGACTTGTATGCCGAATGTGCTCGGGTGAGAAGAGCCCGCTCCAAGCCTTCAAATAAAGTGACCTTGTCTGAATTGTTGATTGGTGGTCCTGGGCTGGAAATTTCTGGAGAAACTGCTCAGGGATCTGGACCAAACCCATGTGAGGAATTTATCAGTACAGATAATGCAGCAATTCCCTGTGTGTCTGTAGCTGTGTGGTTACAGACAGCCCAGCAAAGGCCATCCTCCACCTTCTGCCACCGAGAGCCCCACAGATCCTTCCAAGCGAGAATTACGGATCTGAGGTGAGAGTTTTCTCTGCAGCTCTTCCTTCCCATCTCCTGCTCCCCTGAGCAATTCCTTGTGTCTTTGCCCCTCTTCAGGGACACAGGGATTTGAGTTTAAGGCATTTAAAGCAAGGAAGTGAATCCTTGGAGGACTGTGTGTGACTTTGCTAGGTAGAAGAGCAGCATAAAAATGGAAAGGGAGAGCTGCAGCAGCTTCAAGTTCAGCCCCTGCCAGACGGCGTGGGACAGCTGTGGGAGCAGAGTGAGGCTGCAAGAGCTGGCGTGGGTTTGCTGTCTCACTTCTGTAGCTGTGAGCTGGACTCTTTCCCTGTGCCTCACTCCTTTCCCTCTCCTTTCTGCCACTTCTTCATCCCCCGTACACTCATCTCTTCTGGGTGCTGGTCAGGTCCTACTGACCATGGGAAATGAAGAGCAATTGCACCTCTGGATCCCCTTCCTGAGGAGCAGAGGGAGCACAGAGGATTTCTCTTGCTTGGCTGTGGCTGCACTCGTGGCTGAGTACAGAACTTGGTGCCAAGTGTGAAACTCTTGAATGCATCCAGGGCAACAAAACTGGTGAAAGGGCTGGAAGGAGTGTGGGGAGCAGCTGAGCACTTTGGGCTTGTCTGGTTTGGAGAAAAGGAGGCTGAGGGGTGACCTCAATTCCCCCTGCAGCTGATGAGGAAGGGAAGGGGAGAGAGCTGATCTCCCTGGGATCCAATGGCAGGATGCGTGGGGATGGTTCAGAGCTGCTCCAGGGGAGGTTTACTGGAAATCAGGAAGCATTTCCTTACTGAGAGGATATTCAAAAACTGGAACAGGCTTCCTAGAGAGATGGTTGATACCCTCAGCCCATCAGTGTTTAAGAGGAATTTGGACATTGCCCTTAAGATCATACTGTAACTTTTGATCAGCCCTCGAGTGGTCAGGCAGTTGAATTAGGTAATGGTTGTAGATTCTCCTCTCCTCTCCTCTCCTCTCCTCTCCTCTCCTCTCCTCTCCTCTCCTCTCCTCTCCTCTCCTCTCCTCTCCTCTCCTCTCCTCTCCTCTCCTCTCCTCTCCTCTCCTCTCCTCTCCTCTCCTCTCCTCTCCTCTCCTCTCCTCTCCTCTCCTCTCCTCTCCTCTCCTCTCCTCTCCTCTCCTCTCCTCTCCTCTCCTCTCCTCTCCTCTCCTCTCCTCTCCTCTCCTCTCCTCTCCTCTCCGGGAGGTTTGGGGTACTCTGGATTCACAGCACAATCTGGATTAGCACATTTTGCCTTCAGACTGCAGGCAGATGCAGAGATCAGCCAGTGCACCATGATCTCTAGCAGTGTTTCAGAGCCACAGTAATCTCCCAGGGTACCAGCAGGCCAATATTCTCTTCTGGATATAATCTCTGAGTTAAATACCTTCCTCAGACATCCTGACCACACTTCTGTAGGAGCAAGAGACAAATCACCAGCTCTGTTAAAAGCAGGACTGAACCCAATTCTGATAATCCTTTGGCATTACAGAGGTAGACTTATTCTTTTCCTGTGTGTGTAACTTCCCTGTCTAAATCTAAATCAAAAGGTCGTTTTATGTTGTTTGTCTGCTGGTCTCCATTGAGAAATGCAAGGCAATTTAGCATACATCTCATTCAAGGATCTTTGAACAGCATTGTCTGGCTGCAGAAAAAGATCCCTGTGTGCTGGTGTGATGCTTTCTGCACAGGGACTCAGCAGCTGATACTCCAGGCACTCAGCTGATCTACCCCAGTGCAAGGTGTAGGAGCATCCCTTCCTCAGGCAGGCAGAGCAGTCTGGGTGATTTGTTTGTGTGTGGAAAGATCATCAAACAGGAATGTCAGGGATGGGCAGTGTCCATAAAGAGACAAAAGTGTGACTGGCTGTGTTAGAGTGAAGATGCAGATTGATAATTATTTGCTGTTGTGCTTTCTGTGAATTCATACTATTGTCTTGTTTAGAAAGCTCTCATAATTAAGATATTCTCCTTGATTGACACAGAAAACATTCTGCAGGCTGTCTGTTGATGCCAGTTCAAGGCAGCATTGCTTGCACAGGACTTGACTGCTATTAAAAAAATAAATCAAAGGTTTGCTATTTTTAATCTTGTAAATATTAAAAAACAAACATTTTGTGTTTACCTCCCCTCATCGATTAAAATTGATGCTTTTAATCTCTTCCCACTGAAAAGGGAGGGCAGGGAATGTTCATGGTGCAATGGGAAGGAACATTGCCATTTCATTTTTGATTTCCAGATAAGAAAGTTTTTGCCAGCAGGCAGGATTTGCACAGGAAGTGGGGACAGAGGTGTGTTGTGTTACCTCACAAACCTCCAAGCAATTATTCCGTAGCAATGGATTTCTTCTTACAGGGGCTGCTGAGCCTAATTGCTGTGTAGATCTATGATTTCTTTTCAACCTGATATCTTCAAGAAAAGGGGAAAATGCTAAAAAACTAAGATGATTAATTCTGTCATTGCTTCCTGGAGCTGAACACCAGACATTTTAGCAACAGCATCGTATGACTTGAAGGTAAAAAATGATTCTTCTCATTCCCTAAACCTTACTTCTGCCAGACCAGGAATGCTGGTGGAAATGCACCCATGGCCATGGCTGGGGAAAGAGAACTTTTGGCTGTTCATTGGGATCATGTCAGGGGATCCCTATGGCCCCATGGGCTTCACAAGGCACAGGCAGAGCTTTCATCCATGTGGGAGTTGTCTGGCTGTACCCAAAATAGGATCCATTTTGACCCATCTAGAAATGATCAGTAACAACTTCACAGCAGTTTTGCAGTGGAGACAGCAATGATTTTATTTATTAGGTTTTTGCCTTCACTTGAACAAAGAGGCTGAATTAACTAACTAACTAACTAACTAACTAAATATTTATGCCAAATAAAACTCCCTGTGTAAGGCTTTTCTTTTCTGTACAAGCATAAATCCATTAATCTATTATTTTTCAGCTCACACTTCACAGATGCAATAATACCCAACGTGCTGGTTCAGCACACAATAATCATTGCAGTCCTGCAAATCCTAGATTTACTTTATTTTCAGTGGTATTTTGGAGCTGCTTTCTACAGTGCAAGTAGGAAAGTACTAAATTATAAACAAAGTGCAAGAGGAACTTTGTGGGAAAGTTTGCATGAGTCCCACTAGTTTTAGTTAAAAATAAAACTCAGCCTGTCACTTCCAGCTTAATGATTGCTGATTGACTGTGCTTTTTTTAATTGTCTGCTAGTGGCTGTGATTAGCAAGCTGGCTCAGTTTAGGTCCCATGCAAAGAAAGTCAGGAGGAGCAAATTCAGGAGCTGCTTAAATATATTCCAGAGGTGGGCACAGCTGTCAGGAGGGACAGGGACATTCTGGGAAGCACCTGAAATAAGCTGAGTCCCCTTTTATTGCTCTTCTGAGCAACTTACTGAAAGCTAAAAATATTCTGTGCATTTAGGAAGGAATACATATTATTATTTTGCTTTTTCTCCCATATTTTTACTTCTCAGAGCTTACAGCTCTAGCTCTTAATTTGTTTCCCTTCCAGAAGATAAAACCATAGTATAATTTTTAGTTGTAGGTTACTGTTAAAAAAAGGAGCGCAGTGTGATCATTATAAACACTTCTGATTCTCTTAACTCCATTAATTAAGCTGTCAGTGATCTTTGGATATTTTGAACTTTGGGATCTCCCCTCTGACTTCTGGGTGAATATCAGATTTTTTATTAGTACTCCACAAAGCTGTCTCAGCTGCCAAAAAGGTTCTATATACTGTTTCCTATATTCAATTTCCATCAGTCACTGTACCTCCAGAGCAGGGGGACTTACCTCTCTGTGCTCTCTGAGTACATATCCCTTTGGAAGCAGTCCATTGTCCTCTTTTTTATTATGAACAGTGCTCCTGTTACCGCAGGAACAGGCTCTGGCTTTTTCTGAGAGCCTAAAACACTTCACACTCCCTTAAAAATGTGAAAATGGGGACCTAAGCAACCAGCAGATGACAGCAGCAAAGAACAGCCATTTCGAATCAGGATATTTCTCACTGGTCAGATGAAATGAAGCCTTTTTTTAATGATTAAATTTGCTTTTCCATTCATGCCCATTACTTCCCTCTCAGTGTGCAGATATCGTTTTCCTTGTTCACGTCCCTGACCTTAACAGAGCATCCTGTCATCTCTGTAATTAATTTCTGTGTCTAACCTCACTATTTTCACCAATTCTGCCTTCCTTGACTCTGTGCCACTGTAGTGAATTTCCATGGTGTGTCTGAGGTAAATCCATTTTTAAATGGAGCAGTTGTTGGTCAGAGCAGCTCAATTATGGACGACCATCCTTCTCCCTGGCTGTATCGGCCATCCTGCCAAGGAAGGCTGCACTAGAAATGTAAATGGATGAACTGAATCATGCATGTTTTTCATGTGTGAATAACTGTCCCTGTTCCCATTTAGTGAAGGACTCAGCCAACAACCTCAAGATGTTCTACAGAAGTACATGAATAATAATTTACAAGCTCAGTGCAGCCATGCATTAATGTACCAAACAGATGCCTGGCTGAGCCTGATGAACCATCAGCCGTAACTTAAAGCATTTGTTGGAAATTTTCTAGTGTCCCATGAAGAGCTTCCTGCCAGACCAGTTGGGCTCAAATTCAGTCCAATGTGTCAGACAGCTGCTAATAGGGATGGCAAGGAATCTGCTGGGACAGAGACTGGGCTTGCAAAACCACAACAGCCTTCTTTAGCCTTGCTGGCCTCCTTCAGGGCAAGGTGCTCTGGCCCTCTGCATCAGCCCTGCCCCATGGTGGAACATAGAATTACAGAATCACAGAATGGTTTGGGTCAGTTTGGCTTCAAAGATCATTTCCACACCTGCTGCCATGGGCAGGGACACCTTCCACTAGAGCAGGTTGCTCCAAGCCCCATCCAGTGAGGCCTTGCACACTCCCAGGGATGGGGCAGCCACAGCTTCTCTGGACACCCTGTGCCAGGGCCACCCTCACAGGGAAGATTCCTTCCTTAAATTGAATCTAAACCTGCCCTCTGGCAGTATAAATCCATTTTCCCTTGTCCTATTACTGCTTGCCCTGGTCAAAAGTCCATCTCCAGTGCTATTGTAGCCCCTTTGGATACTGGAAGGAGCTCTCAGGTCGTCCCCCTGGAGCCTTGTCCAGGCTGAACAAGCCCAACTCTCTCTGCCTGTCATCATAGGTGAGGTGCTGCAGCCCTCTGAGCCCCTTCATAGTATTAACATCCAACAGAGTTGCACATTTGTAGGCATCCCCCAGCATCTGAGGCAGATATCAAACCCCACTGAGGAGAGGCAGCCTCCTGACAAGGCCTTCCTGGGAGGAGGAGACTGAAGAACTTCTGTCTTGTGTGGGAGGCTTGGGGTTAGCTGGATTTTTTGGGCATCAGAGAAAAATTAAAAAATAAAAATAAAAAAACAGGGAGATGCTTTAGCCAACGCTTCTGAGCTGAGAAGGAGCTCTGGGAGGCAAACCCAGAATTTGAGATGGAAAATAACAGAGGTGGAGATCTGTAGGTTTTGTGTAGAGTCTTTTTACATCCCTGCAGCAGTGTTTATCCTGCACCAGCTGGTGTTTCATTAATTGTGTGTGCACAGGGAATGGTAGAAGGCAATACAAACTCTGGGTAAACAGGGTGAAGCATGGCCACAAATAGGGAAATACAGAATCGTCAATGTTATTGATGGCAAAGACCTGTTACTTGTGCAGGTACAGGGTTTTCTTCTAGCCCCAGAGAGGAAGAGGGGACTGACTCCAGTTTTACATGAGGAGGTAATTTCTGATCACTTTTAAAGCCAGGTTTTCCAGAGTATACAATACTGAGGATTACAAATTAATTTGTTTAGGTCTGGAGCAATGAGATAAACGAAGGCTGCAAAAACAGCAGGCTCAGCCCCTAGAGAGCATCCCATGTCAGTGCCTGAGTACATGGATGGGAACAAAAACAGTGCTGGTGAGCTTTACAGAGATCCACAGCCAGCAAAGAGCCGTGGTTGAGGTACTGATAGTAGTGAAGATCACCAAGAAGCACATGAGAAAAATGGAAGGAGCTTTCCCCAAGAGTGGATGAGGTGTGGAGACCCAATAGAATGATACCCACAAGCAGGATATGGTCAGATTGTTAAAACCCTTCCCAGCACAGCCTTAGCTCATGGCCATGAAAGCCCAGGGACTGATTTAATGCAGTCAGCGTGCAAGTGGGAAGGAAATGGCTCTTCACCACACCATCTGTTCATGCCATCCCCCTAACCCCACCAGTTAACCCTCCTCTTCCTCCTGTGGATGGATTCCCTTCAGGAATAAACACAAGGCTCTGCAGAGTCCCCACTTGCCAAGTGCCTCAGTCCCATCTCCTGAGCTGGGGAAACATCAGTGCTCCCTCTGGGGACAGGGAGAGCACTTCATCCTCGGGGGGTGAGTGTCACTGTCACGTAGGCAGCCCCATGGTGCTGTCCACAAGAGGACTGTCAGCAGCAGCTCCATCTCTCACAAGTGGCTTCAGGGAGCAGCACACTGAATTTCACACGGCTAATGCTGTGTTTCTGTGCTGTGCTGGAGAGAGAGCTCACTGGCTGGTGGACAGCTCTCCTCCTGGCTTTCCAGGCTGTGGGTGATTTCCCTTGACCCTCTGTCCCAAAAAGGAAGAGCTCTTTGCTGATGCACATTCAAGTACGAGGAAACATTAGCAAAATAATTTAAACGTGGTCTTTAAAAATTAATTTGATTTGATTATGCTGTAAGTAGAAGGCCCCTGCCCTGCTGACAATTACAGAGATGCCTCTAAAAAACCTGTAATTCCTTCAGTCTCCTCAGCTGAAGCACCCTCAGTGGCAGAGCTATGCCAGCCACTTAAGGCTAAAGGGACAAGTTTTAGGTGAAAGTAGCACATCCTCTTCATGGTGTATTTCTTCTTGACAGCGTACTTAATGCTTTCATGCTTGTGTCTTGGGTCTTTTTTTTCTCCCCAAGTGGTTCCTCCCCACTGAAGCAGTGGCTGTCATCATATTAAAGGCAATTTCAGCATGTTCCAACAGCCAGCTCTCCTTAATCACACACTGCCAACCAAGAGCTCCCAAATGGGAAAAGCTTTGCTCTTGCTGGATGAGATGTTTCACTTGAAGAATCCCTGGGATACTTTTTAAGGTTATTTCACCAAGCTTTCTATAGTTAAATTAAGTAGATGATGAAAGTTTAAATAACCTTTTGGTCTTCTTTTCCTGTCAAATTTGGATTTCCCAGTGGTTTAACTGAGTTATTTCACATCTATTGCATAGTGGGCTGCGTCTGTCTTTGAGAGGTGTTAATCTGTTTCAAGTCTTGATTTCAAATTGAAAGAATTTCCAGGTCACCCTGTCAGTGGATTTTGTGCTGTGTCTGAGTTCAGAAGCACAAATGTGAGTTGCTGAAGTGCCCCAACTCATTCTCCCTGCCAGCATCCCTGTGGCTTTGTTTGCAGGGCATCCCATGGGTAAGGTAGACACTGGGATATGGTCAAGTGGTCATTTGAGCTCAGGTTTCATCCCAAAGATCTGTAGAAAGGGAGTGAGCGCTGGCAGAAGTGTCCTGACTTTGCTCTAGACAGCTTCAGTCTTCTCTGGTGTGGCAATAGGCTGTATAGGAAAAGGAATAGCTGAGGTAATTTGGCCATGGTTGGCTGGCTGAGCGCAGAACCACAGTGCAGTGTGAGCTGGGCTTGGAAACAGAGCCAGGCGAGAGCAGTTCTGAATGCAGCCTAACCAGAGAATCACAGAATCCCATGGTGGTTCAGGCTGGAAGGGACCTCAGTGGATCACCAGGTCCCACCTCCCTGTTCCAACAGAGCCATCCCAGAGCACAGGGCACAGGATTGTGTCCAGATGGGTCTGGAGTATCTCCAGCAAGGGAAACTCCACACCCTCTCTGGGCAACCTGTTCCAGTGCTCAGTCACTGCATAGGAAAGAAGCTTTCCCTTGTGTTCAGTGGAACTCCTGAGCATCAGTTTCTGCCCATTTTCTCCTGCTTGCCACCACTGAGAAGAGCCTTTCTCCATTTTCTTGGATCCTGCCTTTCTGCAGGGGGACACTGCTGTGGGACAAAAGGAGCCCTGGTGCCCTCCTGTGTGGTGTGACATAGGCAGGCCCTCACTTTTAGCCCCAAAAGATCAGGTCTTTGACTGGGATCTAGATGTAAATGGGAAAGAAACAAATGGCTGCCCATCCACCAGTCTAAAACTGCTCCAGTCAGGAATACTGGAATGTTTTTGGCTTAGCTTGAGTCTGGAGTTGGTGACTCTCCCCAGTAAATTGGTCTCTGTTATTAGCCCTGGTTCGGGTGAGGAATATCTGACAGTGACTGAGCAGCATGTTTTACCCCCCTGTTTTGTAATACAAGGTGGTGATGTCTTGGCTCTTCTAGGTACAGAGGCTGCCCGCTGTCCCTTCCACTTGGGATTTTAAAATTATATTTTCATTCCTGACTTACCACTTCCAGACAAAACTGATGGTGTTCTACATGGCATGGCAATGGAAATGCATTGTTTTAATTGAAGCTCCTGCTGTAAAAGCTTTTCAATAAATTAACAAAACCTTGAAAGGGATGAAGTGAACAGAGTAGCTGGTGGCACATTCCATATAAAACCAAGGTTTCTGAAAGCCAGCTAGAATGTTCTCAGCGTCAGAAACAAGGCTGATAGCAATGGGTGTTATTTTTTATTGGACCAGTGGATATAGCTGGAAAAAAATCAAAAATCTTTCAGTTACAAAATGCTTTTTTCTGGTCTGAAGACTTCAGATTAAATTTCAGGCACTTTATAGTCTGGTACAGTAATATTTAAGTTAAAAAAGAAAGCCATAATGATTCCAATTAATTTAAATTTCCACTTAAAGCAGACAGGAGAGAGTAGTACATTTGGGGAACAATTTGCAATTCTTTTGCTGATGTATTACTTTGTAAATGGAGAGACTCTCTTAGGCATTTAGTGAGACCATTTAGTCTTCAGGCAAAAAGCAATAAGAGGCAAAAACAGAGAGGAAAACACAAATTCTGCAAATCCTCTGTGCCTGTGTTCTGTGTTGCTTTGTGCTGGGGATATGCAGGAACACTGCACAAGCAGGGCTGGCCAAAAGCCAAACATGAAGATTTTGATATTTTTCATTGGAATAAAAGCACAACCTTCTGAAAATTGTCACTAAATAAACAGAAATAGTTCTGCCTCCCTCCTCACCCCTCTCCCAACAAAAACCTGAGCTGCAGTAAGTTGTCCTGGTCTGGATTTAATTCCAGCAATTAACTGCAATTAAAGTTGAGCCCTTTCAATTATTTCAAATCCAGAACTCTACACACCAGACAGTGGTGAAAAGAAAGGTTGTTATTACATTAATAATCTTTTACTTCTAAAAAATATATTTATATGTTTAATCTTTTTGCAGTATGGATTTTCCTCCTATAGGGGCTATAGGTTGGAAACCTTGGTTTCTTCCTCTTAGCTTATCCACGAAAGAGCTCAGTGACCCTGGGCAAGTGATGCATGACCTCTCTGTGCCCTGGTGTTGGCCTCTGGCACAAAAGGCAGCTACGTAAATCCAACTTCCTCCAATACATGGAAAGGGGAGTGGTGGATTAGTGCTGCATATTATTATTGATGATTGATTTTCTGCTCCAAGTTAAATCAGGCTGAAGAGCAGCTTATAAAGTCTTTTGGCACTTTTTCTCTGTTTCTGCAGTGTGCCCCAAGCTCGAACCACCCTGCTGTCATCTGGAGGCTTTGAACTGTGTTTCCCTCTCCCTGCCCAGGAGCATGTCCCCCTTAGGAGATCCTGGGAGAAATGAAGGCTGTTTTCTCTTTTAATCATCTCTGGTAAAATGCAGAGACAGTAGCTCATCTGCAGCACAGATGAGCCTGGATCAATTGGCAGTGCTGCTGACTGACATTTCATTAGGCCAGTGCCAATAGCAGGTATTGATCCAGCGGCCAATCGATATAAGTTTGCCTGATGGAGTTGGGAACTGTCCTGTGGAAGGGGGCACTGTCTGGCAGTGGGCACAGCACCCCTCAGCTGGGCTGGGAGGCACTGGGAAGCTCCCTGCAGCTCCTGAGCCCTGGGGTACCTGATGGTGATGTGCTGGCAGGATTGGTGGTGACAACGCGGTCGTGGTGCCACGTGCCACCATCTCTTTACACCAGTGGGGTTCTCTGAAAGTCATGAGATGGTCTGGTTGGGGTGGGTGAGGCTGTCTTTGCTGGGATTCACTTCCACATGCAGTGAAAGATCTTGGGTCTAATGGGCTTGGATTTTTAGCCATCTGCAGGGCTCCCCTTTCCCCCTCAGCTTCCCTTCTTGCAGGAGAAAGAAACATCTGCAAAATGGAAAAAAAAAACAACCAGATATCCTGTCAAGAGAAATCTGCTCTTCTCTCTACCTGAATTCCAAACAAAGAAAGAGGAGATATATCTCCCTTGCCCTTTGCTCTCTAATAATCTGCAAGGAAGAAAAGAGGAAGGGGAAGGTGAGATGAATATGTGTTGCTCTCCATCAAGAGCACATCTGCAAGTAGTTTGCTCACCCACCAAATGACCAGTCTAGATTAGACTTGTTTACATGTGGGAGTTGTTAGGGAATAAAGGAAGGCATGAATTTAACTCCCAAAGTGGATAAACCTAACCAGTGGGAGGGAACAGGGGTCTCCATGAGACACTGCTCAGTAATAGTTACACTGCAGCAGTCATACTCAAATTGTTCTCTGCTCAATTTCTCCATGTTTAACCAACTCTGTGTTATATACAGAAAACAGATTAGACTCTGATTCAATGCATTATTTCAGCTCCCTGATCCAGTTCAGTCTTTTTATTGAGTTCAGTGTAAGATTTAGGGTCCTTAAAAGGAATTAGGAGGCTAAAGCTGGGCTTCTTTGCTGCCCCTTGTGACAGGAGCCCAAGAGGGGCTGTGTGTGTTTGGACCATGGTCACAGTCCTTCTGAGGCCACACAGGTCAATACTTCACTCTGCAACAGACTGACCCTAAACAAGGCCAAGCAGCAACAGACCCTGGTTGAAACCCACCATAAATTCATAAACAAAGTAGCTTTTCTGGTTTATTGATCGAAATAATTTTGTATGGGGAAGATGCATTTTGCTCACTTGGATAGTATTGCGGAAGTCATTCTGAATCTGTTTTCTCTGCAACATGCTAAAGCATCTGCTGTTTGGTTACAGCAATGAAAACAGAAAATAGTGAGTGAAAAAGCAGCAAAATAAAGCAATCAATTCCAATTCCAGTCTCATTTAAAAACAGTGGCAAAACTCCCCACTTCCAAAGGTGCACAGTGCCCTTCTTCAGCATCCCTTTCCCAGCAGACATCAGAGACAACAGCTGAACCTGCAGCCTCAGGAAATCTGGGTTGTTTTACCCTGGGATGTGAAAAGATGGAGGCATCTCTGGGCAGGAGGTGCTCAGGCCTGAGTGACTGAAAGAAGAGCTCCTAATTCAGGAAACTGAGCTGCTCTCAGATAATGCTCTTGTAGTTGGTGGAAATCTGTAATTTTGCCAAGGGAGGAAAAGGTTTTGGCATTTCTTTTGGAAATCTGACTCCCTAGCTCAGCCCACACTTGGCTGAACATGTTTAAACACCATTTAAAGAATAAGTGTCCGTCACAGCAGCTGAGTGATCTGACTGATCCTCCCTTGCAGAGTGCTGGTAGTGCTTTAATCAATCAGGGGATTGATGTCTCAGGGGCTGAGGACAGGACTCATTGTACATCCATGGTGCAGTGCCCTGAACATCTTGGGGCAGCAGTGCCCTGGGCCCTTGATCTTGAGCTGAAACCCTGAGAACACCTATGTGCATTTTTTTCAGTGGCTGTGTTTTTTAATGAGCTGCCTCAGTTTTGGCAACAGGCCAGCCCAGTGACCTCTCTGCTGTCAGCCATGGGTTTCAGCCTCTCAGCTGTAAATAGTCAGCAGTGACGGAGGGATTTCCAGCTAATTGGGGAAAGGAGGGCAGTGTTATTATCCTCTTACACAGGGGGAGATGGAGACATAAAGAGGCAGAGTGATTTGTACAGGACTTCCCACTTGGCTGAAGGTCAGGCCAGCAGGATAATCCATCCCTGTGGATCCCAGCCTGGTGCTCTCTGTGTTCGGCCACGATGCTCTGGGGATGTGACAAATGAGATTTGGATCTCTGCCTGCTTCTCTCCTCTTTCTTCCTCCATCCAGCCATGTTTTAAATTAAATCAGGATGACTTCAGATCCATACCAAGTATGAAGTGGATGGGTCAAACTCTTAACCGATTTCTACTTAATATTCATGCTTTTTCAGAAATGCAGATCAGCCTAATTGGCTGCCAGCGTGCACAGATGTCTCTCTGCAAGAGTACTCAGGTGCTGTGAGAATTGATTGCAAACATGAAATGGAACCAGATTAAAATTTGACCTACAGTAACGAATTTCTAAACCACAGGACAAGCAGTAAAGAGATGATGGAGTTTCTGGACTTTGGAAATCAGTTATTGGCTGTTGTTGTGCTTTTCTGAAGGGTCTCTCCCTCATTACATGTCCTGGTTTTTCTTTAGATGAGCAACTTGGGGGACAAAGATCTTTATTGGGTTGTCATAAAAGAATGAACCTTTTCCTTGCACATGAAATGCAATTAAATATCCCTTAAAAGGGCTTTTTCAGCATCAAGGAAATAATTCTCATTTCCTTGAAGTGACATCACTCTGTTACTTGGATTGGAAATCTTCACATCTTTTACAGGTCAATTCTATAGTAGCTTAGGAAGAATGTACATGAATACAGTTTCTCCAAAGCAAAATTTAAATGTGCTTGGTAGGAAGCTTTTGCTGTGGCATGTTGCCGTGTCTGTGAAGTCAGGATCAATGGAAATTTGCAGAAAGGCTATTATTTACTGTTTCTTTCAAGCAGCCAGAAGACTAACCTACAGAAATCTTCTTTTCCTCCAAAATCCAGCATGAAAGACTGTTTAGTGAAACATCCCTATCCTGGAGATTAACTAATTGCTCAGCAGTCAGTCATTTTCACTGCACAGCCAAGGACAGCGATTCCTTTCTCACGCACAGATGGAGCAATGCTTTAACACAAAACAGTTCCTGGGACAGGAGGATTAAGGGGAATTTACTGGAGAGCAATTAAAAGAGTTGTTAGAGCAGTTTGTTTTTGAGGCTGAATTTCACATCAAAGTGAAGCTATCTGAGGAGTGTACAGAACAGAAAACAATAAAGCCATCATTTCAAAACATCTACTCTGCATCCATGGAGTGCAGATTAATAAAGTGAGCTAGGAGTTTATGGAGATTCGCAGAAGTGAATTATGGAAGCAGCCTAAAGGCTTGTGTGGGGTCATTTCCTATTCATCCATTTCTGCCCTGTCTTTCATAGTTTAACTTTTAAAATTTGCATTTTAATTTGCATAAACAAAAAAAGGAATATTTTTTAATATCATGGAAGTTTTTTTTTTATTTTTCCCTAAGATAATATCTGAAAAATAAGATTGAATAGATTTTAGCATCAGGTATTAGTAATGAGTTGTGTTCTCTGGGACCTGCCTAGATTTTAAAAACATCTTGGCTTTGGAGCAAGGGTTATACATTAGGAATTGGGCTTGGATAGCCTAGTTTTCAGAATATCAGAAAAGAGGATCCCAGATATGCCCTGTTTTGACAGCTAAAGACTCCTAGTGGGGACCAGGCCTCAAGGACTGAGGGTTGAAGCATCCTAGACCTCCCCTGAGCCCATCAGAGCAATGGCCTGGGAAGGGTTTGCTGGGTTTGGCAGTGCTTGGTGCCAGTGGTGGAGTGATCCAAGCAGGATTTATCCTACAACATCAGGGATGAGCTTTGCAGTGCAAAGGGTTTTTTCCCAGGGGCTGTGGGAAGGGCATCTCCCTTCCCCTGCTGGAAGGTTTTCCTGGGAAGTGTAGTGACAACAAGGGGGAAGGGGTGGCTTTCCTTTCCCTGCTGGTGGTACATCCTGTTGCTCCATGTAGGCAAAAACATCTGGTTTTCCACAAGCTCTCACTGAGAGAGTCTGGCAGGGTCTCCTGGGCAGTCGTGGCTTGTCCTCCCTCTGCAGCTTTTGAAATAATGTTTGTCTGTAAGGACTGGCTGGTCCCTGAGGCTGTGGGGCAATACCCCAACATGCTGGGGTGGAAATAGAAATAGCATCAGGTGAAGGGTGCAGAACCCACACAGAGAAAAACTTTACAGGAGGCTTTTTTTATACGGTCTGCACCAAAGCCTGACGTTTGCACTGCCACAGGTAGGGATTTGAATCCTCCATGCCCACCATCCACAGAGGATATCTGCACACAGGGACAGGCACTGTACAGACACCAGAGGCAAACAGGCATCTCAGGGTACAGCTTGTCTGACCTGCTTTAACATTCAGCTGCAGGTGAGATGACTCACACCTTCCAAGTGCTTTTGTCTTCCTCCCTCCGCTGTGCAGGGCTCCTGGAGGGAGAGTTCAGATGCAGACAGAGGCTTTGTAGGTGAGCCCTGTTCTGTCTGTGCTCTGGAAATTGGGTGTATTTTATGGAGCAGGAAATGTATTTATGTATTATGTATTTTCAGGAGCAGGAAATAGCACACTCATCTGCGCTGGGGTATCCTGTGTCTAAATCCTGGATCTGACACAAATCCACCTTCCACATTAGCATGACAAAAATGGAAATTACTTCTGTACAATGCACTCCAAGATGTGAAAATTAACAGTATTTTTTCAGATGTCTTTACAGAAATTTATGTTGTACAGCCTTGTAGCATTATTTCCAAAGAAAATGAGATCTGTGTTATTGCAGTATTGGATATTGGTTATACCACTTAAAACTTTTAAAATCCATTTGCCAGCTTCAGCTAAGCTTGTGTCATTTCAGGCCAAGGAGGCAAGGGAAGGCAGCTCTCCTGTTTCCAGAAAAAAAAAAAAAAAAAAAAAGGCAAAATGTTTATATAAAAGGATGCCAAGACCAACACACCTTGTGAAAACACTCCAATTCCCTTTTTGTATGGAAATTAGACATTCCTGGAGGAGATGGACCAGTCCAAATCCTTCTGGTGGGATCTGAAAGCTGATGAAGGAGCTGCTGAGTGGGTCTCAGCCAACTGCAAACCAGCTGCCAGCTCTGCAGTGTGGTCCAAGGAAGGGTGCATTTCCCTGAGGTCCTGCCTCCATCATTTGGAAAGCTCCAAAACTTTGTCTGCTCATCCCACTTGCTCCATCTGCAGTGTTTTCAAGTACAGCTCTGGACCAGAGCTGTCAGAAGGGTCCAGGTTAAAAAAAAGCCCTATATTTCTGCAAATTTATTAACCTGGTTCAGACTAGATGATCTTGATTCCAACCTTAATGGTTCTATAATTCTATAATTCTTACCTCACTGATCTCAGATGCCTTCTAAGATGTTGCTGTATTAAATAGGAACAAAAATACAGGGATCTGGACGAGTACATAGGGTTGTGAACAATCAGATGCAAGGGTGATGGGGCTTCTACAAGACATTGATGCAGACAAGATAATTACCCCTGAAACAAACTTTTGAGAGATGATGTGCACCGACACCAGCCTGGTCTGTGCTTTAACAAGAGTGACCTGAGGTTACTGAGTGGATGTAGCTGTGGGGATTGAAGTGTGGTGTTTCTGCTGCAGGAATGCCCAGTGAGCTGAGTCAAACCAATTCCCCCAGGACAGGGTCTTCACACTGTGAAAATCTTTGCTTTTTGATGGCTTTGTGTGGCTCTCCCTCCCTCCTTCCCTCTCTCCCTCAGTCTGCACACACACTGCATCCATCACCATGACAACTGTGGGCCCCTCTGGATCCATGGCTGTCCCTGTCTGGATTTCTGTGGAGAGGAGCAGGCACACCTTGAGTGCCACTAGCAACAGCATGGGATGTTCAGGCACAGAACAGGATGATCTCTGGTCAAACACCTGCCACTTTTTATGAACTTACTGTAATTCTTCAAGACTTTTACCAGTTCTTTAATCCCTTCACGTACCTGCCTTGGAGTCACTTATTAAGGGATCTTTGTGAGATCTCCTGTATGGAGCAAGGTCATGGAGGGATGATTTTCACGATACTGCTACAAAAAAAGACAGCAGACAAGGGATGCATTTCAAAGCACCTGAAAAAGCCACAGTTTTACTCATTAATTCAGAGTGTGTGTCTCAGCCTTGAGCTGTCTCCCTGACTCGGTGCTGTTGCCCTCATCTGCACTTGGCTTTGGGGTTGGTTATAGGAGCTGACACCTCACAGGAGCTGCTCCAGCAGTGACACATCCACTGCCAGCACCTTTGGGAAGGTGCCCCTTTGGAAGGGACAGAGTTCACACTCACAGGAGTTACCTCTTGGTATGGAAGGGAGAGAAAGGAGGCTGAGATCGAGATCAGATGGAGAATCCGAAATTGCTGTTGTCTCCTCCATGCCTGCCTCATAAATAACTGGAGTATTTCAGTCCCCATGGCTGGCTATTAGTTAACTTCTGCTTCATCTTTGCCAGCTCAGTAATTAATGTCATCTCTGTTGCCCCTTCTTCCCAAAATAAGTGCACTAAAAAGAACTCAGGAACCTGGGACAAAATTTGTTCCACATGAAACATTCTTTCAGAATCTGATCCATAAAGGGAGTCCTGCACTTAATGTCTGTTACATTAATTAATTTAGAACATGATGTGAGACAGGAGAGTGGCTCTTTACTCCTTGAGATAAACTCTATACACAAGTAATTCAGCTTCTGATTAACTCTTTTGAAGATTGTGTCTGTTCCTGGGACAGATATTGGGACAAGCCTGTGTGTAACTTCTCTAAAAAGGGTCAGGAACAAGTGAAATAGTTCATCCAATTTAAGATTTCAAAATAATACTCTCCTAATCTGCAGAGAGATGTCAGATTGCATGAGATGTTTTTCTATTCTTATTTATAAAAAAAAAAAAAAAAAAAAAAAAAAAGCTGGTTGAAGTTATTAGACATTAATAGAATTAAGTCTCCATGTAAACATTTGTAAATGTAAACACATTTTAACTATTCTGGTTTAATTTAAACCACTGTGGAAGTGGATTAAATCCAGCCACATGAAAAATATCCTAATATGGAAAAAAATGGTAATGAAAAATAACTATTGCTCTGTTAGTGGTAGAATTCACATCTTGGGGGTTTTTTTTCAGTACTTTGTATGTGCAAGATCATTCTTTTCTTTTACTTGTACATATTCTACTGATCTCAAGTACTCCTGACCAAAATTGGACCCTTGCTCTGCTAGGGGTACATCTATGTACATCTACATAGGTTGAGGGGAAGGAAGAGGGGCAAGTTCTCCATGGGTTGATTTCCTTGAAGTAATTCAAGTAATTCCTTGAAGTGGTTCAGTGGGAGAGTGAGGACCAAGAGCTCAGTCTCCATCCAAAGTGCCATTATCCCACAGGGTCAGTTGGGATCTGAGGGTCTGCTTGGTTACACATTTCAGAGTGAAAAAGAAAATAAAGCAGCTATGAACACATACAGGTTACATGAGAAAGCCAAGGGGGGAGGAGGCCCAGGGCTGGGCATCAGCCCACCTTTGCTCCATTGGAAACAGGGCTCCACTGAGGTAGATGAGTCCTGAATTCTTGACTCTCAGCTAACCCCAGGACTTTGGAGTCCCTGGGCATTTCTGCACTAATTCAGCTTTTGGCAGATCTGCTTCTTCAAAGGAGCTGCCCATAACCATTCCAGGCTGTAGCATTTTCTGTCCCCAGAGAAGAAAAAGGAAATAATTCATTGAAGAGGTCTGTCAGCTTGAGTCCTGCAAGAAGCTGAGAGAACATGTTCTGAGGAGGTGACTGCAGGGCTTTGGGTGTGTGTCTTCTCCACTTCATGGGCATAAAGTAGAGGTAAAGCTCATGGCTGTGAGTGGTCAGAAGGTCCTTGGCCTCACACAGCCAGACCAGATTTGCAGCGTGTGTCTGATGGCACTTCCCACCTTGGGCACACATCCCTTTCAGCTTTTCCCAAAGTGTTTGCTCTGCTCTGAGCCTCAGCAGCACTCAGGCTCAGACCCCGCTGCCACTGGGCTCGACCCATCCGAGTGAAACCTGGGGCAAAATCCTTCACAGTCATTTCCTGACTTTCATAAGGACACACTTCAGGAGTATGAGGTACAGGTGGTGTCAGATTAGAGAGGTTTTGGCTTTTCGTCTGCCAAACCCAGCAGCAGCAGCAGCAGCAGCAGCAGTCACTGGTAGTTATATTCTGTGCAGGGAGATAACATCTGTCTGGAGGAGGTTTGAGCTGAGTCTAGAGGAGGGACAAAAGAACCAAGATTGGACTGTCTGGGGGAGAAAGGGAGGTGAGGGTAATTTTCAGTGAAGTGAAAGCTTCAGGAGAGGAATCAAAAACTGCTGCTGTGGTCTTTGTTGTCATTTTGGTTATTATAAACATGCAGCAGGACAGAAGCTGTCAGAGTTGCCTCGTGCCTTTCCCAATGGCACATCCAGTGCCACACTGGCCAGGGAAGCTCCACAGGCTTGTACCAGGCTGCTGGCAGCTGTCTCCCTTCCAGCATCCCCCACTGCCTCTGCACAGCAGCTGCCAGGCACAGGCTGGCTGCAGGAGAGCAGGGTGCTCAAGCTGTCAAACAGATTTGTGCCCAGAAAGCCGGGGAAACAGAAACATGGAATGGTTTGGGTTGGAAGGGACCTTAAAGATCATCCATTTCCAACCCTGCTATGGGCAGGGACATCTTCCACTTTCTCAGATTGCACAGAGCCCCATCCAGCCCGGTCTGGAACACTGCCAGGGTTGGGGCAGACATGGTTAGTCTGATCAACCTGTGCCAGGGCCTCAGCACCCTCACAGTGAAGGATTTCTTCCTAGTCCAGTCTAAACCTACTCTCCTTTTAAAGCCACTCCCCCTTTGTCCTGTCACTACACAACCTTTTAAAGCAGTGGGTAGAGGATGTAACCCCACCACAGATGTTTTCAGGGGCTCAGCACAAGGCAGAGCAGCCAAACAGGGACACCAGCAGAGGAACCAGCCATGTCCCCTGAGACACACCTTGGGGACACATCCTTGCAGCTGGTGGCTTTCACTGTTGCATCTTCTGCCAGAGGTGCTGCGCTGCCCTCTGGGGATAGAGAGGCACAAACAAAACATCACACACAACCCACCTTCCAAATCTGCCTTTAGAGACCATGGCTGCAATTAAATGTAATCACTCAATTTTGAATCAAGGGCAACTTCTCTTGCCATTGTTTGCCCTCCCCACAGGCCCGAGAGAGAGAGAGTAGCTCCATGAGGGCAGCTGCTAATGAAGGGGAGCCTCCAAATGAGGGAATGTGTCACTGCATCTAGGTCAGAGGAGTCAGATGGAAGTAACTTCCATGGTTGTCCCTTGGTTTTGTTTCTGTTTTTTTAACTGGCCTTCTAATAAATTAACCAAATTATTATAAGCAGCTGCATCTATCAGCAGCAGGCAAGGATATATCCACAGAAAGCTCTCTAATGAAGCTTTGAAGTCCAGCTCATCCCAGATTCATGCAGTGAAGGATCTGTAGCCATTGTGGCACCTCTCTACTGACTTCTGAAGATGTGAGACTTGAAAGGAAATAGATACTCAAATATGGATACTCAAGTTGATATTTCAAGGGCTTTGTTTTCCTTTTCTTACCACACTGTCCCTTGCAGTCCATGTTTGTGTTTAATCATAGGCTGCTTCTCATAGTGTTGTCAAGCAGAGAACCAGTTTCCCCACTCTGCCTCAGTCCCACACTCAAGAAAACTGGATGAACATAAAAAAAATGAAATCATATGAGTAACATGTAGAAAATCAACAAAAACATTTTGCTCTGTGAATCCTCTCCCAGCTTGAGGCTCAAATTCCTTTTTCTGTAGCAGTCTGAGACGTGCTGCTGGGTGAAATAGCATTAAATGGCATGGCATGATGAGATGGTGGATACTGCTGGGTCTTAGAGCTGCACAGAGCCCTGTTACGCTGCTTCTCTGTGCTGCTCCCTGTTCACCTACACATATAAGACATACTAATTCTGCAGTAAACACCTGTAAAGTGTGTGAAGCCACACATGTGGCCCATGGGGGACGTAATTGCACCCTCCAACACTCCTAAAATACCCTAACCCTAACAGCAAAACCAAAAAGTACTGAGCAGGTTGGTATTTTCCAGCCTCTGGAAGGGTGTGTACATTAAATTTATTTAGCAGCTGTGTAGTCCCTGCTGAATTACTGTTTCCTTTTGATCTGTACTAAAGATAGTGACAGAGCAGGTATGAGTGTGAGTAATGGGTAGGTTGGCATCTCAGTATTTGGGTTCTTTGTCAACTGCTTTCTTCTCTTTGTTCAGTTTCTTTACTTCTGTTGGTGTCGGGATATTTTTAGTTCTTCAAGAAGAAGTATCTTCTGCATCAAGAAAAAGGGTGAAAGGCACTTCTAATGCCTCCTGTTCAGAAAGTGTGTGTGTGTGTATGTGCCCTATCTATAGTGGTTAATCTTGAGGTTGCTGTGTCTTGATCAGCTCCATTTGAATTCACTAAAAAAAAAAAATTAAGATGGAAAGGAAGATCAGAAATAAGGATTAAGAGAGAAATGGCTGTTCTCAAGTCTGTTTATCCATCTCAAATTAATATTTTCATGTGATGTGCTTTGAGTCCTGACTCTCTTGTGGATTTATCCCCCACAGATCATCTTCAGGAAGATCAGTGATGTCAAGAAGGAGGAAGAGGAGCGCCTGCGCCAGAAGAACGAGGTGACGCTGAGCATCCCTGTGGACCACCCTGTGCGGAAACTCTTCCAGAAATTCAAGCAGCAGAAGGAGATGCGCAATCAAGGCTCCACCCACATCGATCCAGAGCGGAACCAGCTGCAGGTGGAAAGCAGGAGCGTGCAGAACGGGGCCTCCATCACGGGCACCAGCGTGGTCACCGTGTCCCAGATCACTCCCATCCAGACCACCCTGGCGTACATGAAGACCAGCGAGGCCGTGAAGCAGAACAACCGCGACGCGATGGAGCTGAAGCCAAACGGAAACGGAGACCAGAAATGTCTCAAAGTGAACAGCCCCATGAGGATGAAAAACGGGAACGGGAAAGGCTGGCTTCGGCTGAAGAACACGATGGGGGCCCACGAGGAGAAGAAGGAGGACTGGAACAACGTCACCAAGGCTGAGTCCATGGGGTTGCTGTCCGACGACCCCAAGTCCAATGACTCGGAGAACGGTGTAAATAAAAACCCACTGAGGAAAACAGATTCTTGTGACAGTGGAATAACAAAAAGTGACCTTCGCTTGGATAAAGCTGGTGAGACTCGCAGCCCCCTGGAGCACAGCCCCATCCAGGCGGATGCTAGGTGTCCTTTCTACCCCATTCCTGAGCAGGCCTTACAAACCACGCTGCAGGAAGTCAAGCACGAACTCAAAGAAGATATCCAGCTGCTAAGCAGCAGGATGGCTGCCCTTGAGAAGCAGGTGGCAGAAATTTTAAAAATATTGTCTGAAAAGAACGTATCCCAGCTCTCTTCCCCCAAGTCTCATTTATCTCCCCAGTCCCCTCCCCAGATATCCTGTCAGGATATTTTTAGTGTTTCAAGGCCTGCATCACCTGAATCTGAAAAAGATGAAATCCACTTTTAGCCTATACCTATGTGTATATATGTATACAGTATATATGCAGAGTTGTATATATACCTTTATACATATATATATATATGTGTGTGTATACGGTAAATATATATACATATATATTTTCACTTGCATCCAATATGACTTGAACACACCAAGGATTTTGATATGTAAATATTGCATGTCCAGCTGGATTCTGGCCTGCCAAAGAAAGCAATTATTAACATAGATATTGCTTGTATAATATGCAGTTGACTGCATGCACACTTTACATTTATTTATAATCTCTATTATGTAATAAAAGAATGACTTTTGTTTAACAAAGGCAATGTACTATTTAAAGAATCAGGGTCTTACCTGCCAATATTGCCATGACAGTTCTGATCTCAGGCTGGGTGAATTGAGCTTTTATTTCCTCACTGTCTTTTCTGCCGAGTTAAACAGTAGATTAATATGACGTGAAGGACACGTTCAGACTCCTGTTAGTATTGTTTCCTGGTATCATTCCATGACAATATACTGTATATTTGGTGATGAATTCCCCTACTCATCCTAAAGGGAGGGCTCAGCTCAGTGGGCAGGGAAGGGCACCGTGCCTGGTGCTAGGGTGGATCACTGGAATTTATTTGTGTGGGTATTGTGCATGCACAGCCTTTTATTTCAAGTATCCTCCTGCTCTTTTAACATCATAAGTAAGAAATAATAATAATAATACTAAGAATAATAATAATAATGGTGATTTATGTAACAACATGAAACTAACAGAAACTCTCTCAGTTGCACTCCCTGAGTGTTTGGGGCTAACTTCTTTCTTGAAAGCCTCCTTTTACTGATGCCATTTTTACTGAACTGTTAGAGTAACATTATGTAGATTCTCTTTGCAGCACTCAGTGGTGGTGTCCAGTTCTGTCAGTATCTTCATTAGCATGTCTCATTTTTGTGGGGTTGAGGTTGCTCTCTCACTGTCCCCTTTATTGCCCCTGGCAGAGGTCTGAGCAAGGGAGAGAGCACTTGTAGTTCAGCTTCTTGGGAGCCACGTGAGCAGGTTCGAAAGCCTGAAGTTAAAAGGCTGTGGTTAATCCCTCTCCACTCTCTTTCATGAGGACATTTATCAGTCTGCCTTTAGAAAGAGAGAAGGTAACTGGTCAGGATGTAATTCTCTTTAGTCCAAGGTGCTTGGATGATAAGGTGTGTGTGGAGAGTGGTGGGTGTGCTGGGGGGATGGAGCCCTGCCTGGAGTGCTGCTCGTGCCTTGGGCTCATGGAAGGTGTCAGTGTGTGGAGGGAGCACGTTTCAAGAGCAGGCTTGGAGTGCCCACACAGCCAGGTCCCACATGTACTGAGTGCCTCAGGTCTGTGCCAGAGGCTCTGCCCCTCCTCTTGCCTGGCTCCTGTTGGCATCTCCCAGCCTTGGGCCATGCTCAGACCCCCTCTCACCTCCTGGCTGGAGCTGCTGGCTTTGCAGGGCTGCAGCAGGGCAGGCTTTGCTGATCTGTTTGGAGCTGGGCTTTTGGACTCTGCCTGGGTCTGCCCCTGAGTGTGGTGGGTGTTTTTGCCTCTCAATTTGCTCTGGTTTGAATCCAGGTACACAAGATGCATAGCAGAAATTGCCATTGCAGCTTCAGAGATGTTAACTGGTGTGGCTTGAGGCCAGCCCAGCAGGACACAGAGGCTCCTTCAGAGCAGGTTTCCCCCTACCTAAAGCTTAAATGACCTCTTGTATCAAGATCCTGTTCTTTCAAAAGTGCCTGGAGTAAAAGATGTATGTACCACAAGGCATTGCTGTCAATCAGATATATCAAATACACGGTTATAATCAGTGAGCATTCTATACACACACCAGTATTAGATCCAATTTTTAACATTAGAAAACCAGACTAAACTAAATCACTTCCTGAAAAACTAACAAAATCCCTAAAACCCAAACAAACCATCATTTTCAGTAGTGACAATTAGGAATCTACATCTTAGGGTTAACATGTCTTCAACTGTGAAATCCAAACCCATAAAGCTCCAAAAGCTCATAAGGAAGCCAAAGAAGTCATTGCTTCTGTTTTGTCAGCTCATGGAGGCTTTTGGGTGATGATAGTTTTTTCTGTCCTGTTTCTGCCCTTTTAGGAAATTAGAGATACTTAAAAAAAATAAATAAGATGAAAGGGAAGAACAAAAAGCCACAGTGAGAGCTCTTCCCAAAGTCTAGTGAACAAGCCACCCTCTCATTTTAGTTCTCTGCAGCTGCTCTGTCAAAATTTTCAGCTGTATTTTGCTGCTGGTGTTCTGACACAAGTGCAAATCCATGACTCTGCAGCCATGGTTTGGACTGCAGGAACAACCTGCACCTGCAGGGCAACAGGACCTCCCATTCCTGTGATAAATCCCACCTTGGGACTCTGGAAGAATGGTGGGGGGTTATGGGGTTAGGGACTTGCAGGGTTGCTGCAGGAGTCTGCGCAGACCTTGTGGGTACAGTTCAAGTGCCAACATTTCAAGAGTTGAATGTTCTTGCCTGGCTTGGTCTGCTGGTTAAGACAGACACATGGCCACTGCCCAGGGCTGCCTGGTGAATAGCTGAGTTACACAGGCTCAGTCTGGGGGCCAGACTTTGTTAAAATGCCTGGAATTCATGGACCTGCCATGAAGTGATGCTGCAAAAGAGACAGCAGAATAAGGGGGGTTGGCTTTGTTAGAAAGCTTCAGCCTTAATGGCATTGCTCTGCCTTTGTGACAGACTGCTTTTCTTTCTCTATAACTGATATTAATTCTAGCTAGAACTGCATGGCATGCAAAGGGATCTCTGTTTAGGTTTATCTTGCAAGTCAGGTGTAACTTTGTGCCACTTTACAACGAGAGAATGTGTTAACAGGATTAGTCTGACCTTGAAAATCGTTTGGGCGGGCCCAGAATGTCTATTACAGTTCAAGTGCAGCTTGAGTGGTTCAAATGTGTAGTGGCTAAATAGTGTAAAATACCAAGTTCATGAAATAAATACAGTGTCTCGGGGTCTATTTCTAGTGCTGTTTTGACTCTGATATTCCAGCACTGTCCATTGCAAGTTCAGTGGAACCAGCTTGTACAAAGCAGTGATGTGATGGGTGCCCTGCAGGCCCCATCAGCACCATCAGCCTGTGCATGGGCTGTCCCAGGCTCTGTGTGCTGGGGAGGCCCAGTTTGTGGGGTTGACTCTGGCAGGTGCAATTCTGAAGGACTTTGTCTCCAAAATCCGCGCTGGGAGCGTTACGTGTTGTTTCATGGAGTTGTCAGCGGTTCGTCTCCCGTCCCCTCGCGTTGTGCATGATGTGATGAGTGACTGGGGCTTTCCTTCTCCATTCAAAAGCGTGAGGCACAGTCCTGTAGCTCAGGCTGGACTGGAAACAACCACCTGTAGTCAGTAAGTGCAATAAGGACACCAAGGGCCACTTCCACCCAGGCCAGTGCTGAAGCAGTGACGCACCAAGCAAAGGGAGCTCTCAGCTGCATGCTTTCCCTTCCTTTCCTTTCCTGTAAGAGCTCAAAACCTGTACAGATGTTCCTGCCAGATGCTGGGAACAGCATCCTTAGCACCTACCCTGTGCTTTGTGTGTCCAAGGCATTTTACCTGCACACGAGTGGATTTTATCTTTCTGGACTTTGGAATAGAAATAAAACATGTACAGAAAATGTGTACAGAAAACACTTTCCAAAGCAAATGAACTAGAGTACTTTTAATAGCTTTTTCTGTGTAATGTTGCATATAAGAGATAGAACAGCACTTCAGGATAATTACTGAAAAAAAAAAAAATTGTTGTAGTCAGGATTCAGTTCTTCTGAATTTGTATTTGTAAATCCTTTTATTTTCTGTCTTTGCCAGGGCACGGGGGTTAGAGCAGAGCTGATTCTGGAAGTGACAGATTTAAGCTTTGTCCATTTTTCTTTTCCCTGTTCTGCAGAAGTAGCACAACTATAGGGGCTCAGTGCTGCACCAGAGTTTGGGGTCATTGCTAGACTCAAGTTCAGTCTTCATTTACCACCTCACAGAGAGTAACTCTGTTGCACAGGTGTGAAGTGTGAATCTGATAATCAGTTGGACTTTAATAAGTATTTTGAATCCCAGGGCAGTTTAAAAGGACTGGAAGCTGTAGTTATACTCTTTGCAAAGCCAAGAACAGTTGTTCTGGAGGTAACTGAGATCGTTCCACAGACATCTCAGAAAACAGATGTGCTCATGAAATAGCTTTGAGGCTTTTGGAGGAAAAGGATGCCCTGAACTGGAAGGGAAAATAGAAAAATAGCCAAACTTTTAATGCAGAATTTGCAAGTGAGGACATAAAGGGATATATTGTGAGAAATTTACACTTTTTTACTTGGATTTTGAGCATTTAGAAAATCCAGGCCTATCTTTTTGGATGTCAGAATTGGACAGATTGTTTCTTAAATATTAAATAATAATCTTATTAGATAATATTAAATAAAATTTTAATAATAAAATTATTATTAAAAATATTACAATGAATATTTTTTCCCTAAGTGAGGTGGTGTCAAAGTGATACCTGTTTTATTTTTTTAAAAATATGTTTTCAAATGCCATTTTCCTGCAAAGGAGGGTTTGAATGGTTTTTGTTAACATTGCTCTTAATAGGCTGTAAGAGGAAAAGTTTGTTCCATATACATTTCCACATCTGGGAATATTTTTTATAACTCTCCCTTAATTTTTTTGGTGCAAGTGGATGACACAATCTCTACCTGTTTTATTTTGTTTAATATGCTATTGTGCATTTCCAAATGAAATACATTCTTAAAGCAAAGTGCTGAATGGAGCTAAAATTGACAAAAAGTCCACATTTCTTCTGGCAGTGAAGCAATGAATGTTCTTACTGACATAAAGAATATGTGCAAAGATCAGTGCCGTGATATCTAACAAATGACAAACAAACTAAAATCATCCTTACTGAGGGTGCATTTAGTCAGGCTGAAAATTGACCTTATAGTGCACAGTGGGACAAGAAGGCACATATTGATTTTGTATACCCAAGTGGCAGAAGCATTCCAAAAGGTCTTGACCAGGCCATGCTGAATAAATTGTATTTATTTTTTATATTATGTTAATCAGCCCCCCAGTGCATGGCATGTGGAACCACGAATCTTCAGCAGTATTCTCACAAACCTTTTTATCTGTTTTCTGTAAAGCAGATAAGTTCTTTTCTTAGTTATTTTCTTCTTGGGGATGCAAGCTTTCTTGGCCCAGAGTCTGAGACTACTGGTGTGCACCAGCTCTGTGTCTGGCAGTCTGCCATGAATACATCAATTAGCCTTAATTAAAAGCCCTATAAAAAAGATTTTGTACTAGGTTGGGCTCAGCCCTCACTGCTCCAGGACAGGATGAGGCTGGCAGACTTTTTCAGGGTGACAGCTGTGGGACAGAGAAAGTCCATTAAAGGATACTCAAATATCTGCTATTAAGGGAAAATGTGGGCTTCAGGAGAGGCAAAGCTCTTCCAGTGTCCCAAAAACCTGTTGGAAAGGGGCATATAGTATCTAAATTATGTGGCATCAGTGTATGGACTCTGTGTTTGCAGCTGGCCCTGCTATGAACAAGGAGGGGTTGGACCAAGTGGTTTCCAGAAAATCCCAAATTCTGTTTTATCATTTGGTGATTCTGTGGACTTTAATAGCACAAACAGGAGGTAAAATTTGAAGATTCTTAGTTATGTCCTATTTTTTTCTGGTTTTCAGTTTAAATACCATGCTGAGGAACATGATGCCAATTTTCAAGATAACAGCTGTGAGAGCCAATACTCATCAAACAGACAGCAGAGAAATCTGGCATATTCTAAAACTATGGCATATAAATAAATTAAGCATCAGCTAAAATCCACACTTGGTGCCAAACACTGAGAATAATGTCTCGGTGACTATGCAGTTTCTGGAAGCAGTGGGCTGATATGGATACATCAACAACACCCACACCCTCTTCCAGCCTCTTCCCCAGTCCAGTGAAAGGTGATTACAGTGTCTGAAAATGCCATTAAAACCTCGATAGCATTTGAGCAGGTTTCCAGTGCTGCCCTGGCAGATGTGCACATCCAAGGCTGTAGGAAATGTGTAGGTTTCCCATTAGTGGCTGGATCTGGAGGTGATTCTCATCCCTCTGGATTCTCATCCCTCTGGATTCTCATCCCTCTGGATTCTGCCTGCTCCTCTCACAGTCAGTCTGTGGACACCACTGAGGAAAGGGCCTGGGCTTGTCCAAAGGCTCTGGGCACATCCATGGGGTCTGTGCACATTCCCAGGGTCTGCCCAAGCCCCATTCCCAGGCTTATTCCCTACTTGTCTGGGCACATACAAAGGTTCATACCTGGCTCTATTATTAGATGTTTTTCCAGACTCTGTAACCTCCTTGGTCTATGATGGCTCACAGGGTTACTCACAAAATCCTTTCCAATCTGTGGCTTAGCAACAAGTCTCCAAATTAAACAGGAATAACAGGGCAAGCCTTTTGCCATTCTCAGGGCATTATTTTATTAAACAAACCTTCAATTTTATTTTATTTTATTTTATTTTATTTTATTTTATTTTATTTTATTTTATTTTATTTTATTTTATTTTATTTTATTTTATTTTATTTTATATTTTTTATATTTTATTTTACTTTTTTATATTATATTTTATATTTTATTTTATTTTATTTTATTTTATTTTATTTTATTTTTTTATATTTTTATATTTTATTTTATTTTATTTTATTTTATTTTATTTTAATTTATTTTATTTTATTTTATATTTTTATATTTTTTATATTTTATTTTACTTTTTTATTTTATATTTTTTATTTTATTTTATTTTATTTTATTTTATTTTATTTTATTTTATATTTTTTATATTTTATTTTACTTTTTTATATTTTATTTTATTTTATTTTATTTTATTTTATTTTATTTTATTTTATTTTATTTTATTTTATTTTATTTTATTTTATTTTATTTTATTTTATTTTATTTTTATTTGTGGCCCTTTTGTACACTCTGGAGCAGCACAGTGTTCCACAGAATGGCAGGGACTGGGGTGTTTGTGGGTTTTAATGAGCCCCTTTGAGAAGTGGAACTCGAGTGAGACACCAGCTTCTGCCATGTGTGTGACCATTCCTACTCCAGCTACACTTTGGGTGAACTTCACCCCCAGCAGCAATTTGAACCAGTGCCATGTAGTGATAGTAAAAGTTCCTCAGGCAAAGCTAGAGCTCTTCTCAGCTTCTCCATGTGTCCTGTGCCAAGATATGTGGGCTCTTTCCTGTCCTGGACTTGTTTTCAGTAGAATTTCATGACATGTTCCACCTCTTTTCTCTGTCACCACTTTTATTTCCTAGAAAAAGGGGAAAAAAAAAAATAAATAAAAGCACTTTCTGACTAATCATTGGGAATTCACTTGCATCCAGGGCTGCTGCCAGGACCATTAGTTGGAGGTCACAGTTCAGTTTTTAAATTGGGTGTCTTATCTGAGCTCCCATGGAAAAAGGCTTTTTTTTTTTTTTTTTCTAAAGGAAAACAAAATTTCTGCTCTGCTTCTAATTAGTCTCCTGTTGTCCCTGCAGGATTAATTACTGCCTTCTTCACTCGAATCATCAAATGCTATTTGGCAACAGCTTCTTTTTTTTTTTATTTTATTTTAGGTATAATTAGGAGTCCTGGCATTACAAACAAGCTCAGTCAGGTTTTACCTTAAAATTACAGAGCTGAAATGTCACCTCAACTAGCAGTTTATACCCAGCTTTTGAATACCAGCAACCCCATTGCACTCGGTGCATGTTCAGAGCTCATCCCTTTGAGGTCATCAGTGGGTCAGTGTGAACATCCTTCTCCTGAAATCAGTCACAGAAGGGTTTTATTCTGCAGGGTTCTCCCACAGTGGAACTTTTAGGAAAGGATTATGGGTGCAAGGATGCAATGGCACCTCCCAGCTCTTCCTGCTGCCTGTTGATGGTCTGTAGATTCCCAGACACATCTCTTTTTGATTTAAAGGAAGGGCTGAGGGCCACCAGCTGCCTAATTCTATCAAGTGGTAAATTGAATTTATTGGGTGAGAGAGGCAGTAGCCAGCAATAAGGCAGGATTTGGGTTTTAAAAATCTGCCTGGTGGGAATTGGGCAAGCTACCAGAAAGACAATAAAGGATTTATCTGGCAATGCATGCCAAAGGAATGCTGAACATGTGAGCAGGAGAATTTATCGATACCAGTGGAAAAGCTCATTAGCGTTGAAGTGCAAGGCAGGTCTGTAAATGCACCTTTCAGCTGTCCCAGTGAAATCCCTGCACTCAGACAAGGGGAGCTGGGGCTCGTTTCTGTGGAGGGTAGAACTGGCTAATGAGCTTTCCCAGAAAACGTGCACACAAACCATGTTTTCTCAAATGTAATGGTTGGCACTATTTCACTTCCACGGGCACATTTCACAGCTGACCTCAGTGTCAGCCTCCTCCTGGTTTCACAGGGGTTCAGAGATGCTCCTAAAGCTGGTGCTGCAGCTTTTCTCCTAGGACAGCTTTGTTCCCCCCCTTGCTTGTCACTGATTGTCGATTATTTGCCCTTTAAGAGATCTGCAGCCCTGCACAGGACACCCCAGCAGAGCTGTGGGGCTGCTAGCAGAGGTAGAAATTCACCATATTTTGTCTGGAAAACATGCCAGCCATAAAAAAAAACTCTTGCTAACTGTTTAAAGCTCCAATGTCTTATCAGCAGAGTTTATGTAACAAAATCCCATTAGTACTGCCAACCATTCTCACATGAATTAGGACATGATATGCTTCATAAACCTTACATACCTACTGACTGTTCTGATGTGTAGAGACTTGGCTGGGCTTTCATGTGCAGGTGTAGCTGCGTATCTTGAGTTAATTTTTGTGTTTTGAAAGCTACATGATATGAAACAGGATATTTTCCACAATGAAATGCGGTGTTTTCCTTCCTTATTTGTTTGTTTATGTCTTTTCTCTTTCTCTCTCCTTCCTTCCTACCTTGTTTTCTTGCCTAGATCGTTAGGCTAGCAAATTGTAGAAATGGGGAGATTGATTAAGTGATGTTGCATCAGCAGATTTAATGAGGTAATGATCTGTTTTGCTATTTGTGTCCAGAAGAAATAATATGCTAATAAGAATTGTAGCAAGAGTTGATTTTTTAATGTCCTGCTTAAATACCAGCCAGTGACTGAGTGGTTCAGTGAAGTGGTCTCAGCAGATCTTCTAAATTGTGTTCTCTGTTTTGGAGGTAAATATTTTCAAGGTTTGAGCATCTTGTGTAAATATTCTTTCTGAGGTCAGTGGAAGTCTTTCCATTAATTTCTCTAACTCTAACCCAGTTCTCACAGAGGGACCAGGACACTGAGTCCCAGCATGGGCTGAGCTTTCTCAAATCTGAGAGCTGTGGGTACTAGAATTTTAATTTCAGGCCCCTTGTCTAATGCAAATGGGTCCAGGATTTCATGCCCTACTAAATGCTGCATGCTGAATGCAGAATTGTAAACGATGTGTTTGAAGACTGGGACAGCAAGGTGAATTGCCATAAAAATCAGCTGAACTGATCAGGAAAAGGGCACTTTTTAATTAACACGTATTTGAATCCAAAAGACACATTCTTGGTGTCTGAACTGTCAGTAATTTCCATCCAGAGTAACTGCTCAAAATTCATGACAGTCTAGAATATCCTTGCACAAGCCAGATATGTACATAAGCTGTGCAAGCTCTCTCTGGGGAGAAGCACAGTTAAAAATAAAGCTATTATTGCTACCACAGAGAGAGATGATGACAAAGACAAGAGGCTGAGCACCAGGTGCTGTGAGACCGAATCCTGCCGTGCAGCCCTCCATCTGAGCATTGCTGATCCAGCTGTGGGCAGATGTGCTCAGCTTCTGGGTCCTGTTTGTGTCTCCTTCTCTCCATCCACACCTGGAGCAGAGCAGAGCAGGGAAGGGGAAGTTCTTGTGGGGGTTCCTGAAGTGCAGCCCCACCCCAGACCAGGCTTTGAAGGCTGAAGTCCTGACTCTGTGAGGACGCAGGAGCTTTGGTGTGGGTTTCAGGCTTCCTCCCCTGCCTCCCCCATCCCTTGGATATGCTTGTAAGTTCCCACACATTTAGGCAACTAGTCATCCTAGGCTCCTAAATGAAGAAAAATCTGGGGAATTTATACTGGGAAGGAAGAGGGACAAGGGGTGGGCACGATCTTGCCCATGTCTGTGCACCCTCAGCTTTGCCATGGTGTCTGCAGAAGTGTCCTGGTAATGCTCACAGAATAATCACAATTAGTGGCAGGGGGAGATTATATTTTAATGAATTGTTATCACAGGGGACCTTATTACAGTCAAAACACTGTACTGCTTTTCTAGGTTTTTTCCCTTGGGTTTCCCCCCTCACCCAAAATGACAACTGCAAACTGAACTGAGCAGGAGCTGCTGTACAAGCCTGCACAGAGATGCTGAACCTAAAACACCTGCCTGCCCCCACAGGGTACCCACAGGGCTGTGCTGAGCACCCAGCCTCGGCACAACCTGCCTTCTACTTCTTTTTCTACTGAAATGCCAATGTGAATTTTTTTTCTTCCCTTGTATTGCCAGCCCAGCACTCCCCACCCCACATTTGTGCTCTGGTATCTCTCTCCACCCTTGAGCACCTAACAGGGACTAATCCCTGGTTTGTGGGAATCTTTCCCTGACATTATCAGGACTTTCAAAGCATAATGAGCTCTAAATCCTTGTTTATTCTCTTTTTTTACCCTGAGGTCCTTACTTTTTGAGTTCAAGTTTCAAGGTGTCCCATTAGCTGAAAAAGCACCAGCTGGTATAATTGTGTTTGTGCAACCCTCGTGGAGAAGTTGGGCAAAACAACTGGTTTTAAAAGCTCATGTTGAAAAACCCGATCTACAGAGTAACTGCGGCTTTTGAATGTATGATTCACAGACACTGGACTGTGAGGAGGAAGAGTATTTTGAGAAAAATCTTTTTTTTTGCAAGGAAGAAATTGGGGGAAAGGGTTATTGCTCGGGTGATGTTTCTTTTGTTACTACTTGCTGCTCTTTGTACACTAGCCAATGCAAATGACATTCATGTTCCCGACAATATTTTTGAACAGCCCAGCTATCTTTTTTGCTGTTGTTAATATACTGAGGATTTGGGAGGATTTTAAATGCCTCTGCCTTTCAGGATTATTTCTACAAAAGCAATTGAGAACTGTGTTTTGACAGCAGGAAGCTTATAAAAACCTAGAGAAAAAAAAAAAAAATAAAAATAAAGCGTTTGAAACAGAACAGCTACGAAAGGAATGCACCTCTGCTACCATATCTGAAACCTGCAGAACAATCAGGAATTACATCAAGGAAGGAGCATCTTTAGTGAAAATCACACATCAGTTTGTACAGAGTGGATGCTCCCTTGGCCACCCATGTGGCTGCCCAGGAGGAAGGCGTGGGAGCGCGTTCGCTCATCGTGACTCTCCTGTCACTTTTGGTCCCTGCTGTGTGTGCTCGGGTGAAACTGGTTTATCTGTAGCAAGCTTCTTGTTGCACTTTTCTGTTTGCTAAAATTCAACAAGGAAAACCGTGGGTCACTTTAAAGCATTGGCAGACAACTGTTTCTAACCCAAAGGAAAATGGGTTTTAGCACAATGAACTGTACTTCTTCAGGGAGGATCAATGTTGATTTTTTTTTTTTTTCACACGTCTTTATTTACATGTGGCTATATTTTCATTGATACAGAATAAAAAGTGCATTTTATTGACCTTGAGTGTTTGTGTCCTTACTTTTCTTGAGCACCACAAAAGCGATAGCTCTTGTTTTCCTGACCAAAGCAGAACACAATTTGTTGAGATTAATGAGCAAAACGTAATCTTATTTTTAGGTGGTTTGGGAATGAAGGAGATACATAAATTTATTGTTAGAATGGAGCTTCTCTACAGGACAATAGGAACAGTTCTTGACTCCTCCTTGTTATCCTGAATACAATAGGAAATAAATCAAGCTGAGCTGGTCACAGATACCTCATCCATAAAATTTATGTAGCATCTAATTCCCTCTCCCAAGCAAATCAGGCTGAAGAGGGAATACTTTATCTAAGTAGATAATAAGTATTTTCTTATAACCTTTTGTTCATAAAATGTTCCACTTTATTTGCTGCAAGTGGGTAACCTTGCTTCAAAAAAAATTACACTTCAGAAGCAAAATGAAGATTTTGAAGGACGGTGGGATGCAGGCAAAGCATTTCACTTGGAAATTTAAATAATTTCTAAGACATGGCTCCCTTTGCTTCTTGCATCATTATCTTGGTTAAAAGTGGCATTCCCTGCCAAAGTACAAGAGATTTTTTGACATAAACACAACATTGCTGACCTGTGCTTGAAACCACTGTTGCTTTGATGCTCCTTCAGTGCAGAAACCAAAGTGTGTAGGAATTGGTGGAGCTTTTTCTATTCCCTTGCAAGTAGTTTTGGCCAGACCCTACAGGTGTTGTCCCAGCCAGGAATGATGTCTGAGTGTGGATTAATCAAAGCTGTGAAAGACAGAGTGGATTTAATTCTATTTGAGGGCAAAGCATCCAAATCTAGTTGTCCACAGATAGGTTTTGCCATCTGTAGGGACAGGTGCAGAAAACTTCCTCAATTTATGGTGTAAAATATTCATTGGTGAGCTTTTAATTTTTTTGACTCTCCGAGCCTACTCTCAGCATCCTCATCTGGGGTGGGGAGACCCTGGGCTCAGCACAGAAGGGAGAACAGGCTAAAGCCTTTGTGGCAAACACTGGTAGAACAGGCCATAATTTCCACTGCTGAAGAAAACTGTGTCAGGGACTGCTCCTGCTGCTTCTCTTTTGTAATTGGGGCTGTCTTTTGCCACACTGGGAGCTGGCAGCATCAGCACAGCACTTCTTCCAAGTGGGCATTTGGAAGAGTGTCAAGGCTGTACATCCCAGCCCTGGGAGCCTCGCTGGAAAGGGAACTGTCAGGATGGGGTATGGAGCAAGAATGGGTTTATTTGCAGAAGCTGATTTGTTACTGGCTGACAGCACTGCTTTGTGTGGTCTTGCAGCTGTGCTTGAGCAAGCTGGAAGCTTCTGCTGTTATCCATGGGATGAGTGCTCACCAGATCCCAGACCCCTTGCACAGCCCCAGGCAGGGTCTGCACTGTACCCTGCAAGTGGTGAGGTGCTCTCCAAAAGGCAGCAACAGTCACCAAAATTGCTGAGGCCCTGAGGGAGACAAAGCACCCATTTTGCTTTGCCTGTGCCCATAATTTCTCTCTAAACAAGCCCTGAGGAAGCCAGGAGAACAGGTTAATATATGCACATCTCATTCCCTCTATGAGAGCAGCATCCAACACACTGGGATGAAGATTTATTCTCCATGGCTGATGCTACTCCTGATTTAAGATCCAGATATAAACAACATGTGCAAGCCAACACAGGGCAGGAGCAGAGACAGAGGTTTAGTTAGTCCAGCTCCTTCCTCACTTCAGTGCACCGTTTACAGGCACTCTTCTTACAGAAGCTTTTTCCTAATTGTCCACAGTGATGTTAAACTGGCTGGGCTGGATGGGGATTGGACCAGCCTGGTCTGGTGAGAGGTGTCCCTGCCCATGGCAGGAGGTGGAACTGAATGAGCTTTAAGGTCCCTTCCAGCCCAAACCATTCTGTGATTCTGTGGTTCTGTTATTTGGCAGAGAATGAGGCTAAAATTATCATCTTTTTAAGTGAAGTAATGAAGATGGACCAAGCAAGTTCTTCAGCACTGAAAATTTTTTGTCTGCATAGAAATAAAACAACTGCCCAGTTCAGGGCACAAATTGAGCCAGGCATCAAAAGCCACCTGAACTTTTGTAATGCAAAACTCAGAAATGGATAAAGAGAGAGATACCACTGGTGCCAGCTATTTTTCTAGCCACTCTGTGACCCTCTCCTGGTCAGTAATTTCCATCTAGGCAGGCCTGTCTGAGTAAAGCCTCTTACTCACTTGGTTGCACCAAAGACAGTTTATAAATCATTACTTTCAAGCATGAGCAGGCTGGTCCTGCGAGCCTGAGCGTGGAATGTTTGAAATGTGTGGGCAGCATGGGACAGAGGCATCGAGGTGACCTTCCCAAAGAGCAGCAAATCTGTCCCAGGGAGGATTCCTTCACAAGTGCTGCTGCTGCCAGGATTAGTGCCACTCAACACCTCCTTTAGCAAGAGCTGTTTGTGGTGCCCACAGAGGGGAATATAGAGGAGCAAGGGGGATCAGGCAGCGGGGCAGAGCACAGGAGGAGCAGCTCTGAGTGCTCCTGGCCTGGGAAGGTGCTGCCTGTGACCATTGCCAGGGACAGGGGCTGGCAGCACATCACCAGGCACTTAGGAAACATTGCTGGAGCAGAGCTGGAGTCTGCCCTGCCAGGAACTGCCACTGATTGGCAGGAAGATGGAGCAACCGATTTAATGAACCTCTTCCATCTCTCCCCTCTGTAATCCTGCGACATTTTCTCCAGGAAAGTAACACACTTCCAGATTAATCTGATTGCAGTGAAGCAGGCTGGAGAGAACAGCCCCTGGAGAGAACAGAAGGGTGTGATCCATCCCAGGTGAGACTGCTGCTCCAAAGGTACCCAAAGGGCAGAGGGTGACCCTCCCACGGGCTGCTGAGTCTGTCTCCTAATAATCAGCAGAGAAATAAGAAAGGACGGGATAAGGAAATAGATTGAATCAATTTATTTCCTGATAGGTAAGTAAATCATGGGAGAGAAAAGAACTGAGATGAGAAATAGATGGACAGACAGAAATGAGGGATTAATCAGTCTTGCAATCTACTTATAGGATTATAAATCAATGATATAGACACTACTCAAAGAAAAGCACACCACTGTGTGAGATCTGGGACAGCAGAGCAGACACTGTTCAACATGGGAGGAGAGTTTGAGCATATTTATCTGTTTTTCATAGTTATACGTGTGTGTTGTAGCATTCAAAGACCTCAGCTCCACTACTCCAGAGCCTGGCAGTGCCCTGCAGGTGAGGCAGGAGGTACCAGTGGAAACAGCTGCAGGGAGCTGCATGGATGCAGCTCTGCTGCCTGCCTGCTCTCAGGTTTATTCCAGCCCCTAGCAAGCATCAGTGAGGAGTTAGGTAGTGCAGGCATGGCAAAGCATTTCTCTCACTTAACAGGCAACAAGAGAAAAGCCAAATCTGTGATCATGCAGCACATGAAGAGTCAGAAGTCACGTAAAGGATTAAAAAACAGTGGCGAGGTTTTGTTTGTTGGGATGTAAAAGAAGGAGGCAAGAGGATTGGAAAAGCATAATTCTGTCTCTGATGCTTCCCCTCTTCTCCAGTTTCATATCTTCTTACATTCAGGTGCCATAAATTAAGGGCTTCCACCAGGAGTGTAGAAAATATTCACTGGGAATAACTTTCCATAGAAACAGAGCAGTGAAGAATGACACCCTGATTTCATGGGTGGGAGAAAGTCAAGGAGTCTGAGAATATCCACAGCCTCTCAGATCAGCCTGTTGTTATACCCCAAACTTTCTCCCAAGGGTTCCACTTCATTCTTGGGACTTCCTTCTCCAGCAGAATATTTTAAATGGGAAAAGCCCTGGATCAATGGATACAGAGAGACCCTCTGAATGCCATTTGAGGCTCACAGTCTGATAACACAAAATGTGTTGTTTATCTAAAATGCCCTCATTATCTTTATCTGCTATTTACATTTTGCAACAGGGCCAGGAACAGCACAGATTTTCTGCAGTCAAGCGACCACTCAACCTAAAGATTAAAAAATGCTACCTCAGCCTTTCATGGTGTAATATTTTAATTGTCTATGCAGTCAGCTTTTCTTAATGAAAAATGAATTGTGCCAAACCGTGGTTTCTAAGCCATGTGCAGACTTCTGCATCCCTGTGAGAGAGGAGGCCTGACTCAACATAGACTCCTTTCTAATAAGCCTACAGTTTCAATAGGTTGTGAAACTTTGTCCTGGGAGCATATGAAAGTGCAGTGGCTTCACAGAAGACTTAATTTTCCTTCAGTAAGGTGATGCCTCTTTCAATTTCCCTTCCCCCATTTCTCTTTTCTTTCCTTTTATTCTTTCCTTCTCTCTCTTTTTTTTTTCTTCATCCTTCATCTTTAGCTTTCTTTTCCTCTTGTCCATCTCTTTATCCTTTCAAGCTCCATGAAGAAATGCAGACTTTTGTTCAGGCCAGCCTGACCTGCAGCATTCAGCTTGGCTTTTTATTCTGGCCAGATGACTTTCTAGCTGCATCAGGGAAAGGAAAAATAATGGAAGAGATCCAAGACATCAATTGTGACAGCAACTGTATGCTGGCAGTCTAGCACACTCTATATTTCTAGATAAGCTTGCTTGAAACAAAGACAACTAAAGAAAACAAACAAACAAAACCCCCCCAACCTGTTAGAACTTGACAGACCTAACCCCTCGCCATACGATATTTGCTAATGAACCACAGGCGGGGAAAAACGTGTGAGAATCCTTTCTGTGGCTTTTTGGGGAGGGAGATAAATTAATTCGAGTAATGCAATAAGTGAGTCTGAAAATGGGTTGTGGTGGGTGGTTGCTTGCCTCCCCCCCCCCCCGCTAAATCATGCCATAAATGTTTCCCTCAGCAGATGCAGACGCACATAATTTCTTTCGGGATTTTATAACCATGACAACCAGTTTTAAAGGAACGTTTTCGGTTTCCACAGTTTAAATTAGGAGTGTATCCAAAAAGAGGGTTGTAAAATGAGCAGAAGTAAGCTACTATTGCCACATCTTCCCCAGAACAATGGAGTGTTGCATTTTTCTTTTGTTTTTACATACAAATATGAGAAAACGTAAAATAAACCTTCTGTACCCCCTTTACTTTAAAAACATTTAAAAAAAAAATTATTCCCATGCTAAAATGCCTTCATTTTAAAGATAGTGAAATGAAATCTTTCCCATTTAACTCATGTTAGATTTAATGATACTGTAATTTATAATGAGTAAAGCATGTTGACATTTAATGCATATGCCTTCTTTGAAGTTACATCCTTTTAGCAGAGATGAATTTTGATGAGTTTTACCAAAGGGGTTGAAAGAGTTTAGACAAGCTAAAAATAACTCAGGAGCAAGTTTAATCTGGGTTAGACAATGTTCCTTTTATTTTACATTGAAATCTCATTAGCAGCAAGGTGCAGAGAACCTTCCAGGGCTTTCAAATACTTTAAAAATCGATGCCAAGCCTTTGGGCTGGAGCCACAGAGAGAACACTGCCCAAGCCCAACATGCTGCCAGTGCTGGTGTCCTGGTGACCTGCTGAACTGGGGTTCAAAAGGCACACCCCAAAAGGCTCCTCTGTGCTCCCATTTCTGTTTCAGGCCATGTCCAGCTCCAGCCAGGGCTCTTCAGCCCTGACCTGCTCCTCTGGAGCCCAGCAGTGCTCCATGTACTGCTCATGTGAGCACCTGAAGGCCCAGGGTAATACACAAAAGATTTGTGCAACACCCGTAGAAAGAGAGAAGAAGATGATCCTGTCCCAGAATTCCCTAAGCAAAACTTTTTCTTGAAATAAAACATTTAGATAGGTCAGATGAGCCATTCTGTATGAACATCTCCTCGTCTCCTGTTTTAAATTAGGCTTCACAGAGAGGCAGGTGCATGCTTTTGCATGGACAAATCCCATCTGCTCTTCGAGGCTTTGATCTGGCAAAGCATCCCACTGTGACCAGCAGATAACTTTTGGTGCCAGGGCCCTCAGAGTGCAGCATTGCTCCCAGCCTCTGGTTACAGCAGCCTGGCTACTCATGCTTTCTCTTCTTTCAGCTCCATGTTTTAGCTACAAGAACATTTATTAATCAGATTATCAGTTTGAAACTCTAGTGGGCTCCTTGAGGTTTAAACAGGGTGCTCAGTAGGGCTTTCTCAGTGCTGCTGCTTTGTGAATATCTCTTCCTTTTGCATGTTTCACGAGATTAGACTCTGGTTTGCCATTTGCAGCTCCTATTTCCAACCCATCTTGAAGCAGTTTTGCATAATGTCTCTGTGGAGTTGCTCTTCTTTGCCATGTTGCCAGAGCAGTGTTCCAGCCTGGGTGGGTGGTGCAGCCTCTCCTCTTCTGCCAGGGCAGGGTAAAACTCACCAACAAGGTCCTGGGCAATCCCAGGGTTTATTTATCATGTGGCACACAGGAAAATCTGCTTTCCACACAGGCAGCATGCAACATTCAGCTGATCCTTTCTGCATAAAGTCAGCATTACTCTGGCATTATTAAGAGGTGCAGGTTGCTCTGTGCTCAGCTGTAGCAAACAGCAAATTCTTCATCCTTGTGACTGGGGATCCACCTGGGGATCCACCAAAGGAAGATGAGCTCGTTGGGTTGTTTATTACAAAACCACTGAGGACTCAATACTTGTGAAACTTCTCCTTAGGGATGTTACCAAGGTGTCTTGGTAATTCCTCCCCCTCAGTGGAAGTCTCCAACCTTATCCTGAGAAAGTGATTTCAGCCTACATTGCAGTCCAGGTTTGCAGTCTGAGGTTCTCCATCACCAGAGGCACTCTACACGCCCAGTTACACACCACTGCTGGCTCTGCTAATTGATGGTGCACTCCAGCTGCCTGCCCAGCTGGCCACAGCTCCTGTGCACATTGTCCTTTCTGCAGAAACACCTCGGTGGCCCCTGTGCTGTGAGTATTCAGACCTGTGCCTTGCTTCCCCAGGCTTGCAGTTGTGTGTTCTGTTTAAACCCTGGTGTCAAGCCAAAACAAGCTGCTGGTACAGGGCTACAACAATCAGTTCATGTTTCCTTTATCTAATCACATCTTTTCACACTGAGAAATAAAATCCCAAATGAATCAAGTGTTAGCTTCAGAGAAGTGTGGCAGACAACTGCAACTAGGAACTGATTATCAGGAGAGCAGCACACCAGGAACAAGCAGGTAACACAGAGGTACTCAGAGGAAAGGTGGGGTTTAATCTAGCACAAGGCCTAGTTTATAACCCAAGCTTAGGCTGAGTGATACAGAAAGTGATTATCTTGTGTTTTTACCATCATTTTTATGGAAAATTTCTTGCCACATGGCAGCTGTACAAGCCTTAGACCCTACAGCTCTATGAACCCACCAGTTCCATCATTTACAGGTTTTCAAGGTAAATGAATCCTCACCAACCCTTGGGAATGACATCCAAACATCAGAGGAAGTTCTGACCTCAAACTGCTGCGTGCACCTCCTGGATCTCTGAAACAGGCTCACAGATTTTGGCTGTGCAGTGCTCACTGTGCTGGCCACCGTGGATGGACGCTAAACTTGGTGCTCTGAAACCACCTTGGATTTCTTTCCTGTTTAAACATAAATTTAATCTGACTTTGATATGGAGACTCTGCACAACTGAACTTCACAGTGATAGAGATTTTTTTCTCAGGGTCCAGCTGAATTTTCAGTTCACTGCTGAGCCCTCATTGCTCTCCTGCCCTGCTGTACCCTCTCAGTTGCTGCTGGATCTGTGCAGCGCTCGTGGCAAAGCCAGGAGCAGCAGTCACTCCTTGGTGAGCAGAACTGAAGGCAGCAAAGGTAAACAGCCCCACTTCCCTTCCCTTTGAACTGCAGGTCAGTGATGCAGTGTCTCTGATTAGCACTCACAGCTGGCCATTGCTGAATTGCTGGGAAATGTTCAGGCCTGCAGGAGCAGTGAATCGTGCCATCCTCCCCTTTTTGGTTGCTGTTAGGGCTCCTGCTCTTGACTGCTGTTGCTTGAGCTGTTACACTCTGGGCTGTGGATGAGGCCAGAGGATTTTTGTTACCTGAGTGAACAAAAGAGTGGGCAGAACACAGAGAGAATCTTTCACAGGTGTGTCTAACCTTTGCGATGTCAGCAATTAAAAAGAGGTTTGGGTTAGGGAGCAATGTAAATTCCTTACCCCTGTAGTCTTGATCTGGTCTAATGAGAAAACGTTGGGTGTGATTTTCAAGCAGAGGTGAATATATATGAATATTTACCATTTATAACAGGGCCCTAAACTGTGTGAGAGATAAGCAGCAACACTATTTCAGTTTAAATCAAAATGTACACACACTCTTATATAAAAATGTGTGCTATACACATGGACATATACCTGTGCACTCACATATTCCCATGTGCATGCAAAGAAAATTATTGAAGGCCCAGACTGAAGAGAGAAAGAAAAAAGCAGAGGAAGATGACAAGTTTTCCCCCTCTGGAACAAAACTGGTTTCAGAATGACTGCTGAGGAGACAGCAGTGTAAAGCAATGATGTTCCCAGTCTCTTTCTCCCCTAGCTAGTGCTGCTCCCTCTTTTTTGACCTCTGCAAAATGAATTAAGCTTAAGGAAATGCTTCCCAGCCTCAGTGATGCAGGACTCCTCCAGGGCTTGTGAGGAGCAGCCTTTTCCACCAGGAGCAAGCCTGTGCTTGCAAAAAAAGAGAGCCAAGCCCACTGCAGTGCTGGGGTCTGCAATGGCATGGAGGGAAAGCACAGCTTTTCACAGAGCTGTCAGCTGGCTGCAGGAGTGAAAGGCTGCTTTTGTCCCTAGTTACTGAGAAAGAGCACCAGTGTTTTCACCAAGCAATATTGAACAAAAATATAATTCAATTCTATGAATGGCAGCACTCGGAAAGACAAGAACTCTTAAAAGAACGAAAATAGAACATTCTGCAGGTTGGGGTTTTTTTTTTAGGAATCATCCATTCAAATCAGCTATGACACACCTAGCAAACCTGTAAGGCTTGATAGGGCTGAGTGGTGAATTAGACTCTCTTCCCAGGGCTCTTATCTTAATTTTATCACAGCTCTCAGGAAATTAAATGCATTTTATACCATTTCTTCATTTTTGATGTACCTGACCTTGGTCTAGATTTAGTTTTTTCCAGCTGGCTCAACTTGGGCACTCATAATCCCTGCTTTCTGCTGTTGCTGAATCTGAAATATCTGAATTAATGAAGTCTCGTTTCACTATCATGTGATCTAGGCTGCCAAAATATTTACTTTCTCCCTGAGTGATGTACAAAAGAATGAAAATGTAAATTGTCTACATGCTCCTTCAAGCTCTACTTTACATATAAACTACTAACCTTGCTGCCTTCTACTTCCCCATCTGTACACTGCAATAACAAAGAATGCTCAAATTCTGTCAAATTTAACCACAAGTATAAGTATAATCCTGGGCATGATGGGCTTTAGACCCACTTAAACTGCAAAAATCAGCTTAACCAAACTATCTGCTTATACTGTATCTTTGGAGTAAGTCCCTCAAATATATAGCTCACAGGATAAACCAAATGATATATTAGGAACTTGAATGAAACCATAAAGATTAGGGATAGCTAAGGCTTTAAAGTCCTAACATTAATTTGAAAGTGGAACCTTCCCCTAACGGGAGAGATGAAAACCTAATAAAAATACTTGTACTTTATGCCTCATCTAATGAACGATCCTGTAACAAATGTTAATAGTTAAATAAGGCAAAAAAGCATTAAAGTGCTGTAGCTCAGGCCCTGCTGCCAGCTGGAATAACTCCGTACCTTCAATGAGGTGGAAGCCAGCTCAGGAACAGCAGAAGATCTGGTCCACTGTGTTTGTAAGGAGGCAGACAAGCATCACATCAGCAAAACTTTCCTTCACATTTTCTCCATCCTTCTGAACATATGGATGGCTGGAGCAACTTTGCACTTTTCAGCTTGCAGCCTGGTGAAAGGAGGCAAATCCCCATCTGTTTGGTGCCACAGCCCAGAGGCAGGAGCAGCCAAGGTACTCTGAGTGCCCAGGTATCTGTGTCTGCAAACTAGCTGTGTGCCCTAGCTTCCAGTAAACCTGCATTTAAGAGCACAAATAGTGTTTCTTCCACCCCTGTCTGGAGGAAATACTCTTAGAATAAAGTAATTAGGTGCAAACAAAGAATTTATTGGTATCAAATCAAGGAGGAGCCAGCACAAAGTACACAGAAAGGGAATCTCTTGACACTTTGCTTTGGTCCGGAGGGATCTTGGGAAATTCGACTGCATCTGGAGTTACAAAGGCAGATCAAGTAGAAGCAGACAATATAACAGAGAAAAATCTCCAGAAATTGCCAATTTGGAGGTTCAGGGAAAAACCTTCCATCAGGAGGGTGTTACAGTGCCAGAACAAACTGCGCAGACAGGTGATTTTAGGCTCATTCTTGGTGACTTTCAAGACACAGATAGACAAAATCACATCTGACTGGTAAATCAGACTAAAAATCTCCTGGGTGATTCCTGCAACAGGTGTGCCATTCTTACCTCCCTTCCTCTGCTGGTAAAATCTTCATTCTCCCAGATAAATGGAACTTTTATGGTATATCACAAAATTCTGACAAAGCACAGGTGTCTTTGAGCATCTGAGGAAAACTTTACATCAGAATTTTTTTATTTTTTTTTTGTAGCAATCTGTTTTTGTTCTTCATGTCCTCTGAGTATTGAAAATGGAGAAATTAAGTACTTCAAATATCAACATAATAATAAAAAAGAAAATATTAACTGATAGTAGGGTATCTTCTGCTTTCACTACAGGAACTTTGTCTCATTTGAAAGAGGAATTGTAGCTAGAGAGCCAAATATCATTTATTATGGGTAGGGATACCAACAGACCTCTGCTTGCATCAGTCCAAAGGGAGGATGGGCCACGGGCTCAGCTGGTGCAAGTTCAGTAACTAACAGTCAGTGGAAATATTGTGATTTACACCAGCTGAGATATGGTTTTCTGTTTCTATTTTAATAAAATCAGCAGAGAGAATGAGTTTCTCCTTACTAGCCTGGCATGGTTCTATTGAGCTGTTTAGCCACACTAACACAGTGACTATGATTTTAGTGCAAACCACAAATTGAACATCTTCTGTGCCATATAAAGCAGCACATCTTCTAGCTCAGACTGATTTTAGAGGTGCTAATTATATTAGTGTTGCAGGAACTGCAGCAATTCACTTCTAAAATCCATTTAATTTCTTTTTAATTACTCATGTTTACCGACTCCTTTCGATTCAGAAAAGGCTCAGAATTGCAGTTAGCAAAGGAGGCTTGAAGTGGAATGATTAAGAGCATCTGGCATATACATAATGATACCAGGCAATTTATTCCACCATTACCATTTCACTATAGCCATGGTAATGAGCTGGGGCTGGATTCTATCACTTTTCTGAACATTTACAAGTACTTTACTACACAGACAGCTTCACTGATATGACTGGCAATAATTAAAGTTTATAACACCAAACCTTGGGAGAAGCAGTGGTAGATTCTTTCTCTTGCTAAGTAGAGATGCCAGTCCCAGATCTGTGGTCAGTTTTGTCCATCAACAGATTCAGGTAAGTTTGAGTTTATCTGAAAAAATATTACCTGAATGTAACTAAATATAGCTTAGGAAAAGGGTGAATGAATACTAAAGTCATGTTGATTCTGCAAAGATTTTGTCTTTGGGAGAAAACAAAAGGAAGAAGTCAAGCTATCTCACACCCCAGTGTTTCAAGGATCTTTGAAGTTTAGCATTCCATTCTGGCTTTAAAATGTTACATGAACATTTACATTTACATTTACATGAGGAGAAATTAATTGAAGGATTTTACTTTCAAACCACGTTCAACTTAATTTACTTTTGTGGGACACTTAAAAGATTTCCGTTACTTGAAATTTGTGCAAGGCCGAATTTCCAAAGCAACTCAAAGAACTCCAATTTTCATAAATATATTTCTGCCTCAGTAAGTCTTTCATTATTCAAATGGTGAGACTGGTTGATCAGAGTGGCTCCTTGTGGCCAAGGATCTCTTAATTTTATTCCCTAACTACCATATTTTCTGATCTCTTTGTGCTTTGCAACCACTGACCAGGCACAATTCAGACCATTTCCTGGGAAGTGCCATGAGCCACAGGGTTACCAACAGCTCCTATTTCCTATGGCCCTGGGATAACATGGAAGAAAACATTCCTGAAAGTATTCCAGGAGGATTTGGCCAGTGTCAGGATTTGTGATAACCTAGGAGAAAACATCTTCTGAGAGTATTGCAGGATGACTTGACCAGTGTCAGGAGTTAAGACCCAGATGACTGCAGAGAGCCTGACTCCTTCTGTACAAATTCTTAACATAGAAAAATGAGCAAAAAGGAAACCAGTGAAATCTAGTTTCCTTTCTCTGCAGCATTTCACAAGAAAAAGATTGCCATCCCATTAATTTAGCATCTCAATAGTCCAATTTGAAAATTCTGCATTATGGATTTCCATGAGACATGTAATGGAAAAATCCAGCCCTACTGCACAGTCAGAACAGCTCCAGCTGCAGTGAGCCAGGGCCAAGCAATGAAATTTGAGAGGGATATTATTTGAGAAACTTCTGAAGTGCTCAGTCTGTTCCCAGTGCCACATTCCAGGGCCACCACCACTCACCACTCTGGCCAGCTCCACCTGGACTGGTCACCTCATCTCTGTGCATCAGCAAGGGCTCAGAGGAGGTGGGTTTGTGCATCCTCACAAAATTATCTTCTCACCACGAAACTAATTACAAAAAGAACACTGATCCAGGCCACCAGCCACTTGGCTTTATTTTTAACAATGACAGGATACAGTTTGTATGCTCCCTGTGTACTGCAAATAAGCAGAACTCTCCAGTTTAATAGGTAAGCAATATTGTCCAGGACCATTTCCTTGTGCCATTTCTTCAAGTTCTTAGCCCAGGATCTTCTTTATTTTGCTGTCTCCTGTTCTTATCATGCATTTGTTATTGGCTCCTAGCTGCCATGTGCAACTGATTTCCTTTTTCATTTAGGCAGTCTGTCAATTCTGCCACAAAATTGACCCTCACTTATCTTTTCTTGTGGTTTTGTGTGTCTTTTGCTCCATCTTCCTGTTTTCTCCTTTGTGCAGTTTCAAAGCACCTCACTTTGGTCTATATTACTCTTGTGAATACGAGTGACGATTTTATTGAAGATTCAGCTTTTCTTCTTTGTTCCCTGCCTGCCAAATATTGAACCAAGTTATTTCAGAGACTGCTTTTCAAATCCAGGCACCAAAAATGCATATGCTTCCTCCAGACAGACTTTATAGGATGCAGTCCAAACTCGATTTGAGTTGGCCCAGCAGCTGTCTCTACACAGTAGCATTAGCATTTCCCTGCATAAACTGAGTCTTAAAAAATTCATTGAAGAATGTTTTATTCTGAAAAAAAACCCCAAACCCAACCAAAAACCAAACAAAAAAACCCTTACAACATTTTTATACGAGATGCATGCTCCTACCTCAAATTTAGATCTCTTTCTGTATATATCTTGCCTGGGCATACTTTCAAATTTCTGCAAGGGAATTTCTTTCATGCTCTTTCAAAGGCTGAATGGAAAGAATTTAATTTTTAAGATAAATTGCCTGGTTTTGTTTATTCTAGTGACTGTTGTTTTCATGCAAAATACTTTATTGACATATTTGCATGTTTCTTGACGTGTGCAAATTTTGCATCTGTGGCCGAGTTGTGATTAGATTCTTCCTTACAGAGTCAAAACTACTCCTTGTGTTTTAGCTATGGAACCCCTGATTTAAATCTGTCTAATTGAGATGTTATGTTTTAAATCTGGCCTGCACAGCTCAGTGTCTGCCAGTTTTCCTGGTTAACACAAGACTGTGCACTGCTGCAAATGGCACCTCAAATCTTTCTTCCTGCAAGCCTCCTTTGGTCACCAGTTCTCAACCCATCAACCAAGGCAGTTTTCAGGACCTGTCTGATGAAGATTCTCAAGCACAGAACTGTGCCAGTTTTCTTTACCATTGGGGTAAAGATATAAATATTGGGGTTTTTATATTTACATGGATACTTGTGGCTACAGCACTATCCACGTAGCAGAAATTTCACATGAAGATGGGTCTCAATAGACTCGTCAGTCCACCCTATTTTTTTTGGAACTGCAGTGTTACTGTGAACAATATAAGATGAAAAACAAGAAAAAAAAATTAAAAAGGTAAGGCAGGAAAAACAACTGAAGTAAGCAGTAAACATAGGAACTCAAAAATTAACTGGTCCAAAGATTTTAGTTCTATTGAGTGCTTGTTTTCCTAGGTCTCAGATAGTCTATTTCTTACTCTGTCTTAAACAAATATGCTACTACTGTTCACTCTATCTTCTTTGCAGACAAAATGGAAATGTTAGCCTTCAATAATGACAATTTCCATTCTTTCATCAGATTTAAACATAACCTTTATGAAGTTATAAATCAGTGTTGGCATCAAATGTTGTTGAGGTGTGCTGCTTTTGGCTGGGTAGAGTTAATTTTCTTCACAGTAGCTGGTATGGGGCTGTGTCTTGGACTTGTGCTGAGCACGGGGCTGATAACACAGAGATGTTTTTGTTATTGCTGAGCAGGGCTCACACAAATCCAAGGCTCTTTCTGCTTCTCCTACAGCCACACTGATAATGAAGTTGGGGGTGCAGGGGGGATTGGGAAAAGACACAGCCAGGACAGGTTACCCCAGTTGTTCCTCTCTGAGAATTCAGGTAAGGAGGGGTTGCTTGGGCTTTTTCTTTCTGTCTTGATTATTATGGTTTGGGGTTATTTTCCTCACTTCTTTTTAGGTAAAAAGGGTTGAGGAAGAAAATTAGAGCTTTTAAACGAGAATTAAAGAGAAGAGGAAACATATTTTCCTTTTCTGTCTTAAAATAATATTGGCAAGCCTTTCTGTTTTGTTTTGCTTTGCTTGGTTTCAATAGAAACCATGAGAATACTTGGATTTAGCGCAGGTGTGTTCTTTGAGGTTACAGCTCTGCCTTTCCCTGCTGCTGTGAAAATCCACCAAGCTAGAAGGCTCAGCTTAGTAGGGTTTTTTTTTTCTGACTTTGGCTGTTGATACTTCTGAAGGTGGCAGTTTTCACCTCAGGTTTGCACATCTCTGATGAGTGTGGTGCCTCTCGCGTGCAGCTGGGCCCATGGGGCAGCACCTGCTGCAGCCAGGGGTGGTGAATGTCAGCTGGAAGTTCTCTTCCATCACTGCTGAATCTCTCTGTGCAGCACTCAGTTGAGTGACAGAAGGGACAAGGTGAAGGAGATGAAAAGCACATGAAACTTGAAGCGCTGGTGGGGCAGGAATTGGGGCAGGGAAGAAAGGGGGAGATGAGTTTGGGAGGAGGAGCCATCAAAACGACAGATGGAGAAAGAATGAAGAGGAAAGATGGGATCTGAATGAAGGAGAAGGGTTTAAGACAGGATTGAATGACACAACAGAAAAAAGAGAACAAAAAAACGGGTTGGAGGTGGAGAGCTGAAGAGCTCAGGTTTATGGATGGAAAAGCAGAAGGATCTAGTTGGGATTTCCAAGGAAAAACAATGAAACTTTGGAAACTTCCATTAGAACTCTCTGAACATCTTCAGACACCCCAAAATAGGTTATGATACTACACTGATAATCCCAGTTGGTGAGGGACAATGTACTGGGGCTCTGGAGCAGCAGTAAAAAGGCTTGAAGGCACACTTTGCCCAGTGAGCAGAGAAAAATTGTGTCCACTCAGGTGCTGAAGAGTCAGGAGGATTAGATGGTGATCAGTCAAAGACCACCTCACAGAATGCCTGCAGAAATGGACTCTGCAGTTCTTTAACCCTGCAGTTACCTTGTGAGTGAATAACTGCACTTGATGGTACTCCCAGTTTTCCCTCTGTCAAGGGGTGGTTTAAGGGTTTTGAAAATGGTGGTGGTTTTCCACTGGCTGTAAGTGAGCTCAATCCCAAGATGTGATAAAGGTCTCACCTTTTTTTATGTAAATTTTCCTAAGGGAATAAAGGCTCCTTAAGGTGTGGAAAAACAGCAATGGTCAACAAGACCTGAGGTGGGAAACAAAGCACAAAAGAAGAGAAAATCTGCAATTTTTTTCCTTAGAAAATGCAATCTGTAGCTATTTGGAACTCTAAATCCATTTCACACTGCACTTATACTTGTTCTATTTAAGAATTAGCTGATAATACCATTTTCTATCTGTCTTTTTCCTCTTAGTTGATGAATAGAGGCAAGAAAGTCTTTATCAGTAAATAATAAAGCAATTATTTTTAAAAATTTCAATTTCTCAGTTGAAATAAATAATGAAACAATTATTTTTTCTCGAGTCCTTTACAGAAAATCAGCACACCCTGTCTCTGAAACATATGTGTAGCTCACAGACTTTTATTTCTAAGCACAACAAAAAGACCTTGCTTCCCTCTTTACCACTGCTACCACTTACAGGGATGGTAAAAGCTCTAACTTCAGCAACTGATAACCTCACATCAGCATATGAGGTGAACATGAACTGTTTGGATAGCACAACTTTTAGTTCAAATCTCAAATTCTTCCTTGATTAAAAGACTTCCTGCCTTCTTCTTCTGTGCTGACAGGGTTCTGCCTGCAAGCACCCAAAGTGCAAGTGTCCAGACAGATGAAAAAGGACACAAACATGGGACAGCACAGCATGTTTCAAACATGCCATCAGTCATGTAAAAAGTACCATTTTTGGAGGGATGGAGTATGTAAATATCCTCTTCAATTCAGCTGACTTGGTGTTGCTGATTTAAACAATAAGCCCAAAGAAGCTCTCCAGGTTATTGATTTCTGCCATGCATTGTATGCATTTACGTAAATCTAATTAAAACCCTGTGCCTAACCCAATTACAAGCTATTCCCTTAAAGCAAGTTTTATATTTGTCTAAGCCAGGCCGTGCCAGCTGTGAGAAATAACCCTGGATTTGCATATAGTTATTGTGTAACAGCTGAAGTGGTCAGAGAAATACACTGAGGATTTTGCCTTTTTCCTAATGGATCATATACTTGTAGATCAGGATTGGTTTTCATCAGGTCACTGAGTTGTACTGCATTGTCATGCTTCTGCTGTGAGATTGCTCAGGACAAGTTAAAGGTAAAACTTAAGATAAAGTATCAACTTCAGAGTTAGGGTTAGCTGAGGGACAACAGAAAACCCTCTATAAAACCCCGTACTATGTATAAATCTTCCTAGAGTAGTTCTACACCATGGTTCTGACAGCAATAATCTATGTATAATCTCTTCTACCACTGGATGAAATACAAGATTCAGGATGAGGGAAACACTAGACTGAACTTTTCTTCCCAGGAGTAAAGCCAGCCTTGAACCTCCTTGTCCTCTCCAGGAGCACTTCAAAGAAGTGCCCTCACTCAAGGCTCAAATCTGTGCTCTCCAGTTTAGGAATCAGAGCTAGCACAGAACCTTTCCTAGGCCTGGGGAAAGGGAGAAGGAGGATAAATCTGATTGAACCATGTAAGAGAAGGGGTAGTGAAGCAGGAAAGCCCAGTTAGGCATATGCAGAGTCAGCAGAGGAAGGAAAGTCAGAGGGAGGAAGAAAGGAGAAAGAGAGGAAGGGGAAAGGAGAAGATGGGGAGGCAGAGCACTGGTGAGGGTGAAACAGAGCTGAAGTGACTGTGAGCAGAGCATGACTGGGACAGCACAGAGTGACAGTGGGAAGAAAGGACACAAGATTTTCTCCAGTGAACTACACACTGTTCATCACTCTAAGGCAGGAATTGATGCTGTCAAGTGGAAAGCCCAGGTAAATTCTCACCCATGACTCTCAGTAAATTAATTTTCCTTTCCTTTCTCTGCTTCCATGCTCTTGGGGACAGCTTAAGTGATCAACAGCTTAGAAACTATCCCAGTCCAAGTAGCACTTCCCCAAGCAAGACTTCAGCTCCCAGCAGAGTGCCTGCAGAGGCAAAGCTGCTGCTGCTGCAGAGCAGCCTGACAAGGAGCAGCCTCTCCTCGTGCGACCTTTACGCGTGGGCTTAGTACAGTGCTGCAAGCATCCCCCTGGGGCAAATGAGATTGACGTGGCAGCTGAGCACATGTACTGCCCAACTCCGGGATTTCAAACTACATGCCACCTCCTTCCAGTTGGAGACAAGTTTATGAGCTTGAGCAGGCAATAAAAGCTCCTCTCTCCACACTAATGAAATGTCCAAGTCTTAATGGATTAGTAGTTTTCATATCAGATTATACATGCATTTTTTGCTGATAAAGACAGAGAAGTCACTCCTATTAGGCTTTCAGGTTCTGTTAGTAAAAATACATTTCAATAGAGCTCAGTGCCTATGGGATGCAAACAGGACAGAAAAGGCAGCAACACGTGATGGTGGAGTGCTCAGAAACTCTGCTTTCCTCCAGCTGGCCAGAACACAGTCAGGCAATGTGCAGAAAGTTATTGCTGAAGTGGAGAAACCCTGTGGACATTTCCCTAGAAAACCATGCACAGCCCCAGTCCCTGGAGCTGCTCTGCAGTCCTGGTCAGATATGGGGCCCCTGGAGCCATGGGAAGTTCTCCCACTTCCTTCAAAGAGTCCAGGCCCTATTGATTCCAGAATCTATTCCACATGTCTTTTTGTGAAGCCTCTGAATAAACCGTGACCCCAAATTCAACGCCTTACCAGTAGCTTTCCACCCTAAAGAACAGCAAGCACTATTTTGGGATACAACATCAACACCAATTCCTCCAGAAAGCTGCTTAAGCCATGTCTGTGCTGCTAAAGGAAACAGCCTCAGACAGCAAGCACAGGTGGAAGCAGCTGGCTCACATCTCTGCTCTTAGAGCTCACCCTTTCTGTCCTCAGTTTGTCTAGAAGTGAGTTGCATGGGTCGACAGCAGAGTTGAAAAGTGAATTATCAGGTAAGTAACTTTGACAATAAATGCCCAGCACTTAAGCTGGTTCCATGCCTTTCATTTAGCAGCACAGATATTCCCTAAGATCCTGGGAAAGGGTGGGATATCGCTGTGTGGTTGGACTACACTGGAACTGCTGCTGGAGGGCGAGGTCCCTGCTCAGGGCAGTGACCCAGCACGGCCATGCCAGGACTCCGCTGGCAGGAGTGAATTCCTGGCTGTGGATGCCCTGCCTGCAGCTCCCCAGAGGTGCCCAAATGCTGCATCTGGGAGCCTGAATCCCCCTTGCACCAGTGCCTTGTCACCTGCCCCTTTGTGCTTTGCAGGCCAGACCTTCAGTGTCTCCTCTGTGGAAGTAGTTTAATAACGCACAGGACAAAATTGACTCAACCAGAGGATACTTTGTACTCATATTTTGTACACATTTTATACTGATGGCTGGTTTTTTCTTTGGTTTTTGCTTATTGTTTATTGGGTTTTTTTTAATTCTTTACCTTTTGGAAACTCTTGCATTTGTTATTTTGGACCTTAATACAGTGATGCCATTTCCCATTTCAATCAGTGCCCCTGCTTGCTCCCCCTCTTCTATTTCTGGCTGAGTCCAAGGTAACTTTTAGAAAGGAAGGAAAAGTGATAGATGAATTATGGCATTTGAAGTCAGAGAAAAAAAAACTCTGAAAGGAAAATGTAATTAAGAAATAAATTGAAAAATGGAAGCACCTGTGATACAGTGACCGGGAATGATTATTTTAGGGGGGAGACCATCACAGGCAACTTAATTCCATTTCATTTTGTTGCTTTGGGATTTGGACTGTTTGCTCATTTATTTGGATAACTGGTAAGCCTATTCTACTTGCACTGTTAGATGTAATGAGTATTATTTTGCATTTAATTAAAATACTGACACATTCCCACCAATAGAAAAGTTTCCATTGCTTTTCAGAAAGTGCTGGGTCATTTGATTTATAAGACATTGTTATTAACTGCTCAGCAAATACCTGGAATGGAAATAATTTTACCTGTTGGGAAAAGCACTACTGCTCCTGTTAAAACAGAGGTTTCAGAGAGACTGAAATATCTGAAAGAAATTCAAAATGGGCAGGGAAAATTTGCAGGAGAGCGACTGCGAAAATGGTGAAGTGACATTTTGAGTGCCATTTGTATCAGTCATTTTGATCAATGACAGATACAAATGTAATTGCACATGGACATGAGAGTACACTGGGACAGGAAGCTCTGCTGAACCTCTGTAAAGTTTGGATTCAGTAGCTGAAGTGGGATGAGTTGCAATAAAAGAACTGAGATCTGAATAATGAGAGAAAGGGACTGAGCCAAAGCTTCCCACAGTCTGAATTTGCATGGTATAAAAGGGAACCTTTTCCTAGATGAGTTTGCTACTTTTACAGTAGCATTTAAAGTTGCTTCATTGCTGTGGGAGAGGGTGAGCAGAGCAGGAGACAAATCAAAAATTGACCCAAAGTTCAAAATTAAAAGTCAGAGAAATTCTGCTCAACAGCAACCCTGTGCTATCACTCTCTTCCAGCTGCCTCCTGACATTTCTTCTTCTGCCCGAAAGCAAAACTGCTCTTCCCAAAGCCAGGACTCCTCCCAAAGATTGGCTGAACTTCTGGAAATCAGGGAGGAGGGCAGTGGCTCTCTCTGGAAATGCCTGATCACTGCAGAGCTGCACGTAACAAACTTATATCATTGAGGTCTTATATCATTGCTCCATTTTCCAGGGTTTCTGCCTTTTGGAACAAGAAGGAACTGGAGAGCTGCCACAGCTGTCTCTGCTCCAAAGGAAGAAACAGGTTCCTTCATGTCTTGATGGACTCAGCCATCACTTGGTGATGGAAGCACCCATGAGATATGGTGATATCGTAATGAAATGATGGGAACAGACTATCCTGGGGTATTCTGTGAGCATCAGAGCTTGTCTTCTGCCCCTCACACTTGCAGGTCCCACTCACAGGACCTAGAAGCAAGGTCCCATGGAAGACCTTGTCTAACAACACAGAAAGACATTTCTCAGATGGGTCTGAAGACATCCCATCACCACAGAGCACTAAACCCTCTCACTATTTTTTCCCAAAGGATCAGGAAACTTCTGACCTATTTTCTTTTAAATTACCAGTGGCACAGGGAATCTTTGGTAGAAATTAACACTGTGGCATAAGAAAGGCTGCCAGAACATGCCAATATTCCTACTTCCTAGTCAAGCTAGGTTTTTGCTTCAAACCTCTAAAGACAGAGAGATGTCTCATTTCTAACTCTTGTACTTCAAATGATTTCAACATGCCTTAGTTGAAAGGCTGAAGAAAAACATGATGAACAAATCAGGAATACAAATACAACAAATGCTATAAGTGATTTCAATTCACAACTTCTAACAGCACTTTCAGGATGCTGTTCACTTCTGTGCAGTTACATACTTAGGAATAGAATCTTAACAACTGAAAAAAAAAAAAAAAGGCTGAAGCTGCATAATCCCACCAAAGCATCACAAACCAGGAAAATGGATGAGATGATACTAGTCTAGTTACTGGGTTTATTAAGTCTAAAGCACTTGTAAAAAATAGACAAAAAATTTTAAATTGCTGCAATTAATTGTTACCAGAACTCCGAGGCTTTGAGACAGCAACAACCTTCATAGAGAATGACTGAGATGAACTTATAACATTTATTTTGCTCTAACCTCCATGAAAAACATGCACAGAATCTAGTTAGGGGTACATCAGACTTGGAAGGAATTCAGAACTGGTGTAGACAGCAATGTTTCAAGCACTGGTGTTTCTGTCTCCAGAGCTGGGCAGTTTATTATGGATGTGGAAGCTTTTCACACAGCAACTCTGGGAATTACAGCAGGTGAAAGTTTTGTGAAAGCGTTTTTACACTAGGAAAAATGAATTACACCTTAGCAGATTGAAACCACGTTACGAGCATAAGGTCATACTGAGGGGGAAAAATTCGGCAAACCAACACACATAAGTGTTTTCAAAACAAATATTTCAATATTGTTGTACCCAAACAGAACCACAGCTTATGGAATGGATGAGGCTGGAAATATCCCTGGGAGCCACCTAGTCCCACACTCCCATGCAAAAGTCCTCAGATGCTTCTGAAACAAACACTGATGGTCAGGACTGTGGATTTGTTAAAGTTACAGTATGAGGTTTATTGGAACAAGATCTTTTTTCAATATATTTAGGAATTTATTGGCTGATGCCAACAGCTACAGCTGTCCAAGGGAGTAGAGAAATCCTAGGTAGTTTTAAGGATTTGTTTCCCAAATATTTGGCTCAGTGGGGAGTGGGTGGTCCTTGATGGACTGCACAAAGTACCTGCAGGGGGTGTATGTTCATTTATGAATGTTCATTTTTAGTTCAGTTCCATGGGTCAGTACTGAGCTTTTATCAAAGTTTTGTGAGTCTCACCTCCAGGGGTCTGCAGGGCAGCCCAAGGCCACTGCTTTGATGGGAAGATTTCTTCAAATGGCCACTTGATGTCACTTTACACCATGCTAATAATCTTATTAGAGTCCATTTCTGGGCAATAATTAAAGGTTCTCAGAAAAATGTGTCTCAAAATGGGAAAGTTCTAAAAAGGTCTTACAAATTAAAGTCATATTTTTTTTGCTTACTTGTTCTTGTAAACCAGTTGACACTTGCCAAATTACTTACAAATCCACAATTTCTTTTGCCCAGAGAACCCCAGGATCATAAAATCATTTAGGTTGGAAAAGCCCTTCAAGATCATTGAGTCCAACATTTGATCACCACCTTGTCCACTAAACCATGACTCCAGGTGCCACATCCAGCTGTTTCTTGACCAGCTCCAGGGATGGTGGCTCCACCAGAGCCCATTCCAATGCTCAACAACCCTTTCCATGAACAAATTTTTCCTGATGTCCAAGCTGAACCTCCCCTGCACAGCTTGAGGCCATTTCTTCTCATCCTGTTGGTGGCTGAGAGAAGAGGTCAGCCCTCACCTTGGTATTGGTGCCCACTTTCTCCTCCAGAAATAGTTTAGAATTAATCACTAACACAAAGTTTTACAGAGTGGGGATGTGTTCCTCACTTCTTGGATGCCCAGTTCTGAAGAGGCATCAGAGGCACAGATGTTTCTGGATTACCCTTGCACAAATAAGATTCCATTAGCAATCCAGTTTCACCAGTCCCTTTAAAATTTTGGCTAAGCCTTAGATTTTCTCTGCCCTACAGCTTCATTCCTGACTGACACTGGGAATTTCACATTTCCCAGGCATGTGAAATACCAGCTCTAAAAACTAAAGCAAGATTCCATATTTCCTCATTTATCTAGTCCAAAGTAAAGTGAATTATTGTTCCCTGACAACATTTTTCATTACCTGAATCTTAACAGTCACATGATCAGGGCGTTAAGATCTCTCCTCTTCCACTTTCCATTTATGCACTGCTGGGACATTGATTTATTTGTGACAGAAACCTTTGTCCTGAGACTTGTATATTGGTTGCTTTTGTCTCCTGGTATTCACAAGCCAGGTGGTCCTGCACGAAAACAGATCTGTCTGTAAAATAAATGTTAATCCAGAATTTTTTCAATCCCAGAGCTGGTTGAAATATTTTAGCCAGAAGAAATTTTCTCTGCAAGTTTCACTGCAAGTGAAATGCTTCTCTGGATACTGTTTTCAAACTATTATTAGACAGGAAAATAAAAGTAAGTGACTTATTGAGGTTGTCCCATTTTGTTTTGCAAATGTCACAAGAAATTTGTTCTCACTTTAATCAAAGTAAAATGAATAAGCCATATTGAACTATATTTATAAAATATTTTATATTGGTTTTGATGTCTTTTTAGCATTTGAGTGGTTCCAAAATAAATATTTTGGAAACTCTGTTATCCTAAATTTTGGAGAACAGAATATATTCTGCTTCTTGTTTGCCTTTCAGCATTGGTATTTGTCACAGAAAGGAAACAGCCAGCCTGGTCATATAAATGTTGGACACTTGTTCTCATTTATGAGGTGTTTTATTTGGAGACAACACAGTTTCACACAAGCTTTTCCTTGGCAAGGCAGCCTAAATCTGTAGCAACAGGCCAGTGATGCTCCTCATTCACTGTAATCAACCAAAACCGGCAGAAATTCATTCCTCATGCTGGAGGGCTGCCTAAGGCCCTGCAGGTATGGCATTTATGATTTGTTGTGCCTTATCAGCTATCACTCTTCCTGCTCTGACCTCCCATTCTCGGCTAGAGCCAGAACGAGTCGAGGCAGGTCCTCCTGTGAGGTGTGGTGGGGGAGAGGCTGGGGATGAGCTGGCAATGAGCACTTGCAGCCCAGAACACAAATCCCATCCTGGGCTGCATCCCCAGCAGTGTGGGCAGCAGGGCCAGGGAGGGCATTCTGCCCCTCTGCCCCTCTGCTGAGAGCCCACCTGCAGTGCTGCATCCAGCCCTGGGATCCCCAGCACAGGAAGGATTTCAGCACCTGCAGTGCTGCATCCAGCTCTGGGATCCCCAGCACAGGAAGGATTTCAGCACCTGCAGTGCTGCATCCAGCCCTGGGATCCCCAGCACAGGAAGGATTTCAGCACCTGCAGTGCTGCATCCAGCTCTGGGATCCCCAGCACAGGAAGGATTTCAGCACCTGCAGTGCTGCATCCAGCTCTGGGATCCCCAGCACAGGAAGGTTTTCAGAATGCTGGAGCAAGTCCAGAGGAGGCCATCAAGATGATGAGCGGAATGGAGCAGCTCTCCTATGAGGGAATTGTTCAGCCTGGAAAAGGGAAGATATCAGGAGAAGATACAAGAGAAGATATGTCAGAAGATATAAGAGAAGGCTCAAATACAGTCTTTCATATTCTGAAGGGAGCCTACAAGAGAGACATGGAGAGACAGGACAAGGGGGAATGGCTTCAAACTGAAAGACAGTAGGTTTAGATTAGATATTAGGAAAAAATCTTTCCTGTGAGGGTGGTGAGGCCCTGGCACAGGGTGTCCAGAGAAGCTGTGGCTGCCCCGTTCCTGAGAGTGTTCCAGTCCAGGTTGGATGGGGCTTTGAGAAACCTGGTCTGGTAGAAGGTGTCCTTCTTCAAGACACGGGGAGTGGAACTGGATGACTTTTAAAGTCTCGGTTTCTATGATTCTGTGAGTCCTTCAAGAAACATGAGTGTGATGCAGAACCTTTCCATAAACAAGGTTATAAATGTAATGTCCACAACAGTCCATAACGAGTTTACCTCTACTCGGTAGCTGAGGTTATCTTTTCTTTAATGCATGTCAAGCCAAAAAAATCCCCAAAGGTGTCTGTACACATGCCATTCTGGAGAGCTCTTTGGTGGCACTGAGTGGAGCAACAGTTTGGAGGCACCTTCCACAAATATGAATTGCTCCAATACTGAGTATTGCCGTGGTTGGGACAAGGGGAGTCAGCAAGAGAGCCAAGCTTGCAGGTTTTCAAGCAATCAAAATTAAGTTTGTTGTATACTGAACCTGTCTCTAAATTTGGGCTGGCTGTGAATCCTTCAAGAGCATCAAGATTATAAAAATGAACTCTACGTTGCACTTTTTGGACATTTTAAACTCCTTTACTTTCTACAGGAACAATAAGCTGGAATATTTTCAAAGATCAAGACGTAATTATGTTTGAGAGTTAAGAAAAGTATCCTCCATGCTCTCATCTCTGGAAGGTGGTGTCTTGAACACCGCAGCTTTCAGTTTGGGGTCATTTCTAGATTTTTCTGCCTATACCCCAGCTTGGACCCATTTCCAAAGTTTTGGTCCCCAAAGAAATGAAAGAATAATGATATAATTATCATAATTAACTCTCTTCCTTAGGGAGGTAACTTTAGAGACAGACTGCCTTCCATCACCATCCTCTCTAGCTGCCAGTGTTTGCAGTTCTCTAGTGCTTTATAATCTTAGTTTCCACAAACACTGTGCAGATATTGGTGATTTATTCCTCTAATTATTGTGCTCTTGAAGCTGTACCAAATGGAGTGTGCAGTTGTGTGCTAAACATTGTGAGTTAAATCCCACCAGTCAGGAAGGAGAAAAGCAACGCCACTGAAGGATGTCTAAAGCACATTTCAGCCCTTGCTTGGCAGTCCATCAAGCAAGATGGTCTACAAGACAAAGATGAGAGAAGGAAACACACACAATCCATCTTCTTCCAGCTCAGGCAGTGCGTGAAAGTTATTTATCTTGTGCTTTAAATTGTGTCCCTTGGCCCATTGCTTTAAAATGAAAGCTTATGACACTTTCCAGGCCCAGGAAGTTTCACTATTTCATTGAAAATTGGAATGAAAGCTGCAAGTATTTTAAGAAATTATGAAAATAATTGGTGAAGCCACTTTGTTGCAGTCAGACAGTTGGGTTCCAATGCAACTCAAGATGTGAGAATGGTGAAAACTGACAGAAAGCAAAAGCTTAACAAAAACAGCAGAGATAATGACCATATCCTACCAAAACAAGACATTCTGCAGGCACAGAAATGAGCTAACCATCTGTTCCCATAAAAAAGCATATTTGCTGATATTTTTTGTTAAAAGTAGACTTGAAAATGTATTTATTTATTTAACTTGGGACTCCTGACTTCATGGGTTGGGTGACAAAGCACTGTGATCTTGATAAAAAATGAAAAGCAAGAGTCAGCCAGGCAGTGTATTGCTGGAGCCAACATCTTCAGAACCAGAACATGCCATGTTCTCTTTCCTCCCACCCAACTGACAACCCAAAAGGGAGGGTTTGGCACTTTTCTGATGAGTTTTTCATCTCCCTCAGCCTTTCCCCATGAGAGAGGTGTTGCAGTGCCCCAAAGACCTGAACATAAATCCAAATGTCACTACTTCAGCTCAGTGATGTTGTGTATTGGATCACCAGTTACCCATAATTATTCCTCTCATTAGCAACCATTACAGTGCATTTTCCTTTACTCTTTTTTTTTTTTTTTCCCCAGCTATGTTTCCACTTGCATTAATTTGAAAAACTCTTAGGGCTAAATCTGGTCTCGGGGAGTTGTAAATCAGGCCAGCATCCTAAATCAGGAGTCCACACTGGTGTAACAGCCACATAAATGAGATTGGAAGAGACTTGCAATTTCGCTCTGTGGAGAGAAAGCTCTTTGCTTTTTCAGCAAGTTAACTTAGCCTTCCTTCTGAGAGATGACCACACTTAAATATGAATCTGTGAGGAAGTGGAATGAGCCCAAGCAACACAGAGCAAGCTCTGAATGCAAAGCAGCCACAAGCAGCTCTCCCAGCAAGCCAAAAATCTGAGGAACTGCACTAGCAATAGTTAATATTCTATATTCTGTATTCTATATAGAATAATATTCTATATTCTATATTCTATTCTATTTGGACTGTGATGAAGCAAGCCTTGGGAAGACTATTTTTTTGGTTAAAATCACAAATTAAAATGAAAGATTGTGGCGTAAGTTCACAGCTGTGTTTCATGTCTGTGCTCATTTGAAGGAAGCAGACTTGAAGGCAGTGGTGGAAAGCAATTTATTTACTAGATGTACTCTGGCTTTCCACCCAAAGTCATCAGGAAGGCACACAGATAGTTCATTAGGGTTCAGGATATATGGCAATTCAATTGCAGACATTAACCTTAAAACTTCTTGCATCAAACTCTTGCCAAAACTTCATATCAACACATACAGTCAATTACTGGAGGCCAAGAGCAGGAAATGACACCCAGAGTTCTCCCTGCATTGATCAAACTCAACCGAGTGTTGCTCCACACAATTCCCCCTCTGCAAGCAAAACTCTGCTAGAATTTCAGAATTGGGTGTGCCCAAGAGCCACATTAATCAGCCTGGGATGGCACAGCACAAACCTCCAGTGTGCTGAAGGCAGTGCCTCGTGAGGGGATACTCAGAGAATCTCTTGGCTGTCTCTACATTGACGTGGGAACTCAAAAATGAAAACTAAAACAAACAGCTAACTCAAGTGCCTCCCATCTCTGTAGCTCAAGTGGTGACCTGCACAATATTCATCATATTGGACATGTCAAGGAGTCATGTATTAGGTTTGTGAAAGAATGGGTTGACCAGAGGATGCTGTGATGTTCTGTCACACCTGACAGTGCAGTGGGGTGTCTGTCATCCTTGTCCTTCCCAGAAATGGCCCGTGGCTCTCACCATGCTTCTGTGTGGGCCAAGAGTCCTTCCATCCTCAGGGTGACACTGCTCCCCACAAATTGTTCTGGGCTGAGGTACACCTTTACTAAAATCTCCTTATAATCAAGAATTTTGGACCATAAATCCCTGCATTCTGTGACTAGCACAAGCTGGAAGTGACATCCAGAAGTCACCCCTGAAAGGAGTTAGCTTTTGAGAGAAATTTGCAAATAATGGTTTCCCTTTTCACTTGTCAGAATCAGATTTCTGTGTCGATTATGTGTTTGACACAGAGACAGATGTCAGTAATTAATATCTTGTGTCAAGCTCATCTTACAGGGCTGAAATAAATAATGTGAGTGCCACTCTGATTCATTTGAACTATCGAACTCTGCATCATTTTCAGAAGGAAAATGCAGGCTGACTGTATTTACAGGACAGAAAGCACAGAAGGCCACCTATTTGTTTTCCTGAGAGGTTTCCTAGGGCACACATCTGCACTGATTCAATTTACAAAGGATTTTTGAAAGCCAGGACACCACTCTAAAGTGGAGCACTTTGAAGGCAACAGACCTGCTGTTTTGTAAAAGGATTACATATTCTTCCTGGTTCCTCTGGAGACAATCTGCTTTGTACCTGCTTTGCTCCTCAGCTTTCCAGGGCTCCTCTTCTTGGACTCCAAACCCTTCTCAGGTTTCCTTAACCTTGTTTAATATCCACAAGACAAAGTGTTTGTCCCTATATTTGTCCCTAAAAAACACTCAACTGATCATTTATTCAGGCCTTTCACGAGCCACGACATCTGCAGTGCAAGACCAGTAAAAGTAATGAGAAACCATGAAAAAATCTGCTCCTCTCCTTCCACAAAACATCTGAACCAAGGGAGTCTCACGTTCAGAATAGGGCTGCTCCCCATATGAGGAACTCAGGTTGCCTCAAAAGGCATAAAGCAAATGTTAAATCCTGCAGTGAATCAGAAGAGGGAAGAGTGAGGGCAGTGGACACCACAGACTAAAAGTTGGGCATCCTGCCCTTCATACAAGTCATAGAAAATGGGGATGAAAGCAATGAGAGAGGAGAGATGCCTAACAAACTAAGGGGATCAGTGGCTTCCTGACTCCTTGCTCTCTGTTGGTCAGCTGAGCTCAGCAGGATGAGGTCAGCCCACAGTATCCCCATTTTCAGCCAGACACAAAGGGAATTTTCTGACTTTACCACAACTTTCTAAGCAGTTGTTGGCTGCAGCTGTCTCTCTTTGACCACAATAATTTCATTATTATGTTTTGCTATGACTTGGTAAATTAGTTTCTGAATACTTCATCTTTTTGCCACATGATGAGTCCATCCTTAGGTGTGCAGAAACAGAATGAGACTTCAGAAAAACTCTTCCCAGACCCAAGAGAAGGCCCTTGATCCTGAAAGCGGTGAGGATGGATGGGGAACACACTTCTTTTGTCTCCTTGATCAGATCCTGCAGGTGACATCCAGGCAGCCTAAATTCTGCCCAAGTCCCAGAACTACTGCAAAATTCTGTTCAAGCCTGTCTGCTCTTGAGAACTGCTTAACCCTTGAATCTCAATGTGCTCTGAGGTGGCCAGAAGGTTCCTTGTGTATCCACAAGAAAAGGCAGCACCTCTTTGACTGAACTATTTTGTTTGGGCCTCCAGCACCTCAAAATTTTATGTTTGGTGAAAGACCCACTCAGCAAGGCAGTTGTCTCAACCAACAGTCAAAAGATGAAATAGCCTGAGCTGCAGTCTTTGCTCAAAGGGGTTCCATTCTGTCTCAGTTTGCTCTGTAAGAGCACCAGAGCCAGCTGGCTCCTGTGGGATGGGGCTGCTGGGGGGGTGAGGATGGCAACACTTGCTGCCTTTCCTGGGATGTGGAGTAGCCATCAGCACAGGAATAACAGGGCAGTGGAAGAACAACTTGGAGGGAAAGTTTGGATGCTCAGATGCCTGTGTGTGTGGCCTGGAGCTGATCCAGCTGGGTTTTCTCCTGGATGTGAGGACCTCATGTCAGATGCTGACAGCTGAGCTACGTCTGTGGTTGGTGTGAGGACAAACTTCACCACTGCTCAGTAGAGATGAGCCCAATGAACCTGCTGAGGGCAAAACACTCTCATGGACCTGACATTTACTTTTCAGAAAGTGTTTTAATAGATATTTTATATTTCTTCAGTTTACTTCTGGCTAATGATTTGCTTCGTGCCCCCAGAATTGGGGCTGAAATCAGACAGGCAGAAACTAATGCAATGAAATTGGTTTAATGTCCTGCACAGCATCAGAATAAAATTTGAACAGAGTGCAACAGAACTACAGATAGTACATTTATATTGAAGTGGCAGAAAGAAAATTCTTCATTCATCAGAGGAGTCCTAAAATAAGCACAGCAATATCAAAGCCAATTAGGGAGACAGTGATGTAATTCAAAGACAAAATAAGGAGCATTCTGTGATGTGGTTTATGCACAATTTATCACCACATTTTGTCTCCATCAGGAATATAGTCCAGTAAGCTACTGGCTTCAACTTACCTTTAGATCTCCAAATCTGACTCAAAATGATGGAGCCAGGACCTGAGAGTGGTGATAAAATGAGCTATTTCCAATTATTCAACCTCAACAAAGGGTCTTCTAACAAACACATTGAATGTATTAAACTGAATTAATTTCCTATGATGGATTCCCAGCGCTAGTAAAATCAGTAGATCAGTGGAGGGAAATAAAAAAGAGAAAAATCTACATGTTGAAGTGACAGCACAAATCCATTATCAGATACAAAACTGCAGACCCGCAGCAGCGTGGGAAGGGAGCACATTAGGATAAAGAGAGAATGACCACTGCTGGAGGAAGGAAAAGAGTGTGGATATCATGCACCCTTTGCCTAATGCACCAAATTGACACAAAACCCGTGTTTACAAGATCATTGCAGAGGTAGAAGAATTTGAAAATCCTGCTTCAGACAAGAGAAACCATGGTGAGTGTGCTGGAAATGCCCAAACACATCAAATACAAAATGAATGGTCACTTGGGGAAGGCTTTAGCAAGGAATAAACAGAAGGTGCACACAAAAAATTTCCCTGGTTTGTCCTTCTACAAATCAAAAAGATATAGCAGGAGAGATTACAAGCCTAGGCCTGGTTTTGAGTGAGCTGGAGGCCCAAAGTAGGCCAAGGATTTGTTTGATTTCTGATTCCAGACTCACATTGCCGACTCAGGGATGAGTCTTCTCAGGGAGACATTTAAGAGCAAGACACAGCAGCCAGACCAGACATTTCTCACTCCAGGATTACAGAAAGCGAAACATAATCAGTGAAAATGGAATTGCATCAAGGCCAAGTCACCCTTTCCTATTGTAAAGATGCTGTGAGGGTTGAGACTCTGATGTTACTGTTGGAAAAACCCATGGACAGGTGGTCCCAATCCAGTGATTTGGACACCAGCCCACCAAACCCCTGCTTCCCACCAAAATTCTTCTCATGAATGAATCTGAGGACCAAGATGCTAAGGGACACTTTGATCCAGGTCTTTCCACCAGTGTCACTAGGTCTTGCTTGTCCTGAACATGATGGGACACATAGGAGGGCAGGAGGCTGCATGATCACCAAGTAATCTTTGATTCTAAAGTTTGGGACAAAGCCTGAACCTTGCTCTGTAGAAAGCCAACCTCAGTGTTTTGTGACTTAGCCAGAAATGTTCTGCAACTGCAGCGCACAAAGCAATCCCCACTCCCATGACACAAGGAAGAAATGATTTCCCCTGAAATTGAAACACAAGGGGATCTTGATCGAGCTACAACACACAAGGAGCTTCAGGCAACCATCACACAGGACAGGGACAAGCTCCTCACACCATGATCAAGGAGGAAAGCAAACAACTGCATTTGGTTGAAATCTTCAGCATCTCTCCATGTTCAGAGGATCCTCAACTTCTGTGTCCCATTTCCTTTTGCTAAACTGCTCAAATTCTCTCTTTCCTCCTTTCTTAGGAAGATTGATCCCTTTTTTTCACATGGGCTTATTGCAAATAATAATATTATTTATTATATATAATAATATAATATATATTATATATAATAATAAAAATATAATCAAGCAATAATAGCTAAACTTGTTGGAAGGTGGTGCATTAATTCTTTTGGGTTTCTTAGCTCCAGAGCCACCACAAAAACCCCAAAACTCAGAGCTGAAGAAGTAATAATTATAGTTACATCAGATAAGTGAAGGGCTGATAGATTCCCTGCTGAGTGACAAATTAAAATAAGCCTAAAGCAACAAGAAATTTCTGACTTTTCCATGTGTGTTTTTATTTCCATGTCTCTGGTGGCTACCTACAAGGAGGAATATGTCAAAATTTTCCCTTTACTCTGAATTTCAAGTCTGAATTATGTTATTAGTGCCAGCAGATGCTCCACCATGCTTATTTAACTCATGCAGCATGCATCCTACCTGCCAGGCTTCCTGGGATGCCTGTCTGAACCTGGACAGGAGAATCTTCCCTCAGGAGGACCCCGTGGGAATTGGAGTCCTCAGCAGCATGAAGGGATCTGACCTCAGTTATATCTCAAAATAAAAACCTTCCAGCTGCAGTGCATTCTGAAGCCACATCACCATCTCCTGTATCCCATCTCCTGTATCTCCTGATCCCTCATTTGGCCTGCTCCCATCACACTGCATCAAATTTTCACTGGGCAGTCCATCTAAACTAAGAGAATCATTAGCTCAGATGCCCTTCCAGAAATGAAGAATAACCAGGAAGGATGGGAAGACTTGCAGACTGTGCTGTGGCATTTCCCCACTGCCATGAACCTTGTGTCACTGATGTCAACAGGACAGGCAGTCCTGTCCTCCCAAACTGCAGGGCCACTACAGCAGTGAATTTGTCTGTGCACCTCTACCTGCCCCCAAGCCTGTGAGTAAATCCTGCTGCTCTCTTTGGAGGGAAAACTGTTCCCAGTTTTCAGCCTGCCACTCTACAGACACTCAGACCCCAACATCTGTAGCACTCAGGCAGCGGCAATCAAAGCCACACGTTATTCTTTGCCACTTCACTCCTCCATCACAGCCCCAGCCAGGCTTGTTCTCCACTCCTGTGAGTCAAAAAAGGGACAGAGAGCACAAGTTCAACTTGGGGAATGTTTCACAGATAAGTTCTGCTTTGTAAGCCTGCTTGACTTTGTTCACTGCCATCTGAACTGCCTGAAAAGGAATCAAACACAGCCTTTCCTAGCAACAGGGTGTTAGAAGAGGATCAGACTCACAATACCTGCAGTGCCTAAAAATGGAGTATTGTAATGACTACAGTCAGTCAGTTAAACCTAAAAATCCTAAAATTAGAGCCTACAATTCTAGTATTTAAAGGGATGATTTTCCACTTGAAGATTTTTTAGACTTGAGCACTTTTCTCCCAGCTTGCTGAGGGAGCAGCTTGTCTTATGAAGAAATGCTTATGTTAGACTCTTATGCTGCTCCCCTGCTTCTCCTTCTGAGGGCTGAAAACTGGATTTTCCTGACACCTCACCTTGCACTGCTTTTCTGTGTTCAGATACTCTGTTGTAAATGCCATATAAGAAGCAATGAATAGCATATGGTTGTTTTTCCCCAGCAGCAGAAAAATTATCCTCCAAGGATAAGATTAGCAGTGGTTAAATTGTTCCAAACTATGGCTAAAGCCTTCAAAAACAACTGCACCATATCTTTTTGCAGGTTTGGGAAAATCCAACAGCTTCCTTTTTCATTATTATTATTATTTCTAAACATTTTCTGTGTTCAGCCTTCACCAGGAGTTCTGAGGCTACAAATGCTTTTTGGCATCTGTAGACAGTAATATCCCTCATAGTCTGATGGCAATGTACTTTTCAAGCCTCATATTCATAAATCTCCTAAATGCCCTGGAGATAACCAAGTGCCACTGTGTACCACTACGATAACCCAGGGCATAAAGAGGGTAAGAAACTTTTCATGCATTACCAACTGAATCAGAGCTGAGTATGGAACCTCTGAGGCCTGAGCCCTCATTTTTCTTCCAACCACTCACCAGCCACCCCTTTCCCAGTAACCAAGCATGATTTCCAAATTTTGGCTGCTGCTTCTTTTTTTCCTTCAGCAAAATCATTCATTGACTGGCGAGACTCAATCCACTGCTTATTTAAATGGGAAAAAAACATTTAAAAATCTTAGCAGAGAACTTGGATTTTTCGTAAAGGGAAATCCACCTCCAAGTGAGGGAGAGATGGGGCTGATTCCTGCACCATTCATTTGCTCTCTTCCCTTCCATGGATCCACCTGGCAAGCAAATGTCTGATCCAGCAGCACCCTGCTGCCTTGCAGCCACTTTTGGAGACTCAGCCTGGTGCCAAGTGTGCATTATGACACCAGTGAGACAGTGGGAGGAGGTGAGAGCTCAGAGCAAGGTACAGGGAGAGGAGGGGAGAAAGAAGGAAAAGCAGTGGATTAGGAGCACCACTGACAGGTTGGATCTCCTCAGATGAAAGCAGTTTGAATGTCCCTGGTGCAGCATCAGCCCCTTTTTGAGCCCTCTTGCACAAAATGAGGAGGACAGGAATTTTATATTGCCTTGGCTCTCTGCCAGAGGTGGGCACACAGTCAGGCTGGACACTGATGAATTTGGCCAGAGGCCTCCAAATTGAATTCAGACCTTTTCCAAAGCAATTTCTATAAGGTGACACCAGCAGATGCATTTTTCGTTTTAAAACAAGCAGGCTATTTTAACAGGGATTAATTCTACACTGGAAGGAAAAAAAAAAATAATCTTAAGAATAAGATATTGAATTTTTGAAATCAGTGTGCGTTAAGGTCACCATCCAGTGCATCTCCTTGGGCCATGCCCTACAGCCACACACTTGGGGTGTCCAAAAGGCAGGTTTTTTCCTGGGACACCCCAGTATCCATGGGCTGTCTCCTCAGCTGAACACTCCTCCAGAGCACAATCCAGGCTCCCCAGGGCTGGAGGGCAGAGGAGAGGGCAGAGGGCCTGTTTAGTGGGGAGCTGCTTCACTCTGCTAAACAAAGTGAATAACTGCACAACCCTCCTGGTGAGGAGGTGGCAGGAAAGAGAGTCCTGAAGATTTTTAACCCTCCATGAGTTCATCTGCTCTGAGTGACTGAATGTCCTCAGCCTGCCAGCTGCAGTCTCTGACATGGGAACAGCTGGGGCTACACAAATTTGTTCCCATTTTTCCTCCATTCTTACAGGCAAAGCTGACAGAGGGGATGTTACCCTTCACAGGGCTCAGCACCAGGGGCTCCTGTGGGGAAACAAGGAGGGAGAGGGGTTAAGGGAGCTCCCCTGAGAAATCACCTGTGGAGCTGTGGAGAGGCCACAGAAAGAACTGAAATACTGCAGACACAGGTTCTGCCAGGTTCCTTGGCTCTACAGGATGCCCTCTGATCCCTTCTTGCCCCATTTTCCCCAAAACACGCCCTACTGGGAGGAAACATTTGTGATTTCAGATGCCCAAAACAGACCCCTTAGCCACAGCTGCCCACCAAAAATGTCTTCAACCAGGTTTGTTACAGATGGGAAGACCAGAAGAATGTGAGGGCTGTTGGTACCTGTCCCCAGATCCAAGGATCAGCTGATACAGCACCTGCCAAGCTGCCTGAGGGTCTGGAAACTGGGCAGGTGCAGCCTCTGGTCTGCCTGAAGCTGCTAAAGGAGCAGGAGCTTTATGGCCAAAGGGGTGAAAAGAGGACAGCAGTGAGAAAACAAAGCCATTCCCTGTGGAGTGGCTGCTGGAGGAGTGGGAGAACCTGGCTCAAAGAGAAGCCCTGTGGCAGTTTTATTGCTCTGGTGTGAAAGTGAAATCCTATGTCCAGGGGACACATGCTGCAGTGTTGTTTTCCACATTAACCTCACTCTTTTGTTTATGAGAGACAAAGAAGAAGCACTTCTTGCAGTGCAGCTAAAGAAAGGCATCCTCTCCAGGGAGTCTGACTGGATTTTAACAGCATTTGTTGGCCAAAGCTGCCAGTATATGTTTTAAACCCCATACTTGACTTAAAATCGACTCTAGGCAGCTTCTTAAAGGTTTCCATTCCATTTGAGAGATTTTTTTCAGAACTTCTTATTGACCATCACCAGCATTACACTAATTACTTTTAAAAAGAATAGCAGAGAATTTGCTTGGGTATGTAGAAAAAGTGAAAAATTACCTAGACCCATTCCTCTTCAACAAAGAATTCACAAAACAGCCTAAAAATGACAGACACACCCGGTCAGGCAGCATAACAACTTCATAACTACAGATGCACTGAGGGAGGCAAGGTCTTGGCAAAATTAAAAGCAATTAAGACCTGATTGTCTTAGAGAGCAAAACCAGCACTCATTTTCAGAGTCACTGTAGAAATACTGACCAGAATGTCTCTGCCTTACACCCCCTCTAATACTCTATTTTCATCATCCTAGATTTTTCCTGAGAATAAAGCATTTTTTATGATCTGTTATACACCCAGGCAGGTTTGTAAGGGAAGACAGTAGCCAGTGACTTCTTTTTTTAGCCACAGGATACAAGCCTCAGACTTAAGGGCTGCTGCTGGTACATGCAGCAGACAGTAAGAAATTTCATATTTCTCTCTTATCTTGCCATGTAATTTAATTGCTGGTTGGTGGGTATTTTTTTCCCACTTTCTCTGGACACCAAAGAGCAGCCAAATTTCAGCATGAGAGAGAGGCTGATTTTCTGGGGCTCTCAATGAAATTCTATTCTCTGAAGTGTGCAGGACTTACACTCTAACAGGTTTGGGCCTAGGTAAGACAAGCAGGAATTTGAGGCATTTCTGGCTTGCCCCCTTCATGTGCCTTTTCTCTCTTCCATAATCTCAAGGAAAATCTGTTTATCGAGTTCTCTGGTATCAAAGGAGTGTAAAAACATTGGTGATTCCCTCAATCTCTTCTGTTCTCTTCCTATCATACATTTAAAGCATTTGCTTACATCCAACAGGCCAAAATGGGGCATGATTTCAATTCTTCTTGGTGTGAGGATAAGCCTGTGGTTTTTTTTGAGTACTTCTTGCTATTCTGCTCTTGGAAAGGACTGAAATCAATGCCCTGGGGTCTCTCTTCCAAGCCTGTGCTTTTATACTTCATTTACCTTCCATTAAATGCAAAACATACAAGTCACATCAATGAGATGAAAAATTACCAGGCTGCTGAAATTGTACTACAGCTATACATAAACCTATAAGTTCCAGAGGATCACCTGAACCAACCTAAAAGCTGGATTCTAAGGGTTAAAAAAATGTGCCATAATATCTATTCTTTCCTGCAATCATTCTATTCTGACAGTGTCACGAACACAAAGGCTTGAAAAAGGAGGAGGAGGGACAAAAAATATCAAGATATTGGTTGCTTCAGGCTATGCTAGCAACATTAGGTTTCCCTTAGTACAAGAGCACTTTCAAGCAGCATTTTAACCACTCAGTTAAAAAGTCCAGTCTTTTAGGAGCCCCAGTCTTTTATGAGGATTTTATTTGCCACTCATTCTGATTACCACCTCCCACCTTGCAGATTCTCTAGAGCAATGGCTAATGTTACAGTGCCAGTTTATATAACATACTTTACAGGCAATTCAGTTTCAGTCTCTGAAAATAAAAATTGCATGAAAAAATACCTTGCTTGTTTTTTCCCTAAGAGACACGGCAGTGAGGGTGCTGGCTTTCTATTCTGATCATTTTTATTTGCTTGTGTTTCGTATTTGAATGATACAGCACCCACAAGGGCAGGACATGAATATTCACAGATTCACAGAGTAAAGGTTGGAAGAGATCTTCAGGATCATCTAGTCCAGCTGTCAGCCTAATCACCCCTAAACCATATCCCAAAGAACCTATGGATTGCTCTTGAACACTTCCAGAGGTGGTGACTTCACCACTATGGCAACTTATTCCAATTCCTAACCAGTCTTTCAGTGAATTTATTTTATTTTTTTTTTCTAATATCTAATCTGAACTTCCCCTGGGCAACCCTGAAGGCCATTTCTTCCTCTCCTTTCACCTGGGCCGTTCTCACCAGCCACTGTGTCCAGCTGGGCTCTCCCTGCCTTTGTTTCCCCCAGCCTCTGCCTTTCTCATCTGTGGTACCATGCTCTGTGGAAAGGACAAACCAAATAATGCAAGGGAAAATAGTCACAGCAGCATGCACAGGCTGTGCCCTGCAAGCAGAACATCCAGTTTGACCAGACTCCATTATTTGTTCCTTTAAGAAAAATGACACAGAATTTCGACCAAAGCTGAGAAGCTGCAAAGCACTCCAGAAATCACTGCCACCATCTGGCCCTGTGGTCAGCAAGGAGCTTGTTTGCCTCATTCTAGGTGACAAATCCCAGGTGTTTTCAAGGATTGCCAGTCTCAAAGACAGAGTGAGCAGGAAACACAGTATTTGAGCACCAGTCTGTGGAAATATCCTGTGGCAAGGCACTACTTGGCCTTCTGCTTCCTTTAGATACGGGCTACCAGCCTGATGGATGGAAGTGCTCTGAGCCCCTACACTGACAGTGACACATCCACTCTGTCCTTGGGGTCACCACTGACTGCACTGGCCCAGCAACTTCGTTCAAAGCAACATTTGTCTCACTTATACCTGCCAGAGCTGCAGGGCTGCAAGCAGAGAGCTGCCTTGACAGCCTGTTAATCAAAGGCCAGGAGAAAAGAAATTAAGAAGCTTCAGCAGCCCTCACCAGCAGATTCTGACCTCTGTGTGTGTTGGGGTGAGCTTGTTGCTTGTGAAATAACATCTGCAGATTTTTTTTATTTTGCCACAAGCACAAAGTCAGTGAGAGCCTCAGCACCATATGGTTTCCTCTAGAAAACCTCTAGTTTCCATCAGTGTATCCCAGGGCTATGAATTCCCAGGATCTAAGGATCTTAAAGCTTAGCGATTAAATCATTATGCTCTACATCCAGGCATTTTAGTGTCTGCAAAAAACCTTTCTAAAACTGAGCCCACTTTAGAGAGTCACTAATTTATTTGGATTGCAAAGTTTATAGTCTGAATGAACACCTCTACACCCACATCACTGTTCTGTACATTCCTGGAATCGATCACTACCTCAATACAAATGTCCTATCACAACAAGTGGCTGAGGCCCAACCAAACCAAGGACCCTGATATGATGTCTGTGATTAATATTTAGATCCTTCTGAAAGATCACCAAAATGTTGCCTAGCAGAGAGGGTCCTGTTAGACAAAGGTAATGCAGTTTCTGAACAAATTCTATTCTTGCAATAGAAGCACAGATGTCCTTTCCCCCCAAAAAGTGCTTTTCCACCATTGCACATCTGTGATTTTGAGGAAAAGATAACTGAAGAATAATATTTGTTAGCTGTCTACAGAGATAGCCTGAGTGGGCAGTCAACCCCAGCTATTTTATTTTCATCAGGGTATGAAACAAGGCATGACTAACAACAAATAAAAACTAGATCAAAGCTCCTGGATTTGTATCTTCCTGTTCAAAGATAGCACATACCAACTAAAAGTGTGCAGATTTTTTTATTAAATTGCTAAATCTCCACCAGAACACAGCTGTCCATTTCAGAGTAAAACTCTGTATTTTAAACACTCCAGACTCAGGCAAGGATGCAGCATTACTGCACAGTTCTCAATCTTGATTAAAACAGTATAAATTGGAGGCAAATTCTCTCATATGGTCAATTAACCCAGACAGACACAAAAGCAACTGGAAGCCCAAAAGCCATGGGATGACTTTATAATGCTACTTTAATTATGATCATCTTTGTTGTCTTAAAAGACTCATTGTGTAATTCCATATAATAGCAACGTGTAAATTTGTTGTGGTATTATTTCTTAGTGTTTTCTTTTGCAATCGCCCAAGACGTGAATAGTGAAAGAAAACATCAGCTCCTAATGGTCAGAGACACAAACAGAAGATCTGTGCTCTGGTTTCAGAACAATACAAGTCGTGCCTCTCCCTTGTGTTTGCCAGCTGCACAAGGACAGCCAAGCCTCCCCTGCTCAGCACTGTGGAACCCACCCATCTGTGTTATCAGACAAACACAGATCACAGAATGGTTTGGGCTGGAAGGGACCTCGAAGATCATCTGCTCCCAATCCCCTGCCATGGGCAGGGACACCTTCACCAGACCAGGTTGCTCCAAGTCCCATCCAGCCTGGCCTGGAACATTTCCAGGGCAGCCACAGCTCCTCTGGGCAACCTGTGCCAGGGCCTCACCACTATCACAGTAAAGAATCTTTTCCTGATATCGAATCTAAATCTACTCTCTGTTCAAAGCCTTGTCCTGACACTGCATGCTTTTGTAGCCAGCTCCATTTTCCTTGTAGGCTGACTTCAGGTACTGTAAGGCTGCATTATTAAGGATAAATGACAGGAATTAAAATGCATTTCACTGAAGACCTGAATGAAGAGGCTGTGTATGAGATGAACTTTCCCTGAGGTGTCTGATGATCCATCATTAGAATGCCTGCCTTACCCTCCCTAGCCAGCCTCTCCCAAAGTTAATGCCTATGGTCAAACAACAAATTTTCCTTTCACACTTTTTCTCATTTCCTGAGCTTCCTTTCCACTTCCAGCACTTTCAATTTCTGACCACAGTGTTTAAATCCATCAGTAAATTCACTAAGTAATTTCATTTTATTATTCACTTCCCTCTTCACTAATGTAGATGATGCATCAAACCTCCATGCTAAGCCCAACTTGCTGCACCACCTCTCGAAGAGATCAGAAGTTCTCGCAGAAAACTCAATCCAGCATTTCTGATTTGACACATTTAGGTGAATTTAACTACTGTCTTGTGTAACAAAAGCAAAAATACTCCTTTGCCACAAGCAGAGTTGGAGGCCGTACAGGCATTTCTGAGGCATGGTCTGACAGAGAGTTTGCATAACATTAAGTGTTATAAAAGCACAAATACTTGATGACTGTGGAGTTATTTTACAATATCCCTGTAGGGTACATAAAGCGTGGGTGCCTGACAACCTGGGCAAGTGACTCCCACTGGAGGAGTGTGTCTACATTTGAAGACATTACTTTCTATTTCAGTTTGGATGGAGTGTTGCTGATTTTTGGTTTTGTTGCTATAGCTGACTGATCCTGTACCCTGGTGATATGTGACTCTCCCTCACCTGCCTTCCCCAATCACTGCATGTCTGTCAAAAATGTTAGAATCTGTTGGCACAGCTGCATCATGAGTGGGAACAAGCCAGGTCCTTTGGAAATCCTATGAATTTTCATAGCCTGAGCCAGTTAGCTACAGCACCTGGCTGAAATTTTAGTGCTCTTTAAGGCATTGAAAAAAATCAGCCAGCACTTAGCATGTCTGAATTACTGAGGCTGGAGGCAAAAAAAAAACCCAAACAAACCCAATAACAAAAAACCAGTCGGTCACAGAGGACAATTGTGAATTCTGAGAAAGCAATTGGAACATTTAATAGACTTTTTAAAAGCCCTGAATGAAGTCATGAAGTCCTCAGACATTGAATTAAGATAGCCACAATAGGCTCTTCCAAAGTGGAGCCTGGGATGTTTCAGAAGTAGAATAAATGTCAGACTTTGTACTCAGTGCAAAGATTTCAATTCCAACTTTTAGTTGCTTCACTTCAGTATTGTCTAAACTTACTTTTTTCCCTTCGTGTGTTGAAATTTAGAATTGATGCTGTTCTGGCAGGAACAGTTATTAGGTGTTGAAAAATTCAATCATGCAGAAGCGAGTGAGGTGGGGGGGAATGAGTACCAGGTTATTTATTATCTCTCTCTAGGTGTCCTGCATTTTGTCCAGGCAGCATCCTAAGGAAAATTTCACTTGCTCAAAAAGACAAGACAATGGAAAATCTGGTTAAAAGTCTGGAAATTCTGATAGTAGCTCTGCTTTAATTCAGCTACATATCTTCAATATAAGCCAAAATAATTAAGAGCTGGTGAGCAGCTATTAATAGACACGTATCTTGGATGCTAATATTGTGGGCTTTATGCTCCTGCCTAGCAAAGCTGAGATGTCAGAGGTAATAGTATTAGTGTTAGAGAGCTGTCACACCTGCAAGGGTGGGTGACACAGCTCCCTGTGGGAAGGATCCTCCTCCCCAAGAGCCCCCGTGAGCACTCAGGGTGCCCCTCTGCCTACCTGATGCAAAAACCCAACATTTATGGTTCCCAAGTGGTTCAAAGGATTGGCTGCTCTTGGAAAAGCACGGATGAGAAGGAGGTAAAGCAAGAGGAGCACTTTGTGAAGCAGCATCTAATAGCTCTCACCTCCTGCACCCCTACACACGACCCTGTCTGGCTCTTACAGCCCCCCGAGCTCAGCTCCATGAGAAACAAAGCCACAGCCTCCATCAGGAAAAGTGGAGCACATCCAGAGTGGGACTGGAGCATGCTGTGCAAAGGCAGACTCTAAGGGACTGCCAAAAAATGCTGAGTTTAGCAGACATGGCTCCCAGTGGGGCATCATCTCTCAGGATGGAGAGAGAAAATCACAGGTCTGGTGCCTGCCAGGTGCTGCAGAAACTTCATGTTGGAAGGAAGATGAGGATCACAAAGCCTTGATGGGTTTTCCTGTCATCATGGGCTAGATGTTCATCCCCATGCTAAGACAAAAACATGAAGGGAGCAAGGGAACTCTGAGATGAAATATTTAGGTCAACTGAACAGAAAATCAGATGAAAAAGAGACCTAAATCTTCGTGGTGCCTTTCTCCATGCTGGTTATCAAAATCTGCCTTTCTGTCCATTGGCACTGCTTTTACACAAAATATCAGAGATGACAGTGGAATAAAAAGTCAAGTTTTACAACAATAAGTGTTTTTTTGACAAAATTGGGAAATGCTGCAGGAAGGTATCAAGTTTCATCAGTTCTTTCACCAGAAATTACATTTCACTATGATAGATTCAATCATTTTGTTTCAATAGAATAATTTCAGCTACCATTGTGACAAGCAGAAATAAGAGCAAAATGTTCTAAATTACCATTACGAAGCATTTCAATCAAGACATTTAAATGTTTCAGGAACAAAAAAAAATTCCCCAACTTCACTTGGTATTTAATTTTGACTTCTAGTGCTTGTTTGAAAATAAAATTGTAAGTTTCCTGCAGAATGAATATTTCATTTTCTGACCTGTCACGTTCAGTAAAGATATTTCAAATGTACTTCAGAGGAATAAAATGGGTCTATTTCCAGACACTGCTATGGGACACTGTTCCAGTTGTCTCTTGGTCTGCCAAGAACCTCCTTCTCTTCTCACAGGGCATCAAATAATATTTCATGGACAGCAGCAGTGAGCTGCACGCAGTCCATCAGCCTGCAAAACTAGCCAGGAGGGGTCTTCATCACTTTAAAATGTTACAAAGCCAAATTCAGACAAATCTAATAAACCAGGGGAATGGAAACCCATTTCAGAGAGCACTAGAAGGGAAGAAAAGGAGAGGAAATAGAGTTAAAATAAGCCATTTACCCATCACAGGATTGACAGTGGGTGTCTCACATAATTTGCAGAGATAGAATGGGGTGCAAATGTTTGGTCTCTAGGTCTGATAAATAACTCAGACTCAGACCTTCCAATATTTTATTTTTTTACAGTTATTTGTATCTGAGAAAGAGTGAAGGGAGACACCCCTAAGGAATTTTGGTTTTTTTGCATTTCCTTTATTTACTTGTACTGCAGCTCTCTGCTTTTCTAGGAGGGTAAATGCCTTATGAAAAGGCCCTTTGGAAAGGCTTTTTTTTTCTGTGGAGAGCAGACCAGACAGGTATTTCTGTGGTTCCTTCTGTCCTGCACATGCTCATGCCCCATGCCTGGACAGGGAGGGGGCAGTGGAGGTGAAGCACCCTGGAGGAACCACACAGAGGAATTTAATTGAAGACTTCCCATCCAACGTGCTCAAGGATTTGCACAGTTTGAAGACATTTAGATGTTCTAGGTTGTTGTTTTTTTTTACTTACTGATATATTTCACATCTTAAAATAGTGTTTCCTCAGCTGAGGAGGGTTACAGAAGTGAGCATTGCATTCTACAAAAGTCTTGAACACATTTTCCCAAGGGGAGAAGGCAGCAGGTAGATGCAGGGGCTGTGATGCACAACTCTGCACTGGGGCAGCAGCACAGCGTGTTGTTCCATCCCAGCCACCTGGAATCGTGGAGAAACCAGCTTGGATTCATTTGGGCTGGGACTCAAATGGGTGCTCTCCATGTCCCACATAGCCCTGAGAAGGGAGAGAGGTACAGAAGGGATGTCCAGGCTGCTGCTCCTCTTTTTCTGCTTCCCCGTGGTATAAAGGCCAAAAATTACTGTGGGGTCACTTTTTCCAGTCCAGAGAGACCCCTCAATCTGCTGCCTGGCCCCTCAAGTGGGCTGTATGCCATGAAGTCAGAACACCAGGTTTGGGGGAGACCAGAGATGTGGTTAACAAGCAAGAGGCTGCTAATGGGACCTTTATCAGCACACACATCCTCCTGTCTGCTCTCTGCCTCCATATCCAACCCTCCCTTCCATCCAGCAAGGATCCAGGTCCTTCAGCCTGATCTTCTGGCGATCCTTGCACTGGGAGCAAGTTCTGTGGGGTGTCTAAAGCATCCCCTCTTTCCTGTGCTTTCCATCTCCTCCCTGAGCCACGACAGCTGAAATAGGCAGAAATAGGAGGGGGTGTAAAGGTAAAGGGTCTGAAAGAGCCTGGGGACAGCAGAAACCAACAAATGCCTTTATGGAGAGCTTGCAGAGCTGGCTGCACTGCACCAAACACCGCTTTGAGTAGAGGGGTGTATTTCCAGGACGTGGTCAGTGCAGACACATCTGAGCAGCTCTGAGTCCTGTCTGTGCCCTTCCTGGTGTGAAAGACACACTCCTGCTGCAGGCTGTGCAGTAGGGATGGATTTCATTTGCTTTTCACAGGCAGCTGTCCTGAGTATCAGCCAGCATGCAGAGATATGATGCTGACAAGCCAGCCATCAGCAGGGTTTTGTTTCCTAGCCTCTCTTTAATTGCAGTGTTAACTTGTCAAATGCCTCAACGCTGCTTTCCCATGACCTTTCCTGTTAGCCAGAGACTTCAGGGCAAGCTGGATTGCTTCTCATCCTCATCAGCAGCTGCGGCAATCTGCAGCCAGGGAGACTGAGTCAAAAGCGTTAATTGAAGTGTGAAATTTGCCTTTCCCTCCCCTCTTAATCAGACCTTCACATTTCAAACTCTAACTGTAACTACTTGGATGCCACCATAGAGGGGGAAGCAATAGCTGCCTGAATACAGATTATGGTTTATGCATTAATGATGAATATTCATTAAGTGGGCCAGCTAGTGCCAGTGTGCACCTCTTTGGAAGGGTCTCAGCAGCATGAAGAAGGCTCTTTAAAAAGCAGCATTAACTTTAGGAGGTAGGGTTTCTAGGGCAAGTGAACAGTTGTCCAAAAGGCCAGAATTTATAATCTCACAGCCTGCTGGGAGATTTTTTTTGCAGGGAATATGTGTATCTTCCATGTCCATTAGGTCAAAGTGCTCTGTTTGTGTTCCCTGCTGATGCTTCATGTCTGAAGCATGCAGGCACACATAAAGCTTGTGTTGCTTTGGGCCATGAAACAGCGCTGATTCAAAGGAAATCTTTTCTGTGGGTTTTATGTGCATTCCTGTTCCGAGGATGGGTGGTCCAATTCACAAAATGAAAATATCATTCCAAAGAAAATTTTAATTTTCCACCTGAGACACCTTCAGTTGAAATTATTTTGTCAAACATTACCAATATGGTTTACAAGAAAATAACCCCATGCATTGGAAACATTAACAATGCAGTATAATAATAAAAATATAGAAAAACACAGATAAATTAATGGCTTCAAAATTTCCAAAGGGCTTCAAACCTTCCAAAATCACTTTCTCTTGACAGATGAACATGGCTACCCTCCTCACACACTCCCCAAGGAGAGGCTGCTAGAGCCAGACATAGCTTGTGTTATCTCCTCGTTATCTCTCTGCAGCCTTGAGCTTCATGTCTCAAATAGGAGAAAATAGTTACACTTTCCACAATTAAAGTGAAATATTCTGAGTCCAGCCCACTGCACATGCAATCTGTATTGCCTGCACTGCTGTGATGGGGCAGTAGAGGCAGAGAGGGAGGGCTCCATGACAGCAGTAATGTGATAAGTTGGTGATGGGACTGGAGAATGACACACAAGCCTGCAAGCCTGTGCTCCCACCAGCCTTCAGGGGCCAGTGTCCCCAGACTGTCCTGCCCTGGGACCATGGGGAAGTGATGACTTGGGTTGCCTGGTGCCCATTTTTTTTTCAGGCTCTGGACCAGCACACAAAGGAGAAGTACAGCCAAGCCAAGCCAAACTCCTGGCAGAAGCATGGTGAGTAGCATTTTAGCAACAACAAGTTGCAAAATTTTCAAAATATTTCCCTTGTAGGCTTTTCATATGCTGTGAGCAGTAGTGCCAAGGAGTTGATTTCAGGGCAGGATAGGTTCCTTCTCAAAAAGCAAGAGGCAGGTACAGAACTACTATGGTTTGCAAACCTGAGATCCTTCTTTCAGTTACATCAGGATACACACAGCAAAACACCTGGTGTTGTTATTACACTTTGCCTAAAGTGAAGTGACTTTTAGAAGAAGTTCAAATCCTGGCACAGTCCATTCAGCACTTCAGAATTCTTGAATGCAGAAGTGTTTAACCAGCCTTGGTCCTTCAGATGACAGCAAAATCCTTCTTGAGCTGCATTCAGAAGCTCACAGAACATCGTGTCCTCAGGATGTGATTTCATTCATGATTTGGAACCTCTCCTACAAAGACACAGGGACCTGGGGAAACCTTAGAACACCTTCCAGCACCTGAAGGGCTGCAGAAGAGCTGGAGAGGGACTTTTGACAAGGGCATGGAGTGACTGGACAAGGAGGAATGGCCTCAAACTCAAAGAGAGTAGATTTAGACATTATATTAGATTTTAAGAAGAAATTCTTCCCTGTGAGGGTGATGGGCCCTGGCACAGGATGCCCACAGAAGCTGTGGATGCCCCACCTCAGAAAGTGTTCAAGGCCAGGTTAGAGGGATTTTTGAGCAGCTTGCTGTGGTGGAAGATGTCCCTGCCCATGGCAGGGGGAGTGGAATGAGTTAATCTTTAAGGCCCCTTCCAACCCAGACCATCCTATGATTTTGTGATACTTATCCATGTACCCACAGCTACACTTCATGTGTCACCACTAAAACCAGTGACACTTCATTGGTGTAGGGTATTTATCATGAAAGACAGAGGAATCTGAGGCTTCTGCCTTCACTGCTCTTCGAACCAGCTTGTGCACACATAGCAAACACAGGGTAATCTTCAAATATTTCTATCTCAGGGCCACACAAGTGGGATAAGTTTGTGCAACAAGATCAGTAAAATATACCCAACTGATCTGAAAACTTTGGTTTAATTAGAGGGAGATGAACTCTCCTGATTCAGTCTTTGCTAAAAAGCAGGCTCCTCTATAACCTTGCCTGAGTGTTTTGATAACCAGCACCACAGCTCAGCTGTTAGTCTGTGATCAGGAGCTGTTTGGGATGGGAACAGCAGAGGAGGCTTCACGCCAAGGGATCAACACATCTATCTGGGACAGTCGCAACACAGCCCACAGTCCTATGTCTGGCTCATCTCTATGCTACTCATCCCTTGCTCCCAAAGAGCTGAGCTCCATCTGCAAACTTAAAAATGGAAAAAAAAAAAAAAAGCAAACTTTTTTTTTCCTCCCCCCATCAAATTCTGCCTGAGCAGACAGCTTTCAGAAGGCTCAGCATTTTCTGAGTTGCAGGTTCCCTTTGGATTTTTCACAAAGTGGTTGCCCACAGTTATCAGATCTGCTTGAAAACCTTTGCCTTCACCAGTAGGAAATGAGATGCACAATTGCATTTCCCCAGGGTTTTGGAATGGTCTCCATGGCTCACAAAACAGAGCGTGAAAGAGGCAGGTTTATGTCAGAAATGCAGACAATAAATGGTAGCTCTCAGTGTGAAGATTTATTTATTTAGCGAAGTCTCAGAATGAAAAAGGATGACTTGAAAGGAAAGGGCAAATGTGATTCTTATTTTGTCCACCACATGGAACTTCTTTCCCTAATCCTTCACCATTTGAATATGGCTGCTCCTGGAGGCTGCCTGGATCAGAGAGATGAAAGGGCAATCCTTCATGTAAGCACCAGCCCTCTGCTTTAAAAGCTCCCCATGCCCTCTTTCAACTTTCAACTGCCCCCAATTATATGTTTTTAACATTTGAAAATGCTTTAGGACAGCAGGTGCCTCTGTCACTCGTGTATTGTTCACATGTCATCACCCTCTGCCTCCCCTCTCCCACTTTAAAGCCTCTCCTTTTTATGATAATTAGCATAATAGTCATGTATCCCAAAGGGGGAAAGGTGGGAAGACAGAGGAGGCGCAGTCCTCTGGTGCATGCTGCCTGTTTTACAGCCTGATCTCTGTGCTCTGAGGTGCTCTAATTACAACTCTTCTGCTACAGGAGAAGGAATCAAGCTGGGTACACACCTGTATTGTCAGGGCTGTGACTGAAAAACACTGGTCCCTTAGCACTGAGACCCTGCTTGCTGCAGCCAAGCCAAAATCTGCTGCTGGGATCCATGGCTCCAGCTCCAGGGGGATCTGGCAGAGCTGCAGAGAGGAGAGGGTGAGGTGCACACAGCCCCTGAGCCACTGTGGCTGTGGGGACTGAAGATGGGCACTGAATCTCATCTGGGAGGATGAAGGAGAGGAAGCAGGCCATGCAGGGCAGGGTGGTTGTTTCTCTTTGGGGTGTGAACACACAGGGCCACATCCTTTCTGTATAAAATGTGTGGGTAGCTAGCTGGTGCAGGCACTCTGCCTTCTAAACTGCTCTGAAGAAGATGCTGCTGTGAGGTCCATACCATTTATCAATGTGCTTAACTCGAGTGATGAATTTCACACAAGGGCATTCCTGGGGCTGAAAAAAAAACAGGACAAAAGCTTTGCTTTCAACTCCCCCTGTTGCATTTCACACTCACAAAAACTCAGCTGAAGATTCATCTAGTCCCACATCCATCCTCCTTGCTGTGTGAAGCTAGAAAGCCAACTCTACCAAAACAGCCAGGCAGCATCTTCTGATGAAGGCTGGACAGCCCATAAAAGACCCAGGGAGTGAGCTCCTGTACCTTGGGCTACCCAACAGTGGAGTCTGTGCAGGAAACCAGAAGGCAGTAAAAACACACCATTTAAAAATTCCTATCTGCAAAATGAGTCCTGCAACTGCTCCCTGTGCCCAGAGTGGGTCAGACCCACATGGCTGGGGAGGGTTTTGAGAGAGATAAGGCAGCAGAGCTTGCTCCAGGTTGCTCACACAGACATTAACGCTGAGATGCAAAGATGAGATGATGAGAGAGATGCAAAGCACCAGGCCCTGCTGCAGAGCAGTCAGCACAGCACAGTGTGTCACACAGGCTGCCATCTTGGGCATTTTTATTAAAAAATAAATCCTGCACAGAAAGGGAGGGGTGTCTTTGTGCTGCTCTGCAAGGGCTCCTGATTAAGCACGCTGCTGCTTTTAATGACCCTCGAATCTGACCTTTTAGTGCCTGGCAGGGGTGCAGTGCTTTGATTTCACAGCATCAAGGGAACATGAAAAACAGATCCAGATGATTAAGTTAATCAATGAAACCTTTTGATTCCCATTTCTTTGTAGAAGACTGAATAGCTTAAGGCAACAAGAAGAGACAAAACTGTCCTGATGTGTCCTCATTACCTCGAGCCTCATCACAGATCTTACACTCATGGCCCAGACACAACCAGTGACTATCAAATACCCATTTTTTTACCTGTGGATGAAACCTGGGAAGGAATCATGAAAACATTAAAGTGGGAAGGAATAAGTTTAATGCCTGTGCAATTCCTGTGCCATTCCCCTGCCCTTTGTTTCTCCATTTCTATCTGGAAGAATTTTACTGGTCCATCCTGACTAGAAATGGGAGAGATGTAATCCCAGCTTTCAATGCTTACCCTCCTTCTACCTGAACAAAATGCCAGGTCTAAGATACAAGATACATCTGGATACAAGGAAAGGGAGAGGAAGGGAATAGCTTTTCCAGAGTCTCTCATCCCCCTCAGTTCAGCCTTCAGGATGCACTCAGAGGACCTCCCCAGCCAGGGGTGGCCCCTTGAGGCACATCTCAAGCAGGAGAAATGTGTAGGGCTTTTCTCTCATCAGGACAGCAGCAGTAAAGCCAGAGGGAATCTCTCTCAATGCAAATTCATCAGAGTGAAAATCTCTGAACTCCCACTGCCCTTCCTCTCTGGTGGCACAGCCTTGCCAGGTGCTGTAGAATATATCTTCAGATTGCAAGGTCAGGAGAAAATACTGCAATTATCTAGACAGACTTTCTGTCTAACATACACCTGAGAACTTCCTGGGACTTTTCCCCATTTGAAGTTGAGCTCCATCTTGAAAAACACCTAATCTCATTTTAAGACACGCCAGCAGCAGACAGCTGACAAGAATACTCCACATGTGCTCCACAGATTGTCTGCCACTGCCATGAAAAGCACAGTTTGGTCCTAGGCTAGCTTTGGTTTGTCTGGAAATCCCAGTGCCTGCATACAGGGCTCTGAAAAGGAAAGGCAGCTCTAGCAAAGATGCACAAAATGTGATAGCCTTTTAGAGCATCTACAGCATGAGTAAAAGCTCTTTCGCTGGGCTTGTAACCAATTTCTCTCAAAGACCACAAATACCAGCCCTTTACCAAGATATTAGACCTAAGTGGCATTTTCTACTTTCCATTTAGGTCTATCTCTGTAGCAAAGATTCCCTCATAAAACCTTGATCACAGAGGTTATTGCAGACACCAGTATTTCAAATACCCTGACCTACCCATTAAAATGATAACCTGTGTATGTTCAATAAGTGTTAGCAGTGCTTTGAGTTCAGTGAAGTCCCCAACTTTTATCATTTTATCCCATTTTTCAAAAACTGATTTTAGGCATTTTGCTCATATTAGTTTTGTTGAGATTTTTTTTTTTTACTTGAAATTGACTTGTTTTACATAAGAATATTAAAAATACAGCTTTGTGATACTTTTCTCTCACCTTCCAACCCGTGTTAGCAACTCAGGTTGCAGTGAACCAAAAGTGTCAGCTTTGGACTGCCTCAGAAGATGGAGTAGATGCAATTACTTGCATTCTTTAAAACATGATTGATCTAATGCTGTCACAGGAGAATTCACACCGGATTCTGATGGCACAGACACTGCTGAAATGAACCTAAAGTGTCAGTCTGTGACTGGGATACATAACGAAAGGAAGACTAATTTTTTTTGAGCTTGGGTCAAAGATCCCCCCTGATGCCTCATGGAAAATTCTGAAACATGCTTGGAGGTGATTTCACTGACAGATAATTTTCTATATTTTTCTGTTTATTTTAGGCACCATCTTGTGCTCTCTTTGTCATCAATAGCCTACATACTTATGCAATATCCTGGGTTATGCGTCCTGATACCTGGATGAACAGATGATCTCTGGAAGATTCACACCACACCTGCTACAACTGGGTTTAAACCATCTTTTGCAATCTTTTGTTGGGCATGTAATTAGGAAACATATCTGGATTTTTTTGAGGGAGGGAAATAAAATTACTATGATTGTCAAAAACTGCTGTCTGACTGAAACCAAACCCTCTCAGGGAAGTATACTTATTTTGATGGAAGATTTGTTAACATTAGTGAAGAATTCAAAGTTTTGCTCAACCCAAACACAAAATTATTCTTCCTCAGTATGAGTGTGCCAGTTTAAGATGCATAAGGTATCAGTAGAGACTCAGAACCTGCAATCTAGGCAAAAGTCCTTACATCCAAGCACTGGGCTGGTTGTGACTCCTTTCCACAATTCTCCTGTTGGAGCTTTTCCCCTCTGTATTGTACATAAAACATAGTGGGCATGCAGCAGTTCTGGGGACTCAAATCTAGGACGCTCTCCCCAAGAAGAGGGAGGAGTTTTATGTCAGCAGAACAGCAGACATGCAAAAGAAACCAGAAATTATGCTGAAGTAGCCATTTGTCACTTAGAAACTGGTCAAGTTCACCCTAGGGATAAAAATAGAGAGATAAATCTATTCTGGAGCTGGAAACACACTTGGGCTGAAGCTCATCTCATGGACATGGCTTTATCTGGAGTATCTCAGGTCCTTTCCCCTTTGATCAGACATTTCATAGTTCCCATCTACAGATCAAAAGCTTCTGATCTCCCAAGAACGGAGTTTCCCCACAAGATACACATCAGTCCTGTCTGGGATGAAAACCACCAGGGAACAAGGATCACAGACTAAGTAGGGCAGCACAGACCCAGCCTTCAGACCCTGGTCCTGAGTTATAAATACAAAAATTAAACATGACAATCAAAAGAAATGCTAGTTTCCTCACCAAAGACGCCAGAGAAGCACCTGTGTATAAGGTAAACGTGGCAGTGGGACCTTGGCAGGAAGATCCCAGTGACTTGATTTACACCTCAGCTTCCCAAAATTGTGCATTGGCCCCATCTTCCCTCATATCCACACCCCAAAAGGGATCCCATTCCCACTGGGCTCCTCCATCCACATGAGAGGCTTATCAGTGAGGTAGGCACAAAATAAGCTCATTCCTGGGCATTTTTAGGATGGAGTCACTCCTAAAGCCAGACAAATAGGAACAAAGGTGTAGGAAATTTGGAGGAAAAATTGTCTGGGGCCAAATTCCCAGCAGTTCCCTGCTGGGTGGAGCTCATCCACAACAGCTTCTGTGGATTTATAGCAGTGCTGACAATCAGCTGAGCGCCAATAAGGGTGGAAAAGCACTTGTGAAAACATGCAGAGACCAAGGATACACAGATGTCTACAATTTGTAAAAGAAATGAGAATTGTTCAGGAAGCAGCAGTTATTTGGATCCCAAGAGGGTCGTGTGATGAAGCTGAGGGCAACAAGTAGCTGTGAGGTGGTTTGTTGGTTAATAAAATCACTGACAATGAAACCACTGAGCTGCATTTATGAAAGATGGATTAACATCACATTTGGCAGAGTAAGTGACAGAAAGACTCGAAGCAAGGTGGCATGGCAAGTCTAATCAAGTCAAACTATGCATAGCAATGACACGAGCAGACAGCAAATTACTTCCCCAGCAATTCATTTGTGTAATTGACCAAGAAAATACGGAAAACTATTGGAAAAGAAGCTGTTGCAAGAAAATTAACTAAGTGGAACTAAACATAAGGACCTACTACAAGGTCTTTGTTTTTATAAAGGGGTGTCATAGACTCTGTTTATGTCTTCACATATGGAATAAAAAAGCCATTGAGGGAAAATCTTCTAAAAGGATGTTGGGAAACTGCATTGTCTTAAAGATACATCTTGAAAGAAAAGAGAAGAAGCCCGAGCAAAGCAGTAATTTTCCAACAGCGTGATCTCACATCTGAAGCTACCTTTTCATAAGAGAAATTTTCAATACCAAAATCATCTATTTAAATGAAATTTCTCTCAGAAATACACCAACTGAAATGTTTGAGTCACATTAAATCATTGCAGTTTAATGTTTTCCAACAGGTTACCTGCATTTTGCAGTGGTTTAATAGAAGCTGTCCTCTGACCCAATTAATGTAAATATCCCAAGCCATAATCCTTCATGGAATAGAACTTTTGATTTCCATTTATGATATTTTATTTATCAGATAGAAAATTAAGATGTGATTTAAATGAAGTAAAGAGTCAGGAAGAGTGGACAGAGGCCTCATGCAAAGGATGCTTCAAACCAGCAAATGTAGCAATCCTTGGAGATTAAATCTGCAAAATCCAAATCTAGAATAAGACATTTTGAATGGTGACAATAACAGCACTGGGGCAGAATGGTTCCCTATGATATAGTATATTATCATCTGTAAGTGAAGATTATAATTTGTAAGTGAAGATAAGATATTTTGAAAAAAAATATGCTCCATTTCAACCATGAAGGAGCTGGCTCCAAGAAAAATAAACTTTTCAGTGCAGGAGTAAAACCAGGTAATTCCAATGGCTTGAACTCAATGGAATGTTGTAGCAGGATGATACCTGTTGGTGGTAGCATCTCTTTGCTGGAGAGGATGAAACTTTCATCTGGGTGAAGAAGGGATTGAATTTCATACTGTGTGCTTCTGGGTTCACAAATGAGTGGCTACAAAAAAGTTTTGGAAAATTTGCTTTGAACCAGACTCACTGCAAAGATCAGAACTACACTGCAGCTTACAAATCCAGCTAGAGTGGTTTTGCAGCTGGTGCCTTTCCTCTCTCACCATGCAGATGTGCCAGCTGTGTCACCCCAGCTCAGTGAGCACTGCAAAGAGCAAGTTTGAATGCACTTATTTGATCAATCTGTTTCCCCCTAAAGTAGTTTCAATGTGTTCATAAGAAGCATTTTTTGGGGAGGGTTACTACACTGTAAAAACCTGGAGAATAAAGCAGGCTCAAAGGAGTCACAGAGGCTCTGGGAAACTCTTGTGGCTTGGCTTTTAACTATTTCTGGTACTATATTCCAGTTTTGGATTATCATCATAAAAAACCCTTTTGCCCTGGTATCTCCATCAGTAGAGGTTCTTAACTGTGAAGCAGAGATTGTGCTGTCCTAGGCACTGAGCAGAAATGTGTTTCCACAGGGAGTTTGCCAAGGGTGTGCTTTGTAACCAGGTATTACACCTGTCTGTGCTGGAAAAGCGCTTAAATATTTCACTTTCTGAAAAATGGTGGACAAAAAAATAAAGGGAGAGGGGGAGCACTCACCATCATCACCCCAATTTAAACTGTAAGGAGATAATGCAGAGTTTCTGGTTTAATTTCAGACCCTATCCTTGTACCCAAAACCTTTTCAGCTGTGATCACACTAACAATCTTGTAGGGCACATCTTAATTGTGTGAGCAATTCCCAGAAGTAAAGGTCAGGAGTTTATAACAATTCAATTAACTCAAGTGGAAAGGTCCTTGCAGGTACCAACATCACATTCCTAGGATGGAATCCTGCCTGTGCTGCAGGATTCCAAGCTCTGTCAGCTCTGCCCCTGCTCACTTGGAACAGCTTGGAGTCACCACACAGAGGAGTTTATGGTGAAGCTCCAGTCATGGGAATGAAATACAGTAATGACTCCACTACAGAGATCTTAATAATCTCCCAAAAAGAACAATTATCCTGGTGTCTCTGGCTCTGAGTGACATATCTGTACAGAAATTTCCTCATTTCCTTCTACCCCTTTTCTTCTGTTTCCTTACACAGTCCAAACCCTTCTGAGATTTTGCACCTGCCCCGTGCCACAGCCTCGCAGAGCCCAGAACTTCAGCCCTGAGACAGAAAGAGATCCAAGATTGATTTGATTGCTGGATACCCTGAGGAATACAGGACACCCCTATTATGTCTACCAACAACAATTTGGAGAAAATTTCCCAGGGCGTAGTTTTCCTCAAATTTTTGAGGCAACCACTGTTTGCTGAACATCAGATCTTCAAATGGCTGCCAGGTGCACAAATATCACAGGAAGGTGTGGGTTGGAAGGGACCTTAAAGAACACCTCATTCCAGCCTTACACTAGATCAGGTTGCTCAGGTATTCCCAAAGCCCAGACCTCATCTGGCTCTCACCCAGATCTCAGGCTGCATTTAGGAAAAAAAGGAATGTTGAAATGACATTTTACAAAGTACTGACATGAAAGAGCAGGACTCTCATGCTGCTGGTCAATGATACAAGAAAAGCTTTGGATTTATCAACAATTGCACTGGCAATGAGTGCTCATGACAAAAGCATCATCCATCAAGATTTTGTCATTTGGGTTTGGGTTTTGATTTTTTTTTTTTTTTTGCCTGACTGGCATCTGCATGCTGGGTCAGTATGTTGCCAAATGAGATAAAATTATTAAATATTATTAATTAATAGCATTTATTCCAGTAATATATTTCCAGTATTTTAAAGGCTAATGTCTATCAGACAACTTTAAGATAGTGGAGCAGTTATAGTATTTCTTAGTGAAATGAAATGGCCTTAACAGTGCCTGCCAGATCTGCTGCTGATGTCAAGATGCCTTTTTCCAGATGGAGAATTGTAAGATTAAACTCCAAATAGTTATCAAATCTATTTTTAAATATTTCATAGAATATTTTAAAATTCCAGTTCATTCTGTAATAGCATCAAGCCTATTCTCCCACTCAGGGGCTTGTTTATATTAAAAATATTATCAAGGGAAGCGGCAAATTCTGCACCTCACAGTGTTGTTAAAACATGAATAAATCTCTGTATCTGAGAGGTCTGCTCTAGCTGAAACAGAGACTGGGATGCAATTCACAGGGCAGAAATTTCTGGGAGGAATTTTCTGGCCTGTGTTAGGCAGAGGTTTAGAATGAAGTATTAGGCAGCATCTTTTGGATTGAAATTCTGGGTTTCTGGCACAGAGAAGTACAAAACTCATCTCCCCGAGGATGTGAGGGCTCCCAGGGGCTGCAGCCCGTGGGGAGGACACACAGGATGTGACCCTGTACCCTGCTGTGTGGTGTTCTGCTGCATCCACAGCTCCAGCCCACACAAAGGAAGCACTAAATAAACTTCCTCAGTGCTGCTGCTCCCACACCCCATCCTGGCTATCACTCCCACTTGGGGCTCTGTGCAACAGAAGATTTCTGGGGAAGAGAGAAGTGTTGGTGTTTCTTTCCACTGCAGCCTCCCTCAAGGCCAAACTTGGCTGTAGTTAATCTTTAAAAAGAACAGCCAAGTGTAGTCACTGAGTTAAGGGAAGCCATCCTTCCCCTCTATTCTGGGAGAGCACATCTGGGGTGCTGTGCCTGCTTTGGACCAGAAAACCTCCTGACATCCCTTCTGACTCCACTTATTCATTTATCACCAAGCTACTGCCATTCCTACCCCAGGTGCTGCCTGTTTCATCACACACAGCAGCAGTGGTCTCTCCTGGAGTTTCGTGATGTATTTCATTGTGGAAGGGGATGCCAGGCAGGAGAGAGTGGAACCTGTCCTGGAACTGACATTAGGATCGTGTTCAGTCACCAGGGATGCACAGAGAGGAACAGATGGGGTAAAAACAGCAATTCAGGTGAATGTGAAGATGGAAAATACTGGGAAAAATTTTAAGGCCTGATGTAGGACTGATACAGAGAAGGGTATATTATATATATTATTATATATAATATATATATTATATTATAATATAATAAATAAATATAAAATATAAATATTATATATAATATATTATATATTATATATTATATATTATATATTATATATTATATGTTATATGTTATATATTATATATTATATATTATATGTTATATGTTATATGTTATATAATATATATTATAATATATAGTTTTATATATAGTTTTATATATTTATTTCAAATAAAATAATAAATATAAATATAATATGGTATTATATATATATCATATATTATATATATTATATATATTATATATTATATAGAGAGGACTCTAATTAATCTAAAAAATCACAACAAAACTATTTTCCATTACTTCCTATTATGCCTTTAGTTAGGGCAAAATACAGTGCCACAGACATTTAGATCTTAACACAGGTCAAGCAGAAGTAGCAATTAATAAGGACAACTGCAAACAGATGCAAAAGTAAAGAAGCCTCATGCCTTTTGCACGTTCAGAACACATCCCAGGCTAAACATTTATCATAGAGGAGCTACAGAAGCTGCAGAAACCCTTCCATTCCTGACTAAATTCACTCCTCCTCAGAAGCACAGGGGCACTGAGTGTACAGTTGCAGTTCAGTTTGGGTGTTGCCTTGAACAGATGATATTGCACAAAGCTTGACTTTGAGATATTTTTACATCAGATGCTAGACAGAGTTATTTAAGGGTAGTCACAAGGCAAAGGTCCATGAGACCTGATCCAAGATGGGAAATAAGACAGTGAGGTTCTCTCTTGTACTTCTCAACCCTTGGGCTTGGTCTGTGGTGGGGAAAGGCTGATAAAACCAGGATATAAAGTGGGATACAACGCACTGGGAGCAGATTCTGAGCACATTGCTGGCTCCTGGCAGACTTAAGTGGATTTGACTTAAGACAGACATTTCTTGGGACAGAGCTGTCAGTTCACTGTCTGGGCTGTGTCTGATGTCTCCACGTGGCAGGAAGGAGTCTGAGTGCAGGCTGGGGCTTTTCCCTCAGAAAAACCTCATCTGCCTGACTGCTGCCTGCAAGGGGGTCCTGGGCCACCAGGAAAGGGCCTGGACCTGCACTTGCAGCATGGACATCATCTGCTCAGTGCCCATCACTGCTCAAAATATCCACAGGAACGGGGCAAGACCTGGGAACACGACTGGGAAGCGCAGTCACAGGAAAATGTGAGAAATGATACAGCCTGTACAAGACTCTTCCCTCACCCAGGGCACTTTTATACAGCATTAAATAAAGCCTGTCATGGATAATATTTTCCATATAATGGGAAAAAGTACCCTTTTTAATCTACTCAAACCCCACCCCACCACTCAGCCTGTGTTTTCTTTCACTTAGCCCTGTTCACTCTTATTAGATTGGGGGGTTTTTGATACAAACATTAGTAATAAACATTAATAATTTTTTTTTAATGGTAGAAATTACAATCTCAGACAGAATCTTTATTTCTCAATACTGGTGTTCCTTCTTCAAATGCAGCTCAGATAAAAGTTTCTTACTTCAGGTAATCCAGGGGAAAATATACAGACAAAACCTCAGAGGAAATTCAAGTTAAAAAAAGGAAACCACATACCAGGAAAATCAATTTCAAGAAATCTTTCACAGGCAAAGCTTATTCTTTAGGAAACTGCTAACAAAATTACTTCCTTTTATTTGTCCCAAGTGTAGGTTTCTCTTATGGGGTGTTTGAATTAGACAGAAGGTGGCTGCAGGAAAGGATAGAACTGGGAATTTCTGATTCCTCTAAGGCACAAACTGATAAAAAACACTATACCAGGTACTGAGCAGGGATTAGGAAAAAAAAATAAAATATTCTGACCAGTGAGAATTTTGGGAATGCCCAGGTGATACTTGATACCTATGTACCTTAACACATAACATTAGGCCTCCATATTTTTTTTTTTTTTTTGCTTTGGCAAAGAGGAGAATCCAAAAGAAGGCAAAAATCCATGGCTGATTGCATGAAGGATGCCCAGCTGGACTCTGGCAGGCTGAAGGACAGGCACTGCTCTGGCAGCAAGAGCTAATCCTGGCTCTTCTGTCATCTCTAATTGCTCTGAGCATTGAGATGAGGAGCTGTTCCAGCGCTTGGAGGAGACATTCCACTCCCTAATCAGACTTTGGGCAGAAGGAACAGGCAGGCTGCTGCTCTGGGCTGCCAAGCAGGACTCCTGTGCTGCAGTGGCTGGTGTTTGGTGGCCAGCTGGGCAGCAGCAGAGCTCACCTGGCTTTCTGCAAGGTGAGCTAAGGCAGCTGGTCACAGCGCTGTGCCGTGGGGCAGAGGCTGAGCCAAGTTAATTCTGCTCTCCTTTGTCCAGGGGCAGATCAGGGCAGCCACAAGACCTGTTACTTATACAGGTAGAGTATGTTCCTCAAGAAGAACGTGTTCCTCATAGTCCCTAAATATAGGGCAAGATGTGTTTTTCACAGTGCATCTTCTGACAAAAACTGTGCCAGATACTGGGGCCAATAGAGTTGCTGCTGCCTGTTTTCAGTGCAACTAAGAATACTCTAAAAATAGAAACCAGTCAAAGAACCAAAACCCTACAGCAGCCTGTGTCACTGCTGTATATCTTCAAACCATAGCAATATAAGATGATAAATAAAAAAAGGAGAGAAAAGCTTCAGGCCGTAAAAACAGAGAAAAGGGATAACTTTCTAAGGGGGAAAAAAAAAAAAACCAAACCTATCTCAAATGTTGCAATTTTAAATGAAAAACAACAGAACATTAAAACTAACATTTTATTCATTCCAGGACAGAGAGAAATACCCCAAGTGCATAAAGAAAAAAATGTTGTGGCTTAAAAAGTGTTTCTTATAAGGAAATGCACAGAATTGCTTAGAGCCTTGTACCACCTTACAGCTTGACCAAAGATCCTCCACCCCAAAACCACCATCAAACTCAGTTTCTTTGAAGTTCTAGCCCATGTTTTAGAAGGCTGATCAATCAGGTCTAGGATGATGATGTTCCTATTTATTTCCTTATAAGCAGTTTCAATACTCAATAATCCTTATTATCAAAATCACACTCTGTTTTCAGAGCTAATTCATCTGAGTTCCCTGTTCCACTTCTTTGACCACATTTTGTCTTCTTCAGTTTGAAGACCATTCCCCAGTCTCAGAGGCCATCCACCTGCAGAGATGGAAATCTAACTCACCCTCAAGCTCAGTCTCTGCAGGGCACAGTGCCATGGCTACAGACATTTCTGTAACTCTTTCCTAAGTTTTTGAATTTCAGTTTTCAGGATGGCTCCCAGAACTCAACACATTCCAGCAATGGGCTTGCTAATGCCACATCTCCTCCCCTCCTAACCAACAGCCCCTGGTCTTTGATGCCCAAGGGTCACATCTTGAGATCAGGTGAAGGGAGGGTGACATTTGGGCCATGGGGATGTGCCAGCTGGTGAGCAGGGTAACTGCATACACCAATTCCCCAGGGAGCTGCTGGGTGCCCCTTTGGGTGGGGCTGAAGGGGATCATAGGCAGCAATCATGGCTTACATGGATTCCAAATTTTGGCTCTCAGACTGCCCTTCTTCCTTCTCAATGGGAAAATAATGAATATTCTGTCTGTTCCCTCTCCCACCCTCACTGTTTGTCACAGCCAGGCAGCCAGCAGGGTTGCTGCCCCAGCCAGCACAAAGTGATTATTTTTCTCCTTTTTTATGCTAACCTAACTGCTTAAAAAAATGAGCAGTTATTAATCCACCAAACACTTATTTAGCAACGAGGGGGCAAGCAGGGTGTTGCTTTCCTTTCCTGCCATGGTTACTACCCATGGTACCACGAGCAGAATCTTTATTGGCTTCACGCCTGTATGGAAACTGGGGACCCTGCTGCACAGGGGCAGCTCTCTCCTTGTCCTGCAAAATGAATGCTAAATTTAAATGTCATTAAAACTGCATCGTGGAGTCTGAAGCTTTCTAAACAAAGCTGGTTAAATAGAACCCCAGAAAAAGCTGTTTCTGGAAGATAGTGTTTAGTTATTCACTTTCTAATAGCATTAGCACTTAACTCTTTACAAGGAGTTTTAGGAAAGAAAGACCCTGATCACAGGTCCAAATTTATTATTCTGTATTTTCTGCATTTCACATCTATGTTAAGAATGTGACAATTTTTTTGTATAAAAGCTGCAGGGGACAGCTTTGTGTGCCTTCAGTAAATTGAAATACAAAATACAAACAGTTGTGCTTGGTAAGGTTTATAGAGTCCTGTAAATTAAAATTTCTTCTCAATTCCCACCGCTATTTCTAGGCTGCTGCATAATAACAACAAAAATATTGTGTGGCTAAAAATAGGTCAATGACATTTACATTATCCAAGCTGAAACCAAAAGCAGAACTGATGGTAAAAACCACAGAAAATCAGTAACATATTATAAAGGCTTCCTGGGAGAATCAGGAAAAAGCAAAAACATCAAGGCCTTTCATGCAATTCTTTCCTCAAGAGCTTCAGTAATTTTTAGAGAAAGTGGGAACCACAACCTGGATGACCATTTTGGTTTTGGGGAAACAATGATGTTGTCTTCCTGACTCACCTCTCACTTTTGGGATTTTGTCTATCTCAGCTTTAGCATCAAATGTAGTAAAGGAGGGGATTTTTTTACCTAAATTTCTAAAGAACAAAAGTCTCACTGATTTTCAGTGTATAAACTGTCACCCAAGACACCAAGCTGCTTTTGACAGTCATAAAGTCCTTTAAACATAAAAGTTTATGGTTTTATGATAGGATTCTCAGCCCTATAGACTCTTTGATAACAGCTCAGTGTCTCAGAGGAAAGCAGCTCATCCAGTCTGCCAGTGACCACCTCAAATCCCAGAGTCACAGAACAGCCTGGCTTGGAAGGGACCTTAAAACCCACCCAATTCCAACCCTGCTGGGCAGGGACACCTTCCACCAGACCATGCTCCTCCAAGCCCTGTCCAACCTGGCCTCTGTTCAGTTTATAAATGGAATTGGTGATGTTTCCAATTGTTAACACAGTTTCAACCATGAAAAGCTAAGCTGACATTTCTTGTTGATAACTCTGTGGACATCAATTGAAAGCAAAATGAAAGCTCAAAGGACACCTGTCCCCTGCCCCAGATGCCACAAGACCAAGGAATGCAGCATGAGTAGAGCTCTCTACATCCACTGGCACACTTTCAAGGTACAGATAAATATCTATTATCTGTATTAAATATCTATGAAATATCACATATTATCATGTGATGATATGTATGCATATTGCATGGTGACAATTATAGCAATCTTTTCCTTGATTTCTTAGCTCCCTTACCTGGGATTGTGTCTTCTGAAATATACATCAAGCACTGAGAAATTTGGAAGAGTCTCCCTAAAAGTTCTTTAGAAGCCTCTACAGCACTCGCACTATTCTCTTGACAGAGCTTCTGCAACGAGGTATTAAAAAAGTAAGGAAAACAAGGATTGTTTCTTAAACCTGACTTCTGCATCTGTATCACTAAGCCAAACACAATTGAGAAATCACATTGCTGCAGGACTGAGGGATGGAAAACACATTAAACAAACAAGAGATCAATGAAGAGAAGGGATGAAATGTTGCCTAACAGATCACTGCAAGCCCAATGTGCCGGCGGGAGGCAATGGATTAAGTGTGGTTTATAGCCATGAGTTTAAAGACAGAAGCAGTCACAAATTGTTCCCTGAACTAGAAAGGGATGTGTCTAACTTTAAATGTGAAATCTTATGTGAGTTCACTTTATTGAAGATCATATTGTGATCCTGATTATAAATTCCTCAAGTTCTCCTGGGGACAATTTGCAAAGGTTTGTGTGCAAGTCTAGTGCTGGGAGATGAGAACACCACGTTGTTTAACACACAAAGAAAACTGAACCAAGGTGCTGTGATCAGGGGACTTCAGGAGTACCAAAGACAAAAAAAACCCTATTGAGCTTGGAGCCAGCAGATTGTAGAGAGATGTCTCAAAAAAAGTCACTTTAAAGGCTACCTTACATGTTGCAGAAATCAGTTTGTAACTAAAGTGGATAAAAACATTTTGAAAAGAAATTGAGGGAATGAAAATACCTTGTTATTGTTAGGCTCTTTTTTCCCACAAAAAGAGGGATTCTGCTTTATAAAGACATTTCAGTGTAATAGTAACTAGAGAAAATGGAAAACCAAAGCATTTGTATTCTGAAAATTAGTCAGATTTAAGCCAAAAAAGTGCCACGTGGCTTGATGTTGAAATTCCACTTGCTCTTTCCATCTCTCCAGTCTGGGTTTCCTATGGAAAGCATGGAGATGGGATTCAGGAGGCTTGGTGAGGTGCTCTTTGGGGGGGTGGTCAGGAAGCCTCGTGAGAGAAGGGCTGCACCAAGTGTTGAGCTACAGCTCCCACGTTGTGCTTCAGCACATTTCTAACCAGACTGGGAGGAGGAAGTGAGGGCGTCTTTGCTTTTTTTGCTTGTCTTTTCTTTTCTCTTTTCTCTTTTTTTTTTTAACAGGAAGAAAGAAATACCCTTAAAAAGTCAGTTCTATTGGCTGAAAAGTCAAAAAACTTCCACAGGGAAGCCTTGCACCCCCTCTCTGATCCCCATCCCCATTTGTTTGACCAGGTTTCCTGGGTGCTGGCGTGCTGGTGCAGTGTTTCTTTTTAGAGAGAAAGAGGAGACTGTAGTCTGTCATATCTGAGGGATCTGGGTTAGAGACAAGAGGCAGATGACAGGGGTGTTGGGCATGGTGTTGGCAGGGTGTCAGGGGGAGCTGGGAGGGGGTGGGAGCCATCTGCCTGGAGAAGAAGGTTGCTGAGATGGAGGTAAAGGCGGTGGCAGAAGGAGAACAAGCCTGTACTGTGCTTCAGAAATACTTTTGGTTTGGGTTTGGGACTGGAGCAGATGTGGATGCATCCCCACACACAGGGGAGTTATTAATGGTGCTCGATATGAGCTTATTTTCCTTGAAGAAAAGGTGGGTGAGCTCACCCTGGGGAAGCTGACAAGGCTGTGGCAATATTGAATCAACCTGCAGGGAAGTGGATTTCAGCTACAGAAAAGTTTCAAGTGAGTGATTCATGCTCCTTCTAAGTATACAGGCCAGAGGGTCTAATCACAGGAATCTGAATGGCAGCCCAAGATTCCTTCTCAGGTTTAAGTTATCCTTTCCCTGCATGCATCATTCATCCCCACAAAAGAAGCTTTAGAGAGAAAAGCTTCAGGTGTGCCTGTGTCTATAACCCTGAATGGGAAAGTCAACAGAAACCAAATCCTTGCAAGTTTTCTGGCCTTACAGAGAGGTGGGGATGCTCATGAAAATGGATGTGCATTCCTAGTTCAAACCAGCCTGGATAAATGACAGGGGAGGACCTTCAGCCAGGCAGCACTCAGAAATAACAACTATAACATAAACTTGAGGAAAGCAGAGCTATGGACCATGTGGGAACAAGAGCAGCTTGAAGAGGAAAGTGAATTCAAGCAATAATTGATAAGGAAAGTGGAATTTTCTGTGACTGTTCAAAATACTGAGCTGTACACAAGTGTTCTAATACAAAACTGAGAATTCAGTGTCAGGCAAAGCAACAAAACATCCCAGAGCTGCAGGACACTCAGCACTACCAAAAAATGACAGGCCTTGATCAGCAGATTTGTGGTGGTGTGAGATGAGCCCAGAGACCCCATCTGGGTTTGTCTGAGTCTTTCCTACCTGAAAAAAGGGAAAAAAAATCCAAAAAACAAAAACCACAGAAAACAAACAAAAACTTTTAAAATGTCAAGTTTTAGAAGAACTTGAATCAGAATACTTCAAATCTTACAGGAAGAATAGCTGAAAATCACCAAGAAAACTAGAAAGGTAGAAGACAGGTTTTCAGGGAAATTTTCTGAATGGAAATATAGCCACAGAAAAAGAGATTTTGAATTACCTCGATTTTAAAAGAATGATTCTACTTTTCTCACAATCTGAAAACACTGAAGGGGGGCAGGGGGGAGATAACTGGAAATCTTATCAAATTCTCAAACCCCAAATAAATCTAAGATAAATTCCATGAAAAGTTATCTTTGTTCTGCTGAGCACTCATAGTGCTGGATTAACCTGTCTTGGACAGGAGATTTATGTAGAAAAAAAGATATAATTGTTTCCACAAAGGCAAATATAAAATTTCATTTGGGGGTTAATCCAAACACCCAGTACAGAACCAACCTTCCTGCAGTCAGACTGAGTGGAAACTGGAAGAATCCATGTCTCATGTCCTGAAAATATTTTGGCATTCTGTAGCAGAGTGGCCTGTTTGAACCACCACCAGCAAAGCCACTGAAGAGGAATAAAAGGACCCCAGGGGACATAAGGACACATCCATGAGTGACATGAGTGCTCCAGAATATGTTCAGGTAAATAATTTGATCAATACTTGCAGAAATGAACACTTCCTCTCACACAAGAGGAAGCAATCGAAAAACAAGAAAAAATTAAATTTGTGAGGTGACTTGTTCTCAATGATTAATTCAGCTAGGTCTGATCAATTCCACTATTTAGTCTTCCCATGTTCTACTGATCTGAACCTCTTTTTCCCACCTCCCAATGAATCCTGTGAAAAAAAAAGCAGAGGAATAATTAAATTTTTAGTATGAGACAGCCTGACCTTGTACTCCATTAAAGCAGAGTGTTTCCATAGTTGCCATGTAATTTGTCATGGATGAGTTCACCTATGTACCAAAAAAACTCTTTATATTACCAGAATTGAGTGGAAAATAAAATCTGAATTGCTGCTGTTTAATGAAAATATAAAACCCAAACCAAAACTTCAAAAACCAAACATTCACATTGTCTGTAGATGGCCAAACCCCACAGAATTTTTTTGTTCTGTCTCCTTGTGAACTTGGAAGGCTCTTCACCAAATGAACAGACACTGTGACATCCTGAGCATTTCTGAGGCTGTGAGTGCAGCAGGAACACCTTAGGAGAAAGCCTGGATCCACTCTAATCAGCTGGATTTGGGCCATTGGTTTGAAAGGATCATAAGGCAACTTGTTAGAATTTAATTTCAGACCTTTAATTAAAGGTTTAGCACCAGAGGTCCCATTTATGCTGCTTTCCTGGCAGCATTAAATGTTGTTGCTCATCTGGGATTTACAATCGTGTTTGTAGGTTTCCCTTCTGGTGAAGGCAAAGGGGACATAGCTTGGAAAAGCTCAGCATCCCATCCCATCCCATCCCATGGATCCCATCCCATGGATCCCATCCCATGGATCCCATCCCATCCCATCCCATCCCATCCCATCCCATCCCATCCCATCCCATCCCGTGGATCCCATCCCTTCCCATGGATCCCATCCCATCCCATCCCATGGATCCCATCCCATCCCATCCCATCCTATCCCATCCCATCCCATGGATCCCATCCCATGGATCCCATCCCATGGATCCCATCCCATCCCATCCCATCCAATCCCATGGATCCCATCCCATCCAATCCCATGGATCCCATCCCATCCCATCCCATCCCATCCCATCCCATCCCATCCCATCCCATCCCATCCCATGGATCCCATCCCATCCCATCCCACTGATCCCAATCCCATCCCATGGATCCCACCCCATCCCATTCCCATGTCTCAAACAAACCAGCAGAGGAACCAGGGTAAAAGAAAAGGCAGCAGCACAGCATGGGCTGGCTCAGGTGAGGATGCCAGAATCCACACTTAAAAAGGAATGTTGGGGTTTTTTCCCCTTAATTTTCTGAAGGAGAAGAATTTTTAATGAAATACAGTGACCACAGGCAGAAATAAAGTTTCTGTGCAAAATTTCACAGGCCCAGATGAAAGATGTGTGATCTTCCCACATCTCTGTGCTAAACACATGAAGTTGGCTTGAGTAATCTCTCAGAAAGTACCCAGGAGCACCGAGAAGTTGTGGACTCCCAGTTTTGGGGAGTTTCAAAGAAAAGACTGGATCTTTTTTATAAAGATGATAAGAGAAGAGATTATGCCACCCTTTCTTAATGCATCAGCAGCTGATTTAAAAGATAAAAGTATATTGCAGCCTTCAAACTCACCTCCAAGCCAGATGAAAACACCAGCCGACAGAAAAGGAAGTATTTCCACATTAGAACAGATCCTTGGGCAATGTGAAATGACTTAACTCCATTGATTTCAAAAGAGCATCAGTTTGATCAGACAAGGATTGATACAGGGAACAATGCTGCAGAACACCCAGGTAGGTGCTGAGCTGGAAATGCCCGACCAGGGAGTCAACAGCTTTTGGAAAAGTGATAAACAAGAAATTGCCTTTGCCAGGATCAGGAAATTTTCTGTTGTCTTTGAGAAATCAGTGACTCCTGTACTTATTCACATGCAAAAGCCACTGCAATACAGATGTTCGTTGGCACTCTTGAAAAACAAAACAAAACTATGCAGCACCATCTGTAAAGCAATAACTGTACAAAGTCATATTAATGTGAAGAAAATTTCCCCACCTGCAAATTTGTCGTGAGTTTTGATATGATAAAGTTGCACTGGTGAAGTATATCTGCACTGTGAGAATGTGCATTCCCCTCTAACTTCATTGTGGTTTTAGGTTCTGTGAACCATGGTAGGGAAATGATTGATATCAGTGATGGTAACTCAATTCTACATCAATCTTCTGGCACTCTTAAAAAAAAAGAGCCTGAATAATATTCTATTGATGTTCTGTAGAGCTTCTCCTTTCTGATGTTATGCATTATTGCTGCAGTTTCTTCCAAAATTGTGAAGATCTTTATTGTTTACAAAGTGAATTATGCTTTCATATCTTTTGCCTTACTGTTTTCCCAATTGCTTAGCAACAATTCTCCACCAAGAACAAAAAAACCCAGAGCCCTCTTTCTTTTATGTTGTACATTAGCAGCATTGCTGGAACAGCAGTGACCTCAGACAGCTGAACACCCAGCACACATTTGCTCCATTATCATAATCCTGATGTTCTGTAGAGGGTCTATACATATTAATATTGAAAAATTGCCTTTCTGAATCTGTAACTGCTCCTGTCCTGGGGCTACAGCTTTATAAGCACTATCTTCCACATTCAACATTTTAAAAGCTGCCTTTCATTTCCAGTTCTTTGTTTTCAAGAGGAATCAGCCCAATTCCAGAACTTGGGGTAAGCCAGACTTGTGCTGGGTTGAAAAATCCTGTAGCTAATGATCCAACAAATTCACACACACAACACAGGGAAGATACCTCTGTAGCTGTAACCAGCATATAATATCTACAAAATCAGCATTATTGTTGTTATTTTAGACCCAAACAGCCACAATGATGCTCATCAGGAGAGAAACATTTTTTTTGTAACTTGACAGCTGTATCTCCTTTTTCTTACAGCAAGTCCAGTGTTTTCTTCTGACAATTCTTATACTCTAAAAGAGAGGCAAATAGCTGTAAAACTCTTCTATTTATATATTCTGTCCCCCCAAAAAAAATCTGAATGGGGAAAGACAAACTGGGTGAAGGCCATGCAATGAGAGAAAATATCCCAAATAACGTAAAAACAAATTAAATCTTCCCAAAACAACACAGGGTCACAGCAAGGGTCAAACTGGAGCATCAAGGAGGTGCCAGCCCTATGTTGCCAAGGGAAAAGCACTGCATTATCTAATATTATTTTCTGTCTTTAATTTTAATGAACATCAAGTTGCCATCTTCAACGAAATGCATTCCCAGATGGGAAGGTTAAATAGGTTTAAAGGCTTGTATTGGTTTTAGAGTGCACCGAGTCAGATGCCTGCTAAGAGAGGCTGGTGCAGCTCAATTTTTGATACAGCTGGGGAGATGCACGACAGATACACAGGGTGTACACCTCAGCACTGCTGTGAAGAGTTTGCCAGGGCCTGGAACTCTTTAACAATAGTCTGCTGTGATGTTTTGGTTTGGTGGAGGGTGTCTGCTACTCACGTGACAGATGCCCCAAATTTCCATGCTGAAACTCCCACTCTGCCCTGCTCTGGTACAGCCCCACACCAGGTAAAACCCCAAGTGGAGTTCCTGTATCGAGGAGAAACAAGGACATTTCACTGAAAACCTATACCCATGTCCAAAGCAGAAGTCCTGGAAAGTTGTGTCTCCTACTAAGGACCCAACTTTTCCAGTTTATAAAGTCCTTTCCTTTAGCATTTGGGAGAGAGCAATCTCATCTCTGCTAAATTAGCACAGGGGTGTTTTTTCCAGCTTCTGACAGGCAGCATTTAAATGGCTTTTGGGAATGAGTGCCTTTTCTGGATTTCAATAAAAATATATCTTCATATATATATATATATATATATATATATATATGTGAATATACAAACACATATGAACATAAATATGATAATATAAAAAATACAAAACTCTTACTGGCTCACGTTGTCCATTTCCAAGGCTCTCATTAAATGTTTCCAGGTGCATTTAATTTTTTCATGCAAAGCAGAGCTTCCCAAGAGAAAGACAATGCCCAAATATGCTGGCAGAGCTGGGCATTCTTGTAGGGAGGTCTCTGAATATTGTATGTGCAGGATGGATGCTGAGGATATAGAACAATAAAGTTCTGTAAACTCAAGGGAAGAGTTTTCAGATCCCTGGAGGCTTTAACTCTAAAGATCAGAGCCCATATTTCTTTACCTTGAAATATGAGCCAATCTCCTCAGAACTTATTCAGTGCACACAGGGCTTTCAGAGCACAATGCATGCATTGACAAAAGGTAGGTGAGGGATATTTGTAAGGGATTCTGGTAAACACAGGATACACGGCAAGACTCCAGGACTTAATTAATTGCCAGTAATGACAAGGGTTGTTATTCACAGGCTAACACAAGCTGCAGTTTTGCTAAGTGAAGCAGTTATCAGGACTTGTTATTACACACAGTTTGGGGAGGGGAGTGGCTCTGGGGTATCCTCAATTCGGGCACAAGCCTGTATAAGGACTGACCACAGGTTTCATCCCTTCAGAAATGGGACAGAAAACACATTTTTTTCTGGGAGTCAGCACCAGACTCCAAATTTTCCCCTTGTTCATGCACCAAGCATCACTGATGACCACACTGAGGAAGAGCAGCCAGGAACTGACTTGGCTCTGCTCTAGGCTCACAAGCAGGGAGAGCAGAGCACAGAGGTGGCAGACAGAAGCTGTGCTCCATATTCCTCAGAAAAAGACCATGCACACCTGGAAAAAGGTGTGGGTAGTCCAGGAGAAAGAGTCTTCTGCATGGTAGCTCTGCTCTGTGCATTAGAAAATCTCCTGACAAGAATGGTGAGAGACCTTTATTTGTGTCCAGAGAACTAGAATCTCTGGAATCTCTAATTCAAGTCACAGTTCAGCTGTGTATGGGCTGCACAACCTCACAGAAATTACCTGGATCTGACAGAGATCTCAGCTTTGTCAGCTGTAAATGGAAATTAGCACTCCACTATTGCTCCTTTGCAGAACTTAGCAAAGCTCAACTCCAGTGATGACTGCGAGGTGCTGCCATTCAAACAAAGACCAGGGAGCATTAACACCTTACACAGCAACCAAAACTGTTTGCCATGTACTCGGTTCAGTTCATTGCTGCCCATTCCTGTGTCTGGAAAGGTGTCCCCATACCTGAGAGAAGGTATATGACTCCCAAGGACACCTTCCAGAAGCACACTAGAGAGAGAGTCAGAGTGCAAATAGCTCTGCCCAATAGCAGAGGCATTTGGAAACTAAAGCACATGTCCTCTCTCCCCTCATGAGCAAGCTAAAAGAGCAAACAGTTCATATTCCCTAATCCTTTTCCACATCTGCCAGTGCAGGTAAGGGCCAGAAGGACTTATTCCAACAGCTCACTTGGTGCTGTAACACTCTCAGACTAAAAGCTGAATGAACCACCACCCCAGGCTCATACTCCCAGCAGCATTTACGCAGCTATGTGAAAGCAAATACCCTTATTTGCAAAGCAATCACAGCTAAGGAAAGTATACCTGAAGGGTTTGGGCAAGGCAATGTGGCAAGACAAATCATTCCCCAGGGGAACGTTGCATTCCATGAACATTACCTTTACACAGTGTTGATTACTTCCAGCACCGTGCAAAAAGGCTGGCAAAGAGTACAAGGGCTGTTATTAGTGCTGATTTACAAGAAATCTATAGTAATTTTTTAAGTATTGCAGGTTGGGAGAAAACATTACAGTGCAGCGACCTGCACACAAAGACAGACTTGAAAAAACCCCACGCTGAGCTTCTCACTGCAGCTCCCCTTGAATTAATTCACCTGATACACAGCTTGGGGTGTGCTGCTTTCAATAATTCTGCTCTGCTTTTTGTTCTCTTTTCTAAGTGTGATGGGTCTGTGTTGATTCCTTCCAGACAAACTGATCAGCCATTGCATATATACCAGGTTAGGATCATGTCTAGTTATTTTTTATACAGTCCAAGAGGTCTTTACCTTCTTTGATGTTTCCTCAGCAAAACAAACAAAACTCGGCTTATTAGAGTAAGGCTTCCTAGCCTGAAAGATCAAAGGACCCTTAGCAGAAGAAGAAGCACAGAGAAAAATCTCATATTTCAGGTACCTGAGAATCATTCATTCATGCTGAAAGGCAGAGGCCCTCAGGACCTGCCAAGACCCCCATGGGGAGCACCCCACGGGTCTGGGAGAGACAGGGATGTTTGTATTCCACAGAAGGCTGAAGGCACATTGATTCAGCAGAACACAGCGTGGCACCAGCAGGATCTCCTCATCCTCTCAGCCACCAGGCAGCTCTGGGCTGGGAGCAGTGTACAGGCTTCAGGAGATGCCTTCAGGGGCACTAATGATTTGTGTGTGTGTCTGTTCTTCCTGTTCCAGGCAGGACTCCACAGAGTCCAACTTCCAACTCCAAACTCCAACTTCCTCTATGCAGGCACCAGTCCTAAAGGTGAGGTGAGATTTGATTGCATTTGGGTGTATCCCCAGGCTGTTGCTTTTCCAGAGCAGGCCATCTAAAGTCAGTTTGAGACATGTCTAGAGGAGGATTTTTGCCATCATGGTTTTACCACCTCCTTTGGTCCATGGCCCAAGGTCCCCATCCCCGCAGGTGTTGGATGTGGCACTCAGTGCTGTTCTCTGCTGATCAGTCAAAGCTTGGACTCCACAATCCCAGAGGTCTTTTCCAACCTACTTGATGCTTGATGGCATTTTCAGAAACATGCTGGCCATGGGGTGAGCACACCCAGAGCTCTAACCCAGCAAGGAGAGGCACTGCCTGTTTCATGGGGCAGGGAAACACAATTCCTCACACCAGACTTGCACCGCTGCAGATCAAACCTGGCTCTGCTCAGGCAGGGAAAACTGAGGACATGAGGTAACAGAAAAGATATTGCTGACCTGAAGAGCTGCCACTAGGTTTTGGAGGACTGAAGAGAGGATGGACAAATTTAGGAGAGGTATTAAGATACGCCCTGTCCGAACAGTACTTGGGACAGTTTGAATTTTAGGTCAAAGTGAGTGAAAAAGGAAATCCACAGTTATTGTCCCAAATCCTTCTTGCTGACTGCACACTACTATAAGTACTATGGCTGGGTGAGTCATTCAGAAGAAATTGGTAATTTGACATTGTTGACCCATTTCCATTTCACAAATCACTTCCACCACCATGTTTTAATTTACTTTTTTTTACAGTTACATTTCTGCAACAGTCTTTCTCAACTTCTGTCAGGGTGCTGACTGCTCATGCATTATTTATTGTTCAGCAAATAGAGTGTACTGATTTGTCACCAACTCTTGAAGGTGCTGTGGAGGTTCATGGGTCAGCTTCAAAATGAAAAGCAAGTAAAATTTGTTTTGTTAATTTTTACCTTGGTAATTTCAGATGAGACTCTCAGATACTTAACTGATTTAATTAAAAATATTTTTAACCAAAAGTTTGGGTTATCAGTAAATGTAGAAAAATAATTTAAAAATTGTAGAAACCATAAGAGAAGACTCTAAGGAAATTTTGTAGAAATGTGCCCTTGTGTGGATTTTTATTATGCATGTGGTTGGTGGTCTTCTCAATCAGCATATTTTACACATTCTTGGAAATAAAAATGCATGGCAATAATTCTAGATCTAATTTTATAATATTTGCAATCAAAATACCCAAAGTAATTTACCAACAATACTAAAAATACATTTCCCAAGCTTTTATTCTTTATAACCTATAAAAGCTACAGCCATCAATTTCAACACTTATTTGGTACATTACTTTTTTGCCACATTGCTATCATAATCATAAAATGTGATTGATGGACCTTCATCCACTGTGTCTTTTAGACAGGTTTATTGACTCAGTTACAAATGCTCCGACTCAAAAGCTGTGTTCCTTTTGCAGAGGAATATTTTATCAGCACACGTTTCAAAATGGAAAACCTATTGGAATTCCATTTCTAATCTGAATAGGACTTTAGAGTCAGTCTTCAGACACGGCTGTGTACTTGCTAAAGTGTTGCACCTCAAACTTGTTTCATATTTATCCCTTCTAAAAATCTATCATCTTGGTATTTATTTATTTATTATAGCTCTGCCCAAAACTCAGGGATAATCTCTGACAAACTGTTTTCTTTATTTTGCTGCTGACAAGACAATAAATCATGTGCCCAGTCTTATTGCATATGTAAATATAACTGTATGAGATAATTTTCAGATTCAAAGCAGAACAGCAAATAATTACGATGATAAAATAATGTGGGGAAGGGAATTTATCAAACCCAGTTTACTGCTCAGATTATCAGCAAGCAATTTGAATTTGGATGAATGCAAAAGGGGTTTAACTATTTATGCTGATGGTGAGGACCTGAATTTATTCTCCTTCATGTAAATTGTAACATTTCCATAGAGAGCAGCTGGGAGCTTAAATAAATCTGACCTTAGGTTCCAAAGAATCTGTGTCTCACCAAGTACAGAAGACTGCCACCAGGAAACTGTAAAAATAAAAAAAAAATTGGTTTTGGTGTTTTGTGTTTTGTTGTTTGGTTGTTTTTTTTTTCCTGAGAAGAGCAGGGATTGATTTTAATTAACCAGAAGGAAATCTGGAATTATCCTTTCCCATCTCACAGAGGTTCAAACAAATGTCCCCAATGTCTTTGAGGTAATATTGATAAAATCAAGGCTAACACACAGCAAATCAACACAAGATGGGTTACAAATGATCTTATTTTCCCCTTTCAGCAAGGCCAGCGTGAGGTTTAGCATGAAATTAGCCCATGGAAGTACAATTTCAGTTCAGAGCAGCCACCAGTGCCAGTCTTCAGCCTGAGGAGGTCAGCTGCCATTGATCCAACTCAGCTGGGACAGCACCTGGAGCAGCACAACTCATGGTGTCAGGCAGTAGAAGAGGTCAGGATGCAATGAGGACATGAGAATTTCACCAAGCCTCACATGGAGGGTGGAAGAAGGAGTTTTCCATGGGACAGGAACCAGGAGAGAAAGCTGAAGTGGCACTGTGCGCACTGACAGGAGGAGCAGCACTCCACAGAGCAAGGAGTTCTGGGCACAAGTCCCACTTCACCTGTGATGGCATGGGACTGGGATCCAAGATGTACAACCCCAAATTCTCTATTTTAAACCACTGGCAAACTCCCTGGAAAGTATGAAACATTCTAGGAGTTAAAATGTCGGTGTGGCTGAGTCAGCCCTACCCCAGAGTTCAGCTGTGTCACCAAAAACAGTGTCACTGCAGGGATTGCAGGAGCACCTCCTGGTTTTGCTCTAGCTGGGAATTGGAATGCCAACACCTTTCAGTTTCTGCCAAAGAAACCCAAGCTTGTCTGCTGATCAAAGCTTTGGAGGATTGAGCTCAATTTAAATCTCAGCTTCATGTTCTGAGTGGCCAATACATGCGAGTAAAAGGATCAGAAGAGGCCAGAGGAGAATTAACCACTGATTATTAAATTAGAGAATACTCAAACATTTCAGTCTCTCAAGTTAATGCAGAGCAGAAACATGTGGGCAAAGGCACATCCTTTATTAAAAACACTGCACCAAAGTGAAGCTTGATCTATTATTCAGTCAATGCTCTTTTGAAGCAAATGGTCATTTTACATCAAACCCTTATATCTTTTTTGTTTTCTTTTTAATGCCATGTCTACTGAGGGGGTGGAGGGCACTAAATGTCCCTGGACAGTATTCATTCAGCTGCCCTGAGCAAGCAGGGAAAGGAAAGGAACAGTCTATTTATAAAGCTATAGAAAATACACTAGCGGAATATTTTCACACTTTTTGTGGGTGCAGACAGATAAAAGGGCTTTGTTTAAATTTATTTCTTTGTATGAGATCACAAGAAAGACATTTATACTTCTGGCCACAGTGGAAGTCCATTTTTTGCTGACAATAGAGGCCTCACAGGTATATCTGCCTTCACCTTTATGTGAGGAGAGAAAAGCTGCAGGAAGTAAACAGAGCCAGAGCGCTGACAGCGTGGAGACTGAGCAAGGAGAGCTGGCAAGACAAATCAATACAGAGCTTGCAGGTACCTGTAAGACAAAGGCTGCAGCAAGGGAAGTTTCTGTGGGAAAGAAAAAAATGTATGGCACATGGTTATGTACTAAAAGAAATAGTCTGGCAATAATAAACTGGCAATCCGTCCTTCAAAATGAAAAGGCAAGGAGTTCTCAGGGCACTGCCCATGATGGTGAGGATGGTGGAGTGGGATGAAAAGCAAAGCAGCTTTAAGTGGGGGAAGAGCTCCCTGCCCATGGAAGGGAGGGATGGCATCAGCGAGAGACGTGTGTGAGCAAAGGCAGGAAAGCAGGAGACAAAACAGAAGGCAGCTTTGCAAAAATAGCTGCCAGTCAGAGAGGATGGACTGGCAGGGAAGTGTGTGCACACACTCTCAGGGAGACTCCATGGAGTCACAGCACAGCAGTATTTTCTGCAGACAAATCACTTTGCAGGGTGATTAATTTGTGTATCCCAAGCAGTACCATCAACTGCCTCAAAATTGAGGTTTTTCCCCAGGTTTTTCCTTTAGAGAGACCCAGAACAGCAGTTTCCATCAGATCCTGTCTTAGAATAGCCAGGCAGCAGCATGAGACTCAGTCATTAATGAGGAAAATGCCTCGTCTTTACAATCCAGATTTGCCACCAGCAGAGAACAAAGCTAGATTAGGAACTGAATCCCTGTTTGCCAAAATGAGAAGGTAACAATGTAGAAACTTCACCAGGCTTTGGAGTGGGCCATTGTAAAGGATGGAACCCACTGGGATGCTGGGAAGCAGGACTCAAGGTTGAATAGTGATAGTTAAAGGACAGACAAAGGAGTATTCAGCAGGAAGAACTGTTTAATACATATGATTTTGCAGGTTATCTGTGCATTCTGTGCTTGTCTCACTCCACCTTTCTTTATCCACAGAGCATTAGACTGGAAACAGCACACAGAGCAGACTGGCCATTCCTGGTCTGGGAGAGTTTCTGATCACAGCATGGCAGGGGCTGGAAGTTTCTAGTTGAAACCCCCTGCTCAAAACACAGCCAAGGAGAGCAGGTTGCACAGACTGTGCCCAGTCAGGTTTTAAACAGTTCCAAGGATGGAGATTTCCCAGCCCCTGTGGGCAATCTGTTTCACTCTTTGACCACATTTGCAGTAAAAGTATTTTCACATGTTTAAACAGAATTTCCTTCCCATTTGTGCCCTTAGTGCAAGGTCTAAACACTCATTCACATAAGGCTGGCCCATCTTGGCCTGTGCTGCACTGACCCTCTTCCCCTCCTCAGGATTCAGAAGAAACTGTTGATCAAATCAATTCTATGTCCTCCCACTAGGAAAGGCTCAGTTCTCAGCTAAGCAATCAGAAAAACCTCATTAAGAATAAATTACACTGTTGATTTTGGAAATAACATAAGAGACATCAGTCCATCTCTCCTGAGGGAGCATCAGCTGTCTACAGCCATCTCTGAGCAACTAACTGTGCCTCATCTTCTGTCATCAGGGTGATAACCATTGTCTTTTCTATAAAAACACATCCCATCCCAGAGCCTTCCTTGTGGGAGAGACCAAGGGGATAAGGCCAGCCTCTACAAACCCATTATATTTAATTATATATTTAATTATATAATTAATTCTATAATTAATTATATATTTAATTATATATTTAATTATATATTTAATTATATATTTAATTCTATTTAATTATAGCAGCATTCCCAGATTCTTTTGACTGTCCAGATTTCCAAAGGAAAAGGGAGGAAGATGGTGGGAAACAGGATTTTACTAACTACAACATGTATGTGAACAGAAAACTATATTTTCTATCAGTTTAAGGATTATTCAGCACAATTATGGGAACAAAATATTGAAAACATTTTAAAATATTTAATTTCTATCACACATTATTTCTGTCTCCCATACTTCAGCTTTGGATTGCTTGACTTACATATTCAGGTATATTAAATGTGCTATAGCTTTATAAACCTAAATAAATATTGTTCATGGGATAGGAAATTGATCAAACCACCATGGAACTGTGTTTCCCAATATTTCCTCACTCTCCAGCTGAGCTTTCTCTTCTTCACATCCATTATGGTCTGGATTACTGCAGTCAAATGACTAAACAAATTTATTTAGATATTTACTTGGATGAGAAGCAACCTTTGCAGAAAAATGGTGCTTTAAAGCTGGTCCCACCAGAAAGCCTTCTCCCTTTTGTGAAAGCCTGCCCCATTCTGCTTGTGATTTTTGGGACACATAAGAAGAGGAGAAGGGAAAGAGGGGCACAACCCTGCTGAAGCAATTCTTCTAAGGACAATCCACCCAGAGAAAGAAGTGTAGCCTTTTCCCACATGCTGTGAAAACCCTTTAACAGTCTGTTTCAACTTGTTCCAGATACATAAGCAAGCTGATAAACAACTCTTGCTGATTTTATTCCCCTAACTTTAATAATGTTTTAATATAGCATTGACAAGCTTGTGCCTAGTAATTATTTAGAAGCTGCCTCATGGACAGGTTTTGTACCTATTGCTGCTGTTTTTCAATCATCAACAACTGAAAAAGGGCCATTATTAAAATACCTCACCTAAAGTATCTTTTCTTATCGTGCCTTGTGATATAAAAATAACTGGGGGAAAAAAAAAATCATTGCATATTTATGCCTTTCAAATTCTCATATTAATAAAGACCAGGAATGGAGGAACAAAACGACATCCTCATTGTGCCAGGTCCTTTTATCACCTGGAAGTTTCAAATCAAGGCAGTGAGATGCACATGTACATATCTTTTTTTTTTTAATAAATGGTTGTTCATTGTGTTTTATCACATTACGTAGTGTCTGCTTTAGAGACTGGCACTTTGCACCTATTCTGATGCTTCTGGGGGCAAGATTTCAGATACAGCTAAGTGCCTGATAGTGGATGAAAATGCGATGCAAAGACTGGAAGCTGAATTTCTAAAAGAATTACCAAAACATATGGCAAATTTAGCAACAGTCCAAGGTAAAATATGCCAGAACTCACTCTTACCTTTGAGTTCTTTCAATCAAGGTGGGGTATCTTTTACAGAAGATGTTTTTCTTTAGAGCTCTACCAGTAAAAGACAAAAGATATTTGAGAGAGAACTCAAATCACGTTTTTCAAAGCCTCAGAAATGCTCCAGCTGAACTCAAACATTGCACCAGAGAGAGCCCTAGCATTTTGAGGCCAGAAGCTAAAAGGGCAGGAACGTGATGGCAAGATCTGCAAGTGCATAAAAACACTGTTCAAAATATAAAATTCACACTGCTTGGTTACACATTGCGCAAGGGTTCGCACTTCGATGGGCTGAATAAGCGATGCTTCAAGCCAACCATTGCCAAAGTCAAGAGGACACGGATCAAACTGCCACACTCTTGGACACAGGTCTGTATCCTGGGATTGCAGGAAAGAGCATCAGGGAAATCAAAATTCAGGGTGAAGCCTTCTGCTCTTAGCAGCTCACATGTCTATCCTGATTTCTGCCTTTTAACAAGAGCGCACGAATTAAAATCCCTTTTCTAGCCAATGACCCAGGAGTTGTAAGGTCAGAGGAAGAGCAATGAGGACAGAGGCTCATCTGTTCGGTGCCAGGAAGTCAAGAGACAACAGGCAGATCTGCATACCAATTCCTACCTCCTTGGGGAAATGTTCTTGCTTCAAAGATATGCCTGACTCGATTGTAAGAGACATAGTTCAATGTTTTTCTCAGTGTGTTCTCAAACACATTTCACAAAGATTTCTTTCGTATTCAGTTCTCCTCTGAATTATGACTGAAAGATGAAAATCTGATGAGGACCTGACCTTCTGAGCTTAAGTCCAGCCTCGCTGTTGTCAACATACCATTTTTCTCCAGATGAAACATCTTCTCATAGAAAGAAAAGAAAAACTCAAAGAGCAAAAAAAGATCCCTAACATTTGCCTAATCTCTTTACTAGTTCTTGCAGTCATGTTACCCTGCAGTCTGCCCAGATTAGAACTGCTTTGATGTTTCTCCTCCCTCTTTTCAGAGTGTTTCTCCTCCATGCCCTCCATATTTCCCCTCACTGCTTTTTTAATTTATTGGAGCTCATTTGTGATGCTTTCTGGCACCACACCAAAGAACCTGACCAAATTTGTCAATAGTTTATTCTCACTCTTCCTCTCAAGAAAGATATGATGCAAGAAGCATCTTATGATTTAAATAAACAACCACAACAACAAAACCCTTGCTCTTGAAATAGAGGGAGTGTTAAAAATGAAAACAGCTTTGGCTGACAGTAACCTTCCTGTTACTGCTCTCTGGTCTCCAGCCACATCAGTGGTGGTGGGGGTCACCTCCCACCCCTATTTCCCAGTGTTCCCACAACCCAGAGAGCAGCTGCACATTTCTTGTGTCATTACAGGAAACACACAACTCTATTTTACAGCTACTTTTCCATAGGAAATTTACCAACCATTACAAGAATTGATACCAAGCACTGCACTAATCTATCATCCTGATTTTTGGAAGCTTCATTGCTCTCCAATTTCTACTCCTATTACAACTCCCAAATTTAACATTAATTTCCCCATTGCTAAGCAGAATGGAGAGTGGCTCTCCCACTTTGAAAGCCACAACTAACAACATTTCCACATACCCAAACATGTTACACTTCAATTTTCCATCTAAACCACCTTTTGTCAGCAATAAGCTGTTAGGATCCATTTTCTCCAAGGAGTTCAAACTTATAATCAGCACATTTAGCACCAGCACAGCTTTTGTTGCTGCAGCAACCTCTCCTCTCTCATTCCCTACCCCATACTCACTTTAATCACAAGTTTGTCTAATTAGTACAGCCTTCTCTCACAGTTCTTTCTCAGATGTCAAAAAACCTTCCCTGTAACTCACCGCTTCCATTCATTACAGACTTCACTAGCCCAGCAGAGTACAAGGCCAAGGAGGATTGGTACCATTGACCAAGATTCAGATCTGGGAATTCCAGTGACTGCAAAACACAGAGGAAAGAAAGGAAGAAAGAAGTTAAGTTTCTAAGGTCTGAGTTCCCATGAGTGTTTGCAGAGGTTTTAGTGCCAATGCAGGTGAGCTGGGATGGGGAAGTGATAACTTCAACATGAAAAACTGAAGACTTTCTGGTTTTATATGAGAAAAAAATCCCACCAATTCTTATCTGTATCTCTTGTTAACCTCATTTCCACCTGCTGCCATGTCTAGAGGACACTGGTTTTTTGTCTGTGGGCCAGAGCACAGACACAGACCAGAAGAAAAAGGTGGTGAAGGAAGAAGCCAGTTCCTCACCAGGTGAAGGCTGTGAACACTCAGCCCCAGTACAGTCCCAGTCAGAACCATGTGAGCTCTGACCTACAAAAACCTGCATGAAATAAGATCTGAGTGCCTGAGAGCTTGCTTCATTCCCCAAGAACAACAGGGCTGGCTGGGGCTGCCCTGCCAAACCCAGCATATTGCTGCCAAAAATCTCTGCAAGGGCCCCACTTCCTTCCTGCTGTGAGGAACAGGTTCTGCACCACGTCTGGCTGCCTGCAGGGAGCAAACCCAACCTTTCCCAGCAGGAATTCATTCAAGGCTCAAGCCTGACGTGGCTCTGGGGAAACAAAGATCTGAGAAGTTTCTGCAGTAACACAAATGTGTCAAAGAGCTTTCTAACAGAGGAAAGCCAACGCTTCTATTTCTGTCTTATAGCCTTAGACAGTAGCCAAGGCTTTTCCTAGGCTGAGCAGGGATTTGGGGTGCCTCTGCTTTGGGATACCTCTTAAAGAAATTCAATCTTATGGAAATGAAAACACTCCTTTCATAGGTAGGCAGCAGCATTCATGTCAATGCATCTGGGAGGGATCCCAGAAGCCAGGACACTTTGATTTGTATTTTGACAGAAGGCAAAACTTGGATATATAGACCCATCCCCTGAATGAATATATTCCAAGAACATTATTTCATCTTTCCATCACTTTAAGGAGTAAATTTTCTAGGAAGAACACTGCTATATTTGATAGAAAAGGACAATCACTTCAGAGTACTTTACTGATATTTTATGAGGAATATCCCCTCAGCCCAGCTGCTCCAGATACAAACTTAAATGCAAGGGAAATTTACTCAAATATTAATTGAGTACTTCATATAACACGCTGATGAGTTAAACATCCCTCATGTTTTTTAAACATATTTTCAGAGATGTGTATTCTACCAGACTACAATTAGCTTAATGAGATTTAAATTGCACTAATGGACCTCATTAGGAGGAAAAAAGTTATGAAGTCTTCAGCAGTTATTCAAAGGCTCATGTCAGCACAAGGAGAAGGTTCCCAAGCTTCATCCACAGTCAGTGAAGAAAAGCAGATTCCTGTAGAGAGAGAGACCTAGTTCAGATGTCCTGATGCAGCCTCAGAGGATCACATCCCTCACATTAACTCTGAATTAAGCTTAAAAAGGCTACCTTTCCAGAAAAGGAATAGGTTTTGTGGTCACCCACAGCCCTTTAATAATAAAAGCTACTTCTATTTTAGGATCTCCACTACAATTTCAAAATCTGGTATGTAAAGAGGCATTGTGATAAACTAGATTAAATCCATTGATATACTCATATTTTCACAAAACAGTAGTGACCAAAGCAACTAAAAATATAACTTTCATAAGTAGTCTGAGAGATCCAATTGTGTAATTCCTGGTAAAACAAAAGACTGACTCTTGAGGCAGTCTGCTGTTTGAATCTATCTGGATAAATTACCAAGTGAATCCATTATACCCAGTCAATACCAGAATCCGTAAAAGTAAGGCAGTGAGCAGGGACTGCAATACTGAACTCAAAACCTTCTACACTCCAAGTTATTTTAAGAAAGTAACGATTTTTTTTTCTTCTTTATAATCACTATAGAACATTTCTGAGGTGCATAGGGAATTATTTTAATGATTGAAAGGTTTTATAAACTGTTCTACAAACAGAAATTTGCTACTATGTAGGGAACAAAGCATGGCAAAGACTGTAAATAGGTGCAGTTTGGTACATAAAGATCTCAAATCACATTATTGCATGTCTGTAAGAGCTTGAAGTCTCCTAAATATTCTTTCTTATGGCTATAAATGGCAGCTATGAAGAATTAAACATTCCCATATTTCTTTCTCATTGGCAGCCTTTTACTCTCTTGTAAACTTCATCCAATGACCAAGAGTCTCTGTGAATTAAGTGCCACTGTTTTAACCTCCTTTTTGGGATGCAGCACTTTTGAACCTTCTTTAATATTTTTTTCTGGATAAAAGAAAGCTCTGGGGAGACCCTAGAGCACGTGTCAGTACCTAAAGGGAATAGGAGAGCTGGAGAGGGACTTTTGGCAAGGGCAGCAGTGACAGGATGAGGGGGAACGGCTTCAGACTGAAAAAGGGCAGGTTTAGATTAGAGATTAGGAAGAAATTCTTTACTGTGGGGGTAGTGAGATGCTGGAAGAGGTTTCCCAGAGCAGCTGTGAATGCCCCATCTCAGCTTGGATGGGGCTTGGAGCAGCCTGGAGTAGTGAAAAGTGTCCCTGCCCATGGTGGGGGGTGGAACGAGGAGGTCTTTAAGGTGTCCCTTCTGACACAAACTGTTCTGTGGTTCTGTGACTTGCAAGAAAATGGCCAATATCCTATTTAAAAGGCTGAGATATTACCAACAAACAAATTGGTAACACTTCTTTGGTACTGCTTAGACCGTTCCGACCCACTTTGTACTCAACTGATTACATCGAAGTGGCCAGGACCCTTCCTGTCCCCTCCTCTACAGGCAGTGCTGCCCTGGACTTTCCTGTGGCCTCCTCCCAGCCAATGCCCTCTTATGAACTCAGCACACCCAAATCCAGCACAAATGCAAATGTCTTTCTGCTGCTATTCTAGTGGTTTGCACGTTTTCTCAACCAGTCCACATTCTCCTCCTTGCCTTCCAACGCCAGACCTAGTTCCTAAAAGTGACGAGCTTAAACAGCTTAGCTTTCAAAGGAAGCTTTCACAACCCTGAAGTATTTTCTTCTTTTTTTTCCTTTTTATTTTTTTTTTTTTTTAACAGCATGCCAGTATTCTGTCTGGCTTGGTACTTAGGATGCTGCTAATAGCTTTATTGGGCTTTAGATCATGGTAAAAATGTTGCCGCAGTAAAGATTGCCCATAGAGGAAAAAACCCAAGATTTATACCAGGATCTGTTTTGTTTAGGGTTTTTTAGATATTGGTTTTAGGTCTGTTTTTGTTGGTTTTTTTTAATTATCAGATGAAACAATCTAATTGTAAAAATAGAGAAGCTTGTTGGCATTCTTGGTATCAAAGGACACGACCCTGCCATCTGTCTGCTTAGAAAGATCTAATTATTTCTTCAGTTTATTAGCTTATTTCTCAGGCTGATAACCCCTAGCCTGTTAAATAGTACCAAAGCTGTTACAGAAGTGTGCTCACATAAACCAAACAGAGTTAATCAGCCTCACAAGAATTTGTTTAAACTAACTCCAGCCTAAACCCCATTGTATTAGAAACATGATTAGCAGCAGGCAAGATGCTACATCATCTTCAGAAACAGCTCTAAAATCCCCTTTTTATCTTCATGTTTACTTGCTAACTATGTATTTTGCATATAATCAGGCAGATATGGAGTAGTCAATTGGTTAGGATAAGTGCATTAGTTTCTGTCATAATACTATTAAAATGTTTACTTAATTGCAGCAATATTCTATAATGAAAAAATATTGCACAATACCTTGTCTATTATCTTCATTTAGATCCTTCATTTAGTCTAAAAAGATCCCACATTAAAGAAGCTAGTCCTTTGGAAAAAAAGCCTGAATTCCAGACCTGTCACTTCATATTCTCTCTTATTGTGTTTTCTAATTACTCAATCTAACATTAATTAATTTACCAGATATTAGCCCATCAAGAGGGACTTAACTTTTGCCATGTATTCCATGTCATACCAATGTTAAGCCTCTACTTTTCTTTATCTCTTAAAGATTTTGGGGCAAAATAATGGGCTATGAACAACTCATTGTTTCTCCTTGTAAATCCTCCTCTTTCCTGAGAGAAACAGCTATAGCTTGTTCATCTAATATTTTTCCAGTTTTAAGTTACAAATTTTAACCTCCAGTGAGTAAGATTAACGTTATGAAATTTCAAGAAACAACCTCTTCTTCACATACTTCCCCACATGAAGCCAACCACTGAAATATCAGTGTATATTGGTGTCTTCTTCATAAGAAGAGAAGCTGCCTGGTCCCAGGTTTCAGCACTATTGTGGTTAAAACATTGATATCAGCATCCATCATTTGCATATCACAAAGGAGGAGCAGGAAGAACCCTCAACAAATACACACAGACAATGGAGACATCTGCAGGATGTGGGAAATCTGAAGTGTTCTCCTGATCCAAGGCACAGCCAGAGATGCCCAATGGCAGGAACATGGAAGGGATTTTAACTGGAAATGGCCTGTATGAGTCTAGAAAGGGTGACTTTAGAGCCCAGATCTAAAGCTTCAAGAGGAGGTGAGGAACCTTTGCAGCACTTGCACATCATGTTTGGCAAATTGAGTGACAATGGGGCATTGCTATCTATACAAAGTTGATTAAAAAAAACCACAGGAAATGCGGAAGTAATGACATGGAAGACAAAATGTAACCTATGCAGGACCTAAAAAAGCACTGTCTGAAAAGTTTTTCCCATTTTTCCAGGTTTTAAAACAGATTTATAGAGCAGAAAAGCATTTGCAACAAAACCAGCATTACTTTTCAACTGAAGAAATGCAAGTTTTCAAAGTGCTATTTCTAGCTTGAATCAAAACCTTTTTATTGGCAACACTCTGAAGCTGTAAAATAGGGAACATTTTACCCATGTCAGGAGCTGCACAGGTGTGAAGAATAAAAAGATAAAGTCCATGTCAAGCTTGCAGTGCCACAAGAGTTTGGTTAAGAGACCCCTGTAAGCAGGAAAGAAACAGCTTTGAGTCCCAACATGCATCACTTTATCTGGAAGTTTATCAAGACCTTGACCAGAAAGTAAGAAAAATAGATGGAAATTTATCTCAGGAAATCAGCATTGTATATAAAATAGGCTGAGAAGGAAGTACATGGATCAGGTATTTGAGAAACATGAGAGATATTTAGTGAGAGCTCTGAACCTCAGCCCACCACAACAGGGATGCAGACATTAGTTAGAGAGCCACTGCTGAAGGAATTAATGCTTCCACAATGGATGCAGTGCTTCAAAAATGTTTTAATTTCTGGTTTTTTGGAGGATGAACTGTTCTTGAGCTAGATCTTGAGCTACTGATAATTCTGAGAGGGGGAATTTTGTCTGTATAGCACCAAGCAAAAGAAGGTCCCAGAAAGAATAAACCCAACTAAGCCCTGAAGAGTGGAGTGATAAAAGAGCACCTGTGCACAGGGGAAACCATCCTCTGTAGAGGTTTGTTTGAACAGACACCTTCAGAAAATTATTTGAGCAAAGTTTAGTGCACAGAGTCTCGACAGCTCTAGAGTTTCAGTTCATTGGGTATGAAGTCAGCGTTAAATGGTTGCTGCCATTTTGTTCTTTCTCTCCCAAAGGTCACAATAGCAATTTCTCAGCCCATGCTTATTTTCCTCTGCTGTACTAGAGCCCAGAAGATTTCTGCCTAATACAGAGACAAGCCTGGAAAGGGTTGAATTCCAGTATGAGAGTCAGGGGCAGCTCTGTGCCTACAGGGTTGAAGAGGAGAGGGAAGAGGAGAGGTGACAGAGGTAAGGGTGATCTTCACGTAAAATGAGACCCAAGACAAGGACGTGAGACTTTAACTGTCCAGTTTGAAAGACTCTTCCCTCATTCTCTTTTAGCACTAAGATAACTCCAGGGACATTCCAGGAACACGAAGCCTTCTTGGCTAACCAAGATAGCAATCAAACACTCACATGAAGGGAGCGTAAGTGACAGAGCTGCTAACTGGCAGCTCTCCATAGCCTGCTATGCTAACAGGAGTTCAGCTACTGCTGTAACAAGGACAGCATTACTGACAGATTCCCTGCACGCAGGATACTGAAATCTTGACCCCTGTGAAATGGGTGGGTGTCTGTCATTGAGTTAAGTGGGGACTCGACTCCGTCAGAACGCGCTAATGTTTCTTTTTTTATTCCCCACACACACACACGCACCCCCTTCCTTCAGAAATACTCAAGTCTCAACAAAACCACCCTTTTCTGCATCAGAGAGTGGCGAGAGGAGGGAACGTCCTTCAGCAATCTGCTTTTTATCTGAGGCTTACAGAAATGGGGCAGCCCGGTCTCCTGGGATAGCAGCATGAACATCCCCAGGGTTTGCTGGAGAGCTTCCACCAGGGACACTCCTAAAGAAGCTGTGGTCCCCTCTGCCTGCTGGGGCAGGCAATGTGCACAGAGACGAGGCAGCACTCCAGTGGAGTGGTTGGCAGGACTGAGCCGTCTTGCAGGAGAAGAATCTTGGAGTCAGGCTGTGTTAACCCCAAGGTCTGTGGTGCACCTCTGCTGGCAGCACCACTCCTGCTCCTCAAAGCGCTCCGAACAGCCCGAGGGGTGATGATCACACGACTGCCAACGGGAGACAAGCTGCAGTTCCAGACACAAAGCTAACAAGGGAATGCAGAGTATCCCAAGGACTCTGGAGAAAGGTTTGTGGCCTGACACATCCCTGGGTGCTCCAAGGAGTGCCCAGGTTCAGTGCTCTTTCCCTTGTCCTGAAGCCACCCATGCATTGTCTCTCCATGAGTAACTCTGCCTTTCTCCAGGAGCTGCAGCTCCTCCCAGCCACACCTGGCATGTCCTTGGTGCCACCTCTGCTGACTCTCAGGGGACCCTCTGGGCAGACAGCAAAGCAAAGCTCACTGCACTTGCTGAATTGCCCTTTTTACACCTCTGGCTCTGTCAGGATGCTACTGGGAACCAGTTAAAAAAACACAAATGTAACTGCCCACCACAGTAGAGAAACTGGGCCAGACTTCTCTTTGTACCTGTGTAAGCTGCTGTCTGGTCTTTGCACTTCAAATACGAACCCTGCACAGAAGCAACACAGAAAAAAAGACTGCTGTCCAGTCTGTGCTGCAATCAGCAGGTCTGAGGCATTGGAAATCTGGGGAGGGGGAGGGTGGAAAGGATATTTTTATTTCTGTCAATCCCATGCTGAGGCACACCAGAAAGGCCATTCCAGAAGTGTAGTCAGGTCAAAGTGGGCTATAATTTTTTTAAAAGCTCTGGATCCAGCACTCTAAAGCAGAGCTGGAGACAGCAGTCCTCTCAAACTACTTTTCAGATGTACAAACCATCATTTATAACACAGAAAGTGCCTACAGAAAAAGTATAGCATTTTTGTCTGGCAGATTCCAGAGGGACTTCATTATTGACATGGTGGCTGCTATTATGTGAACCATATAAAGTGGCTTATATATCACACAATTCCTGCATTAAGGCAACAAGTGAACTGAAGAGCCTGTTGTGAGTTCACATCAGATCCTGAGCAGCTTTCTGCTAAAACTCTAATCTTTGATTTTGAAAGCTGAACTTAAGGCCAGATCCTCCCATGCTCAAACATGGAAACATAATAGGTGAATCCATCCCACCCCCTCCCCAAGCCCTCAAGGGACCTCTTTGCAGAGCTTTATATTCCTTCCTAAATCTGATCCTCTGCCTTTGGAAGTCAAATGGGAGCTCTGTGTTACTCACAGACTCTGCATTGTATCAGTTCCAATAACAGCAGATCCAGGCAGTTCAATATCTGATTTCATCATCCTGACACAGACTGCACAGAACTAGAGGTTATCACCAGATGTGTCAGATAACAAGAGGGGAGGAAATTTCTCACCTACAGAATTTAAACCTATTATATCTCTAAACTCAGCACACAACTATTTTTATAATTCAGTAGGTTTCTAATAAAATAAAATAAATAATTTTACTTTTTGCTTGCCAGAAAACCAATTTAAGAATACAGCAGCAATTACATTGTCTCCTTGTGAGTGTACCAGGATCCTGTGCTGTTCTTCCTCTGATCTCAAGGAGTTTTTTGTCATCCACAAAGCACATCTTGTAAAGTAGTTCAATCCACCTGTAATAGACTGGCTTTGTTAACACAAACCAGGGATTCACAAAAACTGCCAATTTTTCTCTAGATATGGTCCCAAAGCTTATGCTTTTGACAGCAATGTCTTCTTTAGTCCAGCAGTGATTTGATTTTCCTATTTCAAATTCAAACCTCATTCAATCTCTTTTGGAAGCAAAAACATCTTTCTGTCACCATTGCCATTCTTGCCCTCATTTCCAAACAGAATTAAGCTTGCACAATAGATGCCACTTGGCAGTGTGTGTACACACAGCACCTCTCCAAAAGTTTTGAGCCCCTCAGTCAATTTGCCACGGGAGTACAGGATCTCAAACCACTTTGAGTCCCACAGTTTCAATAATTACACGTTTCACTAGCAGAGAGGAAGGATTCCAAACCCATGCCTTTGAGTACAGAAACTTATTGAATAGTGTTTTCCCTCTAGATGCCCTCCCATATCCTCTCTTCTGACTGGGGAAGAAATGAGCATCTGCAAGAGGTAGAAACCAGAGGCTGGGACATCTAGGTCCTTATGCAAGGTGAGCTCTGTCCATCAATCAGACATGGGAGCACTTGGCAGGAATGGGATGTAAAGGTTTTGATTGGAGTTTTAGGTGTCCTATTTTTAAGCCTGATAAGGTTATTTGCATCTCTACAATTGGTGTTATTTCCACACTTTGCAATTGTTTCTAATTGCGTTTTTGAGAGCTGAACTTGGTACAGTGGAGGAGAGGCAGTAGTTTGGTTTCTGTAACAGAACGTCCCAGACTAAATAACACCAGCCCTGAGCTTTGTCAGTCACCAGTCCATATTCACTAAATATGTCTGGTTTTTCTCCTTCTGAAAATTAAATGACAAAAAAAGTGCTTTTTTGCTGTTTGTTCGTTCCTGCACAAATATTCACAACATTTCTGAGCAAAACCTCACACCAACAGTATGTGGTACTTACATTTCCACAGAGAATACAACTTCGTGCAAGAAGCACCTTTTGTATCCAGGGCCATTTTTCCCTCCTTCAGTATAAACCCAGTATTTTAAGTCCTCTCCCTTAATATTATTATTATTTATGAATTTATAGGATGAATGTGAAATAAATAATTTAATTGCACTTCTTCCAAAGTGTTGAGCCTGGGTGTCCAAAAGCTGAAGTAGTTAATAATGGCCTCAGCAGATAAATTTTTATGCTGTTATGAAATAAAAGCAAATTGATCTAGGATTAAGATACTAGCCTACATTTCTTTTTAAGTCTTAATTAGAAGTTCATTGATTTTTCTATACTGTTATAGAGACATAACATAAAATGGTTTAGTGAGCAACAAAGTCCTGGTACATGCAGCATCAATATTAAATGCAACTGCTATGCATGTTCCATTATGCTAAGTGGAACTTTATACTTGAAGTATTTTTGACTTAAAATTTTTTAAATAAATGTAAGTGAAAGGTGGGCAAGAATGAAAAAAAAAAAAAAAGTGTTATTATACCCATTTTTTGAGGAAAAACCTGAAACAAAAAGTTTATGTGCAGGTCAATTTCTCAATCTCACCAAATCCAAATCATCTGTCCTCAGTTTCAATGCCACTCACATTATTGCTCTCCTTTTTATCTCTCAGATTAATCAAAAGCCCTGAACTACACAGAAGTCAGGTTATGATTTCAAACGCCAGCACCTCCTCCACCACGCTCCTTCCCACAAAGAGAAGCTCCCTAAGGCCTTCCAGAGAACAACTTTGTGCCTCTCCCCCCTTTTCCTGTGCTGCATCACCTGGTGAGGCTTACAGGAAGCAGCCACAAGAATTTACAAACATTTACAAATTTTTGCTTAGCCCACAGAGGATCTGAGGCAGAAATGCTCTTTTTTGTGTCGTGTCACTGCAGCAAGGGATCCACTTCATCAAGTTTAGCTCCTGCCCTTGGCTGGCAATGAGCCTTCGCCCCCTCTCCCTGCATGGCAAAGCAACACAAAGGAATTTACACTTTCAGATACATTTCCTTTTCCAGTTTGCAGCAGGAGAGGTTTAATGTGCATTGCTCCTTTCTGCTCCACACATCAGCTGGTGACACAGCCTGGCAGCCCCACAAAAAATATCTGGGGGGAAGAGTTAATGCTCCAGCAGAGAGCTGTGCTCAGGCTTGCCGTTTACAGTTTGTGATGTGAACTTGCTGCAGTTTTGGCTCTCAGGGATTCTCCAGGTGTACATCAACATTCCCATGAGTCAATATTGGTTCCTAACAGAGATATTGTCTCCCCAACCAAAACCCCAAAACCATTTCCCAAAAAAATGAAGTGGCTCGTGGAGATTGCACTAGCTTCACTTACTCCTCTGCATTCTTCACAAGTCTAGAGATTACTTAAAACATCAGGTTCTAAGAGTGAAACTTGCACAGTTTTACATCCAGAGTTGGGATAGATTTTGGGGTGACCTACAGATGCTGAGAGTTTTTTAATAGCACATGGGAATATTTATTCTCCTGTCTCAGAAGGAAGTTTAATACATAACCCACACAGTAGACAGTCTTAAAAAGAGAGAGGCTCTTCTTTTAGAAGAGATTATCTTCTCACAAAATCTTGGAATCATTTAGGTAGGAAAAGACCTTTAAGATCATCAACAGTTGAATCAGCACTGCCAAGCCCATCGTTTAACCAGGTCCTCAAGTGCCACATCTACACTAATTTAAATACTTCCAGGGGTGGTGACTCCCCCACTGCCCTGGGCAGACTGTGCCAGTGCTTGACACACTTTCAGTGAAGAAATTATTCCTAATTCTTCCTGAACCTATCCTGCACAAACTGAGCACTCTTCCAGCAGCCTGTAGTGATACCTGGGGTTGTTGTGATCCAAAAGCAGGACCTGGCACTTGGTCTTGTTGAGTCTCATACAATCAGCCTCGCTACATTAATCCAGCCTGTCCAGATCCCTTTGTAGAGCTTTCCTCCCTCCAGCAGATCAACACTCCTGCCAACCTTGGGGATTTGTATGGAATGGAGTAGAAATCTGAGTCATAAACCAAGATCCAAGGGCTACTGTTGAATAAACAAAATAAGCCTCTGGGTTTATTTCCAGCTTTTTATCTTTAACTCAAACCTAGGTGAGCTTAGAAGAAATATTTGAGCTGTTTGATATCTTAATTTATACAGACAACCTCATTGGCTCACACCATCCTGAAATGCTTGTACTGTTTAAAAATAGCAAGAAGTTGCCAATTTGAGAAAACATCAAACTGAGCAGTGCACTGGTCTCCCCTCAGTGATTTTGAGGATTGCACACATTGTGGCAACAGCTGTTTTGCTGAAGCCTTTTAGTTTCTTCTCCTGGACACGTGGCAAGTGGCATTCATTGCTGTTGTTCTAGGTTCCTCAGCACTGCATGTTCCAAAATTAATTCCACTTTGGGCCAGGCTCAACTAAAATTTCCCCAAATTTGTTTTCAGCCCAAGGCCTGTTACAATCTGGAAAGATGGAGGAATGAGACGAAGTCAGATGCCTCCAGCTGAAGAAAGAGAAGTGGAGGAATCAGGCCCTTGCTGATGGAGAAATGTTTAAGAACAGACACCAAGGAGGATTTGGGATGGCTTTAGGCAATGAGAAGCAAGTGAGAAGAGAATTATCCAACAGAGCATGTTTCCAAATCTGCACACTGGTAACTGAACAAAGATTACAGTGCCATCAATAAAAGTCACAAGTCACTCCAGCACTGGGCAAAAAAAAAATCAGTAACAAAGAATTATGACCTAAGCAAATGTGCCCATGTCTGCAGACTGGCACAGCCAGGACAGACAGCAGGCACAGAGTCAGCAGCACTTCACAACACGAGGCCATGAATCACTTCATCCACAATGGGCAGCTGAACCCTGCCAAAGCTCCTGGCAGCTGCTCAGGAATGTGCGAGTGGCCAGACACTGCACTTCTGCCAGGAGAGGTGAATACTGGGGTCTGTAATGCTTCCAAGAACATATCAAATTAGGCCTGTCCTGACTGTCTCCTAACTGCTATGGGAATATCAGAATTATAGATAGAATCACGTTGTTTATTTGGGCATAAACTGTTGGTGTGGGTGCCAGCAAGAGCGTGTTCCATGAGCAGGGTGTGAGGATCCTGTGGAGCGTGTTCCATGTGCAGGATCCATGTGGAGGATCCTGTAGAGGTGTTCCATGTGCAGGATGTGAGGATCCTGTAAAGGTGCTCCATGTGCAGGATGTGAGGATCCTGTGGAGGTGCTCCATGTGCAGGATCCATGTGGAGGATCCTGTGGAGCGTGTTCCATGCGCAGGATCTGAGGATCCTGTGGAGCGTGTTCCATGCGCAGGATCTGAGGATCCTGTGGAGCGTGTTCCGTGTGCAGGATCTGGGGATCCTGTGGAGGTGCTCCATGTGCAGGATGTGGGTGGGGATCCTGTGGAGCGTGCTCCATGTGCAGGATCCATGTGGAGGATCCTGTGGAGCGTGTTCCATGCGCAGGATGTGAGGATCCTGTGGAGCGTGTTCCATGTGCAGGATCCATGTAGAGGATCTGAGGTTGGTATCTGCCCATCCCTGTTCAGCCACAGCTCAAGAGGGACCTCCCAGCAGATACAAAGCTCAGTTCCTCAACAGCTTTATTTCTGCCTCCAACATCAGCTTTTGCAAGACTTGTGCCTTCATTTCTGATGATTTGCTGTTTGCCAGTGAGGGGAGGAAGATCATAAATCTGCTAGTTCTCGTCAACACTGGCACTCCTGTGATAGCCTCAGGTTTGGAAACCCTCCTGCCATTAGGAGATGAACCCTTCATGAAATATTAATGTTTGCTTTTCACATGCACAGTCCTCCCACACAAACTAAGAGTGCTTTTACCATTCATAGCCTGGTAATTTTCAAAGAACACATTTGGGGTGGGAAAAAAAATGTAGACGGGCACTACTGAGCAGACATTTGGCTTCACTGTCAGAAACTCCTTTCCTTTTCCAGGTCCCATCAGTAAAAACTGATTTGGGACAGACAGAATTATATCACCTCCTAAAGGAAAGCCTTGAAGTCAAGGAGGAAATGAGTTAAGGGGAGATTCAGAGGGCACAAGTCTGACTGCTATCACATAGGGAAAGAAGGTCTCTTCAGCCATCACTCACTGGACACTAGAGCATCCTTTGGGCTGGGTACATCCCTAGTGCTGAGCAGCATTTTCTAAACCAGGATATTAACAATCCCTCTCCATCACACACCTCCCAGCTCCATGTGGCTGCAGGTCAGTTTAAACTGTCATTTACACCAGAGTAAACATCTGAGCTCTCTTGATTTCACCATTGTAAGAACATCATTTAAGTTTGTATTTCTCTTCCTCTGCCCATGACCAGCAGAGAAGCACAGCCACCCCTGAGATGGTGGCTGCAGCACTGTGCTGTGCCCACCCCAGGACAAGAAAGTGACACTGCAAAGTCCAGGGGCCTCAGCTGCCCACAGCACAAGAACATCCTCTCACAGGAGGGCACACACAGCCCAGCTATTTATGTTTGGTTGTAGAAGTTTTAAACCTAAACATAAAATGCATGACTAGAAAGACACATGAGAAAAAAAAAAGAAAAAAAAAAGCCAGAGCTTAAAAAAAATGGGAGGGATGGGAATTGCAGATAGTCTCAGAGCTGATTTGGAGACAGAGCCTTTGGGCATGCAAGTGAGCCCTGTCCTATGGCTGGGTCAACATATTTCTTGTTTCTTCAGCTTTAGCAGGAAGCTGGCAGCTACACCTTGGAAAATATTCACTCTAGGGCAAAAAATGAAACAAAAACCTGTCAGCTTTTGTCCAGGAAAATACAGTTGAGCAGCGATCCAGCTGATCCATGCAAATATTCACGTCCATGTGTCTGTATCACTAGAAAGGATAAGGGCAAATCACTCAGGGCAAGAATCTGTGCCCAGCAAATTTTATCACAAAAGAAACAAGCAGAGAACAGCTTATCCACTGTTAGATGTTAGCCTCCTTTGACTGAAATATTGCTTATATAAATAATACAACTTGCAAGGTTTGGACTTAACTGAGCAAAATATAAACAAATTTATTTGTCCAGACTCCTTTCTCACCAGTGAAGGAGGAGAAACTTCTAAGGTTCAATATGTCTGACTGATTTTGGATGGCTGTCATGGTATGAAATAAATCACTTCTTAAATATATCCATTTCTCTCCATCAGCTCTGAAGGGAGCCTCCACAACCAGTCAGTTTGAAGTGCAGATGTCTACCAGCTGAAGGTGATGAGTCCCAGATCAAAATGTCATCCCAATCCCAGGTGCTCCTCTACAGCTCTGGAGGTGAAAGCTGTACTAATAAAGATGGGAGAGCGTTTGCCACACTTTCACCCTGCAGACAAAGGCAGCTTCCAGTCAGCTGTAGTTGTAATTCCCAGTAGCAAAGCAGGAAAAGCAATCTCTTGGTCATCAGCTTCTTTCTCTGTGAAGGTTCAGAGTTTGGTTTTGCAGACAGGACACAGGGTATAACTTCTACTCAGCTTTGGCACTGTTGATGTTTAGCTCTCTCAACAGACACAGCTCTATTGCTGCTTCCAGAAGAACCCCAAGATTATTTTAAATCTCTCTGAGGCTGCAAAATGATTGCTCCCGCCAGAGAAACCCCCAGACAGTCTGTGGCATGCAAGGTGACACAGCAAAACCCCTTCAGGAGCAGCTGATTTAACCTGTTACCAGATGAAGGAAGGACATGGAGGCAGCTGAGGGATGAGATCCTCACCCAGCTGAGTGCAGTGTGTGGCCCCAAGCAGCTCAGATCAGATCCTCAAAGCCACTGTCTCGCTCTGCTGGTGTGGCCAGCGTGGTTCTGACAGCCTCTCTTTTGTGGAAGAGCTCCCTGACAGCCCCAGGCCTGCCCAAGCCTGTTTTCTGACCCTCCTCTCATCCCTCACACACCTTTATCCACACACCCTCTCCTCCCTTACCCCTCTGCAGTGCAGCTCTGTGGAAGGAGGAGCTGGGCACGTGAGGGATGCAGCTGGGAGCAGATGAAGGCACATTCCCTGGGAAGGAGCTTCTCTCAGGAATCCTGACTGATGATGAGGAGCACAAGCCCAAGAGCTTGGCAGCCTTTCCCATCAGGGGTCCACTGATTCATGGAACTGGTGCAGAATGAGACAGCCACAAATATCATCAGAAAAGCCTCACCCAGCACCACAGCAGTGAAAACTCAGGCTTTTTACTCCTCATATCGACGTCAATTAAAACCAGCTATGCAATAGTTGCTTTCAGATTCTTGTTAAGGTAGATTTTGCACCTCAACATTGCATTTTCAGTGCAAAATATGAGAGCTTAAAAATCACAATTCCTCCAGCATTGGCCTCATGGAAAGCAAGAGATATGCTTAAAACATTATTGATTTAACCTCTGAGGGAGACATACATCAAAGAGAGCTGACAGTCCCACAAACTGCCAAATTGAAATGAAACTCAGCAAGCCACATAATCATAGAAGGACAAGGGCAATAAACACCAGAGAAGTTCCTTAGCTGTTAACAGAGTCAAAGTATCCATAAGACATATCCCTGGAGAAGAAAAAGAAAAAAGGAAAAGAAAACCCTGAAGAGTCCACGCTCATTAGAGAAATAGAAATATTTTAACCTGAAAACTTGTGATTTTGGTTGCTTGGTTTTTATAATTACTCCAAAATAAAGCAGATATCATAAAATGGTTTGGTTGAAAGGGACCATAAAGATCACCCCTGGTTCAGGGACACCTCCCACTAGACCACGTTGCTCAGGGCCCCATCCAAGCTGGCCTTGAACACTTCCAGGGATGGGGCACCCACAGTTTTGGATGTTGAGATCCCACCACATGTGGGAGATCAGAGTTTTCAATACTTCAACAGTTGCCTTAAAAAAAGTCAATAATGAACTGTAAAGTTAATGTTCATCAAAAAAAAAAATAAAAGGTTTCTCACTAAATGCAATTTAAAACAATCAGAAGAGAGGCATTCACTGCCTGTAATATTCAATGCACCAGAGACAAGTGTATCCAGTTCTAAGGATCTTGAGCACCATGTTTCCAGCAAGATACAGGTGTACAGATTTCTCCAAAGCATTCAATTTTACACAAATGTTTTCCAAAAGAGATGATTAGAAGAAAAATCTCACTTTGAACTGCTATTTACTATTCCCATTAAATAGGCACTGAACAGATGGTAAGTATAGGACAACAGCAATAACATTATTAGCAGCAGAAATATAGAAGCAAATATCAGCAGCACTTACACTTCAAAGCCCTGTCCAGGAACATACATAGTCAATTTTTTAAATAATATATTAACCATACAGACTCACAAGTGTTCCCAACAATTTACGTGCTTCGATCTTTTGTCTGGATGATTTTTTTATTTTTTTTTTTTTAAATCAAAGTTACTATTGGATCTTGGGATGAGCATTCTAATTGCTATAAATAAATCATGAATGATTGGCTCAATGTATTTTTCCATGGCAACTCCTGCGTCACACACAGCGTTACATTTTTGAAAGAGAGCTTTGCTCTTTGAGAGAGACAAAGATTCACTCTTAGTTTGGGCCTCAGATCAATTTTACAGTCTCTTCTGGAGTAGAACACGTGTGAGCAGTGAAACACAACAGTTTTCAACTAATCATAAATTACTTGGGCAGCAAAGTCTCCATTGTGCCCTCCACCAGAGCAGGGAGCTGTATTGGCACTGCCCATACAAAATACAAGTTTTCCTGATTCTTCAGGCACAGATTAACTTTGACTTCCTCAAACACGAAGCATCCCACTGCAGCAAAATCCTGCTACCATTTCTGTCTCACATCAGAGTCCTAAAGAACCTGCCTCCTGAGGATGCCAGCAAGGATGGGGAAGAAATTGCTTTCCTGACTTCCGTGGTCTGGTCAAAAGCAGGGAGGTGACATCTGTGCATAGTGGGTTAGGCCAAGAAAAACAGAAGGAGCTCTTTCCAACACAGAATTTGGCCCTGGTAAGATAAAACAAGAAAACCTTAGATATGGGTATACTTCCTCTACCACCAAAAATAAAAGGACAGCTCTACATTACTTAAAGTCACTCATCTGCATTAGAGAGGAACATTCCCAAAGTGCATATTTCCATCTGTTTTCTAAAAGGGACACATTAAACATTCAGTAATTTACAGAAATAAAATCAGTTTTCCACTTATGAGGTAAGATTTTTACACCAGTTTAGAAGTTCCAGTATCTAAAGCCAAGAAACCTTCCACTATTAATTAAGCGAAACCAAGTTTAAAGAGTCAGTTGTTTCAAACTTTCAAAAGCCTCCTTAAGTCCCCTTTATAGCATCAAGCAAGTTCTGTAGCTCAGATGACACATTTTGGATGCACTTCCTGGGAGAAAAAGTCAAACTATTTTAACTTCAAAACTTTAAAAAGCAATTTCAGTTCCAGGGCAGGATGAAGCCTTCAAGAGGAGCTGTCCCCATCAGACTGTATCTGACCAAGTGTTCATGAACATAGCTGGCTCCTTCCACTCGTTCAGCTTCACCAGAGCCTGCCAAGCACCTGAGATTTCATCCTGAATGCAAACCAAACCATGGCCTGCCTTTAGTTTCAGCTTGTGCAGATTCAGATTTCAGATGCAGATTTCAGATGCATCTCTAGAAGCTTGCATTAAACAGAGTCCAGAGAACCCCATTTGGAAAATTAACTGGCAAGACTCCCAGTCAAGAAACTCAAGCTCTTCTCATTTCATGGTTTTCACAGCCTTTGCCTCTGAACAAAGGTTTTGGCATCAGTTATTTATTCTGCATTTTCTAAGAGGTGTATATTTATAAGCAGTGTGCATTTATGACATCCACTGCTCACATTGCACAGTTTAATTTCAAATTATTCAGAGGAATTTGTGTTTATATTAAGTAACCTGCAGGAGATGACACACCTTTTGTTAAGCAGCCATCTGAGGAGTAAAATTTACAATGATGTGCAAATAAGATCACTTATTTCCAGTTCTTGGTGAGCATCAGAAGCACAGAGTGAATCATCCATTCTGGTAAAAATTCTGCCTTAATTTTTTCCTAGGAAGAAGCTGAGTTTTTATGTATATCAGCATCTCCTCTTGTCTGATTTCCAGGGGAGATGTTGACCTGGTTTTGAATATTTTAGTCAAAATTTTAGTTTTAAAATTTTTTACTTGTTCAGTGAAGAAATACGCACTTTCCATGCACATCTGTTTTCATCAAGCAAACATGGAGATAAATATATACCTCCCAAAATCTGCACTGGACAGCATGTTCCTTGGTGTTATCAGGAAAAAAACAGAAAGGATTTCATTTGACAGGAGAGTGTTTTCATTATAACCAGCTACATGATTTCAAGTAGAACCAAAACGTTGCAATCTCTCAAGCATTCAGTCTAAAATAAGTTGAACTAACCATGAGGTTCCAGCCAGAGGTAAACGTGAGATTTTAGCATGAATTATGTAAAGCCTCTTTATAATTACAAATGATTGTTAACGGCAACAAAGCTATCTCAATAATAACAATCTGGCTCATGTTAATTATTACAGCTCTCCTGCTAAGGTGCCTTATTGTCTCAGAGCTTCTAGACACGAGGCCAAATGAGAGTGGCTCGTACTTCATCATGCCAGTAAATCAAAATCACTTTAATTATTCTCCAGTGGAACTCCAAAGGCTTCAAGTCAGCATGGCACGAGCCATATGTTTCTCTCTGTTTGGGCAACGCTGCTAATTAGCAAAGTTGGGAAAATCTTATTTCAAAGTGATAATGCACAAACCTCAGCATATGTTTACTTGAGAAGAAGGAGATTTAGTCACAATGAGTGCATTTGCTGCTGTGTTAACGAGGTTAGGCTTTGGAAGAGCTTGGTCACATCCTCAGCTGGTGCAGGTCAGTGCTGCTTCCCAACACAGCTCTGGGGGATGAGACCACCCCAGCTGGCTGTGCTGCTCACCCTTAGGGGCTTACAGCCCCTAAAACCTCCCTCACATGGGACAGCACAGAGAAAGGCTTTGAGAGAGGAACAGTGTCCCCTTTCAAGGCCTGAGGATGTCTACAGTGCTGCACCTGGAGACAAAACACAATGTTTTACAAGCTGGAAGATTCCTGTCACGGGCACCAGTGAAGGAGTCATTCCCTCACAGCAAATTTGAGGACAAAATTTGTTGTCAGCCAGGTGACTGAGGAAGGCTGTGGAAGGGCTAAAGAGCAAAGTGTTGACTCTAAATCTGATTTCACACTGGTTCAAAAAGCATTGAACCCACCTGGGTACACTCATCTTGTGATTAGTACAGCTTTAACCAACAAGAAGATAAATCTATTTGAAGTGGACTATGTTTGGACGTTTCTGCCAGGTGCAACACACTGAACAAACTCAAGAAATTCAGCTTCAAGATTCTGCTTATAGAGCACTAAAAGAATAACTGAACCTCAGTGAAGACTTGAAGCTGAACATGGATCCTACCAGCCAGAGTCAACAAACCATCATTCCCTTGAGCTACTGTGCAAAGCAAGGGGAAGGCAGTAGGAAAACACACCAGCAGTGGAGAAACCTGACACTGTCCTGACTGGTTTCTTTTCTTAATCCCAGCCTCATCCCTCACTTACCACAGAGGAACCTTTGAAATTCCATCTCTTTTGTTTCCTCTTAAGAATAAAACCAGAACAGATCAAATAAATGAGGGTGAAAATAAATTAATAAAAAAAGCTTTGCTGATACAATGCTTCAGCAACTTGAGAAAGAAGGGTGCTGATAATGGCTGTCATCAGGAACACAGAGTGACTGCCTTAATTTCTTGTCTTTGCAGTCAATTCCACAGTGAATGCATCCAGATATATACAATTTCCCACACAGCTGCCATTTCTCTGCCTTGAGATCCCTCCAACATCTCCCTGTGTGTAATTGTTCACCCGCAATCTTGAGATTTTTCCAAATGTGTATCTCATGTCCCACGTCTTCCCCAGAAACTGGGTGCAAATGCCACATTTTTATCAAACTTCACTTATTTATAAGTAGACTGGAAGAAAAAATTGATTTTAGGGTGAGAAAAGAAAAAAAAAAATCTTTCCATTGCTGCAAGACACTAATTACAAGCTAGAATACAATTTTAAGAGAAAAAATCTCTGCATTTAGAGCTTAACAGGTCTGAATTATGCAGTTATGAATATTATGGTAGCCTAATTGATAACTTACTCTTAAGAGCACACTGAAAATACATACCAAAGTCTACTGGATATTGTACATAGGTACCCTCTTACTCAAAAGGACTTTGGATTTAAAATTGAAATGCTTTAAATCTAGAAGATACTGGATTATTTGACAAGCCTAAGAGGGACTTGAAATAGAAAAAAATCTTGATGTCTCAGCTGCCACCATTGGGAAAAGTAAAAATGCATTTGGAAGGCCATGTTTCCACACACAATTTACCCTTGCTTTGTTTTGGCATTTATCTAGACAGAGTTCTTTAGGTATAACACAATTTACCTGTGATACCAAATACTGTGAAACAGAAATAAACCAGGCAGAAGTTGTCACTGCCACAACTGCCTGGTCATGACCAGATTTCTTGTTGTTTCCACTCTTAAAATTGCAGGTGACCTCAAGGATGACTCTTTCCTCACTGTAAAAATATTCAGAAACACAAACATCTTGTTCAGTTACTAGCAGCTTTTAATGCCAGATATTTCTTGATGCTGCATATAGGACAAGAAAAAATGGATAGGATGGTAATTCCAGCTAGAGACTGGGTGCATAAGCCACAACCACCTCCTAAAAAAAACCTAAAAAAAAAACTTAAAAAACCCTTAAAAAAGAAAAAAAGAAAAAAAAAAAAAAAAAGGAAGATAAAGAAAAGAAAAACATCTGTTCTCTGTGAGTTTAGTGAAACTCTGAAATGAGCTGCCCAAACTGGAGTCTCTACACTTGGAGATGTTTGGAACCGTATTTGACAAGGTCCTGAGCAACCTGAAGTAATCCATCCTTAATTAGAGGAGTTGAATTTCCAGAGGTCCTTCAGAGAATAAATCACAATCCCCTCACAAAATATTTCATGAAGAACCTATAAGTTCTGGTGACCATTAAAATCTCATCTAAGGTTCTTCTGAAATCCACCCCACAACCCCCAAATAATTTTTGGTACAGTAAAAAAACAAAACACTACAATATTCAAGGAGGACACACCCTCCTTTGGAAAAGACATTGTCATAAGCTTGTTGATCAAAACTAAAATTGAAGCACCCCCAACGACACCACATTGTGGCAAACACCAAAATCAAGGAGGAAACACAAGAAAACACAATCACAAAGGAAAAGAGAAGGAGACAAAATGTTTCAGAGAAACCCAGAGTTTAACTGTACCTTGTTAGTGACAGAGATTGTTGGAGATGTGATGTAAAGCCCTTGTAGTTTGGTGGCAAATCTTCAGCATCTTATGAAAGCATTTTCCATGTACTTAGATGATGGCATGATGTGAATGTACAACCATTTTCCCAGGATCCTTGCAGTCTACTCCAAATAAATGAGGAAAAAAAAATAAATCAGGATTTCCCTGTCCCTTTGTTTCAAAGACTCCTTAGCAAATATGGTTGTAACAAACACATTTCAATCTATATTTAAATATGCAGTAACCAATCTACATACCACCCCTTCTGACTGGTATTTCCAGAGTACAAAATGATTTTTTTTAACTGATTTTATGGACTGTATGTAATTTCCTCTTTTCCTCCCTCTTTTAAGTCACTTTTTGTCTCTGACCACTCTCCGTGTAACCCTCCCAAAATCTTTATAAGCATTGCTTTCTTTCATAGCTTACATGCATAATTTCTTTATTATACAGAGTCATTCCAGCCCCTCTAAATATTTATTTCCAGAAATAACAGGTTCTGCTGAGCCATTAGCTGCTGCAGTCTTACCTTCAAGCTGACCTCCCCGCCTCCACTGTGACCCTGCAGTAGCATCATCCAATTATATATGCCCATCAATTCCCTCATTCTGGGGAAATTGTGTCTATTTAAATTCAGAAGCCTAGCTCTTGCTTTCACCTTCACAACTTAATATACAAGGTCAAACCTAACAATTACGTGATTTCTGTTCCCAAAAGTCTATGGCCTTTGCTACTTCTTTTTCCCAGTATGTGCAATCTACAGGATTGCCTCACATCCAGTTTTTTCTCTTGTAACGCCCATTCAGATTCAAGAATCCAAAATTTACCAAAATCTTTCATTTTCTATTCAGTTATAATGTGATAAAACAAAATACTGGTTCTCTCATTTATTCCCTGCTTCCAGAAAAATATATATTTAAATACCTTGCTCAAAAAGGGTATATTTCAGGGTAGGTAAAATTCTCTCTTTGAAGCTGTGGCAATTTGCTAATTTATTGTACAGATTCCTTCAGGTCAAGACAAAGAGCACAAAAAGATGATGCTCTTCCAAGTTCACCAGTCTCTCTGCAGGTAAACGAGCTGCAGTGATACCCACAGGTGGAGCCTGTTGTTATTGTAGCTTAACTTCCCACACAAGCCTGAGCTAAGCAGGGAGGGATGAGTGCAGTGCTCTGCTGGCAGCTATTTTCGTGCCTTGACATATTTCTTATGATACATGGAGAAATTGGTAAATTTTCTCAAACCATGTTTTCGTATATGCGCACAAAAGGGTTTGCAAGAAAAACAATCATCAGCTGGCAGCCAGACAGCTCTGCAGGTAACTCTGGAAATGAGACCTTCAGACCCTGAACTGCCACGGCCACTGCTGCAGGGTCAGCATTTAAACAGTTAAAACAATATTAATTTAAACTGGGGTTTTGTTCACTTTGATGATAATTAGCTATCATAACAGTGCTGATTAGCTGCCCCTGTCAGAGACCACCTGATTCACTGCTTTGCCAGCAAAGTTTTGTTCTTAATAGAGTGCTCTTCAACTTTTTGGAAAGGCTCAGATTTATAGATCACAAGAAGTCACACAGCCTGGCCTGGCATGGCAGGATGACTGTCTTCTGTTCCCAGCTCTCTTCTTGATCTCCTCTGTGATTCCAGACAAGCTGCTTCACTCTGCACTGGTTCTGTCTGCTCTGTTTGTAATCAGGGCATGGACCATGTCCCTGGGAGGTGTCTGTGGGTGCCTGCCACAAACAGGGCTGTAAGTCTCAGTATCCATAAAAGTAGGTGACAAAATTGTGCAATGCCTCAATGATGTGTCATATAGCACTGCTTTGTAGAGAATAAAAACTTCTGCTTAGTGTAAGGGAAAATAATGACAATAAATTTCAGCCTTACAGAAAAAAAAACGGGGTAAAGATTTCTCCTGGAGAATTAGCAGTTACATATTTTAAGTGTGCACTAGATATTATATTTAAAATACAAATTAAAAAAGGTATGAGTAATGCACCTACAAATCATCTTAAATATTTGAACAAGATATGAATCTGTATTTGTTTTCAGCAAGGAAGACTATTCCAGTTCTGGACAAACCACAACACATTTACTGTGGGAATCAGACCCAAACTTAACAAAACAACATGTGTTGATTCTCAGTCTCCATAAACAAGACAACTGAATACCAACTTCAGCATTTCATGGCAAAGAAAATGAGTAGATTCATTTTTCTATAGAAAGAGAGAATTCGAAGAGCTTTAACATTTTTGACAATTATATTCACTCTGCAATACATCTACATCAATCACCACCCACGCACGCTTTGAAGACTGAAAGTAGATAGTAAGTCTAGCAGAACTTTGTGGTGGGAGTTGTGAGGCTTTTTTTATCAAACCTTGAAAGTAGGCTTGTAAAAAGTAGCTTTAAAAACCTGGTTAAATCCCAAGGATATTAAAATTTTGGACTGACTACTCATTTCCCAAGCTTTAAACCAGTGGATTCACCATTTTAGGTAATTTTTAATTGAAGACGGGATTATTTAGTTTTACTTTTTTAAAATAATGGTTTGCTTTAGTTCTTGTAAGTGTTTTGATTGGGAGACATTATTAACTTTATTGAGGAGGAGGTCAGAACAGACAGCCAGTAATTCTCCTTCTGGTCCTGCAGATTTACAAATCCACCGCTGAAATCAAAGCAGGGAAATAGGATGAAAAAAATTTCTCATTACAGCTTGGAGGGAGCCCAAGACAGAGAAAATTTTGGGCATTTGGCCTGGCCTAAACTTGTAACCACATGGGTGACATAGCAGTTTCCTCATCATTCATATGATAACCACAAGGCTTCTGACTGTCTCAACACACAGCTTCCAGAAAAAGTTCCAATCCTGCTGCTTCAGCTTCAAAAGATAGAGAACTCAACACATGCAGTCACTGGTTCTGCTCATTTGCACCTGAATAGAAAGAAGCCATATGAGAAATTAATCCTCCAAGTCCTTCCAGTAGAGCTAAGTAAAAAGAAAACAAAGAGAAGACTATTGCAGGGGCTTAATTTTTATTGATCTGAATTTTAAAGCAGGATGAGAATCAGTTCTTTTTTTGTACGGGCCAGTGCACTAATGTCAGATGGAATAGCTTAGATGGCTAAAAAAGCTTAGCTCGAGCGAAACTGACCCCACACTTTTATCCTTGGGACAGGCAAATAGCCAAGGCTCTTTTGTAGCCAAGCACCTGAGCCTGTAAATCAGAGCTTTTAGCAATCAACCCAACAGCCACCTACTCAATATTTTCATTTCTCTGTTACATATTTCCTTCTCAGAGCTGCCCTGCCAGAAGTCTTTACTCTGGGCTCTTTCACAGCTAAGGAAGGCAATCAGCTCCCTTGCACAGGAATCCAGGATTGTAAATTCATCCATATTAACATAATCTGGCTCCAGGACCGCTACAGACCACAGCAAAATCTCACAGCTGCTGCCTCCTTATGGAGCTCTTCTGCCTGAGGACACCTCTAAAGAAGATTCTCCTTGTTCACAGTCAGTAGTTGGGCACTGCCAAAGAGCAAATAACTCTAATCCCCCAAAATGGTGGCTGGGGAAGTCACAAATTGGGCCCTCTCCTCTATCTTGAAGCAGCTCTGCAACAGCAAAATGTCCCTGCAGTCCCTCAGCCCTGGACTTGTGGCTGCCAGGAACTTCTCCCCAGCTCGCAGCTCCTAAAGTAGGGATGAAAAATGGAGGAGTCAAGAGCAGGTCCTGTGCCCACACTGCACTGCAGGTAACCAGCTTGGGGCCTCAGCATGTGGTGTCACCACATTTATAGTAACAACAAAAATAAAATAATAATAATATCAATAAAATAATAATAACAACAAAATAGTAACAATAACAACAATAAAATAATAATAATAACAATAATAACAATAATTGTAATAGTGATGCCTGTAGCTGTGATTTAGAGGTCAGAAGCTGTTCTTACAAAAGACCTGTGAGAGTGGTACTCAGTGGCAGCAAGGGTCAAGACATGGTTTGGTACAATGCCTGTGACCAGAACAAGACTGAAGGAAAGAAAATGCTATAGAATATTTTTTTGGTTTGAAAAGCCATCTTCCTGCTAAGGAAGGCAGGAACCTCCCTTGAAATGGAAAATGTAACGCCCCACCCCCCAGTAATTATAATCTTAAAATCGAGGTGCTCTCAGGCAAAGATATGGGAATAGGAATAACAGTTCTTTACTAGGAAAATTAAAATAAAACTGCAGTAATACCAAAGACACCACTGACAGAGCTGGGATACAACCTGACACCCTGTTGGTCAGGGTGTTGGTAGCTGTCCATTAAAAGGTGGCTGCACTGCAGTGACAGATGTGGTTCTGTTGAAGCAGTGATCCTGTGGAAGGGTGTAGTTTTCCTCTGAAGGTCCAGTGGTGTAGATGGGTCCGGTATTTCCTCTGGGAATCCAGTGGGGAAAGGCTCCTGTGGTGTTCCGAGTCTCAGATTGTATCCAGGTAGGAATGCTGGGCTCCTCCCCCTGGGTGGAGCATCTCCCAATGGGATGATGTCATTTTATCAGTCCTGCAGTGAGACTCAATGGCCCATGAACAGGAGAGATCCCCCTGGAGGGAGGATGGGTGGGGAAGAGATAAAGAACACTGCCCCACCTGGTTTTAACAGCTGGTAGTAGAATATACATACTTTTGGTTACATCTTGCATTGCAACCCAAGACAAACGTGTGTGTCCTTTTCTAGATGCTCTGAATGTCTTGGGAATATCTTGAACTTCCCAGGGGAAGCAGCTAGGAGGGTATGCCAAAGGATTCATGAAGGAGACAGCCAGAGATCTTGGTTTTTAGGACACAGATGGGCCCTTTTGACAGAACAGCATGAACACAACCAGCAAGTGTACAGCAACTTGCTTGTGCTACACGTTACTGCTGCTTTCTCAGAGCTTTTAAAAGCACAGAGTTCTGTCAGAGGCATGTTGGAAATATTCCTAGTGGCAGATCCCTCCCCCAGCATGAAGCAGAGGCAGATACTCATTGCACCCTGGTCTCCCCGTTCCTGACACCTTCTTCAGCCCTGCCCAGGTGGAGGTGACAGCTCCAAGTGACTTCGCTGTCACGCTGCCCTCCAAGCAGTGCTCCACTGTTTCTCTTCCCAACACAGGCCCAGCAGGGAATTTAGCTTAGATTTAACAAGTGCCTGGAGTTTTAGATTCTGTTTTTAGTTTTGGTTTTGTTGGTGTTTTCAATTCAAGGTGCATATATACACATATACAAAAATACTGCCAGGATATTGTCATAATAATCTTGAGGGAAATAATGCCTGAGAAACTGGAAGGTATTTTTTCCTACACTCCCACATGCTCTGCTTTTAAAAGGCAAAGGAAGAAAGAAGCAAGAAAATACCAGTCACATTCTCTAGATAATCTATTCCTAAATTTTCAAGGAATCACAAGCAGAAGTGAATAAAATGTCTAATTATGAACTCTTGCTTTTTTTTTGTGAACTTTATCATAATGAACTTCAAATAGTCCTTCCTATTGTTGAATTTACCCATGTTTTTGAACAGATCAAATTTATCCAAGGTGACAAGGTGAGGTATTGCTTAGTTTTTACCTCTTTATGTCCCAGACAAAGTGTGAGAATATATTCTTGCCTGCTGCAGGCTTTGCATAGCAGTATAATGTTGTTTTCCCTTTCTAATCTCCAGTATATTTCTCTGAAACTGCAGATGCACTGAATCATCAAGCTTTGTGTTGTTTTGCAGGGGATAACAAAAAAAAAAAAAAAATCAACCACCAGTAACTTCCTGCTTTTCTTGTATTTTCAGTGTTTCTGGATTACACAACTTCAGTCAACCTCATTGACTTCAGATGGAATTAACAGGTAACATCTCTAGTCCTAAATTACTTACTTATCTGAAATATGCAGGACTGTTAGAAGCAGGAGCAAGCGAGACAAACAGCTTCTCATCTCTGATATTAGAATGTGGAGGAATGACTCTGCTCTTACACCTCTCCCTCCTAAAAGGTTTTCATAAGGAATGGTTCCATTTCCAGCTCTGAGCCAGGCAGCTCACTGATGAGCTTCAAGACACTAACAAAAATAATCAACAACCTTCTAGAGCTTCATCACACTCAGTGATAATGTTCAGAGAACCAAAATGAAATACTAGCAACATATTCAGTGGAGTCTTGACTCAGTGGAGAGGAGGGGTGGTGAGGAAATCATACCAAAAAAACATTAAAAAGAGAAGAAAGTGATTTTCTGTTTTTAAATCCTTAATCTAACAGAATATTTCAAAATGGAAGACACTTTTTATAGCAGTCATACCACAAGAGGAAAGCTTGCACACCACACTAAAACCCTAACAGGTATTAAAAGCTGTGAAGTTTATCTGCTGCAGAACAGAAGGACAAAGACAAGGTCATCCACTGTGTGCAAGTGAAAGAACAAGGCTCCAAAATCCCCAAACAAACAGGGCAGAAAATAATCTCCTCTGCAAAGTTTTGCAGTATTTGAGTATCAGGAGAAAGTCTGAGGCAATATTATTGACTAACCAAGCTGACATTTGGCTACTGTTTAATTCTTTTAGTTCCTTCTAGATGAAAGGATACCACTTCTGTCTCCAAGTGATGGTTTGGCACAGTCAGTAGAATATAGAATATCAATATTTGAGTGGGGGGGGATGTTTAAAAAGAGAGGACCATCCTGAAAGCTTCTCATTTGCCTATTGTCCTTTATCTTGCTTGATTATTTGATTTTGTGTAGCACCTGAGGTCCAATTCTTCTAATTAACCATTCTCATCTTCCTTCAGTCCTTTCTGTGGGGAGGTTGGTGCAGAGAAGGTATCCCAGGAAGATATGTGTGTTGGGTGCTACCACCAGCTGGATCAAGCCCCAGCATCCACAAAAAAAAGGAGTAGATGGAAGGAAAACCCCTTCCTGAGGAAAAGAGCCTGCATGGAACAGTGCATGGAGCAGGAGGCTGCAATGGTGGCTGAACACAGCTTGGAAGGTGATGCACCCAACCCCTAGCAAGGACTCAAGCCAGCTCAGCTCTTCTGATCTGGAATAAAATCATTCCAAGCTCATGGCAGACACTGCTGAGAGAACATCAGGAAGGTGTGAACCCCTTACAGAACTGTTACATACATCACCTGGCACCTAATAATTGTGGGATGTCTTTGTTGACATGAACAATGTCCAAAGACTACAGAATCTAAATAATTATATCTGTTTTCTGAGAAAGCTCCAGCTGGGCAGCAATTCCACTATCAGTATTTTATTGGCAGAGCTGCAGCAGCACTTTATAATGTTCAGCCACAGATGACAAACTACATCCCAGTAGATATTTCATAGTAAACTGCTCCAGTCATTCTCCACCCCCCAGTTCTTCTTGTTTGCCAGCTACCTACAAGCAGAGTACAGGATTTTTTTTTCTTAGCTGTTTGCTAAGGTTTCCATGCACAATCTTTGATCTGTGGATTGCTGCACATATTTGAAATTCAACATTTCATCTGAATCAATTGCTGACAGGGGAATTTCAGCCACAGGACTAAAAATGCAACTCTCAGGATCAGATTTATGGTGCAAATATTGAAATACACACTTAAGAAACAGTCCTAACTTTGGAAATTCATGGCAAAAAAGTCCCTAGGTTTATTCCACAGACCCAGTTATCATCAACATATGTGGGAGAATTCCTTCCAATCCTCATCTTTTTATTCATTAGCTTACTGCTTCACCTAGTATCTTCCTGGTTTTGAAATAAAGGAAATGAAAACCCTTGATCAATTTTCTTTAAGATTTATGACTTCATGCTTCCATGGCATGACTTCTTTTCTTAAAAACACCTCTCTTCTCTGTGCTGAACAGGATCCCTTCAGGCCATCACTTCCCAAAGGAACACCAAGTGCTGGTCTGATGCTCAGGACCATCAGAGAGGACACGTACACGGCACCATCCCTGTCCCCTCTGGTCCTCTGCACTCACTGGACAGCAGTCCCTGCTCTGTCAGCTCTGCACCTTTCAGGAAAACTAAATTTACGCCCACACACTTCCCCTATGCCTTCCTTTAGACATTATTAAAAACCTGCATTCCCTGATGATTCACCAACACCTGGGAGCAAGTTCTGCTTTTTGTTCCTCTCCGACTCCAATCTTTGCTTCCCCTTAGCAACCGAGTGGCAAAGCCTTCAAGATTTAAAAGAAACAGGAATGAGCGTGTAAGTGTACGCTCGCTTCCTTGGAGCGCGTGGAAGGCTAATTATAGAAATTAAATGTTAATTTCTTCAAGGTTAACATAGGCAAGTGAAAGGCTTTTGCTTTATTTGCATAAGAGGCTACTTCAAAATCTTTTGTCCTTTTGCTCCTCACCTGTGATTTCTACCCCTTGTGCCCATGCTGGGTTACATTGGGTCAGGTTTTTAATGTTTTAGTTGGTGCTCGTTAGCCAAGCTGTGGATGCTCCTCTCTGGCCAGTCCTGTGCCCACCAGCGAGTGCTGCCTGCATCTCTGCAGCACAAATCCCCTCCCAGCAACTGCAGCACGTGGAGCTCTCTCACCAGCAGCTTCCCTGACACCCTGTGGAGAACTATAAAGGGGAACAAAGTAGATACAACAGAAACATTTTGCAGTCCAGCTCCTTTGTCTGCCAGTAGGACACAAAAATGCGAACACATGGGTTCCCTAAGTCTGCATTGTTTTGTGCTTCTTAATGGGCGCTGACTTCTTCAATTTATCGTGTTTGACCTTGCTCAGAATGCTCCAGTTCATCTCATATCCCATGGGCTGTCCCTTAAAGCACAGCACTGCAGATGCCTCCTTGACTTGAGGGCCTAATGTACATTTATACACAGCCTGGTCTAGGGGAAGGTGTCCTTGCCCAAGACAGAGGAGTTGGAATCAAGTGGCCTTTGAGGTCCCTTTCAACCCAAACCATTCCATCTTTCTATGATACATATTTATCTGGTTTGTTCTCTAAAACCATAGGGTTAATCATACTCTGAATACATTAAGTGAGCATAACCTAACATCACAAAAAAAAAGAGTTAAAAAGTTATTATTTCCCTTTGATTCACTTTGCCAGCATTTGGTGGAACGGCATCTCATTGCAACCTGCCATCCAGCCCTGCTGACCAGGGCAGTCTGACTGGGGTGGTGACCCTGCCAAAAAGCAGCAAACCCTCCTCACAGCACAAGCTCTCTCTTAGGCAATATTGGAGAAGTCCCAAACACATCAGGGCCTCACTCCACCATGTCCCAATGGGAAAACAAGGGATGGATGGATGAAAGGATGGATGGATGGATGGATGGATGGATGGATGGATGGATGGATGGATGGATGATGGATGGATGGATGGATGATGGATGGATGGATGGATGATGGATGGATGGATGGATGGATGGATGGATGGATGGATGGATGATGGATGGATGGATGGATGGACAGATGGATGGATGGATGATGGATGGATGGATGGATGGATGGATGGATGGATGGATGGATGGACAGATGGATGGATGGATGATGGATGGATGGATGATGGATGATGGATGGATGGATGGATGGATGGATGATGGATGGATGGATGGATGGATGGATGATGGATGATGGATGGATGATGGATGGATGGATGATGGATGATGGATGGATGGATGGATGGATGGACGGATGGATGATGGATGGATGGATGATGGATGATGGATGGATGGATGGATGGATGGACGGATGGATGATGGATGGATGGATGGATGGATGGATGGATGGATGGATGGATGGATGGAGGGATGGATGGACGGATGGATGGATGGATGGATGACAGATGGATGATGGATGGATGGATGATGGATGGATGGATGGATGACAGATGGATGATGGATGGATGGATGGATGGATGGATGGATGGATGGATGGATGGATGACAGATGGATGATGGATGGATGGATGGATGGATGGATGGATGGATGGATGATGGATGGATGGATGATGGATGGATGGATGGATGGATGATGGATGATGATGGATGGATGATGGATGGATGGATGGATGGATGGGTGATGGATGGATGGATGATGGATGGACGGACGGACGGATGGAAGATGGATGGATGATGTGCTGCTTCTAAAGCGCCTCAGTTTTGAATGCAGAATTAGGTTTATGCTGATGGTTCTTGGCCTGTAAGAGATACACCACTACTCCCAGGAACTTCATCAGAGAAAGAATAATAAAACTGCCCCTATTGCAGAGCTATAATAAGGCAAGGAAAGAGAAGGAATTAATTTGATATACCTACGTGCACATATTAATTAAAGATAACAAGAATAATTATACACTTGGGAAAGGCAAAGACAGGTCCTCAGAATATCAAGAGGTCTATAAAAATTCTGGTGAAAGGCACAAAAACCTAAATAAAAAGGGGTGCAATTATTCCCCACCACCCACCTCTGCTGAGAGTGGGAAGGGACAAGAATCATAGCAAGAGAAAGTAAATGTCACAGATGGGTAATAGGGACAACAACTGAGGGGATCCAGCAACAAGATTTACTTGCAGGACTCAGACAAAGTTAAAGAGCATTTCACACCTGTGGTGGGAAAGGAACAAACAACTCTTCAAATGGAAAGGGGCAAGGTGAGCAAAAAACTTAGGGGGTTTTAGCAGGCTGATGGTGTTTTCCTTTCACCTCTTTCAAGATTAGGAAATGAAAATAGAGAGAATCTTCTACATTCCCCACCTTGTTAAAAGTTAAAAGTTCCTCTTTCCTGCAACATTTCTGCTGCAAACATCGTGTTTGGATTAGAAAACAGATCAGGAAAATATCATTTGCAGTAAGAAGACTGCATGCAAACATCTTCTGTCTCCAGAATAAATGCATGAAACTAAGTAGGCCCTAGCTGATAAGCAATGCAGTAAAAATAGGTTTATTGAGCTAATATCCTATGTGTCTTTCTACATTAATTGTCCAGGAACTGCAGCTAACTCCATAGGGATGGTGAAGAAGCTGACATCATGAAGAAAGGGGAAAGAAAAGGCTTATAAGAAGATATCCTTTTGGGCACCAGGTACAGAAACTTTTTCAGCAGTGATTTTAAAGTCAATGAGATGCCTGTATTGTGTGATTAACACAATAACAACATAGAGAGTCAAAGCCCCTCATTTGATGCACACATCACACAGCTGTTCAGAACGTTTCAGAGAGCACAGAGAGGTGACACAGCTCAAACAAGAGTCTCAGGAACTCCTGTTGTTGCAGAGCAGGCTTTGTAGTACAGAAGTCTTAAAGCACAATGCCTTGAGCAATTTAGGCTCCTGCTGAAATGTACATCCACTCTTACACATTTCCACCTCTGGCACGAGCAAAAGGCCACCAACACTTGGGATATGAACCTGGGATGTCATTAGGCTCTAATCAAATTTCAGAATCTTAATCATGTTAATTCTTGGTGTCAAATCCATACACAAGGATTTCAAATATATACATATATAGAGACATGGATTTGATGGATGGACTACATTGTGGATAAAGAACTGGCTGGGACATTCTGGTGTCCCCAGCGTGAGGACATGGAACTGTTGGAGCAAGTCCAGAGGAGGCCACAAATTTGATAAGATGTTTGGAGCAACTCCCCTATGAAATCCCTCCCTGAGAAAGCTGGGGCTGCTCAGCCTGGAGAAGAGAAGGTTGTGTGGAGACCTCACAGCACCTTCCAGTATCTGAGGGGATGGCAGGGAAGCCAGAATGGGACTCTTGTCAGGAACTGTAGTGATAGGATAAGGAGTATTGGGCACAAAATAAAAGAGGAGAAGTTTAGGTTAAGCATTAGGAAGAATTTTTTTTACCATGATGGGGGTGAGGCCCTGGCACAGCTTGCCCAGAGAAGCTGTGGATGCCCCACTCCTGGGAATGTCCAAAGCCAGGCTGGATGGGGCTTGGAGCAGCCTGGTCTGGTGAAAGGTGTCCCTGCCCATGGCTGGGGTGTTGGGACTAAATGGTTTTTAAGGTCCATTTCTACCCTTTAAGATTCTTTTTCTCTGCCATTTAAATCTAGCTGAAATACCAGACTAGAGTTTATAAATCACATTTAATATAGTTTATAAATTACAGTTTAACTGGAGAATAACCTAAACCAAACTTCACTTCCCCAAAACATTGCAGTGAAAGTCTGAATCCAGTATGAAGACTGCAGCTCTAACAACAAAACAGGCACAGTAAACATTTCTTGCTGTTTTTTATTCTTTAGGTAGCAACCAAGAGAGTTTCACTGCAGCCTTTGGATTATGCCAACATGATCAGAGGAAAAAAAATCCATTGATGAAGGGTCCTGGGTGGAACTGCTACAGATCAGCTGGAGGACTGTGAATAACCTCTTGTTCAAGAGGGACTTGGACTAAGCCAGCAGACCACTAATGATTCCACCACATTCCAACACTATTCCAAAAAAAAGGGCAGAATATGACACTGGTGTCTGGTTGCTCAGAGATTACACAAGACAGAGCTCTGGAAAGGGTTTTTGCCAGATTACTGAGTATCTTTGCTTTAGATAGTAACTTAGAATCCTTTTTGGCAGCAATTGTGAGGCATAACGTACAGATGAGATGTGGCACACATTCCACCATATGGGCTAGAAAAAAGCAGATGTCTGGGGAATGTCTTCAACTAAAAATATTGTGTCTTATCTGGCTAAGAGAATTGTAAATATTTTAAATGATACTCAGAATATTTAATTGCACTCTTTGAAATACTGGGAATTTACATGAAAAATAAACTGACAATTAGATGCAACACCTTGAAACTATACTTTTCTGTGATTGCATTACAATAAAGATATATTCAGTGTGTGGGGGGGAAAAAAAAAGAGCAGAGATTTTATGGAAAATCTTCCAGTAAGAAGAGAGGTGCAGGAAAATTCTAGTTTCATCCAAGACAGATTTTGGTTGCCTGCTGACAGTAAGAAAGACCTGATGAACCAGGAGACCTCTTCCGAGTGTTCAGAAATGTCTGAGCTAAAATTAGTTTTTCTTGGAAACCAGTAGCAGAGTCTTTGAGATACCATGACTTAATGAACATCACCCATGTGCTAATTTAGCAGACAGGAAAGATTATCATGGAGGATACCAAAGTGAGTCATACTAGAAACTAAAAATCTCTTTCTACGTGGTGGTGCCTCTCAGAATCTGATTTCTTCTGCTCAAGTCAAGGAGACAAGGCTCATTTGTACATTATACAGTTCTAAACTTTCCATGTTAAGTGGTGTTTGTGCAAACAATAGAATTTGGACTCTCAGTCATTATTTGCTCAGGCAATGATCTGATTTTCATGTAAAAGCCAATGTTTGTAGATAAAGGCATAGGACCAAAGATAGTTGTAGTCCTCAAACAACCAAAAGCAGTTGTAAATTCTATTATTTCAACAACTAAATTGGTTGAGAGGGACATGAAATACCCCTGCATCACATCTGGGGAGCAAGAGAAGAGCCACAGTGGCAGCTTTTTGTGTGAATAGATACACTCCTGACTAATCAAAGTACCATGATATCAAAGCATCCAGATCCCAGCCACATCCCACTGCGAGTTATGGATGCAGCAAGACAATTCCCAGAAATGGAGATATAACTAATCACCACAAACCCTTAGCACATACAGTCAGCAGTTTGTAAATCCATTTTCTCCTCCCCAAACTCATGTGTCTGTGGCTTAGATGTTGCTCATGGAAAAAAAATCGGCAGAGGGACCTTCTGAAATACTTACTGCCCTCTTAAATGTAGGGTTTTTTACCAGAGAAATAAGCCAGATAGAGAGTTTCCATGGTGTTATTTTAGCCATGTAATTTTGTCCATGTGGAGCTCCCTGCTGAAGAGCTCACTGTTGAGTACCTTCTACCTGGCTTGGATATCCATGATGAGAAGAATCCTCCCCATCTCACTTCACCTCTCTTCAAAGCAGGCTCCTCATCAGGGAATGCCAGCTACGACCTTCATCTTTTTGAGTTTAGAAGTTTCAGGCAGGTGAAACTACTGCTGCTTCAGCGAGTTATAAAAGTACTCTATAAAATGAAAATATAAATATATTGGCTAAAAGAATTTAGCAGCTCAGGACTGCAGTTTAAGACATACTGTCACAAAAGTGCAGCAGCAGTGAAAAATATTGAATTAGAAGCACAACTTCAGGACCGTAAAAAACAGAATTTAGTATGAAACTTACCCTCTCTTAAGAGGGAGAGATGTCTGCATTAGCTATGCTTTCTGTCAATACACTAGAATTCCTCTGGTTTGTTTAAGGAAACAAAGACAAAATTTAACTTTGGATGATTGTTAAGATGGTACTTATACTTCCTTGAACTCTCCAGGTTCAGCTGGTCGAGCTTTACTGAGTACTTTGTGAACAATTTGCTTCCCCTCTTCCTTACCCTGACACAAGCATTTACTCCACTGGGAAAACATCCAAACTTTGGGGAACCAAATAATAATTTTATTCCTAAATCTTCTGGAAAGTTGTGCAGATCATCACCAGAAAAGGTGCAGAGTCAGGCACAGGAAAGCCATTTTAATCCCTCTCACTTTCCCCTCTATTCCATGATAACAGAATTAGTGAACACCCGTATTTCCTTCACCAAAATTCACAGAAACACAGACTTCAGCATTTAGAGATGACCCCCTCAATTTAATCTTAAAATTCAGAGCAAGCTGTCAGGACTGTGGAGACAGCTGACCCCAGACAGAGCTGCAGGAGCACAGGAAAAGCACTGCTGACATTATCCCATCCAAGAAATGAAACTTTGGGAATCAGCTCCTGCAGGCTGCCAGCACCACTGTGGCCCTGCTGATGCATCCCAGGGTGTCACCCTGAGAATCAGCCCCTCGATATTGTTTTTCTACAAGTTCTAGACACTTTCCCAGGAAAATAACTATAAACATAAGTGTTTATACATTCCATTAAAGATGTGCCTTTTGATGGACATCTCTCACTGCCAGTGTGGTTGGGAAGGTGTTAACCTGACTATCCAATCCCTGGTCATGGTGGAAAACCTGTAAATACTGAAAGAGAAAATAAAGAGCTCTTTTTGTTTCACCACACCTCGAACTGTGTCCTTGTGACTCATTTTGTGTCCAACAGAGACACCAGTGTCCCAGGGTGCTGGGGAATGGAGGGTGGGATGGCACCCACGAGCAGCTCTTCAGCCCTCCTTGGTGCTCTGGTTGTGTTCAGCATTTTCAGTGGTGCACGAGATCATTTCCCCTGGGGTAGTGTCCAGTCTGGGCAATAACAGCAATAAATCCAAGGCCAGCTGAAAATCTGAATCTAGTGGCTGGCATGAAAATCCCCAGTGACACCTCATGGTACTCTGGATAACAGGGAGGCACAGATGAAAAAACAAATTCATTGCTAAAAGTAAATAAATAAATAAATAAACAAAATGAAATGAAATGAAATGAAATAAAATAAAATAAAATAAAATGAAATAAAATAAAATAAAATAAAATAAAATAAAATAAAATAAAATAAAATAAAATAAAATAAAATAAAATAAAATAAAATAAAATAAAATAAAATAAAATAAAAATTAAATTAAATTAAAGAAATTAAATTAAATTAAATTAAATTAAATCAAATTAAAAGAAAATAAAATGAAATTAAATAAAATAAAATTAAATTTTATTAAATAAAAATAAAATAAAATAAAATAAAATAAAATAAAATAAAATAAAATAAAATAAAATAAAATAAAATAAAATAAAATAAAATAAAATAAAATAAAATAATCCAAACTAGGGAATGTCTTCCTATCCTGATCTATGGAGTCTAGACCACTTCTAAAGAAAGAGGGAGGGAGATACAGAAGCTGCAAATAATGGGGTTTTGCCTCAAAACGGGATCTTTCCATCAGGTTTAATGGTATAGGAACATACAAACAAAAAAGTACTTGGAGAACAAAGGCATAGGACAGAAAATAGAGAAAACTTAAGGAAATAATTAATCTATCCCAGAAAAATCTGAAATACCAACAAAATAGATTCCAAAACTCTTAGAAATATTTAGCAGGAAAAGGGAATCAGTGTGATTTGATAGATATTTTTTGTTTTCATTAAGTATTTTTTATACTTGAAAACTTTGTCATTAAAAAAATTGGCTGTTACAGAGGTTTTTCAGTTCCTGAGATTACAACTGGACCTCTCTATACCTCTCTTACACACGAATTTCACTGTGTTCTACACCAGGTTCTAGAGGTACCTCAGACCCATTTTTGTGTTGTGTGATGCAACAAGCAATGCCATCATGTACAGCAGAACAGGGAATTTAATCTCTTTTGAGATTCCACTGCAGATCACTGAGTCCTTACTGTTCCGTTTTGCTTTCAGGACAGTAAATTAATACAGTTTAAAGGCATTGTATACAAAGTCCATGAAATCCAATCTCCTGGCTATTCCATTTCTTACTGTACTAAAAGGTCTCAAAAGGTAACTTCTAACACTCCTTCAGAAGTTCTTTGCCATTGGTAAGAAGCCAAACAGTCAGAAGCACCTTTACCTAGACCACTTTTTCCACGGAATGAGAAGGGATACACCCCATTAGTTTTCAATTTAATTATTTGGCAATAGGAAAACTTCATTTAACATCTACCTGCTCAGGAGGTGCCTAACAGAAGTATGGCATTGTATAGGAATAAAAAAGGAGTGAAGGAAAATAAAAAAACTGAAGGATGGATCATACTATTCCTGTGCAAGGGTATCCTGTGCCACTATGACACCTACACAGGATCCATGTGCTGGCCATCAATGAAGGGAAAAATCACCACAGGTCTGTCTGCAATAAACAATCCATTTGCAAACACACATCTGGCTTCTATTCCCTGCATGCTGGTCATAGAATTAGACCAAAAATCTGCACCCAGAATTGAGACACTGCAGGGCTGTTCAGAGCTGGCATTTAGCTTCTCCTTCTGCACAGGAAGGAGCCATTTGTCAGACACAGAATAGTTAATGTATGTCTGTGCTCTAGCTTCAGGTACAGCTGAAACTTGCAGATATTCAGAGCCAAGGAATGACTTTATTTGCACGTGAACTGCAATCTGTAGAGTCCTGATTGATGGAGAACAGCACAAACATGCAGTGTCCTTCTGCTGGCTCCAAGTTCTGAATTACTGGCCCCACTTTTCCATGCCCGACACATTCCAAATGTAGACATGAAGGATGTGGCCACTGGGCTGGAGTGAAAGAAACAGGCTTTGATCCCTTTACCACCAAGTTATTTTCCTTCCACAGGGAACCTTGTTTCAAAATTCCTGATGGGAATCAGGCCAGGAAAGTTCCTACGCCTTCCCAGTTCCTAAATCACCAGGTCCCTCAGGCAAGGGGTGCAAAATCTTGCCCTTCCCATCCACCTGCTGTGAAATTTGTGTTACACCACCACAGCCACCACTTCCCCAGTGCTTTGCACCAACTGCATCCCAAGAAAAAGTGTCCATTTTGACCCAGCTCTGGTTCCAGCACGGCACAGATTAACAGGATGGAGGAAAGGGCTTGAGGAGCTCTGCTCTTCCCCTGGCCATCCAGTTTTTTTCCTGCAGTTCTCATTGCAGTAACAAAGGTATAAAGAGCTTTAATCACTACATCTCAAAACACACAAGTTAGTACTTTCCCTGCTTCCAGACAGTAGATTAGTGCAGCCTGGCTGCCAAACATGATTAATAACTCTGCAAAGGCCTTTGTACTGTATGCAGCGTTTGCCAAAAATGGCAGGAATCAGAAGAGAGAAGGGTGTACTGCAATGACAGTTATTTCAGAACCAAATGACTGTTTTTTGTGATTAAAGAACACACTCAATTACATGAAGAAAACTCAGTGACATAAGCTTGCCTCTAGTTCCCTCCTCCCCAGGCCCCATCACCCCTCCTCTTTTTAAGTGCTGCTTGGCATTCCTGAGATTAATTTCAGGGTTTTAAAATAAACACTTCCAAAAATAGTAAGAGGAAATGGTAATCTTGCAAAGTGGAGTTTGTTAGCTTATTTTCCAGAAACCAGAAGCCCTGCCTGCTTGAAACCCTTATTGCTCTGCACAGCAAGACGCAAGAAGATAAATGACTTTCTGTATCAGCAAAGTCCAAATGCTGCTGTTCTGGTGCAGAGGCTCAGGGTCCAGGGATGGGAAAAGCAAGAGAGCAATTCAGGGCTCAGGGCCTGGGGCAAACCCAAACACAGAAGACAATTTCTGGTCTATCAGACATCATTGCTGCTTGATGAACAGGTTGGCTACTGCAAGCCCAAGGTGTGCCTCAGAGCCACAGAGGTTCCTGTCAGCATCATCACCAACTTCACCAGAAACATGCCCAAGAAATTTTTCAACTTAGTCTGTGAACATCAGTTGCAGACCTGAAAACCCTCCACAGTCACATCCACATCCTCATTCCCAGACACTTTGGACCATTTAAACTCTGCCCCTCCCCGCGATCTCGATCTCAGCTCTGCCTGTCACACTGAGTGGGAGTTCATTGTGCCTAAAGTGGGAAAAGGGCTGTGATGCCAGTCACTCCCTCCTCCAGGATATCCAGCAAGAAGGCAGAAATCACTGCTCCAAGTGAGACAGGTGGCACTGAGAAATGTATGGTGACACTCCCTGGGAAAAGCGCAGCGTCCCAGCTCTTGCAGTCAGCTGCCGAGGCCACCATCCACCACAATTCCTTCAGGCACAATAACAGGAGTCAAAAACAAACACACAAAAAAGGCAAGGGATTCTTCAGACTGCAGTTTCTAAATTGTCTTGTTTCTGCCTCACAGTACACACAGAGCAGAGCTCAGATAATCTGGGATGTTGCTTGATAAGCATCAGAGTCCTTGGGATGGGGACCTGCATTTCTGTCTGAAGTCTAATTAATTCTTCATCACATTTTGAGGCGGCAGAGAGGATCTGTTCTGTCAATGGAGCATCCCCATCTACTGTTGGAGAGTGGAAAGGGAGCAGCACAGCCCCTAGAAGGCAGCAAGGTGCAGGAGAGGGATCTGCCACCCAGCAGGATTGTCAGGAGCCCCTGTCCAAAGGTGGAGAGCAATTGGAGAGAAAATTTGGGTTCCCGTTCTGCTGTGGCCTTCACAGGAGCTCTAGTCCAGTATCTGTTATGAAAACAAATTTCTAGATGCCATAGTTTTAAAAAAGAAAAGTTTTAGGAACAAATTTGTATGTGAACCAAGAAAAAGCATTGGTTTCCTAATCTTGCAAAGAATCTCAAACGATTGCCTAAGGAAATTTGAAGTGTCCGAGTGGGATGGTGACAGTTTAGATGCAAAAATGCATTTTAATCTTTCACTGCTGGTGAGGACATAAAATATGCAATAGCAAATAAATTTTAACCTTTTTTTTCTTTTTTTTTCATGATATTTATCAAGATTAAGATATTTTTAAAATTTTAAACAAACAAACAAACAAACAAACAAATAAATAAATCTCGTGTTACTAAAGTTCCAAAGGGATTCCAAAGCCCATCTAATTGGAGATAAAGGATTTTAAGCTTTTCATAGTTCTGAAGTTTACTGAATTCACACTCCTATATTTGGTCATCTCCTAACTGACAAGGAGAACATAACAAATGCTCATACTCAGTACAGTATAGCAAGGTATAGATTTAGTAAGGGGCAAATGCAAAACTCAGATTAAGACATTAATAAACCTGCCTGTCAGAGAAGATGTGGAATGATTCCAGGCTAAAAACTTCAACACAGCTTTCTAATTACAGATTAGTCCTCATCACAGCAGCATGATGAAAACAATCTTGATAAAGTTACCCATTCATCAGCTGTCATTTCCCCATAATAATCATAATCCTGCTTTTACAGAGAAAACAGGAGCTCAATATCTACCATTGGTGCAGAAATGAGCAGCTCCAGAAACTCAAGGGATGAATTCAGAGAAAATAAGTCATTCATCAGTTTTCTGTGGCCTTTTTTTTTTTTACTTTGTGTGTAATGTAGAAGTGGGCTAAAAATTAATGTGACTCCTCCCATGCCGCAGAAGTTAAGCACCCACTTTAAACAGCATCCAAAGAATAAAGAGAATTGCTTGCACACTTGAAAAAACTTGCTAACTTCAAGGTTTTAATGCTGAAGGATGACTGAAAGCAGCCCCAGAAGATGCCATATATTCATGACAGATTTAATTCAGAAAATAATAGTTTAAAGTGATCCACTGTGAATCTGAGGCTGCAGTAGCTGTGCATGTGTACACAGCCAGAGATTACAAAGGCATGAGGAGGAGAAATCCACTGGTTTTAATTCAAAGACAGCACTTGTTCCAAACCCATTGTGGAGGTCTGTGATTGGATTTGCATTTTCCTTCTACTTTGCCTTATCATGCACTCCCCTCATAAAAGGAAAAAAAAAAAAAAGAAGAAAGCCAACCTAAATAATCTACATCAAGCTATCCCAAGGTCAGAAGATGACAAAGACTCATGGGTCAGGTTTTTCACACAATGCTCCCATCTCCCAAGGATGGAGGGTTTAACCAGCTTCCTCCAAGTGCTCAGGGAACTTGCTTGTCACTCCTGTAGTAAAGCACAAAACAGCAGGGATCTCCCTTCCATGTAAAATGGGAAATTGTAACTTTTCAGCAGGGATTGGCACTGCTGGGTCCTTCCCAACCTAAAGCATTGTGCCATTCTGTGATTCTCTGATCTCTCAAGCTTCCTGCCCTGAGCAGGATCTCCCTGCAGCAGAACTCCTCACATGTAAATTATTGGGCATTAACTCTGGGCCAGAGGAGCACAGAACCCCACAGAACCAGCAGATCCACCCCTGCTCCTCAGGGAACACAGGACAGACTCTCTTCAGGTGTCCATCCTGCAGCACACCTTGGACAGAGCCTCTCCTTAAAGACATTTCTGGATGACCCCATAGTAGAGAGGATTTGCATGAAAGGAAGGACACAACATCAGAAAGGCTTTGATTCATCAAAAGTTACACAGGGACAGCCCCAGTGAAATTAATTTTTGAAATTAAACACATGCAAAAATGGTCACAGAATTTAGGCCTGAGAGACACTAGGTGTTCACATGGGTGGATATGGGAAAATCATATCCAGCAAAAGAATATCCTACTTTTGAATCAAAACAGGTTTCAATAAACTTAACAACTCCATATAAACATTCTCACAAGGCTGTAACCATTTACTGCTGGAAAGATATTAAATGATTGGAATAGAATTGAAAATTATTATTATACCCCTGTGGTGTAAAAATGATTGTTGAGAGCATCCAAGAAGTTGAGAAAATATTAAGTTTTATTAAACCCTGGAGAAAGTCAGGGGACCAGAAAAAGCCAGAAAAATTGCCCAAAGGCAATGACAAATTCCTAGAAATGGAGAGGCTGGAAATCCAAATGAGTGTTGGGCTAAAATGATCTAACAATCTCTCTCCACTGGCAAATAACAAAGGGCAAGGGGACAGTGTTCAAAGCTTCCTGAAAACTGAAACCTTTTTCTCCTTTTCTTTTGGAAAAAAAAGAAAAAAACCAACAACTTCTTGCTTTATGGGGAAAATGGGACATTGCTATAAAAGTGGCAAACCTCCAGCAGTGGCAAATTAAAGATATAATAGAGATGGTGATACCTCAGAAATGTTTCACTCAGAAGGAAAGAGAGGGGACCATGGACCTATAGTGGAATATATATATGTATACATAGATCCAGATATATATGGTCACAAGAAGTAACCATCTAGGCACCTGAAAGGGGGCTGAAAACTCACAGAAACTGTCTGAGAGTGTTCAGCATGGCTTTGACAAGCAGATGATTCCACTTTAGCAAGAGGCAGGGCATGGTGAAAGCCGGGACCAGAGAGATGGGCTCCAGGCATAAGGCTGCATACAGGGGTGTTAACGAAAAATATCATTAAAACCAGACAGCAGATGCTTCCAGCACCTTGGGAGATGCCTTATGCAGCACAAAAGTTTCAGCAAGGAGGAGTTGCTACAAATGGCACACGAAGCAAAGCCCTGAGCTGTCGAATATTACCCAGTGTCAGGCGGCTCTGGCTGCGGGAGCACACGGCTGGCCGAGCAGAAAGGAGACTTTGTTCTTTGCAGAAAACCACCTCACAGGCCATTTGAAACACAAGATATCAGCAAAGAGCAGCTGGGATGCACCTCCAGATGAGTGCAGAAAGGTGCAGGCAGACAGGTGAGGATGTCCCCATGGCAGTGATTTGGCAGCTCTGTTTAACCCTGCCATCACCTCACACATTAATCCAGACCGCAAACATTTCCCAAATCCACGCAGTTTTGCTAATGAATAATGAATTCATTCTCGTCTCATTCTGAGTATTCTTAGGGGAATTCTTAATAAATCTGTAATTTATTAGACACACACTGCATTTCTTGATGAGAAACTCAAGTCTTTTAAGGAAAAAAAGTGATGGTCCTACTCTCCCTTAAGCCTGATTGAGATTGTGTGCCAACCCCACCAGTGACCACCCTCACCCCAATTAATCCATGAGCGAATTCCAGTCTGGGGCACAGGTAACAGAATTTCTGTAGTTCCAGCAGCAGACTCACTTGCTTTACTCTAACACTTTGATGAAAGCAATTTCCTCGTGGATGAGGACACTTTGCTGTGTTTCACAGTCTTCCCCCATCACCTAAGAGGTGGAGAGGGACAGTCAGAGAAATCAGAATTATGGAGATGTCAGCATGAATTAAGTCACCATCAATAAGGCTCATCATGTTTGGCTTATATATTCTCATCTAACTTGAAATGGGCTTCTCTCCTGAAAAACAGAGCTACTGCTATGCAAGGTTCATACAAGAGAATAATGGCAAAAACAGAGCACATTTATTCCAGAACAGAGAGAGCTTTTAGGAATGAGAGAAAATTGGATCAAAACTAGAGGATTATTTTTTACAGCATCCTGTCACTACCAACAGCAGGTACCAGCTGTTTCAACAGATGATACAACAGTGCCAAAGTCACAGAATAGCCTACATACTGCAAAAAAAAAAAAAAATAAAATTACTGTTTGATATGTAAACAAGTGCTATTTTATTATTTTTGCCATGTCTGCTGTAATTCTGGTGGTCCCTACCAATGCTGTAGCTGTCCTGCATGACTCAGAAAAAGATTAAAAAATTATCTTGTCTGCATCCAGGGGAATGTGGAGTTTGATGTATTAGGTGCACTGTGTGATATAACTATTGTTCTCAATAACTACAGCATTGTGTCAAACATGATTTCTCTGTAGGTAATGAAAGCCTTGAAAACCAACAGCTACAGCAGCAGAGCAAGACTGGTTTTCTAAATTACCAGAAAGAGAAAGCTTTAGATTGTTATGGATTCTGTGGGTTCATTCACCTTTGGGTAATGCTGGGAACATTAAATTTCACTAACCACACAACCTGTGGCATTGCAAACATTAGTATTTATTGCTGTAAAAGCAGCATCAATGCTCATATTTAACACAGTGATAGTGACTACTGTGACCTCTAACAATTTCCACCATCATTAGTGGGAGTGGCAGCTTTTCTTCCCCACATCAAGACAGCACCAATACAAACTTTCCCATTGTTTTCATGGGGAAAACTTTTTATCAGTTATGCTGTGGGTAAGGGGGAAGTTGGAACAAAAGCTTGGTAGGCCCTTACTCATGGCATTGAAACCACAATGTAATTTTGTCAGCAAAAGCAATACCTGATTGTTCCTACTCCACCCAGCACCTCACATTCCACCTCACATTCCACCTCACATTCCACCTCACATTCCACCTCACATTCCATCTCACATTCCACCTTATATTCCACCTCACATTCCACCTTTTATTCCACCTCACATTCCACCTCACATTCCACCTCACATTCCACCTCACATTCCACCTTATATTCCACCTCACATTCCACCTCACATTCCACCTCACATTCCACCTCACATTCCACCTTATATTCCACCTCACATTCCACCTCACATTCCACCTTATATTCCACCTCACATTCCACCTCACATTCCACCTCACATTCCACCTCACATTCCACCTCACATTGCACCTCACATTCCACCTCAGTGCTGTGGCAGGGAGGACAGTTCTGCATTCAGAAGACATTCTGAAAGGGGACACAGGCTCCTGCCAACCCCATTAATTCTTGATTTCAAGTGGTTTTCAGCCTAGTGAGTTTACAATGTTCAGCAGCTCAGTGTCAGAGTACTTGGTTTATTTAGTGTCTTTTCACTGATGCATCAAAACACAGGCACACTACCAACAAATTTTCACCCCAGTTGATGGATGTTTCTTTCTCTTGCCTGATCAGATCATCTTCCTTTTTTTAAAAAAGACATTCCTCAATAGTGAAAAACCAGCTTCAACAATCCTTTTTTTTGTCCCTTGTATCTCTCTTTCTTTCTTTTCCAAGACTGCTATTCATTGCCAGTAAGATTTTTAAGAGCCTGTATTTATTCTTCCACAAAATTTTGATCAGTCCAATTTGCTCTACTCAGAGGTTTAAAAACAAAATTTCACTTCCCAAGTAAAATTCACACACCCTTTAAAGGCACAGAAACATCACCTCAGTTTGGTAAATGTCCCTTAAATACCTTGGGGATTGTCACTTCACGTCAGCTGCAGAACTGACTCACTTCTCCTACAAACCTGACCTCAAAACCAAACTGCCTTTTCATGTCTTCATTCAGGGATCTCAATGAACATTTTAACTCAGAGCTCACTCCAGGGTGAGGCCCTTCTGATGACCAAAGCACAGCTCAGATGTTCACTCTGATGTCCCTTCCCTCCCTGCAGTCAGCCCCAGCAGCCTCCATCCCTGAGCCCCTGCAGGGTTGATATATTTACCTTTATCAACCAGGACATGTTGTCATTCATGCAGAGTTTTAAGGCACATACTACAGATAACACTGACTTTCCATGAGTATTCACCTACAAGGAATGCACTGAGATGGAGCTGCTTTTAGTGTTCTCCTGCTTTATTTCCTCTCTAGATTCTACTCAGCATTTTGACATTTTCATTCACTAATTAAAATGTCTTTCAAAATAGGAACACCCCCAAGCTGCTTTTTATTAGCTCTGTTTCACAGGTTTATTATCCTGTACCAACAAAAACAATGAATCCTGTGCTGTATTAATTCTCATATGCAGGAAACATCTGGATAGATTTTCCCTAGTGCCCAGCAATAAGTACATGTGAGCAGTGGATCAGATTGAAAGTCTTTTTAAGATGTGTTTGACCAACAGAAGCATTTTCCCTCTATGGGAAATTCAAGCTACACTTGCATTGTAATCAGAAAACAAAAAAAAAGGGGTGGAAAATTTTGTAGGAAAAAAAGATGATAAGAAGGAAACTTCTCAAATTTGCAAGTGCTCAACAAGTTTCCAAGTGGGACAGAATTTCTGAGCAAGTTCACAGAGAGGTTGCCTCACAAGCAGACAGGAACTGCTGATGGAATGGGATGCACTCACCACACACCTCACATTTCCCTGGCCTCTGTTTTCCTGGGTTGGTTGGGACTCCCTTCCTTGGTTCTGGTGTTTGCCATTGCTGTCTGACATGGTAATTTTGGATCTGTTGGACAATGACATGGGAAGAGGGAAAATCATCAGAGAAATGACCCAAATGAGTGACTTGTGGCTAATTCTTAGTGAACAGCTTCTTCAGAGAGCAGATGGACACAGGCAGCCACCATCTCTGGCCCTGCCTCAGAGGTGTAGGAATGAGGAACCATGGAGATGGTCTGACAACCAAATACATCTAATTAAACCAATCTCTAATTCTTTTGCTGTGTCTGTTTTTCCTGTATTAAGCAGAAGACTATGAGGAAAAGACAACACAGGATGCAAAACAAGGTATTTCTGCACATGCACCACATTAAACTCAGGATCATAATGGGTGAAAAGAGTCAGATCTGCTAGCAGCAATTCCCACCACATCTAGGAATTGCACTGTCATTAAATGCACATTTCAGCAGATTATCACGGTGGTTTGCTTCCTTTTGGGCAGACATAAACAAATCAATGCAGTTACTTGTGCACAGTACAGCACATTCACAAACATGAGAATTTAAAGGTAAATGCTGTAACATCAAAGTTTCACAAGTGTCAGGTTTGGGTTTTGCTTCATTTTTAGTTCCCAGAAAGTTAAGAACACACATATTTTATTTCACTGAATATTGATAAAAAGCAATCCTCATTTGGAGTAGTATCTCCAGGAGTATTTGAATGACTGTGCTTTTCCTCCTCCAACAAGATCAGGTCAGTTCTTCCTGGAGATGCAACAAGAGTCTGAGAAACTGGAACACTGGATGGGGGTCTCATCAGCTTGAGGTTTTTCAGTGCCTGTTGCTGTCTCCATAGGTGACAGGGTTTCCTGTGCTCTCTCTGCTACACGCTCTTCCACTCCCGCAGACGTGTCCTTTTCAACACTTTCCACTTGAAATTCTATTTCAGGATCTTCTCTAGCACTTTTTACATCCCTTTTCACTCCTGAAACATCTACCATTACATCTCCCACTTAGGTGCAACATAAGCAGCATCTTCTGATCCCTTTCTTGTAGACCGTTCACACCCAGGCCTTTTTTATCAACTGTCTTGACTATTTTCTCCTGTAATTTTCATTTCACACACAAATTTTCCCATTTTAATTGCTTCCTCTTGACTTTAAATGTCCAGCTCTTTCTTTGGAAGACAAACATCTATATATTTTTTTTTCCACTTGCATTAATTTCATCTAATGTTCATTTAAATTCTGCTCCAGAATTGTCTAACTCAGTAGATCTTTTGGGTAGAAAGTGGTTTGACTTTGTGTTCTTGAAGAGTCAGAGAACATGGAGGATTTTTTTTTTTTTTATGAAGTGCTCTTTTCTCGTCATTTTTTGAAGCATTTATTTCTGATTTCTACAGCTCTGCTGAGAACACAGTGAATTGTGAATTATGCAGTTTTGTCCTTCAGCACCAAGATGAACAGTATCTGTACATATGGCTATATTTGGGGTTGGAATATTCACTCTAATCCCTGTTCTCTTTGCAGGTAATGAAATATCTTCTCCCATCTCTGGCAAGCTAACACCAGAACTCTTCATATAATCTCCTCATTTTGGAACACTTCCTTTTCCAACTGTAATTGTGGTCATTGGATAGGGAAGGTATTTTAAGGAATATTTATTCCAATTTGTATTTTGGCACAAGGATCACATGCCTGAAGCTTTTCCAGACTTCTTTCAATATCAGCATCACCTTTTTTTCCCTGCCTTTAAGAATGTCCAGCCTAATGCAGGTATTCTGTATTTTGACATTTAAAAACATCTCCTCAGTGCCTTGGTCTCAGCTTCGACAGCTTTAATCTCCTATTCTGCTTTTAACTTCATTTCCTTCTCGGGGTTCTCAACACATCCCTCTCCTCCAGGATCTGACGTATCAAATTTAAATTTCTGATGTTGGAACTTGCACAGAAATGTCAGCAATTTCCAATGACATTTTTAGCTGGGCTTGCTCCACTTCTGGAGAGCAGAACTCAGGCTTTTTCCTTTTTCTTAGGGAGATTCCAGACTTTTGCAAATTTCAATTTCATCTTTCTTCCAGCCAGAAAAAGATGATCATGATTCCTATTTCAGAGTTTCTCAGTTCAGCTGAAGCATCTCTTTTGGTATTTGAGTGATGTCTTCATCAGCAAAACTTGATATTTTTTTCTCTAGGAAGTTTCAGATTCCATTTTAGAACCGATGTCACTTTCTGACAGTTTTCTCTTAAAGCAAGAAATTCTAAATTTTTGGTTTAGGTTTAATATATTTTAACTGTACATTCTGTGTCACCCACAGATATTTCAGGAGATGGTGTTTTCCCTCCTGGCTTCAGACTTCTTTGCTCCAAAGATCCATCTTCATTTAAAATTTCAAAATCTGTTGCAGATTCATATCAGGAAGAGATGACATTTTTGATTCAGATTCTGAAATGTTCATTTGATATTTAGTGTTTCATTCCCTTTTGGCAATGCAGAATGCTGTCCAATTCTGTAAGAATGAATATCAATGTAGGACAAACCCAAACCAGAAATTCCAAATACAGTATTTGTAGAAGCTCTATCTCCCTTGCAGACAGGAAAACTTTTAGATCCAACACTCCTTGAAAGATTAGCAGGCATTTCCTCTGTTCCTGCATGAGAAAGTCACTCTGATTGAAAAACTTCAGCTCCCAACCTACCCTTAGGTATCTTGGAATGAGATGTGAAAGGATATTTCAGCAATCTAAACTGTGCAGCACTTTCATCAACAAAGTCATTATCTGATATGGAAGCAGGTTTCACGTTTTCTGGAACTTCCCCTAAAAACTCCTTCCTAAGTCTTCATAGTTCCACAGACATTTTCCCCATCCCAAATATCCAAAATCTGGGATTTCTGCTTGTTTCTGGCTCCTTCCCAGTGTGCAGGTGACATGTGTAGTGCTTTTTTATCAGTGCCATTTCCAGTCCTGCCACCTGCACACATCCTCTTGCTGTGTGGTCCCTCACATCTATGTGGATTCCATCTTATCATTTTCTTTGTTCTTTTGTCCATTTCTGTTTCTTCTGGGGGGATTTTGATGAGGCCTGTGGTGGTTGTTTATCTGGGCTTTCTTTCAGACCAGGTATTTCTAAATTGAGCTTTGACACCTTGTGTTGTTACAGCCACCGCTTCTGGTGCAGTAAACTTTGATGTTGATTCCTCGTCTCTGGTTTTTAATCCTTTTTTTTTCAACTTCTGGATTTTTTTTTTTTTTTTTTTTTTTACATGGGTGGAAATGCTGGTTTTTATTTATTTAAAGTCTTCTGCTAAAGTTTGCAAAAAGGGCTTGGGCTGCTGGGGTGTTCATTTCTCCATGCAGTACTTCAGGGCTGATTACAGAAGGGATGCTTGGTAGCTGGCACTAATTCTGCAGCTGGGAGGAACAAAGAAAGGATCACCTGGGAGGATTCTGGGGATGGTTTGCTACTGATTCTCTTGTTTTGTTTTTCAGCAGAGTTGTCTAGATCTGGAGCAATGGAAATGTGGAGTGGAATGGCGCTGTGTGGTTTGTGTGGTTGATTTACCATCCAGTGGGGCACAGTCTAGAACAGCACAGCTGCTCAATATTTTGAAAGAGAGGAAAAACTTCATAAACCAGATGCTTTAGTCAAGGAATCATTATATGCATCAGCATAAGAAATTACCATAATCTGTATGCTTCAAAATCAAATTAAGAATTTATCAGGAACTGGAGTTACTGTTAAAAAAACCCCAAACTTGCAACCTCTTTTGTTAATCATTGTGTTCTCATGCTTAAAAATTATATCCTTCTCTCTTTTTACATTTTTTACATTTTACATTACTTTTTACATTTGGGCTTTTGGCCTTCCAGAATGCAAAACTGAAGATGCATATGAAGGTAGAGAATTTAAGTAATCTATCATGTCTTTAAGAATGTAACCAAATATCATCCTCCCTGTAAAATTTGCTCTGTTTAATCCTTTCTTTTTTTTTTTTCATTTTTGAGGGAGAGAATTGAAATGCTGCTGTTGTCTTGTTTTCCCTACAATTTTGATGTAGATCAGTTTAAACTGACAAGAGAAGCAATGGTTACACTGCACATATTTTTTGACACAGATGCAAGTTAAACATAGATCACTCTCAGAGAGAGAAGCTCTTCTCACCAGAAGAGATTTCTACTTGCCTTGTACTGGCTGACACGAACTATTAAGTTCACTTCAGCAGCTGGTGTCTCTTCATAGACAGAAATTTGCAAAGTTGTGTGTTTGCTCACGCATTTATTATGGTTTGTTGATGATAGGAAGGCTGCAAGGGGTGTGTTTGCTCTACAAAGCTTTTGGTGTTTCACACTTACCTTTACTTAGCTATGGTAATCATGGAATCATAAAATGATGGAATGGTTTGGGTTGGAAGGGACCTTAAAGTTCACCCAGTTCCAACCCCCAGCCATGGGCAGGGACACTTTCCACTACTACAGGTTGCTCAAAGCCCCATCCAGCCTGGCCTGGAACTCTCCCAGGGATGGGGACATCATTGTTGGATTGTGTTGGACATGACAAAATTTCCACATGCAGGTCAGCTGTTTCCACAGGCCTCCTTCATGTTCTCAGAATTATGCATTTATCTCATTTTAAATAAGGATGTGCATCTCTGCCACCACCTGACTCAATGAAATTTTGGTATAAATTGGAAAGTCAATCCTCATGTAGCCCAGAGTGAGCCCCACCTCAGGAGCTGCTGACTGAAAAATGAGTCCTTTAACACTTCTACACTTGGATAAATCTTTCATGTAAAGTAGATAAACACGTCAAAGTATTCAGCTTTATCAGAACATCTGTCCTGGGTAAAGTCAGAGAGTGTGAAGGGGAAAAATAACATGGGTCAAGTTTAGTAAGATATTATTTCATACAATTCTGAACTGTTAAGAACAGAGTATGACAACTCTGAGTGCAGAACCTGTGACAAGAGCGACAGGAATTTTACAGTCTGTGTGCAAGGAATGATGCAGTGATAGTTAATGCTGTAGTATGTAAAATTATTGTTCATTAAAAACAAAACCAAAACAAAACAAAAAAATAATGCTGGGAGTTAATTCTGGGTAGATCTAATTCCATGCACTGCTTGTTGAACAGAACTCTAGGAATGGAAATGAGAAGCAAAAACTGCTTTGTTCCTGACAGTCATCATGGCATTTATTTTTCACTCTCACATTAGGATTCCTCAGAAAAGGGAAAGTGAGAGGGATCTTCCACTTCAATCATTCTCCCAAGCAAGGCAAACCAGCAAGCAACTTCAACTTCTAGCCAGCTTAGAGCTTGGAATTTCAAAGAGCTTGAATATGATTTGTTTCTCACTGAACTACCTTTTGAAGAGATATGCAGATAACTTTTATTTGTGTTTAATATCCTCTAAGTACAGCCCATTTTTCTGGCTAAGGCCAGCACCAGGAGAAATCTTAAATGTTTAAATGTGTTTTGTACTCACAGGGTCTGATATTCTGAATGGTGGAGGCTTCAGAGAGCACCCCAGATGATTCCACGTAGGACTGGGAAAGCTGGTTAAAAGCAAGTATTGCATGCTTGGCTCAGAGCAAATCCCGAGGATTTGTTTATCAAGGATCTGGTTTCTCCTCCTGTTTTCCTTCAACAAGTTCTGCTCTGACACTCATTTGCTTTTATTCCTTTGTTTCTAATGATGTACAATCTGCTTGAGACTTGTTTTTTATTGGTAGCACACTGTGCAACAGAGAATTAAATACATTAGTGATTTTTCTTTCTTTTCCTAAATGCAGAAACTCACATAAATTGCTGGGCTTTATCTCCCATAATACCCAAACCCTGCCTTCTATTCTCTTATTTACAATTGTCAGATTCACACAGCTCTGCCACAGGCTCTGAGAATTTACTTTTATGAAAGTTCAAGGCTGCAGCTCATAGAGACTTGCCTAAACTTGGAATCTGAAATTAAGGAAGAAGTGACCTGGCTTTTGTTGGCTGGACAGATCAGCAAAGCCCAGCAATGTGTGCACAGCAATGTGCACTAAGCAAGGATGCAGATCGAACAGAGCACTGCAAAATGAATGTTTTCTAATTAGCTACTCTGCCATTGTAAGCAACTTCCAGTTGGTCAGATGATTATTTCATTTATACAAGTGATGTGGGACTAATTATCAAACAGAATTCAACCAACCTGCAAAAAAAGGCAATTGCCTATCCAGGAGCAATGAGAAAACCTTTCTGAGCAACACTGGAGCCCCAAAAATTACATAAATCTGGAAGATAAGCATGGACAGAAAGACTAACTGGAAAGATAGACCCCAAAGTGAATTGAAATATGCATTTAAAATAAAATGCATATTTGAATCTTGTTCCCTGTGCAAAACAAGGAATCTTTCTCTGTTATGTCTTTCTCAGAGAAACTGATTTTTCATAGTGTCCAAACTGTCTGATGATGTGAGAACTTCTCTTGGTGGGGTTTGCCTGTGAAACCTCCTTTGTGTGACGCGTCCCTGCTCAGGGATTACCCCTCCCACAGTGACAGGAATGCACACAGTGCTGCAAGACAATTTATCTGGTGTTAATGTGATACAGAAGATACAATCAGATCCTCATTCATGAGAAAAGCAGAGCTCCAGTGCCAGCACAGTCATTCCGTGCCCGTGTCTGCCCATGGTCCTGTTGATCCATGTCCTCTCTAAGATTGGTGACTTGGCCTTGGTCTCTCATTCCCATTCCTGTCACTGGCTACCCAGTGCTCCACTCCCTGGTGAGGTGGTGGGACAGCTCCTGGTTGTGATGGGCTGTCCTGCCACCCTGGGGAGCCCCCAGCCCCCGCTGTGCCCCAAAATTTGCAATATTGACCAGCAAGTCAGTCTGACTTTCAAGGTCAAATCCAAACTGAAACTAAGCATCCTCCCCCAGAAGAAACAGAAAATAACCTTGAACCTTCTAGACACTTTTTTGCTCTTTAATGGCAGCTTTCAGCTAGATTGAAGTTTCCACTGTTTTGGTTTTTTTTTACATTACAGAATGGCTTGAGGACCATTAAGATCATTCCATTCCAATCCCCTACCATGGGCACCAAACCTTCCTCTGGACCAGGTCTCTCAGAGCTCCATCTAACCTGGTCTTGAACACTTCCAGGGATGGGACAGATGGTTTGGGTTATATATATATATATATATATATTTGTATATATTTATTTACTAGTTTGTTTTATATTTGGATAATTTAATTGGTTTTGTACCAGTCTGGGGCTTTTTGAAGTCCTTGTTTATAGGAGTATCTATCCAGTCATGCTTTAAACTCCCCATTCCCCATCAAAAATTTAAAATAATTTGTTAATTGCTGGAGCTGTATCATTTGCAATTATGGTCACCTCAGATCTTCTTGACTTTGACTACAGACATAAAGTGACTTTGGGAAGCTGGGAATTTGCCCCACCATATCTTGCTCTTTTACACCCCACTTCCTACAGAAATCTGTTTCAGAGGAGCCATCCTGCAATCTCCCAGGTTACATTTCTGCAAAAGTCAGCAGAACAACCTAAAACAAAACAAAAAAAAAAAAAGCTTGGCAACCCTTTCAGTTATAAATTGCATCTTTGCCAAGTGCTTCCCTGCTGCACGGAGCAGATTGTCGCTTCTCACTTCAGTTCCTTGTGCTTTGTCCCACAGCTTGATAAGCGTTTTTGCCAGAGTTACAAGATGGGATCTAACCCCTCCAGACAGACACACACCTCTTTCACCTGCAGAGCAGGATGTGAGATGGAGAATTCTCCACACAGGGGACTGCCAGACCAGAAGCAGATGTTGAATAAAATCTGGGGTTTTGGATACCACAAGAACCCACAAGTGCTCTTGCTCAACACACAAATATCAGGGATCAGAGGGAGAAGACATGAAGTTATCAAACTTCATGCTTCTTGCTGCTGCTGCTGCTCTCATGGTATCCATGCTCTTTGAGCTATACAAGCTGCTGTGCTATTTATTCAGGTCCCCTGCCTTTTTTCCCTGGCAAAGCTTTCAGTGCTTTAAAAGGGTGCCTGATAGCAATAGCATTCAAGCAGAACAGCTTTAACTCAAAGGTTTTGCAGCTTCTCTCATGATTTTAAACCATTGCCTCAGATGCTCTCTTCTTGAAGCTGGTTCCATAGGCAAATCCAGGAATGCTTCAGTCCCTCACTCTTCAGCTCCTCTTTGAATCCTGTCTCAGAAAGCATCATTGTCTCTGTACAGTCCCACTGAAATGTGATCATTCCCCAAAGAGGTCTCACCTTGAATGTGCCAGCCCTCCGTGAAAAATTTCATTTCTCTGTTATTGTCACTGCCAGGTGGATTTTTCCTCCTCTGCAGCAGGAGTGTTCTTTTTAGTTTCCTACTTTAAACTGGTGAAGAGCAAAGTGTTACCTTCTAATGTGCTCAGAGAAGAGTCCTGGGGTTTGCCTGGTGATGGGAAAGAGATTGGAGCAGAAGAGGCATGGGGTTGTTAATTCTGAAAGGAAGAAATTACTTGTAAGCTTAGAGAAATGTTGTAGGATTTCATGGATTTGCAGAATGACAGACCAGCTAAGAGGAGAAATATTTCAGTGCTTGTCTGCAGGGGCTCAGCCCACCCTGCTTTCTGCATTTTCCCCATCTCAGCTTCCTCACTGCTCAAGCCTCAGGGACAGGGAAAACAGATGCTAACAGCATGCACAAACTGACACTACAAAGTCAGGATCGGACCAACACTCCTCCAGGCTAAAAAGCTGTTCCCACTGCCACTTTTCAAGAGATGGAGAATTTTGGACCAAGCCTAATGAGCGTGTATTTTAAAAAGTATCTCCTACTTCAGTTTCTGAAAGCTCCTGGCACAGTGTGACCCAGGGGCTGTTTTGGGACTTAGCTAAAAAACTGGTTCCTCTCTCTGGAAAATTGTTGGTGAGCTCTCATAGTCTGCATGCTAATGGTGTGCAAGGAGAGGACAGGAAACACAGAATTCAGGGTGCTGTGATGATAGCAGTAACTGAAGCAAGCTAAAAAACCCTGCATGGGAAGGTAGAAAACTCTAAAGACCACACCAGGAGAAACTGAGTAAGACTGGGACTCTGTCATTCCTAAAAGCAGTACATTCCCACCTGAGTGCAGGCTGCCTGGCCAGCAGAGACTCCTCAGGGGCCAGCACATCTGCCTGGAACACCACGGGTGTGCTGCCTGCAGAGTGAACAGAGCCTTTTCAGAGCATGGACACGACCAGAGACAGTTCTGGTGTGCCCAAGAGAAATGTTTGTGAGGAAATGTGAGTCAGTAACTAGGCAGAAACTATTTCCCAAGGGAAGTCAGAAGTTTTAGGATGGCAATGAAGACAAATAGTGCCTCATTTTCTGAGCCTAAAGAACCATTTTCTCCCCTGTAAGAACCTCAAGAATTATAAACCCCTTGCTTTTCAGAAGTGCAACCACCTGCAGCAGGTAACTCCCTGCAGTGGTGTCATTCAGGGGGACTGAGCTTCCTGAAAGCAAAGAGCTGCCAGTGACTCCCAACAGCTGGAAATGACTCCCAAAAGCTGGAAATGACTGCCAACAGCTGCCAGTGCCTCCCAACAGCTGGAAATGACTCTCTACAGCTGCCAGTGCCTCCCAACAGCTGTAAATTACTCCCAACAGCTGCCAATGACTCCCAACAGCTGCCAATGACTCCCAACAGCTGCCAGTGACTCCCAACAGCTGCCAGTGACTCCCAAAAGCTGGAAATGACTGCCAACAGCTGCCAGTGTCTCCCAACAGCTGTAAATGACTCCCAACAGCTGCCAATGACTCCCAACAGCTGTAAATGACTCCCAACAGCTGCCAGTGACTCCTAACAGCTGCCAATGACTCCCAACAGCTGTAAATGACTGACAACAGCTGTGAATTACTCCCAACAGCTGTAAATAACTCCCTACAGCTGCCAGTGCCTCCCAACAGCTGTAAATGACTCCCAACAGCTGTAAATGACTCCCCAGAGCTGCCAATGACTCCCAACAGCTGTAAATGACTCCCAACAGCTGTAAATGACTCCCAACAGCTGTAAATGACTGGCAACAGCTGCCAGTGACTGCAGAGCTCAGCAATACAAGACAAGGAGGCTTTGGTACCATGTGGTACCAAAATGCCTGACAAGGTCTCACCAGCACACGCCGGTTCTGAAGACACAGAGCTTGGGGACGAGCATTATCTGTCTGTGTCTTTTTTTTCTTTTTTTTTCTGAACTCTTTAAACACCTTACTAGAGGATTTCCTCTAGGAAGTGTTGTCTGGGAGCTTTTTGTATTTGTGTGACATGGGTGATCTCAGATTTTGACAAAGGAAGATTACAGCCTATTGCAGTCACAGGGAGATTTAGAGTGTGACTCCACATAATGGGGGCAGCACAGACAGTGGCAAATAGTCCTTGCCACTAAAAAAGTACAGTCTGCTCTTTTCTCTGAAGGATAGAGATTACCATCCTCACCTGGATGTTCTGGGGCGTATTAAAGAGTTGCCCAAGGTGACACAGGAAGACTGTCACAGAATCAAGAACTATATAATGTAATAATTTCCCACTTCTTTTGAAGGAAGATTTAGACAGTGCTTGCCGAAATTCAAAGGAGAACTCCCAAATTTACGGTTTCATTCTAAATAAATAAATCTTTCACTCAGTTGAAGGCTGTCATTTCAGATCATGACCCCACCAAAATAGAGATGGTTTGAGGAAGAGTAAGGCAGCAGAGCTGAAACTCACTCTTAAAGAGGAAAGCAAAACCAGATAAAAATACCTTGTTGCTCTCCTGACAACTCCCATCAAAAAATAAGGCTGAGAAAAAAAATAAATAAAAATCTAACTCTGCCTGAGCCATCCTTGACTGATTTTGTTTGAAGAATTTAGGGACAGGTTGAATAACAGAGGCTCCACCTCCTATTCCAGTTTCTTTGCTATACTTAGAGACAAAATTCTTATGCTAATTTAAACCTCCCTTGTTTTAATTTAAATTCATTATTACTGATTCTACCCACCATGTACTTGAACAGATTATTCCCCCGCTCTTTGAAGCCACTTACACACTTAACACAATTGAGGGCTGCTCTTCTTCACTTTTCTGTTTTCAGGAGACCCCATTCTTTCCATCTTCCCATACAAAAAGTTCACTTCCAATGTCCAGCATCAAGCTTCCCACCTCGACCTTGTCTCACTGGTCACATCCCTCTTAGACTGCAGTGCCCACAGGATTTGTAAGACTTCCCTGCTTCCTACCTGCTTTTCCTCCCTTGTATTCATGTAGGGTCCTGATCTGAGCCTTTGCCTTGGAGTGTCCTGTGCTGGTGTACCCATCAGGACACCAGAACCACGATTTTGATGCCTGTAGTTCCTACCACCCCAACATGTGAACATAATGTTCTTTAATCACCCCCACCCAGGCACCTCTTGCACTACTGTCACTCCTCTAAGTATTAACTGAGAGTGACAAGCAAAGTTACACAACCCTTCAGTCCCTGTGCCAGTCTGGCTGGGCAACATCCCCAGGGAAGGAGATGTGAACATTTCAGACTCTGGATTGGTGATTTGGGTAAAAACTGGTTTTGATTTCCAAGCACTGGCACACACAGAGCTGCTGCTGAGGCTCTCCAAGTGTCAGGGGCCCCGTCTGGCTCTCGGTGCTGGTCTGTCTTTAGACATCCCCTTCTGCAAACCTGCAGATGGAGTTTTCCACAAGCAGAAGCTGACAGTGGGATCTGCTGGTCACAAGCCAGCAGCAGTGTCCCCCCATCTCAGGCTGCAGGCTGAGCAAACAGGCAGCTAAAGCCACACTCCAGGAGGGTTTGGACATACCCCAGCAATCCCTTGTTTCCTCTACTCCAAGAGAGGAAATGTAGCAGGCTCCTTGCAGGAAAGATGACAGCAGAGAGGTGTTTATTGGCATATATTTGTTGGTGCCATAGACAAGCAGCTACCAAGATGACACTGTAGCCTCCAGTTCCATTCCAGGCTGTTGCTTCACCAGAGCAGCTACTAAAACCAAGTGTTGGGTGCCACCCTGAAAATTAAGCCTTCTGATCTTGTTTTCATAGTTTCTAGCCACTTTGCCAGGAAAGTAACTATAAACATAGATGTGTATACATTCTTTACGAGAGACATCTTTTGATGGGCGTTTCACACAACCAGTGTGACTGAGAA